>NW_027412088.1:91117301-91746134 GCF_047663935.1 Musca autumnalis
TCGAAAAACAATAAAAACAACGAAACATACGAATTTAACGTAAAAATCAACAAAAAGAAGCTGTATCGTGTGTTGCCGTCGTCAAATTCCGCATCCGCAATGGTCGCAAAACAAAAACATACTGAAATGGCTGGCAATGGGGCCTGGTGTTTCGTTCAAAAAGCAAAACAAACTAGCCAACGAATCAACAAATCTCTGGCAGTAGCAACCAAAACCGTCCGACCACCATCAACAACATTCAAAACGCCCAACTTTTTTGGGATTCTTCTCTATGCTGCACATCAGATCGTCCGTCTTCTATGGGGCCCACCAACAACCCAACAATTGTTCCACAACAACAAGAACAAAATCAGCAAAAACATAAGCAACATGCATGAATGGCATACTCCAAAGCAGGGATGGGAGTTTTGAATTAGATTTAAAATAATTTTTATTCCAAAAAGGGCTTTCTACGACATGAAAGAGAAAGAAAACTACTCCATGGCGACTGCTTCTTTTTTTCCGGATATAAGTCTTATGTCAGACTATGAAAATTTTCATTAACGTGAAAACGAGTTTGTAGGTAAGAGGTGTGAAGGGGGTGAAACTCTGTACACAAGGTTCTGTAATCTGAAATTATTCTTTGTGTTTATATTCGTAACTCTCAAACCAATTCAAAGCAATGAAAATATCAAAATTTTCATAGGATTTCAAATATGTGTGTAGATGTCAATGAAAATTTTGAAGAAAATGGCAAAACGTTTTCAATGAAAATTTTCATAGTCTGGCATAAGACTAATAGAAACCAAGGAAATTTCAACTGCCAACTGAACATTACTTTCACAATATGTACAATATGTCGCACCCGTTCAAAAAAAGGTAGCAACTCAAAATTTTCAAATGTTCACTTTTTATTAAAAACCGATACATATGATCACGATACATATGTATATATGTATAACGGTTAACAGTTATTTTTGTGTTGAAATTACAACCACAATATTGCAATAGTTGTTTTTTACACATTCCGCATAAGTTTCCCGGTTGACAGATAATTTTTTTTAATTAAAACCATGGGACGAGAAAAGAAATTTTGGTAGACTGTAATTTTGAAAGCAAATGATACTTGCAAATACGGCCTTGGACAAGAAACACTTGTGTTTATCGAAGAAATTATGAATAAGATGTGTCATTTAAACATTCTGAAAGATAATTTGAAATGTAGCGGTGAAAAATGTGATTGGGGACAACATTCCAATTTTATCAGGATAATGACCCAAAATTACACATTGTTCGAGAATAGGTGCTATATAACTATCCAAAAGTGATTCAAACACTTCCCCAATCTCCGGATTTGAATCCTATAGAAAATGTATGGAGAATTTTGGAGACAAATATAAAGGCCGCGGCACATACGGTCCGTTGAGCGTCGTGTTACAACGACCACATGAAAACTTCAAGAACTAACTTGGCATAACTTACACTTCTTTTATGTGGTTGTTGTTATAAACGCGTGACGCGACTCACATCGGACCGTATGTGCCGGGGCCATAAGAAGTCATTACATCTCAAGTATAGGATCCCTGAAAATGCCTTACACTGCGTTTACACATGACAGGACAGGTGAGTACATGTATTGATTGCCAAAACCCCAAAACTTTCCTGTGTGACGTAGGCGTCCAGACAACTGCAAAACCAGTTGTAAAATTATGAATGAAAATCGTCGATTTCTTTTTGTTTTCTGTTCACATATTTTGTTTTGTTTTGTTGCATCCCATCCCTTTTGTCTTTTTTGTTATTTGAAATAGATTTGTTTTCATTTGTTCAGAAATGTCCATGATTACTGTCTACGAAAATTACCAGACAGTGCCGAGGCAACTAGCCAAATGTTTGTATGTGTTAGTGAATCACAGTCCCAGACAGTCCCAGTTGTTCAATAAATAGCAATTGTCTACTTTGACATAGGCATGTAACTAGTTACTCATTGATCCCAGTTACTTTACACCCAAAAATGGCACACAAAATAGCCTATAGCCTGCTTTTGCCACTGGAAATGGTCTTCCCTACCTATCATGTCAATTCACTAGTTACAGGTAATGCGGCGTGTATTATATTGACTATTTTACAGACTACCGATGGATAGTGTAATCGACAATGTTTCTCTCTTGTAATCTCTTTTCAACAATATTTCTTTTTTTTTTAACAAAATAGAAAAAAATGTTCTGTCATTTTGTTTATTCATAAATAAGAAAATTATTGATGCGTTTGTTGTGAAAAAATTTAAGATGCAAAAAAGAACGTGTTACGAGCTAAATCATAGAAAGGATGATTAATTTAAGAAGAATATTTATAATATATGTGGTAAGTATTGATACATATCTTGACACAATTCATTATCGCGCCATTTCATTAAACTTCTATACATTTTATTCCAGGAACTTTTGAATGATCTGAAGGACCCACGGGAAAAACATTCCGAGGACCAAATAAACATAAGTCGCTGTATCAAGTAGTCATACACTAGTTCCAGTATCAAGGATCAAGATCTATTTGTATACAAGATTATATTGTCCTTTGTAAAATATTTGCACTCCATGTAATAAAATAAATGACTTCAAGTTACTAGTAGTTTTGGCTATCATTTCTGAGTACCGAACTGACTGGTTACTGGTAATGCAGCGAAGGGACTATTGGGTTTCCCAAGACTATCGATTTGACTGGTTACTGGTAATGCAATGAAGAGACGATTGCCTCTCACACAACTATCGAATTGGGTGGTTACTGGTAATGCAGTGGGGGGACAATAGACCCCTTCCTATGACATCCCCATGTTAAATTCACCAGTCTATAGCATTGCGAGTAGATTGGGTGGTAACTAGGGGTGTTTACCAGTAGCTAGCAAAATTGCTAGTTATTCCCTAGTTACCCGAACAACTGGGGTCTGTCTTGTGTAAACGCTAAGTTACAAGAAGAATGGGGACATCTATCCCAAAAAGGCTCAAAGCTGTAAAGCCCTGAGTACATAAGCTGCCTCGCCTGCTTGCCTTGCTTTCCTGGTTCATTTCTGACATAATCAAAATAAAAGAATAAAGAAGGCCGAGCATGGCAGAACTACCAGGTAGTGGTATCACACCAGCTGATCGAATATAAAAAGTCAAATTCCTTTATAAAAAAATTATTTTTGTTGTAATTTCCCCAACAACATAAAGAAAGTTTTGACATAACATATTCAAAATTTTACGATGCCACTACCTGGTAGTTCTGCCGAGCAAATTTCGAACTGGGTTGCCCTATTCTTTTGTATTCTTTTATCAGAAGAAAGCAAGGCAAGCAGGCGAGGCAGCTTATTTACCCAGGCCTTAAAGGCCTGCGTATTTCATGTAGAAGAATGAAGGCCAGGTACTACCTAATTAAAATGCGATCTTGCGTCTCTTTATTCTGTTACATAACTTAACCCTGCGTTTACAAATGACAGGACAGTTGACTTCATGTATTGATTGTCAAAATCCCACAACTTGCCTGTGTGACATAGACGTCCCGACAACTGCAAAAACAGTTGTAAAATTTTGAATGAAAATCTTCGACATCTTTTTGTTTTCCGTTCACATATTTTGTTTTTGTTCATGTTCTTTTGTTTTCAACACATTTCAATTATTATCTCAATTATTTTTACAAAAATGCCAAAAATTTGTCTTCGTTACTGTCTGTGAAAAAATAATGGACAGCTGGGAGACAAATGTATGTATGTGTTAGTAAATCAGAGTTGTATTTGAAGACAAACTGTCTGGTGTAAACGCCTAGTTAGGCTTGGATAAGCATGAATTTCTCATTGTGTTCGCACCATATCATACCAAGTACTAAACACCTAATAAAGGGCCAAATACATAGGGTCCGTTGTGTGATGCGTTGCGCGTTGAAAAGAACAACCACATGAAAAATGTGTAAGTGATGCTAAGTTTGTTCTTGAATTTTTTATGATTCCGTATTTAGCGTCTTCAGAAACCGACAATTTTTTTCGGATTGAAACCACTTTTGGTTTCTCAATTCAATGGAATTGTAATTTTTGGAAACATGTCACTTTAAAACACTGTAATAGGCCGTTTACATATAACCGGGTTAGCCCAGTGGGTCTGGGTTTCAAATGTCATTTCCATTGTGTATACTTCAAATAAATCCTCATAAAGAAGGTTAACCCTGCAAAAAACTATAATCTAAACGCCGTATAAAAATGATAAAAATATTGTTTTATTAACAAAATCACATTTAATTTCATATTTTTTATAATTTTATTTAAAATATGCGCACATTTCCATTATTTCTCAATCAACGAAACCAATTATTTATTAACAAGGTATTTCCACATAATTTTTTCGTTGTAAATTTGTAAAAACTTAACAATCTAACATTACGAAAGATAGATTGCAGAAACCATGGTATAATAAAGTGGAGGTAGGCCAGTAGTGCGATTCTCTAACTCATTTTTTGAGTTACCGACAATTGTCGGTAAAATTAAAATTCTTATAATTTCGGTAATTATGTTTTTAGTTAAGTTATCGACGAATAAAAACCAGTCGTAAAGTTCTACCGATAGCAAGAGTGTTGTCTACTCTTATTTCAACTTTTCACTCATAATTTTGCGTTTAACTTTTTTAACTCAGAATATGTGTTATAGAATCGCACTACAGGTATGAAAATCACTGAAAAATACAACCCTGTAGCCATGGCTTGAAATGTCAAATGACATAGATCAATAATAAAGGTAGATGTATATGCATAGTTAGTCCGTTTTATAAAAACATATGAAATTTAGAACTTCACTGTTTATGTTAGAAGTATCAAATAGAGTAAAAAATAAAAATCACTTCAGTTATGCTCCAGAATATTATTGCTAGATAAGTGTTCCAAAAATAGCAATGGTTGTACCCAAAACTTAAGACAGTGAAAACAAAAATGCTATTCTCTTATCTTCTACTTGAAAAGTGTGGCTGATCCAACAGCGTGATTGCTGGCATCAGATTTGCAGATACGGCAACACTTTAGCTAGAAATTTCACAATATTTTTAATTTTTCCGTTCCCGTACTTTTAGAACAAATTTCAATAAATATTAATACTTGACAAATCGTTCTTTCGCAAGTATTATTACATATTAAAAAATCAACAATTTAATTTAGCCACGCAAATAAAATTTTTTGTCCTGGTTTTCAATTTTAAGATATAGTGTTAAAGCAGTCTGTTGTTGGAATAATTCACGGATGCATCTACCTTTCTAATTGCATAAAGTCAACAACAGTAAAAAATAAGTCTGTCTGGTTACTTTCCCAGCAAGAATTGTCCAGCAAGAACTTTCTCAGAGAGTAAGGGGTTTTTATTCTCTTTTGCTAGAAAATTGTAAAAAGTAAACAGACACCTTCCCAGCAAAAACCAGCAAGCAATCAGCTGACTTGCCAAAACAGAACAATTTGTCCGCCAACAAAGGAAGCAAACACGTTGTATTTTATTAAAAAAGAAAATGAAACAAAAAAGTATTTTTCCACTTTACAAATTAGTTCTCCATAAAACAATACAATTAGACTATGTTATTTCCACAATAAAATTGTTTTTAATGTTCACAAACATAAATCAACAAAAAACAAAAAACGGTTGATTGATTGTTTTCAGGAAGAAGAAGAGCTTGCAAGTGCTTGCTAGAAGAAATTTGTCCAGCAAGAATTTGCAAGCTCTCAGTGAAAGAACTGTCAAAATGTCTCTCTCGAACCGCTCTCTTTTGCTGGTTTTTTGTGTTAACAGACGACTTCCAGCAACAATTGGTACAAATTGTTACAAATTTTAGGGTAACCAGACACAGCTAATGTCAACACTGCTTTCGGCAGAATAGGCCAAAACAAGAAAAAAATTTAATCAGCTGTTAGCTGTAGCCAACCTTATAAATTATTGTACCATTGGAGAACCAATAGAAAAATTGAAAATCCAATAAAAAAATAACTTTATTTTCGCACAAAAAAAGCTTTCTTTAGAACAGAGACAGAGTTATTTTGCATTAAAAATGTCCTAATTTGAATTAATTTTTCACCCTGACAGACGATAGTATCTGCATTTATGAAACAGCTGTTTGTGTTGTTTGTTTGTACCCAGCAGACCATTTCATAAAGCTTTACAAAAGTTCGACAAAATATGCGAAACAAATACACTTTCTACCTTTGATCTTTTCACCACGATGAAACAAAAATAAATTTAATTTATTCGCGATATTTTTGAGTCTTTTTAATGTTATAAAAATATTGCAAAACTTCAAAAAACATTTGAGGAAGATATAATTTTCGATAGAATTGGTATGGTGGGTAATGCAATTTTTTGTGAAAATAAAAATTTGAAAAAGATTTTTTTAGAAGGCGTGAAAAACGATTAGCTGCTATTCTACTCGCGAAAGACCACTACTTATTTTGAAGAAACGCGAAAATTGCTGATTTGCTTTCCATTTTTATTTTCTTAAACATGGAAATTTGACAAAAGACAATTGATTTTCAACAGCATTGCCATATTGAAATTGCTAAATTCAGTTTAAATTTCCTTTGATTTTGGGCATTAAGAATGTGGATAATGCATGAATTAATTTGAATTAAGGCAGTTAATGCAAATAACCGCTGCCGTCTGTCTAGGGTATTAAACGCATTATTTTCACAATTCCCACTTCTACAGTGTTTTCCAATCATATCTTTTTGTTTTGTTTCTTTTGATTTCTCTAATGTTGCCATATTTATACTAAATACAGGCATGTCACAGATTTGGATCGGAATGGTTTCAATTCCGCAATTTCATTTCGATCGTTTTTGTTTTAGCTTCTTCAGATTCCGATCGATTTGGTGAATTTCGGAATTGTCATTATTTAGCATAAATATGGCAACGTTAGACGAAAAAGGATCAAAACAAAAACCTTATGATTAGAAAACGCCGTAGAAATTTAAATTGTGAAAAAATATTCTATTAAAAGGAAGTTTTTTGTGCGAAAAGAAAGTTAACTTTTACAAAATGCCGGGAGTTTCAATTGTTTCTGTAATTGAGGCGCAATGCGGAAAAATACGCCGAAGGAATTTAAGAGATACTTCGGACCCCTTGTCCTATTCCAGTGCAGTGTGAGCATAAAATCTATAAAGATTTTTTATTGTGCCGAATTTCTGTGTTTGACCCTAATTTATTAAACATTAATTAATACATCAAAATAACATATTTAAAAATTCTTACATTTTGCACGAAACTCCTTGTTTGAGTTATTTTTTGTTATGTTTTCTTTTTTATCTTCCCTTTAAGTTGTCATTCGTAATTCCAGACTGTTTAGTTTTTGCAAACGATTAATATTTGTTCGACGAAAAAATCGATTTTAACGAAAAAATTATGTGGCAACACTTCGTTAACAAGTGGTTTCGTTGATTGAGAAATAATGAAAATTTGGCAATTTTTTAATTAAAATGATAAAAAAATATGAACATAAATGTGATTTTGTTAATAAAACAATAATTTTATTATTTTTAAGTGTTTTTGGAGTGTTTTAAAGTGACATATTTCCAAAAAAATGCAATTCCACTTGAGAAACCAAAAGCGGTTTCCTTCCGAAAATTTTTTTCGTTTTTCGGTTTCTGAAGAAGCTAAATACGAAACCAATTTCACTTTCGATCGGAATTGGTTTCTGTGACATGCCTGATAATGAGATTTTCGGATCGAAATCTGAAGAAGCTAAAACAAAAACGGTCGAAATGAAATTATGGAATTGAAACCATTCCGATCCGAATCTGTGACATACCTGATAAAAACGCGGAGTTTTACACAAAATGATACGTGAACGAACGATTCATCCAAAGCGCGATGATGTTTTCCTATGGGAAAATTCTATCAGCTCAGCTGAATTGATGTTTTCCTATGGAAATCTGTATTTAGCTTAACTGAATTGATGTTTTCCTATGGAAACCTCTATTCAGCTTCGCTTAATTGATGTTTTCCTATAAAAAAAACTATATTCAGCTTAGATGAATTGATATTTTCCTATAGAAAACGCCATTCAGCTTAGCGGAATTGATGTTTTCTTATGGAAAACTCTATTCAGCTCTGCTGCATTGATGTTTTCCTAGGGAAAACTATAATTATCTTAGCTGAATTGAGGTATTCCTATTGCAAACCTCAATTCAGCTCCGCTCAATTAATGTATTCCTATGGAAACCTTATTCAGCTCCAATCAATTCTTGCTTTCCTATGGAAAACTCTATTCAGCTAAGCTGAAGCTTTTTTGAGGATTTATTTGACGTATACTCAATGGAATTGACATGTGAAATCCAGTAGGTTTAATAAATCCGGTTATATGTTAACGTATTATAATATACAAGCTTCGTGCCAGAACTAAAAAGTTTTTACACATTTAACACATTTTGCACATTTTTGTCCAAAATGCGTTCCCGTACACCAAAAAAGTTGCAAAATGTTCACTTCTCTTCGAACAAAAATGGCGCAGAGTAGCTTTCTCTTTAGAAGCTTTTTACACAACAAATTTGGGCGAGCAAAAATGTGCAACATGTTTGCCGGTTGACATGTCGGTTTTGACATTTGTTCCAGATGTGTTGACGTTTCTGCAATTTTTCCGTTCCCGTACATTTTGGACAAATGTGTATGTTGGGCTCATTTTCGACAGTTTTCTCTTTTGACACTTTTATCATTAAAAAAGTACTGGAACGAAGCTACAGAGTCAATTACGCTAGCAAGCACCCATTGTTATCGGTTTCGGACAAATTGAGTAAATTAAACCCCAGGTCAATAAATTGACAACGGAATGATGTCCTAATTTTTCCTCTTCCCAAAAAGTATATGTTTCTAATTTAAATAATTTCTTTTCCAATTTGAATTTCCCATTTTCCATCTCTGTTTGAAATGTGAGCGATGATGGTTAAGCATAGTTGTTGGTTGCTGTGTATTGGAGCTCTTATAATTTTTCTCACATTCTCCCCACACTATTATGTGACGCTTTCGTCGTACGCCAACGTTATTAAGTCAACGTCAACAGCGCTGCTTTGCTGCAGGTATTTCCCTCATTCATAGTGTGCATGTTGTTTTTGCTTGGTTGTTGTTGTTGTCGCAGTTTTTTTGTTGCGTTTTCTCAAGGCCTACAGATTTAGGCCAAAAATCTCAAGTGATCTAAACCAACCAAACAAGAGTCGTCTGTCCCAACATTCATTCGTCTGTCGGTCTTCGTTGTCGTTGATTCGTTTACAATCGTTTTTGTTTTCGTCTTCCCAACAGAAAAAAAAAAACAAAACTACGACCAACTAGTCCCCGCTCTGTCTCTCCCCAAAACCCCACACACACGATTCAGCAACAAAACCTAATGAGTCTCATAAGTGGAGTGCATGTTGGGGTGTAATAGTTGTTCTTGTGTTTGGTCTTATAATTTTTGTTCATGAATAAAAGTGTGCAGTGAGTAGAGAGAAGTGGTGAGACTTTTCAAAGTAACTTACAAAATCCACAAAGAATTTTTACTTAACTAAACTTGGCATAAACACACAATCGCACACTAGTAGCCTAAATACAGCAGGATTGTGGTTACATTGTAACAGAATTTTCAGGGCAGTAGTAATGCAAAAATGATATGATATGATCGATTGGGAAATAGAAGTTTAGTCTTTAAAATTATAAGTTCACAGAAATTGAAGTTATTACCTATGACATGCTAACATTAGAGCTTTTTGTAGGATTAACACCATTTATGAGAATTTTTTGCCGAATGCATGGAACTAAAATTTTATATCCACTGGATTTATTAAATCCAGTATAATGTAAACGTATTTAAATCCAGTACAAACTAAAAGTACTATCACGCCATGTTAATATTAGAACTTTTTGCCGGGTTAACCGTATGAGGATTTATTTGAGGTATACGCAATCGAATTAACATTTGAAATCCAGTGGATTTATTAAATCTGGTTATGTGTAAACCATTGTCCAATTTTAAAATTGGAACAGTAATGGATATATTACTCCATATCTGTGGTCAACAACTTTATTTAAGCTTCGCGGAATATTTTATCGTTTTCTTCTATATTTTGTAGATTCTTCGCACAGAAACTTTTGACAACAAATGAAGACTATAGCTCTGTTCCTTTACGCGCAAGAATCTTCAAGTTTTACCATTTTTTCTCGAAAAGCGTTCCTTTACTTCAGGCACCATACAATTGTTATGGGAACACTTTACAACTTTTACGACTTTTGTTGGTTTTACCATTTTCAAAAGTAAAGGAACAGGCCATATCATGGTATAAGTAAAGAGTTATGCTAAGTTTACATTTGCGAAATCCACTCGATTTCATCTGTCAATTCCATAGCTCAAACGTCAAATGAAATCTCATCTGAAATCCATTGGATTTCATTTGACGTTTAACCTATGGATTTGACAGATGAAATCGAGTGGATTTCGTAAATGTAAACATAGCATTAGATCTAAATGAAAACAATTTATAGAACCCAGGTTTTTCCTGAATTCCTAATAGCTGGTTTACATTACGAAATCGAGTCGATTTCAAACTGTCAATTCGTTTGCGTATACGTCAAATGAAAACTCAAATGAAATTGATACGATTTTATTTGACGTTTGAGCAAAGGAATTGACAGTTTGAAATCGACTCGATTTCGTAATGTAAACCAGCTATAAGACCGTGTTTAGACATTCAAATTGGAAAGAAAATTTTTCTTCAACAGACAAAGTGGCGACATGTCAACACATGACCCCACACTTCCTACAGGGATATTATTCAAACAGTACATACACAGATTGTCTATATACATATATTGTTTTGACGTTTTAGGAACAATCGAAAGAAAAAATGTAAACTGATAGAAATCTTTAGCTAATATCCCGGTTACACTTAACCGGATTATTAGAGTTTTTTGCTGGGTTAACCCACTTCGAGAGGATTTATTTGACGTTTGCGGTATGGAATTGACATTTGAAATCCAAACTCACTGGGTTAATCCGGTTAAGTGTAACCGGGGTATTAGAAAAATATGAACTATTTTGAATGCGAATTCCGATTTCTTGCTATAGACCTTGTATTTAGGTGAAAAGATAACTTTTTATCTTTTCACCTAAATACAAGCCTTTTAATGACGCAAAACTTTTTTGTTTATTGTGCTTTCGGTTTTACATTGCACTGCATTTAGTAAATCCTGCAAAAGTTCTAATGTAAACTCATGCTCATGCCACATGCTAAAACGTTCACTATTTTTTTACCATTTTATAAATATTTGTAAATTATATTTATAAAAGAAGGAGTAGAATACAAGAATAGAAGAAAATGAGTTGTTTTGTCGCCAATTGGGTATGTACAGATTAGCTTCGAGAGAACTGTAAAAAAATTGTTCTCACACAAAAGTTTTTTGAAATAGTTCGGGAACGGAAAAATGGAAAATACCTCTTATGTTACACGCTAAAACTTTCATACGAAACTTTCCCATTATTTTGGCGTTCTTAGGTCGAGTTCCCCATTACAGTAATTTCATAAAATTACTTTTGTATGGAACTCGATCTATGAACGCCAAAATAATGGGAAAGTTTCGTATGAAAGTTTTAGCGTGTAACATAAGAGTACGTAAAAAACTGGAACAAAGGTCAAAGTCGGCGTACCAGCCAATCAAACGCCGGCAACCGTAGCTTCGTTCCCCTACTTTTTAACAGTAAAACTCGTAAAAGTAAGAACTGCGAAAAATTTGTTCTCACACACAAATTTTTTGAAATCGTTCGGGAACGAAAGAATGGAAAATACGTCAAAAAACTGGCACAAATGTCAAAGTCGGCGTATCAGCCAATCAGACACCGGCAACCATGTTACTATTTTCTTACTCGCCCAAATTTGTCGACTAAAAAGTTTTTAAAGCAATGGTGTGCACGTCCATCCACTGGTGGTTTCTGTAAAATACTCTTAATTTAATTAATTCAACAACATTTGGGCGTTTAAGAATTTTTTGTAATAATTCTTTAATAATGCATTTGTAGCACGATTTTAAGTAACATTAGTGCTTAAAAATTTCTAAATATGTAATGAAACAACAAGAAAAGTTAAATATTAATTCTCTCTTAAATTTCCTCTTTTCATGTTTTGCTCACCATTGTTTTAAAGACAGCGTCATTCAGCGCCATTTTTGTTTAAAGAGTAGTGAACATTTTAGCTCTGTTCCAGAACTAAAAAGTTTTTACAAATTTTACCACTTTTACATATTTTACGTTCCCGTACACAAAATTTATATGAAAATCGTTTACGACTTTTACAACTTTTACCACTTTATAAAGTACGGGAACAGGTCATTTACAACTTTTTTTGTATACGGGAACGCCTTTTCGGGTAAAATGCGTAAAAGTGGTTTTTAATTCTGGAACAAAGCTGTTATCATTAAAAGAAAGCTTTGTTCCACAACAAAAAAGTTTTTAAAATGTTTACGACTTTTACACATTTTACCCGAAAACCCGTTCCCGTACACAAAAAAGTTGTAAAATGTTCACTTCTCTTTAAACAAAAATGGCGCTGAATGAGGTGAGGTCTTCCTCTTTCATTTGCCGTTTAGACTTTTGTGTTCGTTTTTATATTGTGGGTTCCAGAGCCAATTTTCTGTTCTGACCACCAGTTGGAAATCAGAAAATTGGAAACTTTGTTCTAAAAAAACCGACCTGGAACACATGGAGTATGCCAAAATGCTCGTGAGGACTCCCTTTTTCATTTGTCGTTAAGACTTTTTTGTACTTTTAATATTGTGGCTTCCAGTTCCAATTTTCTGACCTGGAACACATGGAGTATGCCAAAATGCTAGTGAGGACTCCAGTTGGAAACCAGAAAATTAGAAACTTTGTCCTACAAAAAACTGACGTGGAACACAAGGAGTATACTAAAATGCTCGTGAAGACTCCCTCTTTCATTTGGCGTTGAGACTTTTGCGTACGTTTTTATATTGTGGCTTCCAGAGCCAATTTTCTGCACTGACCACCAGTTGGAAACCAGAAAATTAGAAACTTTGTTCTACAAAACACTCACTTGGAACACATGGGGTATGCCAAAATGCTCGTGAGGACTCCCTCTTTCGTTTAATGTATAGTTTGTTGTGTACGTTTATACATTGGAGCTTATTTTTAAATTAATAAATAAATTTAATTTTTATATTCGTAGCTATTTTTCGTCCCCACAGTTGGAAAAAACGTATTATGTTTTTCAATAACTTTTGTTATCGTTACTAACACCACGCAGGTAAAATGCGATTTTTCGGTCTTGCGATTATTTCAGTTGTCTTGAAACTCGACTTTCCACTTTTTTATAACCGCAGAAAATAGTTTATAATCGACCATTCGTTGATTTCTTTTGAGACTGCAAAAACGCCAAAAGTGAAAAGCGGGGTACACACGATCAGTTTTGATTATCGATTTTTCGGAATTATCGATTACTGTCAAACAGTCCAGCAACCACAAAATATTTTCTGGTTGCCTGATGACTAACAAAAGTGAGCGACGCACTGACAAGCAACCGATTATTTGAGCAAAACTGATCGTGTGTACCCCGCTTAAAACTGCCAAGTCAACAATTGGTCTGTTCCTTTACTTTTGAAAATGGTAAAACCGGCAAAAGTAGTAGAAGTTGTAAACTGCTCCCATATGAATTGTATTGTGTCTGAAGTAAAGGAACGCTTTTCGAGTAAAAAGTAGTAAAACTTGAAGATTCTTGCACGTAAAGGAACAGAGCTAATCTATGGGCAAACTCATGGTGGAATAAGAAGGTGTTACATCAAATCATACCAAACGTCAAATTTGGTCACAATAATTGCTCTGTTCCAGAACCTGCAAGAATCTACTATTTTTTACTACGATAACAATTTTTCCTTTATGTTATCGGAAAAAATAGTACAAATTAGTAGATTCTTGCAGTTCTGGAACAGACCAAATGTATTACTGTGAATTGCTTGTTTACATTTTGTATGTGATTTAATTCACTATAATGAATTTTGACAACTAGTATTATAACCAGCTGTTTTTGCCGTTGTACCTGTATTATTGTGCCATAGGCAAACTCGATCTCGAAACGCGTACATTTTGGAAAAATGTGTATGTAGAACTCATTTTCGACGGTTTTCTCTTCTGACACTTTTACCAATCAAAAAGTACTGGAATGAAACTAAGATCTTACGTTTGTACAAATTTGTACCAACCTTTACAAAATGCTGTTCGATAACAAACTTATAAAGTAAAAGAGAGAGAGAGAGCGTATTGTGAGAGAATTTTGGAGAGTTTTGTTACTGAGAACTTAAAAGTTTTTGCAAACAAAAATTTTCCTTGTAAGAATTTGCAAGTTTGATCAGCTGATTTAAATTCGAATGTTTTGTGGCGGACTTTGCAATTCTTGGCAAAAAACATAGACAACCATTTGTTATTAAAATAATTACAAGATAAAAAGGGGAAGAAATAACTATATTACGAGTATTATGGAAAACGAGATGGTAAATAAAATAACTAAAGGCCTGGGTACATAAGCTGCCTCGCCTGCTTGCCTTCCTGCTTTATTTCTTGCATAACAAAAATAAACGAATAAAGAAGACCGAGCCAATTTCGAACAAGGTTGTCCTTTTCTTTTTATACCCTCCACCATAGGATGGGGGTATATTAAGTTTGTCACTACGTTTGTAACTACTCGAAATAATCATTGTAGACCCCACAAAGTATATATATTCTTGATCAGCGTACAATTCGACATCGATATAGCCATGTCCGTCCCTCTGTCCGTTTGTCCGTCTGTGGAAATCACTCTAGCGTCCGAACGGATTAACGTAGGTTGATGAAATTTTGGGAAAATGTGTTATATTTACGTAGGACTTTTGGTATTGAAAGCGGGCTATGTAGGTTCACGCTTTCGTATAGCCCCCATACAAAATGACGCTTGACGCGTCGTCGTTTTAAGAAATTTTTAAGATATTTGGCCCATTTTACCACCGAATTGGTTGTAATTTGGTACTTTGTGTCTCCAGAGGCCAAAAAATATTCCTACCAAAGTTGGGTTATATAGGTCCACGTTTTGTTATAGCCCCCATATAAGGCCCCATATAAAGTACGCGTCATTTTAATATATTTTGAATGTATTAGACCCATTTGACCACAGAATTGGTTGTAATTTGGTATTTTGTGTCTTCAGAGTCCAGAAAACATTCCTACCAAAGTTGGGTTATATAGGTCCACGTTTTGGTATAGCCCCACATAAGGCCCCTTATAAAGTACGCGTCATTTTAATATATTTTGAATGTATTAGACCCATTTGACCAAAGAATCGGTTGTAACTTTGTATTTTGTGTTTCCAGAGGCTAAGAAACATTTCTACCATAAAATGTTTATATAGGTCCACGTGTTGATATAGCCCCCATAATACAATATATCCCGATTTTCGATATTTTGTACATTTTAGCCTCATTATCACACCGAGATGGCTGAAATTTGGTATTTAGTCTTCTTAAGGCGTATGAAACTTTCCCCCAGAAATTTGTAGGTATAGGTCCACGCCATCATATAGCCCCCATAGAACGGTACCTTCCGAATTTCGGTATTTTGAAGGTTGTGGCTACATTAATCCACCGAAATGGCTGAAATTTGTGGTGGAGGGTATAAAAAGTTCGGCCCGACCGAACTTAACGCTTTTCTTACTTGTTTATTCTTCTATCAAAAGCAAGCAGGCGAGGCAGCTTATGTACCCAGGCCTTTATTTTGTAGTTTGTGAAGACTATTTTTTATTTTAAAGGTATCAAATCCCAGAAAAAGTGGTGCATCCGTGGAGTAGGAGGAGCACACTAGATCTATTTTTCCTTTGTTGCTAATATTTAATTTTCAGTGGAAAATCAATTGATTTTCGTTAACAACCTTTAATTGTTAAATTTAATCATTTCCGCCAAACTTCTTCTTTGTCAAATCAGCTGACTTCTTGCAAGTGATTGCAAATTGTTGTTTGATAACATTCTGCAAATTTTTAGCTTCGAGAGAGTAAAATTCATTGAGAGAAGTTCTTAGGGATTTGCTGAGTACTTGCAAGTACTTTTTACTTTCAAAGGTATCGAACAGACCTCTTATTTCAGGACAGGAATGTGGTGAGCGGCTGAAGAGTTAATGATGTCTTGAAAATTCCTCTCTGTCACCCGAACATTAGAAGAACGGGCCCGTTACACGTTGGAACTTTCACAGCTTTTGGAGAGAGCGGAGATGCATGAGCTTCTTCATCTCCGCTCTCTTCTAAAACTGTAAAAGTTTCTCTGAATCCTTGTCAATTAACTTTAAGAAATCGGGCGGTATATTGATGGAAATTTGGATAGGAAGATGATCCGACCCAAAGGGAATTACAGGTTGCCAATTCACGTCATCGTCGGACCAGGTGACACGAAGAGAACATGACGGTGCAAAATATGGAGCTATATATTTGCAATTACTAGGATTAAATGTAATTTCATGATGCAGATTAACATCCCCTAGGACAAGCCGGTTATCGCCTTCCAAGAGTGGACGTTAAGGGGCAAAATTATTAATCCTATTATCCGTCTCTAACTTCAAAAATCGTCTGGATCCTTCTATTTGTATAACACTTTAGCTGACACTTTTAACGGGTATTTGAATTGGTATCACGGTGAATTGGTATATTTTTCTTAATTTTTTATGGAAGAAGTTACAAAGAATCTTTCTTCTGAAACATTTTGAGTTAATAAAATATTCCCAGCGACTTGGATTTTCATCACAAAATTGAAACAATTTAAATTTTCTGCTTATGTAAAGTTTTATTCTGCAAAACAAAACTATTTAGGGACAAGTAATGGCATATTTTATAACACCCTCACCGATAACCTAATTTCAAACTTACTATCACCTACAGTCAGTCATACATATACACATTTGTGGGAGCCTCTTATACGTGTAGCTCCACATTATTCCATGCCCACCATCTATAAGTATCACGTTGTTGTAATAGAACACAAACAAACAAACACTGGAGCACAGGCACATAATAATATCACAGCAGATGATTGTAGGTTAATAGTGTGATGGTCAGACAGTCAGTCAGAGAAGCCTGAATATGAAAACGTATGCTAAACACGTTTTCATTCCCCCACAAACACAAACAGACACCATACATCAGGAGGAGGCATTGTGACTCACAAGAGAGCCAATTTGCTCTAAGTGAGCGTAAATTTGTTATCGCTCACAGCCTGTGTAGATGCTAACACGTTGTGAACAACAACAAATTTACGCTCATTGAGAGCACAAGAGAAACCCAAAAATGTTCTCTGCCTCACTCTGCCATACATAATATTACATGTATAAGAGAGGATTCTTTTGAATTGTTCTGTGGGTGTTCTCGTTACAAGCATTCTCATGCACAAACTTACACACATACGACATATAGTACGTAGGAGCTGTAATGAATTGTCCTGTTTAGCTTAAATCCCTTCGTTACATGATGTTCTGTTTTCCTTCTTTTGCACTTCTTTCTACTCGTTCTCCTTCTTATACATATGTATGTAGGTTTCCTTCCTATTCACGTTAATTTTTACAATTTTCTTTAAATTCACTCACACATTTTATTTGCTTATTTTTTCATTCTCATTTTTTCTAACAATAAATAACACAGTTTATAACAATTATTATATATTCCTTTTGAATTATTTGCAATTTTTTAATATTTAACAATTATTTTTTAACAACTTTTGTACTGTAGTTTGTCGTTTTTTATAATGAGGAAATGAAAAGACAATAAAAGGATATTCTCGGCAATTGACAAGTAGGCTCCACACAAAACACATGTTATCGATAACTGAAGTGTTGTGAAAAGAGCGTGAGAGAGAAAGGACAAGTAAATTAAGAGAGAGAGAGAATATAAGACTACAGGGTGTTTAAGAAATAATAAAATTTGGCATTTAGCAAGAAAATAACTTCGTTTTTAATGACCTAAAGTCAAACAATATAAAACCATGGTATAAGTAAAGAGGTAGATTTAAATGAAAAAAATCTATAGAACCCTTGTTTTTCTTGAATTCCTAAAACTTCAAAATAAAAGCAACAAGTGGGTTTGTTTACAATGCATTTTTTGAGCATTTTATAAAAAAACACGAAAAATGAATGAAGAGTTAAGTTTTCTCCACATAATCGAGTTGTGAATATGATAAACTGATTGTTTCAATGCAAATCTTACAAATTTCTTCCATACAAATGGTCTAAAAACAATTTTAAAAATCATTGAATTCGATTGTTTTTAAAATTGTTTGGCATATTATTCAAACACCACACATACATATGCTTGGTTTACACTCGGCGTTTCGTGATTTCGCGAAATTTATCATGATTTCGCATACAAAAATGAAATCATCTCATTTTGTGATTTCGGCGAAATCAACTTTGAAATCACAGTACACATGATATACAACCTTGCTTTTGCCTAAAAAAGTACCAAAAGTTGCAACACTTTTCACGTATCACAATAAACAAGGTAGATGTGCGAATTGCTGGAACAAAAATTGTTAATATCAAAATTTGTAAACAATGTGAAAAAATATTAAATTACATTATTACAATGCTATTTTTCATTGTGTTCCCGTACTTTTTTAATGGTAATGTTAGAAAATAGACCGAATTGTCAAAAATTGCTTCCGCATACAAATTTCGTAAAAAATACGGGAACGGAAAAATGACGGAAATTGCAAAAAATCCAGCAGAAATGTCGAAATCAACGTATCAGCTATAATATTAGATACCAATGAACATATGAACATGCTTGCTGCTACTTTCTACTAGGCCAACATTTTATGGCAGAAAACAGGAGAAAAGGGCGCTATTTTTGTTTAAAGAGAAGTGCAAGTCTTGCTAGATTTCGGAGTACGGGAACGCATTTTTAGCACTAAATGGAAACACTACTGCAAGTACTAATATTTTGCAGGTTCTGAGCAAAACTTTTATCTATCAACATTTATTATGATGTCTCAACTATAAAATAATTTTTTATTTTTTCATTTGTTAGTACTATACACAATTAATACGATATATAGATAATTTTACGATAATTTTCCAAATAAAGTTGTAAAGTTCTATATTGTCGTATATTTTTGACGATTAAATCAATTTACAATAAATTGTTTTGAAAATTCATGTTCGATCAGTTGCGCATATGCATCTACCTTTATCATTGTGATATGTTTGAAATCAACAAAAAATAAGTGTAAACCATTGATGCTCAGAAAAGTTGGTGTATTAGTAGTGGTAAGACACTCTTTCCATTGCTAAACAATGACAAATCAAAAATAAAGAGAGAATACGTGTGGTTTGTTTCCACTTTTGTGTAAGAGGGCGAGCATCGCTGGTGTAAACACCGGGGTGTATTTCAGGATTTCGTGAAATCCAGTGGATTTTGGAGCGCAAGTGTAAACTTGGCAATACACAGTTTGTTTATATTGTTTTGAAGTTTTAGGCATACTCGAATGAAAAAATTTAAATTGACATAAAGCTTTGGCTAACCTTTCTTATTAAACCATGTATAAAACCAAAATGAAAAAGCAATAAGCAAAACTAATTAGATTCAATATTTTTGAATGTGATGTACTTATGAACAATAATAATAGTACGTTTATAAATGTGCTTATTACCAAGATAATGGTTCTACTTTCATTTGGTTGACAGATGTTATAGTATGGTTACACTAGAGTTTTTTGCCGGGTTAACCCACTTCGAGAGGATTTATTTGACGTTTGTGCTATGGAATTGACATTTTAAATCCAAACCCACTGGGTTAATCCGCTTAAGTGTAACCGGGGTATTACATTCTACGTAAATCATGATAGATCTATTATTATGATAATAAAACACCGTTTGCATTAGCCCTTTTTGCTGGGTTAACCTTCTTTATGTGGATTTATCTGAAGTATACCAAATAGAATTGACATCTGAAACTCAGAGGGGTTATTAATCCCGGTAGCAAACGCACTAGAAACGCCATCACAGCCTCGCTTATGCTTGGTTTACATACGGCGTCGTTTCATGATTTCGAAGGCGTTTCGTGATTTCGAGCGGAATCAAGCTAAATTTATCATGATTTCGCAAAATAAAAATGAAATCATCTCATTTCGTGATTTCAGCGAAATCAACATCGAAATCACAGTACACATGATATTCAACACTGTTTTTGCCTAAAACAGTATCAAAAGTTGCAACAATATTAAATAAATAAAAATTAAAATATTAAATTACTTTGTTACAATGCTATTTTTCATTATGTTTCCGTACTTTTTTAATGGTAATGTTAGAAAAAAAGAGCGTATTTTCAAAAATTGCTTTCCCATAGAAATTTCTTAAAAAATACGGGAACGGAAAAATGACGGAAATTGCAAAAACTCCAGGAGAAATGTCAAAATCAACGTGTCAGCTATCGTATTTAGAAGCGAATGAACAGGCTGTTAAGGCCAGAACAGAATCAATCGTCGCTTGCTTTGCTTGCTTCCCAAATGTCAAATTGTAAAGGAATGCAAGAGCCTCATAAAGGAGAACGCATGCGGATTTCCTTTATAATATGACAATTGGGGAAGCAAGCGACGATTGATTCTGTTCTGGTCTTTAGTTTCTACTTGGCAAATTTTTGTTGGCTAATTTTGTTTGTTGCTATTTTTGTTTAAAGAGAAGTGCAAGTCTTGTCAGATTTCGGAGTACAGGAACGCATTTTTAGCACTAAACGGGGAAACTACAGCAAGTAGCAATATTTTGCAGGTTCTGAACACAACTTTTACCTATCAAAATGTATTATAATGATAACTCAATGATAAAATCATTTTTTTATTTTTTCATTTTTAATACTATACACAATTAATACTATATATAGATAATTTTCGAAATAAAGTTGTAAAGTTCTATATTGTTGTATATTTTTGATGACTAATTCAATTTAAAACTTGTTTTGAAAATTCATGTTGGATCAGCTGCGCATATGCATCTACCTTGATTATTGTAATATGTTTGAGGCCAAAACCTATAGCTTTGCGTGTTCCGTGTGCGTTCAAAAATACAAAAACAAAATACATGTATTTAAAATTGACAACAAAAACAAATACATGTATTTTGTTTTTGTTTTTTTGAACGCACACGCAACACGCAGTTAATTAGGTAAAGCCATTAAATCAACAAAAAATAAGTATAAACACCTTCGTGAAATCCAGTGGATTTTGGAGCGAAAGTGTAAACTTGGTATTAAACGTCTTCTCAGAGGTATTTTTTACATATTCATGCATGAAAACAGTCACTTTGTTGTCCATATGAGATTCCTTCTTCATAGCTAAGCTTTATTTTTCATTCGTTTTCTAAATTGCAAATTTCCATGATGAATTCATAAGGTTGCGTAAAACGCCACCGTCGTGGTTTCAATCTGTCAAATTTTTGTTAATGTGAATAAATTGTATGAAAACGTAAACAAACATTTTGACGAATTTTCGGCCAAAATTGAGTTGTTGTTGTGCTACTTGCGTGACCAGATATTGGTTCCTAGATATTGGCTGTCATCCTTTTGTTCCACCCATGACACAATTACCAAGATAGTGGTAACACACCAGCTGTTCGAATATGAAGTATCAAATCCCTTGATAAAAATATATTTTTGTTGTATTTTGACCAACAACATAAATAAAGTTTTGACATAACATATTAAAATTACCCCGTGTCATTTTTTGTTATATGCACAAATTAAGAGAATATGTTTTTGCAGAATAGGGGGTTCTCTCTGTAATTTGTCTGACCATATATGTATGTATGTATGTATGTAACAATCCATAGGTAGCATACATATATTGACCGGACTACTGGACTACATTTACATCGATGTTTATGTATGATGCATTAATCAACTTATGCTAAGTTTACATTTACGAAATCCACTCGATTTCAACTGTCAATTCCATAGCTCAAACGTCAAATGAAATCTCATCTGGATTTCATTTGACGTTTAACCTATGGATTTGACAGTTGAAATCGAGTGGATTTCGTAAATGTAAACCAAGCATTAGTGTCAATTTAAGATAATGTTTGCAATAGCTCTGTTCCTTTACGTGCAAGAATCTTCAAGTTTTACCACTTTTTACTCGAAAAGCGTTCCTTTACTTTAGACACCATATAATACATATGAGTGCAGTTTACAACGTATACTACTTTTGCCGGTTCACTTTCAAAAGTAAAGGAACAGACCAAATATGTGATTCCGTTCAGAACAGATAATACCTCAATTGTTTCGATGCAAAAACTTTTTTCGCGATCGAGAGAAGGTGGGACAAACTGTGAGTTATTTTGTAACATGTAATAAATAAAGCCCTAATAAACATAAGTTTTTTTGATTTCAAAAACAAAAGTTTGAAGCAGATTTTCATTTTTTATTGAACAAATATCCTCCCTGCTAGCAATTATCCATTTAGAGGAATGGGATGGAAACATTACCGCCTGTTTCACTATGTCGAACGAAAATGAAAACGAAATAAAAACTTTTTAACACGTGTATGATTTTCAAATGTTGTATTTGTTTCGAAGCAAAAACAAAGTCAATATTTCATGGTAATATCAAAGTTTATCATCAATCAAAGTTTAGGTGTTTTTCCTTTTCATTCAGTTTCTTTCGACATATTGAAACAGACCCTTAAGGCCTGGGTAAATAAGCTGCCTCGCCTGCTTGCCTTGCTTGCTTCTGATAAAAGAATAAAAAAGAAAAGGGCAACCTAGTGCGACATTTGCTCGGCCTTCTTTATTCTTTTATTTTCATTATGTCAAAAATGAAGGAGGAAAGCAAGGCACTCAGGCGAGGCAGCTTATGTACCCAGGACTTTAGAATTCAACATAAATCGAATTTTCATTCATGATTTTCAGATTTATGTAACCAAATCTTATGCTTGGTTTACATTTACGAAATCCACTCGATTTCAACTGTCAATTCCATAGGTTAAACGTCAAATGAAATCCAGATGAGATTTCATTTGACGTTTAAGCTATGGAATTTACAGGTGAAATCGAGTGTATTTCGTAAATGTAAACTTAGCATAAAAATATATATTTTGGAAATTAAAATAATTTATTGATTCTTTTTATGTTTTGTTTACAAATACAGTGACACTAGTATTACTTAGAGGTAGTTTACACTATCTATCAATGTCATATGACACGAAATAAAAACATTCCATATCAACCCACGGAGGCAATGTGGAGACGAAATTCTATTATATTTTTGTTGGGGTGGACGCACAGAATAAATGGCGTATGGAAAATCTCCACTATTCCACATATTAGTGAATATTTAACGATCGAAAATTTCATGTCATATGACATTTACATATAGTGTAAACTACACCTTAGTAACGGGCCACACTAGAGAAATTTCCATGAAATTTTGACATAAAATTTGCATTTTTTGAAAAAAATGCATAATTTCAAGAAACTAGTGTACACGGTTTCATGCGTCTGCAATTTTTCTTTGTTGCAATATTCGTATGAAACAAACAGACCGTTATATTTTACATTTTCTTTTACTTTCATGTAAAAATTTCAGTGAAATTACTCATAGTGTGGCCCGGAAAACAAACTCCTATGTGGTTGCTGTTACGTTTGTTATACAACAACACTTGCCTCTACCTGTAAAATAATTGTACCATGTGCGGCACCCCATAAAGTGTTTAAGTTGCCATCAGTAGTGCGATTCTCTAACACATTTTTTGAGTTACCGACAAAAATCGGTAAAATTAAAACGCAAAATTATGAATGAAAAGTTCAAATAAAAGTTGACAACACTCTTGCTATCGGTAGAACTATACGACTGCTTTTTATTCGTCGCTAACTTACCGAAAAACATCGGTAATTACCGAAATTATAAGCATTTTAATTTTACCGACAACTGTCGGTAACTCAAAAAGTGAGTTAGAGAATCGCACTACAGAGCATCTGCTTTATTACGTACGAGTATTTTATGTAGCTTGTATATTCACATGCAAATTCATATGTACAACAAAATTATCATTTTTCATACAGTTTATGATTTTTGCTTTCATACCTGTAGTGGGATTCTGTAACTCATTTTTGCTGTTACCGACAAAAATCGGTAAAATTAAATCGCAAAATTATGACTAAAAACATAAAGAAAAGTTGGCATCACTGTTTGTGTCGGTAGAGGCTAGCGACTACTTTCTATTCATCGTTAACTTACCGAAACATTTTGTTAATTATCGAAATTATATGCATTTTAATTTTACAGACAATTATCGATAACAGCAAAAATGAGTTACAGAATCCCACTACTGGGGCTGGATTCTTGTTCTATGACAACTTGAAATGAAAAATATTTCCTTAATAATTTTTTTCATTTGACAGTTTTCTCCTTTATAAAAGTTTTCATTTCACATTTTCATAGAAACAGAATTGAGACCCTGTAGTGGAATTCTGTAAGTCAATTTTCGAGTTAGCGACAAAAATCGGTAACATTAATATGCAAAATTATGAATGAAAAGTGTCAATAAAAGCTGACAACACTTTTGCTATCGGTAGGATTTAGCAACAGCTTTATTTTGGTTGTTAAATTACCGAAAATGTTCGTTAATTCCCGAAATTATAAACATTTTAATTTTACCGATATTTGTCGACAACTCGAAAAATGAGTTACAGAATTCCACTACAGGTTAAGTTTTTTTGTATGACATAACCTAAAAATGTAAACAACAGCTTTGCCAAACAAAAAACAGCTGTTCCCTTTATGTTTGCAGACGAGAATAGAGCGCGCTCTTATCGAAAAAAGTAAATATGTGTAGTCATCCCATTTTGATTCATAAAAATTTTTTTATGTATCACACGACGAGTAGAACTTACTGACCTGAAAAACAGGTACATGGCATAATACTATGTTTACATTTACGAAATCCACTCGATTTCATCTGTCAATTCCACTCGATTTCATCTGTCAATTCCCTTGCGAATACGTCAAATGAAAACTCATTTGAAATCGATAGGATTTCATTTGACGTTTGAGCAATGGAATTGACAGTTGAAATCGAGTGGATTTCGTAAATGTAAACATAGTATAAGAAAAATAGATGGTCTGATGGCACTCTTAAGCGGGGTACACACGAACAGCTTTGACTGTCGATTTTTCGGAATTATCGATAACTGTCCAATGACTGACAAAAGTGAACGGCCACACTGGCAAGCAACCGATTATTTGAACAAAACTGACAGTCAAAACTGATTGTGTGTACCCCGCTTTAGTTTTATTAGATTTTAAGATTGCCAAAGTTTGAGTGCAATCGGAAAATGTTAACACGTGCCACTTGGGCCTCAAAATTTCTATGGTAACCCAGCAAAAAGTTTGCATCCGTGGATGCAGTTTAATCAGTACAACTGTACACTACAATTGCCGTTGGAGTACATCTTTTCCTATGAATTCACTTATGAATTTTGCAAGCGAGCGCGCTGCTAGGATGCACTCCATTTTGCTTCCACAGCACACAGCTAGGATGCACTCCATATTCGATCCAAATCACAGCTTTTGATGTAATGTTTTGAATTGAATTTAAAGGCACTTTTCGGATTGCATTTTTAGTCAGTCTAAAGATGCAATAAAAATGCAAGCCATTGCGGAATATCCCAAAATATGTAAATAAAATGCATTTATTATTTGTGTAAAACAAGAACTCAAAGAACTTTATAATATTTGTTATATAAACACAAATTTATTATATAAATTTAAAAAAAAAGTTTCAATTAAATTCAATCACATTTGAGCTTAAGGCCTGCGTACATAAGCTGCCTTGCCTGCTTACCTTGCTTACTTCTGATAAAATAATAAAAAAGAAAAGGGCAACCCAGTTCGAAATTTCCTCGGCATTCTTTATTATTTTATTTTTATTATGTCAAAAATGAAGCAGGAATGCAAGGCAATCAGGCAGAGCAGCTTATGTACGCAGGCCTTTACTTCCTCCGATCCTCAATTTAATACAAGCGAATCTGATTTTGCTTCATCATCCAAAAGGTTTTTTATGTTGCCTTCCCATCACTAGTTCAGCTTTCGACATGGACTCCAACTCCGCTCCATTAAAAATGTCCATCTCGTGAATTACCGCAAAAATGTTCGCAACTTAAGTTTTTATTTCTTAATTTTATAACAAATTCTCCGAAATGTATACACTCTTGTTTGTCTTTTGAAGAAATGTGTAGGGATCAACCAACTGGTTTTTTTCTATAGGGATCTCTACAGCAACTGCTTATAAAATGTATCGAACGGAGTGCATTTTTCATAGCTCTGTTGGACTACATCTAAAGATGTTGTGAAATCATAACTCCAATTGCACAACTTCCAAAAATTTTTGCAGGGAATTTGTATGCCGCCTGCAGCACGGCGAAATAAATTTCATGAAATTATGGGCTCTTAAGTCGGGTACACACGATCAGTTTAGACTGTCGATTTTTCGGAAATATCGATAAATGTCAAACTGTCCAGCAACCACAAAATATTTTGTGTTTGCCCGATGACTGACAAAAATGAACGGCCACACTGGCAAGCAACCGATTATTTGAGCAAAACCTATAGTCAAAACTGATCTCGAGTTCCATTCTAGAGTTATTTTATTAAATTGCTGTAGTGGGTAACTCGACTTAAGAACCCCTATAAAATGGGAAAGTTTTTAATGCAAGTTTCAGCGTGTGGCATAAGACCAAAGCGGAGTAAACACGATCAGTTTTGACTGTCAGTTTCGCTCGAATAATCGGTTGCAGTTGGACAGTTATCGATAATTGCGAAAAATCGACAGTCAAAACTGATCGTGTGTACTCCGCTTAAGGGGACAAAGGCAATTTTCACAAAATTGCCCTAATACTATGTTTACATTTACGAAATGCACTCGATTTCAACTGTCAATTCCATTGCTCAAACGTCAAATGAAATCCAATCGATTTCAGATGAGTTTTCATTTGACGTATACACAAAGGAATTGACAGATGAAATCGAGTGGATTTCGTAAATGTAAACCAAGCATAATGGTAGAAACACAATGACTTTTGTTGCTTGCTTCTCGCTCAATTTAAAGACTAGGTATTACCTAATTCAAATGCGATTTTGGATTTCTTTATTCCTTTACACAAATTCGGGCTTGGATAAGCATGAATTTCTCATTGTGTTCTCACCTTAATGGTAGAAACACAATGACTTTTGTTGCTTGCTTCACGCTTAATTTTATGTAAATGAATAAAGGCCTGTGTACATAAGCTGCTCTGCCTGATTGCCTTGCTTTCCTGCTTCATTTTTGACATAATAAAAATAAAATACTTACTATTTGTATGTTAGTTAAGCTTAATCTCATATTTGTTGTTTTCAAATTTAAAAACAACAAGTTTAAAGTGGGATGTAGTTAAAATTGATTACTTTTGGGGATGGCAGAGAAGACTAGTTTCGTCCAACGCCACTTGGACTCATCAGTTCTCTTAGTTCTTTGTATTGAAACAAAGAACCCTTCCCCAATTTTATGACGACTCGAGCTCAAGAATAAATGTGACTGATGAATTCGTTTAAATGCGAATTCAACCGTTTTATAAAACATGTCAGATTTAAAGGCCTGGGTACATAAGCTCGCCTGCTGGCCTTGCTTTGCTGCTTCATTTCTGACATAACAAGAATAAAAGAATAAAGAAGGCCGAGCCAATTTCGAATTATATTGCCATTTCCTTCTTTATTCTTTTATATTTTATTATGTCAGAAATGAAGCAGGAATGCAAGGCCAACAGGCGAGGTAGCTTATGTACCCAGGCCTTAAGGTCTTTTGCATTGTACTGTAGAGTAAACGAACAACATCCAGTAAAAATTCGTACAAATTTTGAGTAAACGATGAATAAAAATTCCGTGCGGAATTAGTTCCCTTTCCCGACTTCAAAATTTTTTATTTCCATATTTTTGTCCAAAAAGGAATATTTTTGTCGATTCTTCAAGAATATTCCATAATTAAGTGATTCTAGTAGTTTTAACGTTTTAAATTATTGATTTTTGAAGAATTTCACTTTTTAAAATACCCAGCAAAAAGTTTGCATCCACGGAAGCAGTTAAATCACTGGTGCAAGTGTCACGAAGTGCTTCTTTTTCTATGAATTCCTCAGTGAATTTTACAAGGGAGCGCGCAGAAAGGAAGCACTCCATTTTGCTTCCGCAGCACGCAGTTAGGAAGCACTCCATTTTGCTTCCGCAGCACGCAGCTAGGAAGCACTCCATTTTTACAATTTTTACCACTTTTACGAGTTTTGCGTTCCCGTACACAAAATTTGTATGAAAATCTTTTACGACTTTTACCACTTTGTAAAGTACGGGAACAGGCCATTAATAAGACATTTTAATTTTATTCTTATAGGCCGTTTATATATAACAAGGTTAACCCAGTGGGTCTGGGTTTCAAATGTCATTTCCATTGTATATACTTCAAACAAATCCTCATAAAGAAGGTTAACCCTGCAAAAAACTATAATATAAACGCCGTATTACTTTAATTTCATTTGTTGAATGAAAATTGAATTTTTTATCGTTTATACATAAAAGTGCTTGTTGGATGTAATCCAAATGTGAGGAAAAGGATTGCCTTTTTCATTAGTCCACTGGAAGCGCATCCATGCATGTAATGAAATCCTCACTCCAACTTGCACCACTTCCATTTTTTTTTGCTGGGTAATTTTCCGTTCGGAAAATTCCGAGGGAAATATTCATGATTGCCCTGAATATAAATTATCGAACCAAATAAACATATGTATACGTGTGAACCCCCTTGAGCAAACCATTTTCAGTGTCAACGGCGAAGATTGCCACGAGGTGACTTTGTAAAATACATGACGTTTAGAATTGGCGCGGAAATACATTGTTTTTTTTTTTTCGAAATGAATGAATGAATGAAGTTTATATATCGGCTTTGAAGGCTTGGGCACATAATAAGCCTCGCCGACAGGCTTTTTTAGCCTTGCTTCATTTCTGACATAACAAAAATAAAAGAATAAAGAAGAATTGGACAAACTAGTTCGAAATTGGCTCGGCCTTCTTTAAAGCTGTAAACAGATACAACGTTTGGGTAAAGTTTTGTGTCGTTTTGGCCGTTTTTACACTGTTGGGCATGATGCCGAAAAATTCAAATTCATTTGAAATATATGCCGACAAACAGATAAACGCTGGACTTTGGTATCGTCGTCGCCCTGTTGTTGTTGTTTTTTTCTCGACGCCCAACGCAAAACTTTAATCAAACGTTGTATCTGTTTTCAGCTTTAGGCCTGGGTACATAAGCAGCCTCGCCTACTTGCCTTGCTTGCTTCCGATAAAAGAATAAAAAATAGACGGTCAACCTAGTTCGAAAAATGGCTCGGCCTTCTTTATTCTTTTATCAAATGAAAGATTTGATTTGCAAAAAATCAAACAAAATGTCTAGACTTTCTTAATCATTTATGGCAAATGACGTACAATTGCACCTTTTTTAAGAAATAAATGAAAAAGCAACCATAAAATCTAAACAAAGTGCTGTCAAATAAATGAACACTTTTACTAGGTCGAAGGTCACACTAGAGTGGTTTCATTGAAACTTTTAGGCATTCTTAAATCGAGTTCCCCACTACAGCAACTTTATGATTTTACTCTAGTATGGAAATCGACCTAGGACCCCTGGATTTCATGAAATTGTTTCAATGAAACCAGCTAGTGTGACCAAGGACTAGGCGTTTACACAAGACAATTTGTCTTAAAATACAACCCTAATTAACTAACACATAAATACGTTTGTCTCCCAGCTGTCGATAATCTCTTCACAGACAATAAAGGTAATCAAATTTTTTGAAATTTTTGTAAAGTGCAGTACATATTTGAGCAAATTTGTCAATAATAGCTAACAATGTGTACCCAGCTTTAAAAAAAATATGTGGAACAATAATTGAAATGTGTTCAAAACAAAAGAACATGAACAGTAATAAAATATGTGATATGTGCCAAATTTTGATTTTGTAATTTAACACGTTTGACATAATCAAATTAAATGTCAAAACGTTACACCAAATATGAAGCCAGGCGGAGAATTGATATGTTCAGCAATTTTAAATTTTAAAGCCTACTATTTTTTACAATTTTTTCGATAACATAAAGGAAAAATTGTAGATTCTTCTTGAACTTTTACGCTTTGCAGCGAAGCGGAAAGTAGTAAGCAGAAAAATCCATTGAGTTTTTGCCTTAAAGCCGAAAAGACATACAAAGTTTCAGTAATCTTGGGCATCATTTCTTGTTATGAACTTAGAAGACTTTTTCCGTTAATTTGAAATTTAAATTTATTAACGTTCGGTTTTATGATTTTTAAAAAATTTATGTTTTTTTGTATAACGTACTATTTGTTTTGTATGATGAATTTTATTAATATCGATTTTAATTTAATAGTGTAAGCGCTCTATAATATGTTTGTTATCGTTTTTAAAAGATTGGTATGTTCCAGTACTGCACATTTCTACACATTTTTACTATTTTTTTCGATAACATAAAGGAAAAATCGGTTATCGGAGTAAAAATGTGTGGAAATGTGTAGTACGGGAACAGACCAGTAGTGGGATTCTGTAACTCATTTTTGCTGTTATCGATAATTTTCGGTAAAATTAAAATGCTTATAATTTCGATAATTATCGAAAATTTTCGGTAAGTTAACGATGAATAAAAAGTAGTCGCTAGCCTCTACCGACACAAACAGTAATGCCAACTTTTCATTATGTTTTTAGTCATAATTTTGCGATTTAATTTTACCGATTTTTGTCGGTAACAGCAAAAATGAGTTACAGAATCCCACTACAGATGTGTTCAGTCTTGGTAGAATAAAGTAAAGGTAGGCCACAGCTAACAGCTGGTTACAATTTTTTTCTTTTTAAGGTCTAATCTGTCAAAAGCGGGGTTGACATTTTGTACTGTTTTTGACATTATGCAGATGCATCGCTGAACTGTTCCAACAAAAAATTCTGCTGTAACACTATATCCAAGGCCTACATAAGGTCGGCCAATAGGCCCAGCTGATTGTTATGTTTGATGTCAAAAACATTATTGTGATTTAAAATACAAAGAAACTAAAATCACAATAATGTAAAATCTATTATGTTTGTTGTCAAATGCTGTTAACAGTACTCTGAATGGCCGCTCTTAAAATTGAAAAAAAGTACAAAAAATGTGTGGCAAAATAAAATTGTTGATTTTTTTTAGCAAAACTTACGAATCAACCATTTATCTAATATTGATATAAATTCAAATTTGTTCCAGAAGTACGGGAATGTAAAAATTACAATTTTTGTAAAAATTCTTTTGACATTTATCTGCAAATCGGATGCCAGTAATCACGATGTCAGGTTAGCCAAACTTGTCAAGTAGAAAATAAGTGAATGACATTTTTCACTGTCCTTAGTTTGGGAAGAACTTTTACTATTTTTGGAACACTTTTCCTACAGCAATATTCTGGAGCCTAGCTAAGGAAATTTTTTACTCTATTTGGCACTTTTAACATATAAAAAGTGAAGATCTAAGTTCCATATGTTTTTGTAAAACGGGATTGCTATGCAGATACATCTACCATTATTATTGTACCATGTCATTTGACGTTTTAAGCCAAGGCTGCAGGGTTGCATTTTTCAGTGAGCTGATTCTGTCACGGAATTAAGCTCTTAACACACATCCAACGTTTGAGTAAAGTTGGACGTCATTTCTGATAGAAGAATAAAGAAAAATTCAATCTATGTTGCACTTGCTCCTTTATTCTTCTATAAGAAATGACGTCCAACTTTGCTGAAATGTTGGATGTGTTTAGGGCTTGAGAAACATTGTATACATTTTATCTAGGCGTATACACCAGGCAGTTTGTCTTCAAATACAACTCTGATTTACTAACACATACATACATATGTCGTTTGTCTCCCAGCTGTCCATCATTTTTTCACAGACAGTAAGGAAGACAAATTTTTGGCATTTTTGTAAAAATAAGTGAGATAATAATTGAAACGTGTTGAAAACAAAATAACATGAACAAAAAGAAAATATGTGAACGGAAAACAAAAAGATGTCGATGATTTTCATTCAAAATTTTATAACTGTTTTTGCAGTTGTCTGTACGCCTACGTCACACAGTAGAGCTGGCAAACCATCGATATTCCCAACATTAGATATTTTCGATATAATGTTTTAAAATATCGATTGATATCGATATTATCGTTAAGTTGTCATCGCCATTAATTTGGAGATGAAAATGGCGGAAATGTCAATGATTTTGTTGAAATTATGCAAAAGTAGTTCACAGAAATATAAAGGATAATAAACAACTGTTTTTATTTTATAAAAAATTTAAAAAATACATTTTATTTTACCGAAAAATGTGTACGTGTGACTACGGACTTACTTTCTTACACACACATAACCGAAAAGCAGCCAAATTTCTATTTATTTCAATGGATTTCAGGTTTGGGGTTTTTATTCCGATAATATCGATAGGCAAAACTATCTATTGATATTGAATTTTTAAATAATAATCGATATTATCGATAGTACCATCGATTTTTTGCCAGCTCTATCACACAGGCAAGTTGTGGGATTTTGACAATCAATACATGAAGTCAACTGTCCTGTCATTTGTAACTAGGCGTTTACACAAGGCAGACTGTCTGCAAATACAACTCTGATTTACTAACACATATGGTCTGTTCCCGTACTACACATTTCTACACATTTTTACTCCGATAACCGATTTTTCCTTTATGTTATCGAAAAAAATAGTAAAAATGTGTAGAAATGTGCAGTACTGGAACAGACCAATACATTGATTTGTCGGCTGTCTCCCAGTTGTCCATAATTTGTTCATAGACAGTCGGGTTAACACATTTTTGTAAAAATAAGTGAGATAATAGTTGAAATGTGTTGAAAACCAAAGAATATGTACAAAAACAAAATATGTAAATGGAAACCAAAAAAAAATTATGATATTCATTCATAATTTTACAACGGTTTTTGCAGTTGTCCGGACGCCTACGTCACACAGGAAAGTTATGTGTTTTTGGCAATCAATACATGAACTCAACTGTCCTGTCATTTGTAAACGCAGGGTAAACGCAGGGTATAAATAGGTTGGAAAATGCAATTATATTAAAGTCAATTTACATCTAACATTTTGTATAAAGCATGCGTCATTTAAGTTATTAATTCCATAGAATATCTGTAAAAAATTGTGTAAATTCCCAAAACAATTGTTTTAAGGGCAAGAGTAACTAGGCGTTTACACACAGACAGTATTGGCAAGACAATAGCAAAGTTACAAACCATTTTCACCAATACATTAATATTTTTCTCTATACATATTTAAAATTATAAATGTATTTGTGAAAAAGGTTAGTATTTTTGCTATTGTCTTGCCAATACTCGCATTTGTAAACGCAGGGTAAGATGCGTTTTACTGTAGTTTTTCGTTTTTTACCCTGCGTTTACACATGACAGGACAGTTGAGTACATATATTGATTGTCAAAAACCGAAAACTTGCCTGTGTGACGTAGGCGTCCAGACAATTGCAAAAACAGCTGCAAAATTATGAATGAAAATTATCGATTTCTTTTTGTTTGCGGTTCCCATATATTGTTATTGTTAATGTCTTTTATTTTCAACACATTTTAATTATTATCTCACTTATTTTTACAAAAAAAAATCTGTCAAAATATGATGGACAGCTGGGAGACAGCCGACAAATGTATGTATGTGTTAAGGTGAGAACACAATCAATCGTAGCTTGCTTTGCATGCTACAAAAAATGTCAAATTATAAAGGAATACCAAAGCCTGTTTGCAAATCCGCCTGCGTTCCCCTCTGGCAGGCTCTGGAATTCCTTTATAATTTGACATTTGGAAAGCACGCAAAGCAAGCTACGATTGATTCTGTTCTGGCCTTTAGGAAATCAGAGTTGTATTTCAAGACAGTTTACTGGTGTAAACGTCTAGTTAGCATAACCCTGTGTTTACACGTGACAGGACAGTTGAGTTCATGTATTGATTGTCAAAAACCCAAAACTTGCCTGTGTGACGTAGACGTCCTGACAACTGCTAAAACAATTTTAAAATTATGAATGAAAATCGTCGATTTCTTTTTGTTTTCCGTTCATATATTTGTTTTCTTCATGTTCTTTTGTATTCAACACATTTCAATTATCTCACTTATTTTTACAAGAATATCAAAAATTCGTTAACCCAACTGCCTGTGAAAAATATGGACAGCAGGGAGACAGCCGACAAATTTATTTATTTAGAAAGTGGTAAAAGTCGTAAATGATTTTCATATAAATTTTGTGTACGGGAACGCAAAATGTGTAAAAGTGGTAAAAATTGTAAAAACTTTTTAGTTCTGGAACAGAGGTTTTGTATGTTAGTAAATCAGAGTTGTATTTGCAGATAGTCTGTATTGTGTAAACGCCTAGTAAAGTTTTATTATTTTTTACTTGTGATTGCAACCTTTTAAAAAAGAGTTCCATGGCAAAAACTCGCAATGTCATTATCAACGCCGTCACATAAACAGCTCCGCCGTGTATTGACGCCGTTACATTCAATTCGTTCAACTTTGCCTCGTTTTTGCTGTATGTGTGAACGTGTGTGTGTATGACTTTAAACTAAAATGGCGACGTCAGTAGAGTGATGGAATTGAGGAATTTTTTCAATTGTGTTGATTCTTTTTTATATTCATATTATATATACATATATTGGTGGATATTTTAACCCAATTACAACAATAAAGTGCAGTTTTGAAAACACAAACAAATAATCTAGTGGAAAATGTTAAACAATTTTCGCAAATTGCATCAAATAAAAAGTGAAAATACAAAACAACCTCTCATCTTGATTCGATGAACGAAAAAAAGAACGTCGCAGTGGAAAAAAGTGAAAAAGTTACGAAAAAAATAAAAATGGCGCCTGCTGCGATGATGTCTTGACTTTCTTTTTTATAATTTTTGATTTGTTAATATTTCGCATAGTATACGTCGTTAATTGGAATCGTTGATAATTTGCTAAAATATAAGTTACTATTCCTCTAAGGAATATGGAGTAGAAAAAGTGAAGAAGAATTAAAAGTTATTATTGAAAAAAATATTGTAAAATACGCCAAGCAGGAGCAACATTTAATTCGACGAAGCATACCACGATAGAAGAGGAGGCACACCAAGAAAAAACAGAAGAAGAGAATTTGTTGCCGTTTCCATTTGCCTGCCTGCCCATCACAACAGAGTTTTTATTCGTTTTTTGGATTTCATTCATACGTGTTCGTGCGTGTGTTTTTATTTTTTATATTCTTCATTACTGATTTTACACGACGAACGACGGAGAAGGAGGCCTTGAGGATGTGTGCTGCTCAAAGTAACCCGACACAAAGTTTTGGTCCTTATACATGGGGATTTGCTGCCGATAATACTCGAGCGGATTCCGTATTGGAGATATCCCCGAATATCAACTATACCGTGAGCAGTGAATCTGTAAGTTCCATTCCAACACAGTTCATATAATAGTAATCTAGGGTTCAAATTGGAGCGATAGTGTGCCTAATTTCGACGTGTGATTTTAGCTAGAACTCAGAACACTGGGTTCTACTTTACAATTCATTCGTTTTCAATTTTTGTTGAGTATTATTTTTGCTTGCTTAACACAATACAAAACAAAAATGTAAATACAACACATAAAAATTTTTTTATATGACTGTACTTGTGATTGTCGTGGTAGTTCTCGTTAGCCGTGGTCGTCATAGTCGTTGTCGTCGTCGTTGCTTTGCCAGTGTGTGGTGCTGTTGTTGTTGTTGGAAGTGTTGTTGCTGCCAGTTTAGAGACACACAGAAAAGAGCCAGCAGAAGTTAACACAACAGACAATACAACGACAACGACGAGTACGAACGGCAGAAAGACTGACAAACAGGCAGACAGACAAGCATGCAAAGCAAACCACCAAACATCAAGAAAGCGCGCGCGTGATGATGTATGGCTGTATTGTTGTTGTTATTGGTTTCCTTCCCCGCATTCAGAGACACACACACGCAGCAACTAATATACAGTCAAAGTAATCATGATTATGTAGTATGAAATGTTTTGACTGTTTTTTGGGTTTTTGGACTGTTCAACGGAATGGGAGGGGGTGGCGATGTATTGGAAGAAGGGTTATGCTATGATTTTCTTGGTTAGAATACATCACATCGCATGGTGGTAGTGCGCGCGCCAGACTGTTGTTTATGCCACCAATATTGTGACGCCGTGCGTCGTACGTAGTACACCACTTCGATACATGTTGATGCACAATGTATGTATTTTTTAATTGTTTTGCTTTTTGTTTTGTTGTTGTGTGTTATTTGTTGATAAATACAACAAACGACACAGACACAATTGTACACAAACTTTTAACACACATTTTTGCAAAAAAAAAAAGATTCAGCCTGCGAAGTGTATAGAAAATAGAGGAAAACAAATAACAATATGCTTGTTCTTCTTCTTCATGTCCACATGCATAGGTGTCTAATGGGAAAATACTATTTGTTTGTTGTCAAATACCAAAACATCAGTGAGAATTTCTGTCCAATGTTTTTATGGGATGAAAATGAAGAAGAAAAAGGCGCAACTTTTGTCAATTGGACAATTCGAAGTTTGGTTAAATGGCAAGATCTGAAAAAGGTGGATTTGGTGTTTTCTGAACAAAGTTTTAAATGAAATTAAAGGTAGGGATTTTAAAGCCTATCTTTTGGAATACAGTTCTGGGTTTTCTCCATGCATGTGAATGACCTTCATATTTGTTTAATATGCCTAATAATACGCCAGAAACCACCCTCTATATTTTTGAGTCCATATAGAACTACGTTGAAATCTTTATTAACATGCCAAGCGGGAGAGCAAGCCTCTCAGTTTTCGACAAGGGTATTCATGCCTGAAATATGCAAGAAGTAGATATGGGTTCGTTTTGGAAAGGAAATGCGTTTTGATAAACAAAAGTAATTAAACTAAACTCGAATCTTTAATCAATAGGATTTTTATTGTTAGTTGAATATATGCATATAGGTACAACGATTTATAGGCACTTATTTGGCGTACCATGAACAATACATTGTTAATCGGAATTGGAAATAAGCCGGCCACTATAAAAAATTGCTGGTTGTTAAAGTCCAGTCATTTTAGATCTGTACTTAAATATTTTTACATTTTACAGAGATACTATTATTTCTTTGGCTGATGTTTTTGTAAAAAGTTTTATTCTTGGAAAATTGTATAGTTATTTAATTCCAAACTTTCCTATAGTCCGACTTGACTAGCAACCCTACATTTTGTTCGCTCAACCGCCGGCCTAACTGCAGATTAAATTCCGACCCAAGGAATCCAAACACGAAAAATGACTTGAAATTGGAAAGAATAAATACTAAAATATTAAATATTAAAATGGTAATTTTGTAAGCGTAGCTTATGTAGAAATCGGTCTTTATAGGTATAACCCTAACTGCTTTTAATAGCAAGGACGCGATACAATTTTCCATATTTCCCTGATAGTCTGGTTGTCTTTCAAAGCTTTGAGATAAAATAATAGGAACGGGCTCGGGAAGTATGGACTTTCGAACCAAAAATGTATATCTCTCTAATAAGGTCCATAGGGTCTACCAATGATGTACACTGCACCCCGGTTAACTACCTCCATTAAAATTCCAAAAGAATAAGGCAGTTATGCGGGAAAGGCAGTTACGAAAATCCCGCATAGCTACCTCATATGAGCAGTTATAAAAATGTCATCTCAACCTTACGAAAATGGCAACAATTAGAATATAATCGTCAAGAAACAAAACGATGTATAGTAGAATAGTTAATTTCAAGTCTAAAAATATTAAGTTGTATTATTTAACCAATAAGAAATTTAGTCATCAGTGAGCATAACATAGCACTGGACATCTTCATCACAATTCAGGTACAACAGTGTGGGTAATAAACCGATAAAAGTATTATTAAATGTTCCTTTTGGAGAAAATATTTGACGGGCAAATATCCGAATTGGGTACTTATAGAAAAGTAGTTAACCGGGACAGTTTGAACTCATTTATATGAAAAAACTTTGGGGATTTAGGTTGTGAGGCAATTAAACGGGAAAGGTAGTTAAGCAGAGGGGTAGATAAACGGGGTGAAGTGTATATGACAAACAGATCCCCGACTCAAGCTGAATAAAGCCTTGAGGTCGTTTAGGTTAGGTTTAAGGATGCGCGGCCATAATTCATCATAGCCGCTTCACTCGTAGACCATAGGTCCATTGTGTTCATCCTGAAAGTAGAAAGAAATTGAGGGATAGACACGAAGGTTTAGTAGTAGGAGAAGATAGTGAGGTAGATAGCGTAAATTGTACAGATTGAAGAGAATAAAAAATTGAAAATTTGTAATATTTTTTGTATCATAACACCCATGGGTATTGCACTATTTTCCCAAAGCCATTTGCACGACTTTAAAAAACGGACAAGGGCTGCAGGATCTTCTGATGAGACTCCAGTGAGGGAAGATATTTCGTAGTCACCCAATAGCCTCTGCCTAGTATTACTTAGCAATGACATAGCGACATCGCATATTTTCCTAAGGTTCTCGTGTCGTTTTGAAGTTATTACCACAATTTTTCGCACTTGGGGAAATTCTTCAAGGCAGTGTTCTCGTGGTATAAGTCTTCAAAAAAATTTCTTATGACATCATCTGAAAGTGTTATCTCAGACATTTAGCGGTGATAATGAACGCTGAACCTCCTTTACATGAGGTATTAAGGAAATTTAGGCATTACGTTTAATGATTTGGCCACTTTTGAAACCTTTACAGAACCTTGCTACTATAAATGTCACCACGAAATCGAAGATTCAACGTTGAAAATATGTTTTCAGAACTTTGGATCTTCCATCATTGAAGTAAAAACAAAGTTCCTATAATTATTAATTGTCAATAGCGTAATAAGCAAAATTTATGTTAAAAAATTAATAGCTAATCACCGAGAAGAAATCAATGTATTATTAAATCTTAGAAGGACAGGAATCTTATTACCAAACATGGATCAAGCTCGAATACGCCATGGCTATGTTGTATGTATTCTATGTTCTATGTATTATGTTTTCAACTCTTTCCCATGGACAGGAAAGATCTTTTAATTTTTATTTGTCTCTATATTAGCGGCACTAAGCCGCGGATCTTATGGATGGGAGCAAATCCTGGCTATGCGAAGAAAATTATTGTAAACTTTTAAAGCAAATAGCGGCCCTTCCACAGGAAATTTGAAAATTTCTTCTACATAGAGGAGCAATCTCCGCTACGCCAATGTAACTGTCAGTAAAAGTTTCTAGACGATCTGAGTAAACCCATTTCAAGCCAAAGAACCCCTAAACTCTACTTAAGCCAGGAAACTTTAAAACTTTGATGGCCAAATAGGAACACAAATAACTAACAATTAAAATAACAAAATATGAAACTGTTTTTGAAAATGCTTCAACAATATTGTCAGCTAGCTCTGTGTAAAATTTCATTGAGCTTAGCCCATTTACTACATCGGAATTTTACTTTTTGTTAGTGAGTGTTTTTCACCACAGCCGAAAATGCAAAAAAGCTCTATTTCACTAAATTCGAATTGTTCTCAACTTTTATAAGAAATAATTCAAAAAATTTTTATTTCATTGAAAAGTAAACAAAATTTCGAAGCAAATAAGCTTTAGTTCATAGTTATTTGAAAAATGTACTCGGAATGGGGAATGATTGAAGTTAGGTAAATCCCTAAAGTGCCGACTATTGGTGCACTTACCCTATATCCGGAAGCATACTGACTTAGTAAATGTGGGGTATACGAGAAAAAAATTTAACAAATCGGCCCTACAATTATATGAGGGTAATATCAAAACATAGACCACCTACATACATATACTGTTATTTTTGGGAACATTTTTTGAATTGTCATATCGTTTGTATTTCATTCTCATAACATAACCTATCCAAAATTCATAAACAACGCAGATTAGTCAATCCATACATTAGCTTGAGTGGGTGTTAACTGTGTTTTGTAGAGTGTGGTTTTTATTTGAATTTTTATACAAAAACTGACTCGGCAGCACCGATATTTCCCTGAGGAGTTTTCAACATCCACAAAGATCCTGTTAAATTATGATATTTTTGACACTTCCAATAATAATTGATATTATCGTAGGGAGTTTGCACTCAGAAGGTCTGCGGTTCAATCCCTGACCAGAACACCAAAATCGACGGTGACAAATCACCTCAGTGTTATGTTGGAGTGCATTTCATGAGTATTACAGCCATGAGAAACTTCTCTACAAGTGGTAACGTAAGACACTCGCTACGGACTCGGCCATAGAAAGTAGGTGCCATATCATTGAGCTAATATGAATCGGCGTGCACTCATTGATATGAGAGAAGTCTCCGTTGTCCCTCCAGAAATGTTATGGCAACATATGTATGTATTATCGTCAATTTAGAAATTTAAATTACAAACAACAGCCGTTTTGAATTATTCTAACCAATTAAACATAAAGCAGAACAACTAGTATGGAAATATCTATTCATTTTACCTAATATACTATACCCTGCATCAACCTTATCCATATTCATGTAATTCAAATGCTGTTGGCGGTTGGTACATTATGCTTATTACGGCACTGGTGAATGCTTCAGTCAAAAACCAAACTTTCCGAGAAAAGCAATGTTTTCATATAAAAAGAATACTTTGTGATCACCAACAGCTTCCTGAGGAGAACATTTGAGCGGTGGTCGTAAACTACACTAGACATACAATTGAATTAATTCTAAAATCATGTGAAACTTATACGTTCTTAGTACACGGGTACATATGACGTTGTCCGGACATGACTTCCGTTATTGTTACAGTGACCAACCGTATATAGTATAGTACTCTATTTTAGATGTCCGTACTCTATTTTTATGGTACTCTATTTGCCCTCTATTTTCATCGCAAGTACTCCATGTCCTCTATTTTTGATTTGTTTTACAAATACATGTGAATACATAGACAATACAATGTAATTGTTGAAGCAGCTGGATGAGCCGGGAGTCGAGTATCTCACCAAAGTCTTCAACTTGTCGCTAGCCACCCTCGTTGTTCCCGAAGTCTGGAAAATGGGCAGGGTGGTCCCACTACGGAAGCCAGGCAAGGATGCCAGCAAAAGTGAATCGTACAGACCGATTTCGCTTTTGTCGCCCGTAGCAAAGACACTTGAGGCCTTGATCCTCCCCAGTATCAGAAATAGCTATCAAGTTGCCGATCATCAACATGGATTCCGTAAGCAGCACAGCACGACAACAGCGCTGCACGCCATTACCACATATATCTGTAAAGGACTCAACCAGAGACGGCCGTGCGATAGAACAGTGATGGTGGCTCTTGACTTATCAAAAGCCTTTGATACAGTCAGGCACTCCACGCTGTTTGAGGACATTGAGCAGACAACCCTCCGGCCAAGCTTGAAACGTTGGATAGTCAACTATATGTGTGGACGCCAGTCGTACGTGGAATTCAGGAATAAGAAGTCCAAACCCCGTAGAGTGAAACAGGGAGTTCCCCAAGGTGGGGTGATATCTCCGGAACTGTTTAACCTCTACCTCTCCTGTATTCCACCCCCTCCAGACGGCATTGAGATCGTGACGTATGCGGATGATTGCACGATCTTGGCGTCGGGTACACCTATCCTGATGACATCTGTGAGAGACTGAACAACTATTTAACTGATCTTACCACCTTTTTCCATTCGAGGAATATGCAGATTTCCCCCACAAAATCTACAGCCACTCTGTTCACCACATGGACAGCGCAGTTTGGACGTGAGTTGAATGTCGTGGTCGACGGTAGCAGAATTCCGACCACAAACTGCCCTAAAATTTTAGGGGTCACATTCGACACTACATTCAAGTCGTGCGCACACGCCACAGCTATCTGCGACAAGTTGAAAAGTAGGAACAAGGTCCTCAAGTCCCTGGCCGGCAGCACTTGGGGTGCAGATAAAGAAACCTTGTTGACCACATATAACGCGATAGGTCGGTCTGTGGTAAGCTATGCGGCTCCAGTCTGGTCCCCGAGATTGTGTGATTCGAACTGGAAAAAGATTCAAACTTGCCAAAATGCAGCCCTGAGAACAGCGACAGGGTGCCTCCTCAAATCTTCAGTGGACCATCTACATGAGGAGGCAAAAATTCTTCCTGTAAAGCAACACAATGAGATGCTTTCGTTGCAGTACCTGCTTGGATGTTATCGTGTGAGCCATCCCAATCACCATCTTGTGGGTAGGCCCGGCCCATTCAGGGAGATCAGGAAGGATATCCATGCTCTAGAGGGAGAGGTCCAACGATACAGGAGAGAACCCCTAGATCAACAAGCATATCAAGCAGGATTGAATAGCATTCACACGGACGCAGTTGCCAAGGCCTTAAGCAATTATAGTGTGAATAAAGTACTTGGAGTACATCCTCCATCTATCGCAGCTGAGGAGCGTCAGCTGCCACGACAAACTAGAGTTTTGGCCCAACTACGCTCGGGATATTGCAGTCGCCTAAATTCTTATTGGGCGGAAATCGATCGCACCGTGCAAGACATCTGCCCAGTATGCGGCATGGGCCCGCACGACACACAACACCTTTTTAACTGCCCCGCCAAACCTACCCATCTAACTCCAGTGGATCTATGGCTACATCCCATCGAAGCAGCCACTTTTCTTGAACTGGAGATAGACCCAGAGCCAGATTGAACAGAGGAACGAACAAATAAACATAACAAAAACACTGTTACAACAACAACATACAATGTAATCAGAAAACCCTAGGCACCCAGCTAGCATTTGGCAGATTGCTTTTTCAAAAACCACATTGCGGAGTCTTTTTGGAGTCCTTTTGGTGATCAAAAACTGATTAAGTCGCTTGTATGATCAGAAAGCGACTCGATTTGATTAGCAGTGGTGTTCCCCAAGGATCTGTCTTGGGACCACTTCTTTTTATAATGTATATTAATGACATACCTAATTGTATAACTACTGATAACTGTTTTCCCTTTTTTTATGCGGATGACATGCACTTGTTTTTTAGAAACAACGTTATTACTGACTTAGAATCTGATATTAATTACACATTAGAGTCTATAAGCCGTTGGCTGGCCTCGAATAATTTCACAGTTAATGTAGGAAAATCGAAATCTATGCTATTTAAGCCTATGAGAAGTGCATCTCCAGATATTTACTTATGCATGAACGGATCTAATATAGAACTTCTGGATGAAATGAAGTGTTTAGGCTGTATTCTTGATGATAGACTTAACTTTTCCAACCATATTCAATTTCTTTATTCTGGTGTAGTATCCACCTTGCGCAAGCTGTACTGTAGCAATTTGTATTTGCCGCAATTTATTCGGAAACGTCTTGCATTTGCTTTGCTTATGTCTCGTGTGTCATATTGTATTGAGATAGTTTCTGGCACTTGCCAGGACAATTTATGAAAGATTGAGAGGTTGTATAACATGATTTTGCGTTTTGTTTTTAAGTTAAAGCGTTATGATCATGTCTCCAGCTACTCACTGCATTTTTTGGGAGTTCCCTTTAACATATATATTGAACAACGTTTATTGAAAATGTTTTATTCTATAGCCCGCACTAATTGCCCTGAGTTGTTGCGCATCAAGTTCATTTTTTCGCGTTCAAATCGCCAAACACAACTTATATTTCCTCACTTTTATTCCATGATTTTCGAGCGGTCGTTCATTGTAAGGGTAGCACGGATATGGAACCAACTTCCCGTGCTATTACGTACTTTCGCAATTCCTGTCCATATATTTGCAAGAAAATATGCTGAATTTGCCCTTAATCGAATTTAATTTGCTGTTTGATTAATAGTGTTACCAGAGTAGTTCTTATAATATAAGATAAAATTCATTGAATTTTTTATTACGTTGTAATAATCATTCTGATATTACTTATGCATTTGGGGAACCACTATTTATGCCTTTTGCATTGTTTTTAGGTTTATAATTAATTTTGTATTACGAATTTAATATTGTTATAGTAGTTGCTATTTAAATGGTTAAGTATATTGTAATGTAAATTATGTTGGCTATGTTTAGCTTATGCATTACTATGTATGAAATAAATGAAATGAAATGAAAAAAATTGACTCCCTGTAATGATTAAAAAGAGTTCAATTTAAAATACAACAACAAATGGGTAGCAATCACAAATAAATCATTGAGGCGTTTAAAATGTGACTACTTTTTCGTTATTTTTTGTCACATTTTGATCTTCATGAAGATTGAAAAATGCTTAATAAAAAAGGGTCATGCAGGTGTTTGAAAAATGATTATAATTACATATGTATCTTCAGATAATATTTTGAACAGTTAGGTGATTAAAAACTGATTGTTTTCTTTTATTTTGTTTGGTTGTAAATAATTCTCATATACACTTTCTACAAAAATGTAACGTATAATATTAAGAGTATTAAGAGGTTTTGCCAAGTGAAATGAAGAAGCGCGCAACATAAAGGATAATTAAAAGAAATAACAAAGCAGAAAAGACAACAAAACAAAGGAAAGAAACAAAAACAAAAAAGAATAAAAGAAAATTCCTTTAATTTATTTCGTCTAATAAAAAGACTCATAAATTACTCCCTAAAGACTCATAAACGATTATAAACATGACTCCAAAAGACTCGAAAAAGAGTCCTAAATTATCAACAAATCAGCGATAAATTATTGAAATACGACTCGAAAAAGACTTTCTATGCCATCAGAAAATGACTCGAAACTAACGCAGAGGAAGACTCATTTGTGATTTGTTTAGAAGAGTCGCCTGAGGTTACGTTTTCCTCCCAACAAAGGAGTCATTTATGATCAGAAAATGAGCTCATATTCCAGCTTTTTAATCGTGCAGTCGGATCAAAAAAGACTCGAATTTGATTAAAATTTTCAAAAAATGCTGGCTGGGCAGAAATAAAAACAAAAAATTGTATTGATTAAAATGATTTCAAATCACTGATGATTTTCTGTTGGTTTTAAAATTTTGGCCTAATAATGAAAAGTCGAACAATTATCATCATAAATAGTTTTGTTATTTTCTAAGGTATTCTTCAGTTTGATTTACACATTCTGCATGCGCTCAAACAAATTGTTGAAGCACTTTTTCCACTATCATTGAACACCCCAAAACGTGGATTTTGAACGTTTCAACAGCATGTTCTGGCGATTCCTGCTTAGTTTCTGGCTTAAACGCATAGATCCATGAATCTTCACCTGCGACGATCTATTAAAAGTTTTTTGAAGCACTGCGTTCGTATTTTTTCGACATTTCATGCACCAATCGACAAGGAATCTAACAATAACAAACCTATTTACGGTCAGGTGTTCATGCTGGAGAAAGAAATGTCCATGGATCTCTATCATGGAGATTTTGCACTATCAGTTCAAGCATGATTACCTTTAGTATCTTATCGTAGTCGACCACTATTGAGCCCATTAAATCAGTGGAAGCTATAGGAAGTAGCTTCATCGTCATACAAAGATTTAATATCATAGATGCAGTCTTGCTGTGATATTTCACGACGAAAGTTGTAAAAAATGATCGGACGAAAATGTTCACAAGTAAATTCCATTTTTTGACAACTTGATTTTTCACATCGCAACACATGGTGGCATGTCAAACCGCATTGAGTACGTTTTTGGTAAAAAGAGTTAAACTTTCCAGTTCTAATGCCTAGGCCAGAAACTTATGCAGTAGTCCTCGTATATGTACTCTTTTTATCCAAAAACATTGGTCACCGTAATTGATGAAGATAGATTCTTCACTCGCTTTAGAAATAGACATCCAGTTGCCGATCATCGCAATTAAAGGAAATTCGTGAGAAATAAAGGCTATGCAATTTTTTGAAATAATACTCCCTTACATTCAATTTAAGGTGGAAAAAGGATATTGCATTTTTTATTGATGTGTGTGTTTTTCCGTTGGCTACCTGTTTGGGATGATTTTTTACAGAAACCACATTTATGAGCGGTAATTTTTTGAATCATTTGAAATTTTTACAATGCACACGTGCCAACTCAGGTATCTAGCCACCATAAATAAGCCCATTTATAAGTACCTGTCAGTAAAATATTGAAAAATACGTAGTATAAATAGGTGTTAATTGATCGATTTGTCTCATTCAAAAAGTGCCGATAACCCCGAAAAGAACATTTTTAAGTGAATAGTGAAAGTGGATTAAAAAAGTGTATTATAAGATGTCTTTCAAGAAAAGCGCTTCTAACGCGGAGCAGAACAAGGAAATCTGGACAAAGAACCTAGTCCAGATTCAAGCGCCAACAAGAAGAGGCAAAGTTGCTATTGTAGAAGCACCATTGAGTGAAGTCAGTCACATTCCCTTGAAAAACCAAGTCATCGGACGCTTAAAATTTCTTGAGACCACTGCCAAACAACGGAGAAAGAGGATTGGTCTAATTGCCATAGAACTTAAAGACCTATGGAGTAAAAAATTGAACTTCCCGCATATATCTGATCAACGCATTTCTGCAAAACTAACAAAACTTCTGGAAGACTACGAGCGTTGCAGAAAAAAACAAAGCTTTGATTCATTGAAGGAACTGTTTGACATAACCAAGGTAAAAGGCGATTGGATGTGCAAGGAGTATGAGAACCTCTACAAACAGCAAATTGAGAGCAAAGGTCGCCTTGATTATTCTAGCGGGAAATATGAAGGTGCCAATACCATCATCCAGCCATCCAAGCGAAAGAGGGCAATTTAAGCGACTGATGGCTCCACACTTACCAGCTCAGTGAACTCACTAGGTGGCAGTACTTATATTTCTTGGGAGAATGGCAATGCAGCATCAACAGCAAGCAAAAGGAAGCAAAAGTAAAAAGGACAACCAACCTCACACAGTGATTCACCCTCTCCAATGACAACGTGAATATTTAATTTCCATCTATGCAATGTCACATAAATATTTTTTAAGTTTTAAAGCTTGTGTTCAATTATATATCTGCTTACAGCAGCGACTCCATTGTCAAAAATCCTAATAAATAAAAATGTTCAAATAATTTTGTGAGGCTTTTTATCTATTTTGCCTAATCTTAGCTAAAACTCGTCAAAATATGATACATGGATACGAGGTTGTTAAAAAATCATAAACCTAGTGACCAACCCCAGTGACACCAGAGTCAGGGAGCTAACACTGGAGGTTAACAGGTTGGTAAGTGAACATAAGCGGAACAAGTGGTTAAATCATGTGAAGAGTTACAACATTCGAGCCGCAATAAATTAATTGTAGGCATCGATTAAGACACTCTCGACCCTGGAGAGAAGAAAGATAGGACCTCAGTTGACTTATTCAAAGAGGTGCGCAAGTTGTATTAAGTGACAGTTTGTCGAGCACGCCGGTAGTTACAGGGCGATGATAAGAGTTCTACGTCGCATCAGATATCTTCCTACCGAGGATAAAACACCACAATTTACAATTATAAATGATGCAGAACGTCGGCCCCTGATGCAATCTCCATGGTAATGCAGAAGCAGCTGGATGAGCCGGGAGTCGCATATCTCACAAAAGTTCTCAACTTATCGCTAGCCACCCACATTGTTCCCAAAGTCTGGAAAATGGGCAAGGTTGTCCCGCTACAAAAGTCAGGCAATGATGCCAGCAAAGGTGAATTATACATGCAAATTGCCGGTCCGTAAGCAGCACAACACGACAACAGCGCTGTACACCATCTCCACACATATTATTCGAGTATCCAACCAGAGCAAACCGTGTGGTAGAACAGTGATTATGGCGCTCGACCTGTCAAAAGCATTTAATACTGTAAAGCACGCCAAGGTTGAAACTTTGGATAATCAATAACATGTGTGGACGCCGATCGTCAGTGGAATTTAGGATTAAGAAACCGAAGCCACGTAGATTGAAATAAGGAGTTTCCCCAAGGAGGGGTGATATCTCGGGAACTATTTAACCTCCATATCTCCTGTATTCCGCTCCATGATGATTGTACGATATTGGCGTCAGGTATCTTCCCTGATGTCATTTGTGAAGGGCTGGAAACCTATTTGACTGGTCCTACCACCTTCCTACCACCAAGGAATATGCAAACAGGGCTATCATGAATATTTCCGTCAATTTAAAATGGTGAAATTCTTAAAAAATCAATATTTTTAAGCTTGGAAAACTACCAAATCGCCTAATTATGGTATATTCTCGTCTAATCGACAAAAATATTCCCTTTGAAATTGGGAAAAGGGAACAAATTCCGCATGGAATTTTTATTCATGATTGCCCTGAAATATTCGCCACTAAATCTAGGGCCACTATGTGCACCACATAGACGGCAGAGATGAGTATTAATTTGATTGTCATGTTCGATGGCACCAGAATTCCGACCACCAACTACCCCAACATACTAGGGTTCCCGTTCGACACAATGTTCACGTCGTCCGCGCATGCCAAAGCTATCTGCGATATGCTGAGATGTAGGAACAAGGTCGGACCTCAAGTCCCTAGACGCAGCACTCGTTGACCACATATAACGCGATAAGTCGGTCTGTGGTAAGCTCAATATAAGTGCAACTCAATTGAAAAAATATTCAAACCTGTCAGAATGCCGCTCTGAGGACTGCAACAGGGTGCCTCCTCATGTCTTCAGTGGACCATCTAAATGAGGAGAAAAAGATTCTTCAGTACAGCAACATAATGGAATGCTTTCGTTGTAGTACTTGCTCGGGTGTTACCCTGAGAGCATTCCCAATCACCATGTCTATGGCACGATGGCATTCCCCCAGATGCAGTCGCAGATGTCATAAATCGTGTGCATGTGGTCCTAGGAGATCATTCCCGATCTATCGCAGATAAGGAGTGTTAGCTGCCACGACAAATAAGAATATTTTTGGCTCAACTACGCTAGGGATGGTGCAGACGTCTAAATTCCTATAGGGTAAGCATCGATGATATCGTGCAAAAAAACCAGCCCATCATGCGGCACGGGCCCGCACGACACACTGCACCATTCCAAGTGCCCTGCCAAACCTACTCAACGAACTATAGCAGCTTTGTGACTATAACCCACCGCAGCAACCACATTTCTAGAACTGGAGATATACCCAGATTAAGCGAAAAAAAAAACGAACTTGCAAACATATACAGTTGCAACAACAACTAAAACCCAATAGCAATCGAAGACTGCGGAGTATTTTTGATGATTACTTCCAAAAACTTTGTAGGGACAAACAAGCAATGCAACCAAGGCTACTGTGGGTAATACCTGTAACGCGCAATCTTCGAACTGAAGATCTCTTACACTTAACAGCAATCGAAACACGCAAGGGTAGTTTTAAAGAAGAAGTCTCATCGATTTTTGAAAAGAGTGTGACATCAAAGAGTTGTTTACTGCTCTGCAAACAGGCGAGATAGAACCACTACGAATACTTCAAATCCAAAGAGGGCTCCTTATTTCACTCTACGGAGATTGTACATGGACTTGTCCCGATTTAAATTTGCTTGCAACAACTAAATATTACATTACGATAGACTATTACCTTGTCTATAACCTCGATTGATGTTGAAAGTCACGGGGGGAGAGGTTCCTACCTATTCTCACTTTTATTTGTGAATCAATTAGAATTAACCTACATGGTCATATTAATTTTGCTGGAATACCAATCTCATATAGCGTATAACAAACACCTTTAATATTATTAGGCCGCCGAAGAAGGTATTTACTCGAAGGACAGGTGGATTTGTTTTTCAAAGGTCCTCTTCAGGTTTTGGCATAATGTGAATAAGTTCATTGCTTCGCAATCGCTTCCAATAATTTAGTTTTCATTATCCTTTTTTTTTAGAAATATAAACCATTTACCACATAATTTTTCCTTTTGTATTTCAGATGCCATATTTGTTATCAACAGATGGATCGTTAACAGTTCAGAAAGATGTAAAAGCGGGCTTGACCCCAAGTAAAGGCCTAGTGCGGCGTATGGTGCTTGTAAATGATCCCTTTTCTCCAAGTGGGCAAAGGTACGGGTAATAAACTTCTATACTTTCCTTTTGTTTTAAAATATTAATCCGTTTCTTCTATTTTCCAGGGTAATAACTAGTGGAAATTCAACAGTTGTCAAGAAACCAGAGCAACAAGTACTCAGTTTAAATTGTGACAAAAATTGTAAGTAATCCTATCACATGGTGTCCATATTTTCATTTGTAATATTAACTTCATTCTCAACTTCTACTTTTTGCAGATCTTTTGGTGGATCAAACCGATCAAACACATCTCAGCAATGGTATTGTGGATTCGAAAGCACAAACAATATTAACATCAGCGGGTAAAACACATTTTAGCCCTATTGGTCCATTGCACCTAACGGCCGAGGAGTGCAATGAGATTTTAATGAAGCGTGCCTTGGCCGCTTCACATCCTCAGTCGATATCAGCGAATGATGGTCATGCGACCTCAGCAAGTAAGGCTTAAACCTGAAATCGTTTTTTCAGTTATTTTCTTCTTTTTATTTTATGTTTTATTAAAATATTAACAATATTTTATTATTTATAGAAAATATTAGTTTTATTTATGTAAAATAGTTATTTCTGGATTATTATATTTTTATTCGTAGTTTTATATTTGTTTATTCCTTTATAATTTGTTATCATTTGAAATTTTAATTATGTATTTTTTTTCGTTTTCGTTTCGTTTCCGTTTAATTTTTCTTTTAAAAAATATTGGCCATGCAATGTTAGGTGACATTTTGCCTGGTATTTCAGTGCAAGTACAGAAAGTTATACAAGGTCTGGAAGAAAATGATGAATCACAAGGTGACACACCAAATCTTAAATTGGAACCGGGTACATTGGAACTATCACCGAAAACCGAATTACAAGAATCAATGCATTTTAGTGATGTAAGTTCGCGTTTGATTTTAAATGAAAAAAAAAAAAATACACTATAGAATATATGGATGCATGTGAGTGATGCGGGCAATTTTTGTATGATGAATGTGTACTTTGATAAAACCAATCTAGCCCGCATGTTATACGACATCAAACATTATTAGTACAGTTGCAAAATAGTGACTTACATACATACATATGTTCCCACAACATCCCTGAAGGGACAAGGGAGACTTCTCTCATATCAATGAGTGCACGCCGATTCATATTGGCTCAATCATATGGGACCTACTTTTTATTGGCGAGTCCGAACGGCGTGTCTTACGACACCACTTGTAGAGAAGTTTTTCAAGGCTTAAATACTCAGGAAATGTCGCCAGCATTACTGAGGGGGAATTGAAATATTGACTTAGTACAGTTGTAAATTATTGACACCATGCTTCAATTTTGAGAAATACAGTGTCGTCTCACTGGACGGAAGATCCTTATAAATAAATTTAAAACACTTTGATTAGTTATCCTTCAGAAGATTCCGCAAATGGTCAAATTTGTTTTCTTTTCATACCGAAATCATTGTCAAGGTTTCAGAGAATGAATTAATCGAGCAAACAACTGCCTAAACCATGTTTGCTGTGTTCGAATGTCAGAAAACTAAAAATATTCAGTCCAATCTTATTTTAGTCGTTAGTTACAAAGAAGCTTGGGATATTGACATTCCATTCTAATGCTGGTAAGAGCAATGACAATTTTTACACGTCTTTCCGCGTGTTTTTGGTCGAATAAGAACAGCTTCCACATTCTTTTAACAGAAATTTCGAAGTCCACCTATCACAACAAGTCTCAAGAACAAATCCCTTATTGTGGAATAAGGAGACCTCTGTAGCTTCCTAGTATTCGTACTCGCTTCACACCGCCTGGTTGCGAAGCAGTACTCCTCTCTTTAATGTCGATAAAACTTCGTATTAATTCTCTACTGTTTTCATTAAAAGGGGGACTTTCTCATCGGTGCAGAAATAGCGGAAGATCTATATTCGATTCTTTGAGTTTTTAACAATTTATTTCGTGGTCTTGGCATTCTGCTTAAGAGATTGCACTGATAAAGATGCTTTCGAAACCATTATTCTTCAAAACTACCCCTGCATGTTCCGATTGCTGTGGAGTGTTGGAGATCTTGGTGCCGAAGATTGAGATTTGCTGACGTTAGCCAAGTTACATGCCTTGGTTACATGCGAGCTAGATTATTTTTTTGACAATTTAAAAAGAAAACCATATCAAGTTTTTTTCTTCGTAGGTTTATGAACAATATGACCTCCCCTGGTTTAGAAAATTAGCTTCCACTTATGCCCGAGCTTTATTTTGTTTTCCCGGACATCCTTCTCAGTTTTCGTATCCGCCATATGGTCATTAGGATGACTCTTATGGTAACACCCGAGCAAGTTTTCCAACGAAAGCATGCGATTGTGTTCCTCAAGTAGATGGCGCACTGAAGACACTGTTGAAGTTCTCAGAGCGGCATTCTGACAGGTTTGAAATTTTTCCATCGTGTTGCACTTATATTCGTGGACCATACTGGCACCGAGCTATAACGTGCAAAGTGCTACCGGCTTGTGGACTTGAGGACCTTCTTTTTTACATCTCAGCTTGTCGCAGATAGCTCTAGAAGTTTGGGGTAGTTTGTGGTCGGTATTCTGCTAGCATCGGCCATGACATTCAACTCTGTACTCAGCTCTGCCGTCCATGTGGCGAACAGAGTGACCGTAGATATAGTGGCGGATATTTGCATATTCCTCGCATGGAAAAAGGTGGTATGATCAGTCAAATAGGAGTTCAGCCTTTCACAAAGATATTCGGGAGGATACCTGACGCCAACAATATGCAATCATCTCAATACCATCCCTGTTTCGCACTACTTCTTGAACTTTTTGTTCATGAATTCAACGCACGACTGGTGTCCACACCTATAATTGATTATCCAACGTTTCAAACTTGGTCGGAGGGTATTCTGCTCGATGTCCTCAAACAGCATGGCGAGATTGACATTTTTTAATACTTTTGATAAGTCAAGCACCACCATCTCTGTTCTATCACACGGTTTGTTCTGGCTGAGCCCTCGACTAATATGTGTGCAGATGGCGTGCAGCGGTGTTGTCGTGCTGTGTTGTTTATGTTGATGATCGGCAATGGGATAGTTATTTCTGACGCTGGGAGGACTAAAGACACAAGGGCTACTGGTTTCTGTAGCGGGGCCACCCTGCTCATTTTCAAGACTTCGGGAACGATGTGAGTTGCTTGTGACAGGTTGAGAACGTTAGTGTGATACTCGACTCTCGGCACATCCAGCTGTTTCAGCATTACCATGGAGATTTCATCAGGGTCCAATGCTTTGGATGATTTAGCGTTACTGATGACATTCGCAATATCATCCATCTACCGCAGAAGGTATTGTCCCAATATCTGCTGATGCAGAGGTCACCTATATTTTTCATATTCTTGGCATATTATTGTCGCTATGCCTGGAAACTGTCTCGTCAATGCGTCTATGGCCAACTTAGACAGTTATTGGAGGTCGCCTTGGTTTGAAGCGACTGTCCTGTTAAAGTAAAACAATATGCGTTATTGATATTGTACTGCGAAAGGGCTTAAGAGGGAAAAGACACCATGACAAGAACTTGACACAAATCCTATGATCGTCGAGGCGCATATGCATAACCGAAGCTCCGTTCAAATATAGTGGGAAGCCTGGTTGCAAACCGAAAGCTGATGGATATGGGGTGGTTCCTTTAGTATGCGCGTCCACGTTCCGCGTATCCCTTAATTTAGTCTCAATTTGCCTCATTTAAAATACCAGAATGCCAAACTCATTAGACCTGCTGACAGACTTATATGAACTCGTTTTTGAAATAAAAATCTGATGGTCTGATTAAGCTTATTTACAAATGTCAAACTAATTTATGAGGATTCGAATGTCATATCCGTGAAGGATGCACAACAAGATGTCCTTAATGCATTCTCAACGTTATCTAGACAGATTAACTCAAACCACCAGTCACGTCTGGAAATGCCTACTTGATATAGTGACAAAGAAGTAGAACTATGGAAGACAGACCTTTCGCTCACGATAGAATGATAAGTCGTCGAGAACCATCGGTGGATATTCTCGTCATCGAGGCCGTTTTTGTTACAACTGAAATTTGTTCCGAATTGATGACACTACGCAGAAGAATATCTGCTAGTCTAGATTGATCTAGATTGGTCATTAATGCCTGTAATTGGAGGTTGGAGTAGAACCACATCAACAGCATACGAATAGAATAGAAAAATGGAACGGTCAAGATTGGTTTTATTGAAAATACTCTCATTCCACACACACACAATTTGTCCATATTGTGGTGTAATTTTTTATTGAGTGTCTTATTTTGTTTATTATTTAATTTAATCAAAACCGTAACTAATTTGTCAATTTCCGTCTATTTATTTCTATGGTTTTTTCTGTTTCCGTTTTCTTTTTTTCTGTTCCTGTAGAATGATACCACAATAAAGAAGGAGCGCCCTTACAGTTGTGAGGAGTGCGGAAAATCATTTTTACTGAAACATCATTTAACCACTCACGCTAGAGTGCATACAGGTGAGTTATTGAGCGCACCAGAAAATCTCCCCAGAAACACAACATCCTTCCCTGTAGTAAAACAAAAAATAATAATAATAAATTAGACGTTCAGAAAAGTCAAGGGGCACAATAGCTGTAGTTTTTTTTTAAGAAAAAAAGACCCAAATAGGAATCTAATATTCAATAAGTTTTCAAAACTCTATTTTTACTTTAATTGCATTTTAATTTTATTTAATTTAAAAAACAAAATACTAACTCCGATTTCTCTCTCGGTTTTGTACGTATTCATTTGAAGAAATCATTTTAAGCCTGAACGCCTAGGTTTCCATATGCCATCACCACACCAAATGATTCTATTGTTTTACTAATTCTGTATATCTTTTTCTCTCCTTGTTACTTTTATTATTCTATAGGCGAACGTCCCCATGTTTGTTCACATTGTGGCAAGAGTTTTGCCCACAAACACTGCTTAAACACACATTTACTGTTACACTCCACCGATCGCCCCTACCAGTGTACAGAGTGTAAGAAGAGTTTTACATTGAAACATCACTTGTTAACACATTCACGTGTTCATTCGCGTGATCGGCCGTTTATTTGCCAGGAATGTGGTCGTACATTTCCCCTCAAACGTCATTTGGTTACACACAGTAAATTCCATGCCGGCGAACGGCCGTATGTGTGTGAAGAATGTGGCGAAAGTTTTGCCCAGGAAAATCATCTTATTATGCATTCACGGTAAGCGTTTCATTTGAGATATACGTGTTTTCACTGTGATGTTTTGATTTGAGATGTTAATTTTATTTAAAAAAAAATCTTTTTCTTTCTTCTTTCAGTTTCCATGGTTCTGTAAATCCCTTTGTATGCCAGGATTGTGGTGTAACATTTCCTCGAAAATTTCAATTGGTCAATCATGCCCGTATACATGGAAAAGTACCGCATTCATGTACGGTATGTGGCAAGGAATTTTTACAGAAGCGTACTTTGGTGGCACATATGCGGTAAGTTGGTTATTACAAATTTAATGTGAAATACTATTTAAAGCCATGGGAATGGGTTATTATGGGGGAATTGGTTTCTCTTTAACGGGGGCCCCCAACTCTGTTGAGAATTAAGCGATGTTGTGGTTTAAAGAAAACGATAATTAATTTAAAAACTGAGAATACAATGTCTCTCTGACGGTCTGCGATCATCAGTCATTGTCAGTTTTGTGGGTGACTGTCATGAGTAGACTGGCTGGGATTATTGAATCTAAAATGTCCCCAGACCGTTGATCTGCAGCTGATGGGTTTCATTGAAGACTGTACTTTGTACTCGACCATCACCTTTACCACCTGTAGACCGTACTTTGTGGATATATGGGAAACCCTTAGTTTTCTCGTTCAGACCTTATTGCTAACCACGTCGTCATAGAGGATGATTTACGCATATGACCTATGTATATGCAACCAGTGACAATCGTTCGTATACTCTTCAGAGTCGGCTCTGACAATGATTGGAAACAGAAGTTCATCTGGGACAAAAATCCGAGATGACCTGGTTTTTGAGCGTCTCTTTCTTTGGAGCCTATTTCGGCCTTCTGCTTTTCGAGCCACGCAGTATGGGTGTGAAAACAGGAAGTAGACAAGCAAGCAGTATGCAGCTCCATAAATATGTTTGGAGTGGTTTGAGCTTTCTCTGAGAATCGTGTTCGCTTCTTGTATATTTGCAAGGTTATGTCTTCAGACAGTTTGTTCGCATGTTCATCCGTACGCCTTCTTCCTTTCTCCTCCAATCTCTTTGCTAAAAGAGGAAGAGAGGTATTATTACTCTTGGGTACAGTTACCACAGACCTATTTTCACTCCTCCAGGGTTATAGCCAGTCGTTAGAGATTTCATTATCGTGATATTCGATAAGGGCAAAGGCCTTCTTGACGACGGCATGGGAGCGATTGACGTATTGGATCCTCTATGTTTCGAACATTGCAGGATGCAGACCTTGCTGTAGCTTTGGTTACCTCTAACCTGATTTCTTCTCGACCAATCCCCGACTAGTATGCACACTTTTTCCTCGAAATGTTCACAATCTCTTCCGACAATTTGGACATCACGTGGTTTGTTTCTCAAGCTGTACCCGCGTTTGATTTCCTGGGTAGGACCAATAGGTGAGAATCTTTCAACAGAGTTAGATTATCCTCTCTGTGTCCCTATCTTAAATACTGCCCCGAAGCGGTGTTCCCACTTCGTCCCTATCATCATTTTAGAGATTTTCAATTCCTATTTACTCCAAGTGATTTCTAAACATTTTTCCAAGCTATCTGTGCAATTAGTTAAAATTTCATATTCTCTTTTATTTTAGCGTTCACACGGGTGATCAACCACATCCATGCATTAGTTGTGGTGAAGGATTTATGACACGACCCGATTTGAATCAACACATACGCAGTGTACATGGCGGTGTTAATCCAAATTCATCAAATACGCCGTCCAATAATGCTGTTATAACATCTCAACAACAAACTCAAACTATACAAGTAAGTTCAAAACGAAACAACAACAATAACACTTGGAAAAATATTTTTGAATTATTAAAACTCTTGTTTCCTTTTTCCTCCTTAGCAAATACACCAAACACAAGCCCAAACTACACACCAGCAACAACAACAGCAACAGCAGCAGCAACAACAGCAGCAGACGCATCAGGTGCAAAATAGTCACCCACAAACCGTAACCGTGGTTAGTAATCCCAACAATTCAGCATTGCTAACAGTAACCAATGATGCAAATAATAGGCCACAATTTGGTTGCCGGTAAGTTATCATCGCCTAAACACCATACAACATTTGTACAATATTTAACACATCAAAATGTATTTTTATTTTCCCAGGGAATGCGGAAGTGCCTTCAATAGTCGCGAAGCTTTAGCCCTTCACCTGCGTTTACATACCGGCGACAAAAGTCTTATGACCGATTTGTGTGCTTTAACCGCTGCCTTGCCAACCCATCTCCTTAGCACGGGCAGTCTTAATCCTGGAACAGCTACTGTAGTATCAGCAAATCCCAATATCATAGCCCAAAACCAAATGCCAGTTCAAATCATATCATCAACGGGTCAAGTTGTTTCACAGACAACACTGGTGCAGGCCGCCGCTACGACTCATCCGCAAAGTTTAGTTGCCACAATGCCATTGCAGGCGCATCATCAACAGCAACAACAGGCAACGCAACATTTACAAAATGGTAATCCTGCAGGCCATCCTCAACAGCAACAGCAGCAACAACAACAGCAACAACCACAACAGCAACAACAACAGCAGCAGCAACAACAAACACCCACCAAACCCAAGTCTCATTTCTGTGCCAGCTGTGGTAAAGGTTTTGCCGCCAAACATGGTCTAATGCAACATAATCGACGCCATCCGAACGGCGGCTGTACCGTGCGCACTCATGTCTGCGAATGTGGCAAAGCCTTCTTCCAGAAGAATCACCTAATGCTACATCAACGCCAGCACTTGGAAACGAAACCACCCATTACACAGCAACAGGTGTGTTGAACCTCTCACTCCTCACAATCATTTTCTCAAACAAAACAGACAAACTCTCTAAATATGAGTTTAAATCTTTCCAAATAAATCAATGGTTGTAGTTGTGCAACGTAAGTGTTGAAGATGTTTACCAAATAATAATTAATAATATTTTGTTTTTGAAAGAAGATGAAGAAGAAGCATACCCCACCATGTTGGTGCTCTTTCTATAAACATATCCCCTCCTCCGTTTGTCCCTCCATCTCTTGAGAAAAGCAAAAACAAACAAATTGATATTATTGGTCTCAATACCATTTATACTTTTTGTTTTGTAATAACCAATTTTTGATGTTTCGTAATGTTATGTTTCTTTTTGTTATTAGTCTTTGCATACATATACAAACATATACCCTCCTCTCAACAAAACACACCCTTCTTCTTTAATTAACACATCTCCCCCCTCCCTACACATACACAACCAATTCCACTCAATTCCCAAACATTTTTTGTGAAGTCTTTTTAAAGTAGCAACATTTTGGTTTTTGTTATTAGTTTTTTTAATTGTTTTATTTAAATCTATGTTTTAATTTTATTCAATTGAATCACAGTGGTTCAGATGCGAGTACAAGTTTTCAATATGGTGTTGGTTTTTATGTAAACTTTATTACCTTTTTTATACACATTACACAATTAGTTTGGCTGGCATAAGAAAGAACGGGGTTTATTTATAAAACGGTTAAAGGGAGGGATAATATTTTCCATTGTCAAAGGGTAAAGTAGAACATATTGTTATTGCCCTTTTAAAAAATGTGTTCTTGGTGATCTTCCATGTATTGAAAATACATTTTTTGTCTTATATAATTTTTTTAATTTTACCAAAGATCTATAGTCGTGGAATAGGCAGGGTTCTTTTAATTGGCGATTTTTATAAGTCATTGTATAGACCCACAAACTTCTGACATTGTCGCCTGCAATAGCGTCCTTTTTCCAAAGGTCATGGATTTGTAGCGCCTGAAGTTCCCATCAAGAGTTTGCCAGTTAGGAGAAAGGAATTCAGTGAGATTTTTTATTTATTTATTTATTTATTTTTTTTTTTCAAAAATGGTTTCATATATCTTCGTGAGTCTAAATGTCATCCAATAAAACGTAGTCTGAAGTATTATTGTTCTGTTTATAACCTCAGCCTTTAGGGTAACCAGGTTACATACACTTGCATACGACTAAAATTCTGCCTCATCGAAAAAATGATGTTTAGACGAAATCCGTTTCAGACAATTTTGTGGTGATTTAGCCATGTCCGCCAGTCTGTCTGTTTGGCTGGTGCCAAACCGATTTGGTTCAAATGTAGGGTATCGTAATATTATGTCCATATTCCTTCCGGTACCTCCCCCAAAAAATATCAACAAATTTAGCTAAAATCGTGCGCACGATAGCCCTCTCTCTCGGAGGGAGTAACCGAATTGCATAATATAACTTTGAATATGTAATGTTACAACCAGTATTAGATCAGGTTTGAATATTGACTAAATCGGCATACTCCTTCGTGTACCTTCCACACCAAGATTGGAAAAAGTGCAGTTTATTTTTTTTTTTGAGATAATGGCCCCAAAGCTCCAAAAAAGCATGCCGGCACCAACTTAACTGGGTAGTACATAAGATAACCCTCGAAGGGAAACCCGATTTGGTCCAAACGTTGTAAATCGTATTACATATTTCTTCCAGACTTGCATTTTGTCTGAATATTAACTACATGGCACTACTGTTCCGGGTACCTCACACACAAAATGTGGAAAGAGTGCAGCATAACGACTCGTCTGGGATCGTTTTGAATTTTTTGTTTTTCTATTTCATTCACCCTCGTAGAAGCTTAACTAAAAACGAAGGCAATCCTGGACCAAAGAAAAGCGCCAAGCCAATTCTGTCCGTCATTACAATCACCACCAATTGAAAATAACTGGATTCGATAGAACTCTCGAACGGATAAAGGAGTAACTGATTTGGTTCAAACTTTGCTCATCGTAATAATTCTCCCAAATTAGATCAAGTTCCTTTTGGAAAAAATTCGCTTAGATGCAGTATAAGGGCAATTCTCTGGTTGTTTTGAAATTTTATGTGCATTTATTCTTGTGGGTCCAGCTATAGTTGTATACATTTTTTGAGACATTTTATACATATAGTAACCAACTAAAATGGCATGTGCGAACTTCAAATCTTAATAGAAGTAACTGTCATTGGTTGCCCAAATTATGAAGTTTAATGGTGGCTTTATCATGGGTACATTCTTTCGTGTACCTCTTCTAAAAAAGATAATAATTTTGCTCTAAATTCCCAAAAATCAAACAATCATCAACCATCAGCACTTTTTAGTAAATAAATAGGAAATTAGGGTCCACTCCATTAGGTAAAAGTAGTATACAAAAGGTATAGAAGTGCAGTAATGCGAAATATTTCAGAGGAAAATATAAAAAATCTACACTAAATAATCAATACTTGCGTTTTTTTGGTTTTTAAGTCACAACCTTGGTTTGGTGGAGGTTATGTAGCATTCGTACTTGTCCTATTTTTTTTTATTGCTAAGATATTACAAAAACAATACACATGCACACACAACACAACCACCTTTATTTACTTTTAATTTAAGTTCTTCTGTGTCTATTATCTGTCATAAATAATTTGGTACGTTTATTTAATTTCACCTTCATACTCCATCTCTTCATCCTATATCTATCTATATTCCTTCTTTCCACATTATCTATTGTTAACTCTTCGATGAGTTACTCCTTCAAAATTCTTTTTCATTTTTCATTATGAATTTATTAATTTTTTTGAAAAAATGAGACGCAAAGTCTTGTTGACTACAACAATACAAGCAGCTTGATTTTCTTCTTCGACAGGATCCCAACGTCGTACAACAACATGTGCAACAACAGCAGCAGCAGCAACAACAACAGCAGCAGCAACAACAACAGCAGCAACAACAACAACAACAGCAGCAACAACAACAGCAGGCACAACAACAATTGGCCCAGCAACAGCAACAAAATGCTCAACAACAACAAATGAGTACAAGAGAAGTTATGATTGGTAATCAAGCCGTTCATGTGCAAGTATTACAGGGAACGAATACAGCACAAGTTATCAAATATGAAATCAATATACCCCAGGAAAATCAAAACATGGAATAACAAATCGTCGATGAGCAATGCCATCATCAGCGCCATCATTCTCCGCAACAAACCATGAGGAATGAGAATGGAACCATCCCAAGCAACATGTGTTAAACCCACGCTACTACTACTACTTCTTCGTTACTACTACAACATCATCATCGTCATCATCATCACCATCATCATCCGAGAGAACAAATAAAGCAAGCATTTACCAAAACAAAGTAAGAATGGTAAGAAATTTTCTTCAAGGAAGCAGGAAATCTTTTTAAGAAATCATTTCTTTCCCGCTAATCATACCGTAAAAATATTTACAACGACCCGTTCCTCATTTGTTGTTATATTTGGCCTTGTTTATGATGACAGTTGCGCAAGGCCCTCAGACAGAGTAGGAGAAGAAAGAGAGGGGTTTATGTTTCATATTTGTTTTTTTTTTTTGTAAACAATTTTTACTTTATTTCACGTTTCTTATTAACAAATTTGAATTTGTTATTAATTTTTTTCTTGAAACAAAGAACCCCACACACCCACCCATGATGCATTCGTAATTAACACATACACACAGCAGGGGATGCAAAAGTCTAGGGCTATGGAAGAAATGTATTGTATTTTATTCAAAATGTTGAGGCGCTGTAAAATTGTGCAAAAACCTGACCTTGAATCATCTGTAACTTATCAATTTGAATCCACCTGAAAACTTCAAATTCTCTGTTCGGATCATTCTAAAATTAATTTGTTTTAATAGAAGTATAAACGAAGAAAATTCCAGGTATGATGAATTCAACGATTTGTCTTCAATTTGAGCCTGGCATTCAAACTTCTTCAATCCTCCCTTGCCACAAAATTGTACCGTCTTAATGATAAAAATATTTCCGAAACTGCAAGAGACCTTGACAAAGTACGCTATTAAGGATCCTTCACAAAGTGATAGAAAAGTCCGATGGAAACGTTAGCTGTGAAATCGATCAGAATTTTCTGTTTTTAACCAAACCCAAATTATGACAAATTTATAGATAGTCTTACCTTTCTCATAAGTGGTAATATTTTAATTTTTTTTGTATATTTTACTCGCAAAAGTTCGCATTTTGTAAATTAGACTTCCCCAGATTGTGATGTATTTCTGACTACGTCGGTGGCCGAAAGGTTTGGTTAAGTAGTAGGATGGGCCTGTGCCAGATGTTGTAAGACAACTACATCACTTGGAGACGAACGCTCCATGGTATTTATTCTGAAAAAATACGAAGAAAAAACTGCACAAGGAACAGTAGGGTTATTACGGGAAAACCAAAGAGACCTGATCAGATCCATTCCATAGCCATTTATGACTTCTGAAGTATTGGACCTCATATTCAATAAACACTCGGTATTTTCTAACTATAAGTTAGGAAACCGACAAAAATCCTTAAACACTTTCATTCTTATTTTCACAGGATATGAAGAAGAATTATTGTGCAGAGAAGGTAAGAAGCACATAAACAAGAAGATTAGGAACAGAGACGAAGAAAAAGTGTCGAAACATTTTAATGTTCAAGCTAGGGTCTTGCTTACATTCTCTAGACTGTGGAAGTATTGGACCTCATATTCAATAAACACTCGGTATTTTCTAACTATAAGTTAGGAAACCGACAAAAATCCTTAAACACTTTCATTCTTATTTTCACAGGATATGAAGAAGAATTATTGTGCAGAGAAGGTAAGAAGCACATAAACAAGAAGATTAGGAACAGAGACGAAGAAAAAGTGTCGAAACATTTTAATGTTCAAGCTAGGGTCTTGCTTACATTCTCTAGACTGTGGAATAGCTCTGATTCCATAACAATGATTCCTTTGAGTAGAGATAGGATAGACCTTGTATCTCAATGTCACCATACATTTATTCTGTATCTTCTTAATATCCATAGAAGAAGCTAAGATAGAAGATAGAGAGTAAGAGTGGAACTTGAACTTTAAGAAGAGAATCTATCAACCTTATTCCATATCCATTTAAGGTTACTGGGACATGGATGGTAGGTTAGATGGTTGAGAGATAGAAATATGTTTGGATCTCATCAAACGGTCTTTGACTTCTATCCCTAGCCTAGAAAACCAAACACCGCCTACAGTTGTTGCTAACCCCCATTTGATAAGAGGTATGTACATTTTAAAACGTCCCATTTTGTCTGGTGGACGGCCCCATCCGAAATCACAATTACTGTCTCAGATTTATTAAGACGCACTATGAACGAAGTTCTGCGTCCTTTCGTGTCATCACACCATTGTCTCTATAGCTTTCTCAAAGTAGAAGTTTTCCAAAGTTGGTGATTTACATCAATCCTTCCCACTTAAATTAGAAAATGGCCTGTCAGAAACTTTGACGTAAATGATGTACTTTTCCAACGTATAACAGATACGTCGTAATGTTACGTGTATTATGGATTCCTCAGAGTCGCTCCACTCTATAGTTATTGTAGATAAAATTTATATTTTCCCAAAAAATTGCTTAATGTAAATATGGACTAAGTTTAAAGGATAATGGCAAAAAGCTGTTAGTGAAAACAATTGCGGTTTGCAGTTTCTATCCCCCTTCTCAATCTGGCCCAAACTGTCACTGTCCGACATGAACTGGATTTTTATTGTATATAATTTGCAATCAAATAGTAATAATAGGGATAGAAGAGTAAGTCGGGTTTTTTCGATTAAACGTTTTTTGCTTTGAAAAGTTTAAACACCACTATAATAAGTTTTCTCAATGTTTGAATTTTACAAAGAGATTCATAGCCTTCGGGTTATTTTACAGTCAAAAATTACCATTAAAATGAAAACTCAGTAATAAATTTAAAATCAAATTAAAATTTATATTATTGAAACCTTCAAGTTTGTTTATGTCGCATTTTAAAATCCATCCAATAGCAAAAGGGAATATAATAATAATCCTAAATCGACTTTTTTCACGGAGATAGGTTTTCATGATAGGTTTTCGGTTTTTCCACCAACAATTTTTTCATAGGACACGTTTCGGAATGATGAGCTTTGTGGGCAACAATATTTTTTAAAAAGTAGGCGAAGCCGATTTTAGTGCGCTTTGAGTTGTCGCAATAAATTTTACGGATTTGTCCAAATCGTAAAGTAGACTTTTTCGGTAGTTCAAGACGTGGCTCATTGGAATGTTGTGACGAAAGCATTATAAGCTTTAAATCTTACAGCCATGTTCGTTATGTCTAGAGAAACTCTCTCCAAATAATGTAAAAACGAATCTTGACACTTTTTAATCGGTAATTATGAAAAATCGTAAACTTTTAGGTTTTTGTCAGTTTATTTATCTGGGATGGAACTTTTCCTAATGGTGCGTGAGACAAATATGATCACTTCTATGTATTCCTCTTAATAATCCTCACAAGATGATTCTTTGGTTTTGGGATTATTATTTAAAATTTTAAAAAAATCTAGCAGCAGCATTTCTGTGTTATGCCTCGCCGGACTTTTTCACAGCCCCCACAAGTGTGCTGGTGTTAATTACTATATAGGCGATTACCTATCATATAGTTGACTTCGTCATCGTTGTTGTTGTTTTTGTCTAAGTTTTTTTTGTTATATATATACATATTATATATATTCATATAAAATAATATAAATATTTTTTTAAATTTATTGACACACACACATATTTTTTACAAAACTTACAGATAAAAGTCTATAAAACCCCCCTACATCATCGTCCCCCTCTCTAGTTATTAACATTTATTTTTTAAATTACACTTTAATGAAAAAGCAAAAAATAATTAAAATCGTATATATTTTTAATTTATAAATAAGTAGAATTAAAACAAACAAAAGAAAACCCCAACAACAAAAGTACATTACCTAGGTTTAAAACACAATGCAGTTACATAAATATTTTTTGTTTATTTTTCTATTATTTAGAATATTCTCTTTATCAACTTATCTTTCTTTCTTTTATTATTTTTTTTTTATTAATTGTAGTTTGTATATAGTTATTAAATATATTATTTTTTAATATTAAAGATAAACAACAAAAATAACATAACTAAAAAAAAAACAATGAAACACTTGAAATACTGGTACAGATTTTTGTGAGAAATGTTTTTGTTTTAATCCCTTTGCCATCCCCCAACCCCAAAGAAAAAAAGGAAATTCGCACGAATTAAGAAAATGTCCTGAGTGAACTCAGAAAATCCAACTAACAACAAATAGTGGCATAGATGAAAAAAAAAAATATCTAAAACATAATAAAACTGAGAAAAAAATAAAATCTTTTTTTAAAGATTTTTGTTTTATAACAGGAAAAAAAATGCAGCAAAAAATCACATGTTCAAGCACCCCGCCTGGTAGAAGAACTAAAAACAATTTTTTATTACACCTACACCGCCGTCTGCAGTAGTAAATTTGACATTGACATGGAAAACAAAGTGAAACACGCCTAAACACCAACTCTCCCCCTTAAAGCTGTGATGTGTGGAATGAAGAAAAAAATCATTAATTTTTTATTTTGGATTTATGAATGAATTTTTCATTTTTATCCTATGCTCATGGATATGCATCTTGTCGCGATCTAAAAAAGTTTATTTCTTGAAGTTTTGAATTTATAATATAATGAATGTGATGAATGCTTTTGATTCGTGACAACTGAAATAGGGTGATTTGTTGTGGATTGTACATACAAGTTTTTATAATTAAAATATGTTTGTAATGCGAGCAATGAAATTGACTATATCAAGTTGGTTACTAGCTTTGGTTGTTCATCTGTATAAAAATTTCGATATTGATTGATTTACAAGGCTTATTCACGGTGCTCTTGAAACAATTTTAAACGGAAGGTGCTTACACCTTGAAAGTTTTTGCGGATTCTGAAACTACAATGTTCATAGATGAGAAAAATCCAAAAACAAAAAAAATCGCCGGAGCGCTTTTTAAATAAATCGCGATTTAAGTTAACATTTTTAAGGGTTGTTTAGGTTTTCATGATTTTGTTTAGAAACCGCAAGCCCTATCAAAATGGTACTAAAGAAAATATTGTAGCTATGAAAATTCTCTACAAGATCGACTTTAAGGTATTTTCGTAGTTTTTACCATTTTTTGAGTTATAGAAGTTCAAATTGGGACAATGCACTGACTGTATTGCCCCCTTACAAAACAATGTCATGAAGGGTGCGCCTTAACTAACTTTTGATGAAAACCGCTTACACAGGGAAAGTTTTTGTGAATTCTAAAACAGCAGTGTTCATAGATGAGAAAAATCCAAAAACAAGAAAAAATCGCTGTAGGGATTTTTGAATAAATCGCGGTCAAAATTCACATTTTTAGGTGGTTTTTTGGTTTTCACGATTTTGCTTGGAAACCGCAAGTCCAATCGAAATGGAGCTAAAGAAATATTGTAGCTGTGAAAATTCTCTATAGGATTGACGTTTATCATTTGTTCCCAGCCTGTACCATTTTTGAGATAATGAAGCTCAGCTTACATTTTTAGGTTTTTTTTGTTAGGGTTTCGCGATTTTGCTTGAATACGGTAAGTCTTATCGATATGGGACTTGAGAAAATCTTAAAGCTGTGAAAATTCTCTACAAGACTGGCTTAAGTAACTTATCCTAAGTTGTAACATGTTTTTAGATGTATAAGTTTAAGTTGGGAATTTGCAGTCATGACATTGTTTTATAAGGGGACGATACAAAATTTAATTGAATTTGAATTGTCCCAATTTGAACTTCTATATCTCAAAAACGGTAAAACCGTCGAGAATACCATAAAGGTCAATCTTGTAGAGAATTTTTATAGCTACAACATTTTCTTTAGTCCCCTTTTGACAGAACTTGCGGTTTCTAAGCAAAATCGTGAAAACCTAAACAACCCCTAAAAATGTCAACTTAAATCGCGATTTATTTAAAAAGCGCTCCGGCGATTTTTTTGTTTTTTGATTTTTCTCATCTATAAACATTGTAGTTTCAGAATCCGCAAAAACTTCCAAGGTGTAAGCACCTTCCATTTAAAATTGTTTCAAGAGCGCCGTGTATTATGTGTTGCATCTAAACTTGAAGTTTCAATGGATTAAGGGGTTCTAATGGAATAGTTCGAACATTTTTTAGTTTCTGGAGAAATATACCGTCAAATTCTAATATTGATTGGTAGGGCAGTTTTCACATTTACACTTTCGCACTAATATTATTCCAATGAAAACTTTTCTATTTCTCCTTCTCTGAATGGGATGATCAAAATGCTTGAGGCGTGAAGTGAGAGATGAAGTGTGTCTCAGAACATACCCGAATGCTTCTAGAGCCCAAGTATGTTTGTAAGAAATCCGTCTTAGACCATTTCGAGTCGATTTAGCAATGTCCGTCTATCTGGGCGGCTGGAGCGCATGCATGATAACTCTCGAACGGATCAACCGATTCGGTCCAAAATGTGGCTTTAGTAATATTTTGTCTAAACTTAGTTTAAGTTTGATGATGGACCATATCGGTCCACTACTTCGGGTACCTCCCTACAAAAAATTTTAAAACATTTCTCTAAAATATGTACAATAACTCTCGGAGGCAATGACCGATTTGGTCCATACTTTGGATATTGTAATATTTCAACCACTTCGGGTACGTTCCACAAAAAAAATTTAGAAAAGTGCAGTTTAGGGACTTGTCTCGAATTGTTTTGATTTTTTGCAACAACTTGTGTTCGCTGCCCCCTTACGACGGTACAATTTTTTTTCAGGGGAAAGTCCATACTTCCCTTGAAAATGGTCCGAAAGTTGTAAAAAACCCCTACGGCCACCTTGTGTTGCGACTGGTGCGTACATCAACTTTCGCTGTGACTATTTCGACGAAACATAGATCATGTTGGAATATGGACTTATTGTCTCGAATTGTTTTGATATTTTTGCAATAACTTGTGTTCGCTCCCCCCTTACGACGGTACAATTTTTTTCAGGGGAAAGTCCATACTTCCCTTGAAAACGGTCCGAAAGTTGTAAAAAACCCCTACGGCCACCTTGTGTTGCGGCTGGTGCGTACATCAGCTTTCGCTGTGACTATTTCGACGAAACATAGATCATGTTGGAATATGGACTAATTCGGGTAATTCACACACAAAATTTCCGAGAAGTGCAGCTGCCCCCTTTACGACGGTACAAGTTTTTTCAGTGGTAGGTCCATACTTCCCTAGAAAATGGCCCGAAAGCTGTAAGAAAAACCCTACGGCCACCTTGTGTAGTGGCTGGTGAGCACGACAACTTTCGCACAGGATACTCCGTTGGTTCGAACTGTGAATATTGTAATATTGCTGCGAATTTTAGATAAAGTTCGAATATGATGTTTATCGGTCCACTCCTTTCGGTACCTCCCCCAAAAACGTACAACAAATTTTGCTAAAATGTTACGTGTGATATATCTTAAACGGAGCAACCGATTTGGTCCAAACTTGGGATTTCGTAAAAATTTCCCCAAACTTAGTTTAAGTTCGAAAATGGGTCATATCGATCCACCCTTTGGAGTACCTACTTCACAAGATTATTAATTCACACAGGCTGAGGGTATATCTCTGTCGGCAAAGCCGACTGATACTTTTTTCCTTGTTTTTTTAAAATCTGTCAACTTTTCCTAAATGAGGACATTTTTGCAAAATTGTTTGCTAAGGAGCCGTGGTTCATCATTTCATGAGAGAAGTCATCCCCTATTATATCCTCTTTCCTAAGCTAAGGTTCTTGATCTCCCAGAGTTCCCAAACATTCAGCCTATACGAGTGTACAGCCCATGCTATGCTATAATGAGATTCCGTTCTAATGGGTGCCAACTATACCTTGTGGTTCAAACATCTCCCGCAGAGCTAGTTTTTCTATACCCATAGCTCAACGTTCCTTGAATGAGAAACAATTTGTTTTTGTTATAAAATTTTTGTTTAGGAGATAATCTATAGCTCTAATTTACCGTGGTAAGAACTAGATGCAACTTTTAATACTGATGACCAGAAGGTAGCCTTACATTTTGGTATTGGGAAATCTTCTTTATTCTATCTTCTGCGATTTTCGTGGGCAATTGATTTTTCAGATATGTCCAACCGTCCGTGTATTTGCCTTTGGAATCTCGTTTGCAACTATACAGTTTAACAGTACCGAAGCCAGGAAAGACCGTAACAAAGAGAACAAATGTTTTCATATGTTGTTGTCTAACTGCTTGTTTGACCTACCAGTATACTAATACATTTGCAATACTTGTGGTTTCTAGAATACATTAGCAATTTTGTCGTTCTTTTCTTGGTAACCTTTCTACTTCTCCAATCTGGCTAATAATGATATGCGATAATATCCATTATTTGACCTATTTTTCGAAGAACTAAAGAGTTTTTTGTATTCTCCTTCTTTGTGACGAATGGTATGCCATCCAAAGTAATTTCCAAAATGTGATTTGCTTTATGTAAAAACAGGTATAATGTTCCAATACGCCACTGTTCAAAGTGTATTCAAGATATCTTATTCCAAAATTATGCCTTTGTGTAACCTGCTTTCTTGTTTTATAACTTAGCGGCTAAAATCTGGAAAGGGAACATCCGTTTTGATCTCTTCTTGTTTGTGAAGAATTTTTCCAGTACCCAGCTACACCACTAATCTTCAATATATTTTCGATATCGCTGCCATTACCCTCCTAACTCACAACTTTTCAAGATTTAAACTTCAATTGTGTCTTATTTAGTCATCAAGTGTAAACATTGTCATCATCATCATTGATAGAAATATTGGAAATATTTTGCCACCATTTAATTTTTGCTATATACAAAATGTGTAATTTATTTAGTTGTTTAAGCCATTCTTCTCAACTTCTTTAATATGCAAATTTTTTTTTACCATACGACCCCCTTTTACCAACTACAACCACATACTACCACCACACCCACAACCGTATACTTATATTTTAAAATGTTATTATTTATAAATAATATACATATTATATATAAATATGTCTCTATATATATCATACATTGTAAATTTTAGGTCTAATGTTATGGAAAAGAAACAAGAAAAAAAAACAAAAGAAAAATCCACAAAAAAAAGAACACAAACAAAAAATAATAAGTTTTACACCTATTTGCATTATTTCCAATTAAGTTTTGATTTATCAAACCAAACCTCTTTTACAACAAATTAAAATTAGTTTTTTTAGTAGATTATTTCTTACAAAACAAGAGAATCATACAATACCCCCCTTTTAAAAAAACATTTGCAAACAAATCACAAAAATTTCGAATTCTTCCCAATATTTTTTTGAAAAAATTAAAATTTAAATTTATAAAAACAAAAGGAAAACAAACAAAATGTATGCAGTGATGTGTTGGTCGCATCTAAAACTACAACCTCTCTTTTAAGCTATAAAAATCTACAGATAAAGAAGAAGATGAAGAAAAACAATTGTGTAAAAGAAAAACAAACAACAACAAAATATAAGAAAAAATTATTGTAAAAAAATATTTGAATTTCTTGTTTTAATTTTTTCACATTTATGTAGCAAACCACAAAAGCCGCAAACATGCATATTTTATAATTGACAGCGAGGAATGCAAATAAGGGAGAAGGGGTAGCATTACTTTTTGGATTTCTGTTGCTAGCCGTTGGACAATGTACTTGATCACGATAAGCAAAACTCCCACGATAACAACCGCAGTCGATATAAGCTTTAAGGCTTCAAGTCAACATTTTAATTGAAAAAAAACTTTGAAATTAATTATTCAAATTAAAAGATCTATTCAATTGACATTAAGAAGTAGACTTGAGAACAAAAAAGATTATATACAAATCACTCTTTTTTTCCAAAATGTCAATATCCATTTTTATGAAAATATGAATTGTCTTTATCCAGACGAAGAAACGAGCTGAGACCGACCAGTCCTACGTGGAATTCAAACACCTTTTAAAGGCGAAACTTGGTCTATTCGATGAAGTGATTACAATTATTTCCGAAATGGTCCTATCGCTTCCCAAACAACAATATTGATATGTGTTTATACAATTGAATCATGACGATACATCATTTAGAGATGAAAGGTTATTATACGGAATAGTAAGATACAGTTTTCATAACTTATTTATTTCATTCTAGCAAACCCAAAGAAAGGGAGCAACGGTTGCTTGCTTGTCTATATGATAGGTTGGTTGATCAACGTGGTGACTACATTACCACTGTAGCCTCAATAGTATTTGCTATTGTTCTTTGAAAAAATTTTGATTAAATTCCACGAACATCACCGAATGGACAATGTGAGACTTCGTCATACCAATGATTGTAGCCAGATTCCATTTTTAGTTTGGTTGGGATCTACATTTTATAGACTCTACGAATGATACGGAAAATCAACATAAAGTTATAACCATCGTAGACATGATTTTATCTTGCTCGGGACTCAAACTCATACTTGTTAAAGTGTTAAAGACCAGCCAGACCTACCGCTGATATTTCGTTTAGGTTGTGTACGTACAAAGCTGGATCAGTAGTGCGATTTTGAGTTACCGACAAATATCGGTAAAATTAAAATGCTTATAAATTCGGTAATTAACGATATTTTTCGGTAAGTCAGCGACGAAAAGAAAGTAATCGTAAAGTTCTACCGATAGCAACAGTGTTGTCAACTTTTATTTGAGCTTTTCATTCATAATTTTGCGTTTTAATTTTACCGATATTTGTCGGTAACTCAATAAATAGGTTAGTAGAGAATCGCATTATAGGAAGAGCCGCCAATCCCACGGCGGCGGGTTCTTTCGTACCGGATTGACCCGGAGCACCATAGTGTTTCGGCCAGCGGCTGCCAACCCAGCATCAAAACTATGCTTCTTCGTAGGTTTCTATGCTGCTACAACAACAACAACAGGAAGAGCCGCATATATGTTTGGTTTTTTTTTTGTACAAGGCTTATGGCTTCATACATGCACTTTGTCGCGATCAAAAGGCAATATCCGTTCCAGACAATTTGGAGTCGATCTATCCATGTCCGTTAGTTAGATTTGGTCGAATACTTCGTGTATATCGCTCACAAAGTTTAAAAAATTTCGCTTAAAAAAGGAGGTCCTTTATCCCTTCGGGGACGTTGTGGGAACATATGTATGTATAGAATGAACACAGTGGACCACAAGATTTCCGAGTGAAATAACTGACAACTACGAATGCCGATGGAAACATCCAAACATCTTCATCTCCGCATAGCTTGCAGTATTCAGAAATTCCATCTCTTTCTTATTTGCAAGACACAGATCACCGGTCAAATTATCAGCCCTATTCTGAACGCTTGGGAGTTGGGAATTTTTTCCCATTCCCACGTTTTCCATATTCTAAACGACGTGGGAAGAGCAAACCATGGGAGCTGAAATTTCGAAATTCGAAATTAGTTACACCAAATTATTATAGCATACTTTTGGGAGCTGTAATTTTGTTTTGTAATACAAAATGCCTATTTGCATTGAATTCGCGGTTTTTGAATTAGATTAGCAAAAGCACAACTCACTTAATTCAACAACCGTGCATGGGAACTGTTTCCCATGGGAATGTTCAGAATAGGGCTGTATATTTCTTTTCATATTGCTTATCAGTTCTGCAGCTTTTTTTTATTTATCGCTTAAGTACCACAAACAATGTTCTATAGCCTATTGGTATATCTAAGAAATCGATCGATATGTGTGGAGATGACGTGCAGTGCTTTTTGTGTACTGTGGTGCATACGCAAAAAATGAATACTGGGCAGTAAAAAACTGCGAAAGTGATGTCGCCAAACGCAAATGAAGTCTTATCTTTCTTCCTTGGCGACAGTTCATTTGTCCGAATCCAAGTTTGCAACACTTCATAAGATCATTCCAGCAAAAGTTTTCATTTTTCCGACTATGGCTCTCTCCACTCATTTTCATTCACCGGTGTGCAATGGTAAGCACACCCGCCTTGCACGCTGAACACCCGGGTTCGATTCCAAGGCAAGACAGCATAAAAACACCTCTGCGACGGATAAGATCGTAACGTATGCGGATGATTGATGGTACCATCTTGCCGTCAGTTACCTTCCCTGATATCATTTGTGAAAGGCTGAACTATTTCACTTATTTTACCACATTTTTTCACTCGATCACACCGCCACTAAATCTACGTCCACCCTGTACGCCACATAGACTGCAGAGGTGAGAACATATTTGAATGGTCGATGGTAGCAGAATTCCGATCGCAAATTATCTCAACGTTCTAGGAGTCAGATCTGACAGCAAGTTCAGGTTGTCAGCGCATTCCACAGCTTTCTGCGACAAGCTGAGATGTAGGAACAAAGTCCTCAAGTCCCTATTCGGCAGCACATGGGGTGCTGATAAGAAACTTTGTAGACCACATATAACGCCATAGGTCGGTCTGTTGTAAGCTATGCGGCGGCAGTTTTGTCCGCAAATATAGATGCAATGTAATGAAAAAATATTTAAACATGAAAAAATGAAAAAATATTTAAACCTGTCAGAACGTCGCCTTGAAAACTGCAACAGGCTTCCTCCTCATGTCTTCAGTGGGCCATCTACATGAGGACACAAAGATTCGTCCAGTACAACAAACATAATGGCAAGCTTTCGTTGCAGTTGTTGCTCGGGTGTAGTAGTGGAATTCTGTAACTAATTTTTCGAGTTACCGACAAATATCGGTAAAATTAAGGGGTCGATTATGCATTTCCACTAAACTTGAGTTGCGTTGTCAATTGCCAGCACGACTGAGATGAAACGTTGTATTATTGATGTCAACCCAACTGGGTGGCCGATAAACGTGTTATCAATCAGTGTATTTCAAACTTATGAACTCTATATTCCAAAACACACAATTCGCAAAAAAAAAAACTATTTTAAAAAGATAAGTTGAGTGGAATTGTTTTTTGACGATGAAGAAAATGTACAGGACATTGCATTTATTAAAAGAAGTTTGAGGGACAAGTCGAATCCATTGGAATCTTTCCTTTACCGACAGTATTCAGAAACTTGTGAAAAATTTACCACAGATAGTGCTTTTCGTCCCGATTCCAACGACGTATTCTGGGAAAATGTATACTTCCCGAGATATGGGCCTGTGATTGTGAAATTCACCTTTTAATGGCCGGCTACTTAGAGAAAAATAATAAATTAAAAGAAATTTGTGTTCCCGTTCCCGAGATTGGCACCTGTCCATAGTAGAAAGTCTGGAAGCCGAAGGCCGGCTATTAAAAGAAACTCACGATTAAAAAAATCGAACTGTCGGTAAAGGAAATTTGTTCCGGATGCCTTTGTTTACATTGTGGAAACGTTAAAGGATTATTTTTAAAAGTGTGCGCTGCGTTGTGATTTTTTGCCCAAGAGAAGTTTCCAAAAGTCCCATGACAATGATTACAATTGCATCAAACGTATTGAAGGGAGTTGTCCACTTGATAGAGGACAAATTGTGTCAAAACTGAATCATTTCGAAGTTGACAGAGGGAAAAAATAATTTCTATTCAAAAAAGGAACTCCCTGGTGTAGTCGGCTGTACAGATGGAACCCATGTTCACATTGGATTAATATTTCAAGCTGTTGTTTTGTTATTTTCACCATATTTTTGATATGCAAAATTAATTAATCATGCAAATAATCAACAATTGTTAAGAAAATGTTTTTTCCTTTGAATTTTACTTCTGTTTCTTCGAAAATATTAACTGCGACTGGAAATAACTGGTTGCTGAAAAATAGCCGGTTCGTCAACTGAGATTCGCAACTTCAGTTGAAGGTTGCCATACATAAAGTAATTTTGACAACTGGCAACTCCACTCAACGATAATTGCTATCGATAATCGACCCCTAAAACGCAAAATTATTAATGAAAATATCAAATAAAAGTTAACCACACTCCTGTTATCGGTAGATGTTTGCGACTGCTTTTTATTTGTCGCTAATTTACCGAAAAACATCGGTAATTACCGAAATTATAAACATTTTAATTTTACCGACAATTGTCGGTAACTCAAAAAATGAATAACAGAATTCCACTGCAGTAAGGATTTTAATGATCTAGAAAGAGAGGTCAAACATTACAAGAGAGAACCTCTAGATAAACAAGGCTCTCAAGAAGGTTTAAATAGCAACATCCCCACTAATCGCAGCTGTGGAGCGTCAGCTGCCATGACAAAGGGAGACCTTGCGATCCATTGTGTTCGTCCTGAGAAGTGATACTAGAGACTGAGATGGAGATTGAAAGGATATAGAAGATTTTAGGTATAGAGAAGAGATTGTCATATTACGGTGCAGTATTTCATTATCACTGAAATCGCTTCAGACCTTTGGCGAGGAGCGACAGAATAGATGTTCGATGGTCTCTGTCTCCTCCTCATCCTCACAAACCTACAGTAGTCAACAGTATCATCTCTTTCCCATTTGCAGGTCATTGATCTTATTCTGCAGTGATCCATGATTATTCCCATCGTTAATTTCAGGTCAAATTTCTTCAAGGAAAGCACAGATATGATCCTTCTCTTGGAGATGTTATTTCATTTTCTTTGATGTTGCAATGCCCAGGGATCCACCACAAGGTAACGATTGATTTTAGCGCTTCCAAAGCACGTATTGATATATCTTCTATGCAGTGACGAATATAATCGTAATTCCAAACATTTGTGGCTAAGAAACCGGAAGGAGGAGGAAGAGGTTTGGAAGAAATATTACGATGTGCAAATTTTGTCACAAATCGGGTATTTAATTCGGATTTTTTTGTGTTCAGCAGTCAGTTTATTTTGGCAAATAACGAAGAAGATAAAATTTTATATATAAGGTGATTCGATATAATACCTTTCGCAAATTTTTGATCTATTTTTATCCAATCTTAAATAAGAACTCATCGGAATATTAAACTGGAATACGAGATTGTTTAAAAGTCTATTGTGTAAAAGTCATCACCCTAATTATACCCTCAGCATTTATGCTAACGTGGGTATATACACTTTCATACGGGCAAAATGTGCCTCATCGAAATAATGGTTTTAGAACCCAAGTATTTTTGGACGAAATGTGTTTCAGACAATTTGGAGTCGATTGAGCAATGTCCGTCCGTCTGTCTGTCTGTTTGTCTGGCTGGCTGGCTGGAGCGCACGATAACTCTCGAACGGATTAACCGATTCGGTTCAAATTTTGGCTTTCGTAATATTTTGCCCAAACTTAGTTTAAGTTCGAAGATGGGTTATATCGGTCCACTCCTTCCGGTACCTCCCCCACAAAAGTTCGAAAATGTTCGGAAAATTTGTGTGCACGATAACTCTTGAAGGGATTAACCGATTCGGTTCAAATTTTGGCTTTCGTAATATTTTGCCCAAACTTAGTAAGTTCGAAGATGGGTTATATCGGTCCACTCCTTCCGGTACCTCCCCCACAAAAGCTCGAAAATGTTGGGAAAATTTGTGTGCACGATAACTCTTGAAGGGAATAACTGATTTGGTCCATACTTTGCCCATCGTGAAAGGTGTACCATACTTGGATAAGGTTTCAATATGGACTCAATCGGTCCACTCCTTCGGGTACCTCCCACATAAAATTTCGGAAAAGTTCAGTTTAGGACCAAAAAAAAAACAATCCTATGATACCTTGTAAGGTGTTTGGAGCGCAACATAAATCTCGAACGGATCTGTCGATTCGGTCCAAAATTTGGCCTTAGTAGTATTTTGTCCAAACATAGTTTAAGTTCGAAGATAAGCCATATCGGTTCACTCCTTCAGGTACCTCCCCCACAAAAGTTCAAAAATTGTTCGTACGGTAACTCTTAAAGTGAGTGGCCAAATTGGTCTATACTTTACACATCCTAATATATCTACCAGATATAGATCAGGTTAAAATATGGACTATATTTGTCCAATCCATCCGGAACCTCCCACACACAATTTCGGATAAGATCACTTTAAGACCTGATCCATTCCTTTTAGTATCTCAACGGCAAAATTTTTGATCTTTAATCCTAATCAACATTTTTGTCGTTTCAAACGCCCAAAATTTTTAAAACCCCCTAAAAACACGTATTTTGGGAAAAATTGTGTCAATATACACAGGCTGAGGGTACATCTCTGTCGGCAAAGCTGACTGATACATTTTTACTTGTTTTATTTTCAACATTAAAAAAATTAAAAAATTATTTAAAAATTTAAAAAATAAAAATCGAACTGAGCACTTTTGGAACAATATTCTTAAAATTTGTTGCATCCAATGTCTAGAGCATTGCACGAAATATGTATTGTCAGGGAAGGCAGAGAAACATGTGGTCTTGGCTTATATTGGGTATATGTAAAAATAATATAATAATTTGGATATATCGGCTAGTCCTCAACACTTTGGTGGATTTTGGTCCCCACAATTTTCTATCAAGCACGCATTGGAATCGGTTTTTGGTTGCTTTGGACATGCATTAAAACTACTATTCCTTAATTCTGTTATTTCATATTTTTTGTTTCGTTTGGTTAATGGTTTAACAATTAAAAACCTCTCTTTTTACCAATTCCCCCTCGATTGCTTAGCAAAGAAACGTTTTTAGATTTCAAAATCGGCGTTTCTTCTCCTTTAATAAAAAACTATAAGGAAACACAAAAACATATACAAGTCTTTTAAAAAGAACACAACACCCCCTACACAGGTACTATAAAACATAACACGAAATTTAAATATTAGGCAAAAAACAAAGAAGAAAAAAACTTAGTTTTACAACAGCAACAACAAAATGTTATACATATTTATATATAAATAGTATATATACATAATTAAGAACCTATATTAAAAAAAAAAAAACAAGTTATAAGTTTCAACTAAACAAAAAAATGTGACACAGTCAGACATTAATAAACACAAGAAGAAAAGTAAATTCAAACTGAACACACACACACTCAAAGATTAAAATTATAAATCAATAAAATAATAGAAAATAAATATCACAGGAAAAATAAAATATGGTCTGTTCCAGTACTGCTAGAATCTACTAATTTTTATTATTTTTTTCGATAACATAAAGGAAAAAATGTTATCGTAGTAAAAAATAGCTACTTGCAGGTTCTGGAACAGAGCAATAGTTATTAAAAAATGGAGCTAGTAAGAATAATTGTGCCTAATGAAGCACACAAAAATACACTACGAGTACTCCCTCTCACAATCCCCCCCCCCCCCCCCCCCCCCCAAAACCCAAGCCACAATAAAACATCGTTATATACTAAATACACCATACATACCATGTAAATTATCACATAAAGGAAATATTGTGTGGAAATCCTTTAAACACACAAGAGGAAGAAAAAGAAGGAGTAAAGTTTATTAAGAAAGTAAGGATACATTATATATAAAAAATAAATATATTAAATATATACAAATAAAAAAACCAACGTTGTGTATAAATATTTAGTTTTTTTAGTTAAGCTACTATATAAATAATATATAAATAAAATAAACATTTTAAAAAATGCAAAAGAATGAAAAAAAAACAACCGAATAAAAATATATTTTAATATAAGCTCAACTGAAAAGAAGAAAAAAAAATAAATTTGAAAAAAAATCAATAAAAAAATATGAAAATGTAGAAGAATTTTTAAAATTGTTTTTTTTTTTTTTTGATTTTGAGCAATACCCAGGGGTAAAATGGGAGAAAGAATTATGTGAAGACAACTAAAATCTAAGTGCCCTCAGCAGCCTATGGTTTATGTGGTGGCTATAATAGGGTAACGACTTTTTGACGTTTTTTCTCAAAAATGATTTCCTGTAGTGAGAATGAATGAACTTTTGCCTACTAATGCCTAAAATAAAATTCCTTCCATTTTATTATAAAAAAAGGTTCCGCACAAACCACTTTGAAAAACATTTTTGTAATATTTGCTCTGTTCCGGAACCTGCAAGAAGCTACTATTTTTTACTACGATAACATTTTTCCATTATGTTATCAAAAAAAAAAAAAAAAAAAAAAAAAAAAATAGTAAAAATTAGTAGATTCTTGCAGTACTGGAACAGACCAACTATGAAATAAAAAAAATCAAAAAAGTTATTTCCTGTTGAATGACCTTTAACCTGTTAATGACTAACATAACTTTTATTTCATATAAATATTATCCCGCGGGAGTTTGTTAGTTCTGCTACCGGGCGCGTCCCCACCGGCGGATAGTGGGAGGAGGATGGTCGTACCACTCTGTCCAATATCTATTGCATGGTGGGTCTGGGGCAGAGGGGTGGGATTATCCACCTCTGGAAACCTTGAGTTTCCCGCGGACAAAAAACTGACTATAGGGGTGTTCCCCTAAAACAAAAATGGAAGGAAAAAAAGAAGAAAAAGTTACGGTGCAGGGCCTAATAAACCCAGTGCCGGCGGGGACCAGTGATCTGCCTACGAGTCACACCCCGTCGATATCATGCGATCGTGAGCAATCTCCCATAGATGTGGGTGCCTTGGCATCTGTGGTCGAAGGTAATGCTACAAGCACACAACCTAGTGTAAAAACGGAGGAGGATAAAGGGCAGCACAGGGGGAGGATTAACTTAACCCAACTATCTGATGATGGTAGCGACCCTGATTCCGAATCCGATAGCTGCGGCAAAACAAACACCACCGTTGTGGAAAATCCCATGAAAGAGGAAGTCCACAAGATGGTAGAGGAAGTGAGCGAGAGCATCGCAAAGCTCACGACGAAAAGAGTGCAGTGGTCTGGGGCCCAAAGGAAGAAATATAAGAGGAACCAGGCTAAACTAAAGAAGGAACAACAGCTGGCTGCTTCAAAGGTTACCACAGACAGTCCCTCCACTTCTTCGGAAGCGGCGAAGAGGACAAGGTCTCCTGAGGAGCAGAACGTGGCAAAACCCAGTATGAAGAAAAAGAGCTTCCCACCTTCAATTGCCCAGGACAAACCTCGTCAGGACAAAAGCCAAGGAGACTGCCAAAAGGATCCTTCAAATGATACTGAAGAGGCGAGTTCTGACAAAAAGAAGGTGAGCGCGACGTCGGAATCTTCTGCGGTGGCCAAGGACTCGGTAAAGAAGCCTACTACCACCTAGAAGAGGAAGATAGACGCTGAAACCGGAACGGAGCCGCCATCGACTTACGCCAAGGTAGCCAAGAGATACTACAAGGACGAGCTGTGCTACGCATTAATCGATACTAGTAAAGGATCTGGAAGGCTACACATAGAGTACTTATCGGAGATCGAGAAATCGATCAACAATAAAATATTGGAACAAATAATGCAAGGACGAGTCTCAATAAAAATAAACTGCTGTGAGCCAAGGGGGGACCTCCTATTGTACCACCTGGACTCACACGCAAATTCTGCAGCTCTCGGGGAGGTAGTCAGCAGTATAGCAACTCCATGGGAAGGTGGCAGACTAAAACTGGTGAGGAAAGACGAAATTCCTCATTTAACCAAAGCATCGGTGTACGTCAAGGGGTATGGCTGCAAGCTCGAGACGGAGCGCATGCTCGAGATCTTTGGCGTACAAAACGAGGCCCTAAAGGTGGAAAGATGGGAGGTCTTCCACAGGGAGGAGAAGGAATACGGCACTCTCCTTGTGATGGGGATCGACGATCTCTCGCTAGCTGGGCTCGTCAAAACCAAGGGCAAGGCATTCTTCGTCTCGAACCCTGTCTTCTTCAAAATTGGAAAGACAAGAGTTGGTGAGGAGGAGATTGCCAAACCAAACAACCAAGAGGTCAACCTACCAAAAGGCTTAAAGGAGGGAGGAGCAGACGAAATTAGCGACTCCCAAGAACCAACCTACTGGAGGACCAATGATTGAGCTCATCCAGATCAACCTCCATCGGAGCGAAACGGCAACACTAGCCCTGATGGACAAAATAACTAAAGGTAATATACATATTGGTTTAATCCAAGAACCTTGGACCATAAAAAACAAGGTTTCTGGACTTAACCATATAAATTATCAACTTTTTTACGCAAATAAGGGATCCCGACCGAGGACCTGCATTATATGCCACAAAAACTTATGCTTTCTTTTTTCTCCAGAGTTGTCGGACGTCACAGTATTGAAGCAGGGGAATGGTAACATATACCTAGCATCATTATACCTGCCGTTCGACTCCCCGACATTACCACCTTCGTCGGAATTGCAGCAACTGGTGAGAAGGATAAAGCAAACAGGTAACGAAGTACTAGTAGGTAGCGATGCTAACTCTCACCACATCTAACACTAACAAAAGGGGTCAAGCCCTTATAGATTACTTAAATACTAACGACCTGATTACACTTAACACCGGGAATACGCCAACCTTTGTTAATATAATTAGGGAGGAAGTACTAGATATAACGATATGTTCAGAAAATTTAATAAACGAGGTACACGAGTGGAGGGTCCTGGAGGAACACTCCTTCTCAGACCATAAGTATATTAGATTTAAAATAGCTAGGCCATCGCCTAACCCGATAACCTTCCGAAACAAATCCAAAACAAATCGGACTATGTTCGGAAAACGAGTAAAAGAAAGACTTGGGCAACCAGATGAGGAATGCCTAAGTAAGGAGGACATAGAGAGAGATGTCCTAAAGTTAACTGAGGCACTAGTAAAGTCTTTCGAGGAAAGTTGTCCCCTTCGAGAGAGGAAATCCGCCTACGAAATACCATGGGTGACAGGGGAAATTCGGAATAAAGGCAAGGAGGTCCGCAGACTTTATAATAGGGCCAAACGTAAAAAAACAGCTGTATTCTGGGACAACTATCAGGCAAAATTAAAGGAATACAACAAAATAACAAGAAACCCCAAACGAAACTCCGGAAGAGGCACCAAAGATCGACAGCTTAATGGTCCAACAAGCCATTTTAAGCTTTTCACCATATAAAGCAACTGGACCAGACCAGATCTTCCCGGCTTTACTACAGAGGGAAGTGGACTTTATTGCGTCCAAACTGGTCGAGATCTTCAATGCATGCTTAAAACTTGCAAACACTCCTATAGCCTGGCAGGAGGCAAGGGTAGTCTTTATACCCAAACCTGGCAAGGCAAGTTATGCAACAACAAAATCTTATCGACCGATAAGTTTAACTTCATTGTTACTCAAAACAATGGAACGGACAGTCGATACTTTCACCTCTGTTGTGGGTTACCACCATAAACAGTCTCTTGAGGACCCTAACCGTAGAAGGATTTGACCCAGTCTGCTACGCAGACGACGTTATAATACTTCTGAGGGGAAAGAATCCGAATCAACTCTGTCGAAGAGCAGAAACGGCTCTAAAAATTGCTTTTAACTGGGCCAGGCCGAGAGGTCTGAACGTCAACCCGGAAAAAAACAGAATTATGTCTATTCACTAGGAAAACGAAAATGTGACACTACGAGGAACCAGTTTTTCTAGATAAGACAATAAATATCTCTTGTACAGTTAAATATCTAGGAATAATTCTGGATAGGAAACTTAAATGGAAAGACCATATACAAGAAAGGGCCAACAAGGCCCAAATATGTTGGTCAACCTGCAGAAGGGCGATAGGCTCAAAATAGGGGTTCAATCCTAGACCAATTCTAACGTACACGTCTGTGGTATGGTGGACAGCCATGGACAAAAAATGCAACGTGGAAATATTACAAAAGGTCCAAAGAATATGCTGCCTAAGCATTAGCGGAGCAATGAGGACCACACCGACTAGAGCATTAGAAACAATTTTGTTTGTACACCGAATAGATATTCAGGTAAGGTATGAGGCAGCCATCGCAGCTGCAAGGCTAAAGTCGATGAGCGAGTGAATCGAAAAGAGCCACCAAATATACCACCAAAACATATTAAAGGTCACAACGGGTGAATCTATAAATCAGGTAGTATCGGACCGTATACCTGAAACTAGTGAAGTAGCCTTGTGTGAAGTGTCAATACCTGACAGAGACATGTGGATCGGGGGAGGTCTAGCACAGATTCCCGCTGGAAGCTGTGGGTTTACGGATGGGGCTGTGCTAGGGGGGAGAACCGGATTGGGTCTTTATATAATGGAACCGGAAACGGAAATCTCCCTCCGTCTGCCGGATCATAACACGATCCTGCAGGCGGAACTCCGGGCGATAACAGAGTGTCTGCTTTGGTTTGATACTCACACAAGGCCTACCACTGTAAATATCCTTACGGATAGCAAAGCAGCCATTAGAGCTATGTCAACCAAGACAGTGAAATCTAGAACTGTCTTGGAATGTATTAAATCTATAAATAATTACTCCCAACACGGTAAGGTAAACATATGGGTACCAGCGCATACCGGGATTAGGGGTAATGAAATAGCAAACTCCTTGGCAACACAAGCCAAGGAGCAACCCACGGTAAGTCTAGAAAACGCTAAGCCGTTTAAAGCTACGCGACTAGAACTAAAGACATGGTCAAAAAATGCACATGTATCCCTCTGGAGTAGTGAAGAGAAGGGGAAAAAACACAAAAATCCTATGGGGAAACCCAGACGAGGACAAAACAAAAGAATTACTTTTACTAAGTAAAAAAGATATTAGTAGACTGACAGGAATCCTTACATGTCACCTAGGTCTAAAAGCGCAACTGCCCAAAATAGGTTGTGCAGAAAACAGTGAATGCAGAGCATGCGGAGAGGACGACGAAACGTGGGAACATTGCCTCTGCCATTGTCAAGCCTTCACAAATCTGAGAACCCACTTACTAGGGAAAGACATTATACCAGGACTCGACCAAATTAGGACAATCGACTTTAAAAAGATCTGAGACTATATAAATAGGACAGAGATCCTAGACTAAGTCAAAAAAAGATAATCCTCCATAACCCAAAATTAGAGCGCACAACAGGCCTACTTATGGCTTAAGTGTATGTCCACATGGGCATGTGGTGATCTAGTATCACCCCTCTTATCAACCTAACCTAACCCTAACCTATAAATATTATAAAAGGTCCCGCACAAACCGCTTTTAATTTTTGCGATATATGAAATAATGTTATACATAAAATAATATAAAATGATATATATGTAATAATATGACGATAAAATAGTGAGAAACCAACGGTTGTCATTTCGGTTATGTCGTGTGCATCTATACCTTGTTTTCAGTTAAATATCTGCTAATATGACTTCAAAAAATTTTCAAAAGTTTTGAAAGTTCTTTTTGTGCGGAATTTTGTTTATAGAATCACTTTATAATTAAGATTTGATGTAATCTTATGTAGAAACTCATCACACCATGATACAGGGATAATATACCGTTTTGAAACCCAAATGACTTGATGACTGCTATTCTGTTATAATCTATTAGCAATTATAGCCTGCCTGAAGAATTGAGAAATCTCAGAAGGTTTCTCAGACCTGGGGCCTAATTACGGTATTCGATTCGATCGAGTATTTGTTCGTGAATGAAAAAAATGGAACTATGAAAACCTATTCGAATTCAACAAATGTTTACATTTTTTACAGTGTTTTGCACTCTCCACCATAATATGGAGGGTATAATTAAATTTGTCATTCCGTTTGTAACACATCGAAATATTCATCGGAGACCCTATAAAGTGTATATATTCTTGAACAGGGTAAAATTCTATGCCGATATAACCATGTCCGTCTGTCCGTCCGTCTGTTGAAATCAAGATACAGCTCGCAATTTTTAAGATAGAGCTTTGTAATTTGGTATAGAAGTTTCTATTACTCCTAGGATGTTTGCTATTTCAAATGGGCTATATCGGTCCACGTTTTGATATAGCCCCCATAGAACGGTACCACCCGATTTTCGGTATTTTGAAGGTTTTAGCTTCATTATCAAACTTAAATGGCTGAAATTTGGTACTTAGTCTTCGATGGGGGTAAAAAACTTTCCCCCAGAATTTTTTGGTATAAGTCCACGCCTTCATATAGCCCACATAGAACGGTACTCCCGATTTTCGGTATTTTGAAGGTTGTGGCCTCAATATTCCTTCGAAATGGGCGAAATTTGGTATTTAGTCTTCGTTGGGGGTACGAAACTTTCCCCCAGAACTTTGTCGGTACAGGTCCACGCCTTCATATAGCCCCCATAGAACGGTACCTCCCGTTTTTCGGTATTTTGAAGGTTATGGTCACAACAAACCATTAAAATGGCTGAAACTTGGTATTTAGTCTTCGTTGGGGGTATTCAACTTTCCCCTCTAAAATTTTCAGTATAGGTCCACGCCTTCATATACATAGTTCTCATAGAACGGTACCTCCGATTTTCGGTATTTTGAAGGCTGTGCCACAATAATCCGCTGAAATGACTGCAATTTGGCATTTTGTCTTCGTTGTGGGTATAAAACTTTCCACCTGAAATTTGTCTTCCTATATCCCCCAATAGAAGCGTACCTCATGATTTTCGGTATTTTGAAGGTTTTAGCCACATTATCTTACCGAAACATCGGAAGTTTGGTATTTAGTCTTCTTTGAGTCTAACAACTTTCCGCCAGAAACTTGTCGGTATAGATCGAAGTTTTGATATAGCCCCCATAGAACGGTACCTTCCGCACTTCAGTATTTTGAATTTGCTGAAATTCGGTATTTAGTCTTTTTCATAAGCGAAAGGAAACCAAACCATTTTACTCCAATGCAACTAGTGGTGGAGGGTATAACAAGGTATAACTTAACGCCATTCTTACTTGTTCATTAATAATTTTGTTTTTACAGTGTTTTATTTATCTTGCATTGGTGTCTGTTTAGTTCAAATCTAGTAACTCATTTTCCGCACAGTTTCAATTGACCAATCGAACTGAAACTTTGCACACTTTTCAGATTTGGATGACAGTACATGAATATGAAACCAAAACCAATATGGGCCCATTTTTTTCCTTCAGCCCCCATATAGCGCTACCACCCGATTTCAGGTATTTTAATGATTTTATCTTAATTTTTTGGTCGAGTTAGCTGAAACTTGACATTTGGAGTTCCTAAGGGTACAGAAACATCGCCACCAAAATTTATGGAGATAGGTCAAGGTTTTGGTACAGCCCATATATAGCGGTATAACCCAATTTCAGGTATTTTGATGTTTATACCCTCAGCATTTATGCTAACGAGGATATATACACTTTCATACGGGTGTGTTTCATCAAAATAATGGTTTTAGAACCCAAGTACGTTTGGACGAAATGTGTTTCAGACAATTTGGAGTCGATTTAACAATGTCCGTCCGTCTGTCTGGCTGGTGAGCACGATAACTCTCAAACGGTTCATCCGTTTGGTTCAAAATTTGGCGTTAGTAATATGTATTTTGTCCAAACTTAGTTTAACTTCGCATATAGACCATATCGGTTCACTCCTCCTCCAGCTACCGCCCCCACAAAAGTTTAAAATGTTCGGTTTTGGTCCATACTTTGCACATCGTGAAATTTCTACCAGATATAGATAAGATTCCAATATGGACTCTATCGGCCAACTGCTTCGGATACCTCCCACACAAAATTTCGTAAAAGTTCAGATTAGGATCTGCTTTCGAATTGCTTTGATTTTTGTTGTAACAACTAGTATTCGCTGCCCCCATTACAACGGTACAATCTTTATCAAGGGCAAGTCCATACTTCCTGAGAAAATAGTCCTAAAGGTTTAAAAACCCTCTATGGCACCATATGTAGTGTTTAGAGCGCATGATAACTCTCCAACGGATCAGCCGAGTCGGTCTAAAATTTGGCGTCCATAATATTTTGTCCAAACTTAGTTTAAGTTCGAAGATAGACCATGTTGGTCCACTCCTTCAAGTACCTCCCCCACAAATGTTTGAAAATGAATGAATTGAATGGACTATACAGGTCCACTCCTTCGAGTACCTCACACACAAAATTTGTGATTAGTGCAGTTTAAGGCCTCCTCTCGATTTTTGGTGTGACAACTTACGATGGTGCAAGATTTCCATACTTCCTGAGAAAATAACCCGAAAGTTGTAAAAATCCATATGACACCATGTGTAGTGGCTGGAGCGCACAATAGTACTCGAACTGATCAACGGATTTCGTCTAAAATACGGCGTTCGAATATTTTGTCCAAACTTAGATGAAGTTCGAAAATGGGCAATATAGGTACAGAGCAGGAACAGAGGAGATGCTCAACCGTTCCCTCCTCTTCTTCGTTTCCGCAGCTATGGTCGCAATGAGAAAGATTTAGGCAATTTGCATGATTGCCAATAGCCCAGTAACCGGTTAACACTGCAATAAGTCTGGCCAGATTTTGTCGGTTTTGACTGATCAGGAACATTGTGCGTTTGGCGTTTTTGTGTGGTCATGTAGATTTTTATATCCTCCACCTTAATATGAATGGTATAATTAAATTTTTCATTCCGTTTGTAACACATCTGTCCACGTTTTTATATAGGCCCCATAGAAGAAGAGATATTCGGTAATTTAAAGATCACATTTTCTCACCGAAATGTCTGAAATTTATTCAGTGTTTAGTCTTCTTTGGGGCTACAATAATTTCCCCCAGAAATTTGTCAGTATAGGTCCACGTTTTGATATGGACCCCATGGAACATTACCTCCCGATTTTCGGTATTTTGGAGGTTTTAGCCAAATTGTATTCTTACTGAAATGGCTAAACGACTGAAGCTAGAAACTGCTACAAAATTTTCTCCCAGAAAGGTAAAGGTTACACTTTTGATATAGGCCGCGTAGAACGGTACCGCTCGATTTTCGGTATTTTGAAGCTTTGATGAACGTGTGAAGGAAATATTACAATTTCCAAAGTTTCAAATCGAATTATAAGTTGAATACGTTATCGTGCTCATCAGACAATTTAGTTTGTGCCGGCAAGTTTTTTGAGCTTTGGAGGTATTACCTCAGAAACTATGGACTTGCTGAACATGGCTAAATCGACTTTAAATTGTCTGAAACGGATTAGATTCAAAACAGAATTTTAATGGGACACATTAATGATCGTGACAAAGTGTAGCATAAAGCAGTGGGTATTACAAGGAGGTAACCCCTTAAGTATAATGGAAGATGGTCGGGCGATGTCCGAAACTGCCACAGATTTTACATTTTTATCAATTGTAAGCTTTTTTCTAATTTTCAAAAAAAAATTTAAATTTGATACAGACCCTTCTAAAAAATAATTAACAGTTTCAATTAAATTGAAATTCGTGCGTTTTCAACTTATTCTATTTTCGTACGTAGATATATCAGCAATTGAATACGCCACACAAAATAGCCATTTGTAATTATTGCTCGTAAACCAGTTCTGAAATGTTTTTTTTTTTTAATTGTTGGCCTTTGGATGGTCATTTAGAGTAGGCTTTGCTTTGGGTCTAGCGATTTCATTGGGATAATCTCTTCTGCGTTTTATGTAAAACATCAATCAATGAAAGTTGAATCATAAGGAAGTGAATTAAAAATAACGAGTTAAAACTAATTTTAAATTAGTGATGTACATCCGTAGTCGAACAGAGAAACATTTCATTAGGACAGATTCAGGGAGAGTATATACTCGTATGATGAACTCTATGGTCAATGAACCAGGTGAACTATATAAAGCGACCTTATCCCTTATAAATCCAACCTTACGCTAAGTACTGAAAACTCAAGGAAAACAGGACGATGCTTACCAATTTTTAGCCGACGACAAGGCTATTTATACTCTCAGCATTTAACGAGGGTATATACACTTTCATACGGGCAAAATGTGCCTCATCGAAATAATGGTTTCAGACCCCAAGTATGTTTGGACGAAATGTGTTTCAGATAATTTGGAGTTGATTTAGCCATGTCCGTCCGTCTGTCTGTCTGTTTGACTGGCTGGTGCGCACGATAACTCTCGAACGGGGCAACCGATTAGGTTCAAAATTTGGCTTTCGTAATATTTTGCCCAAACTTAGTTTAAGTTCGAAGATGGATTATATCGGTCCACTCCTTCCGCTACCTCCCCCACAAAAGTTCGAAAATGTTCGGAAAATTTGTCCGCACGATAGCTCTTGAAGGGAGTAACCGATTTGGCCCACACTTTGTACATCGTGAAAGTTCTACCAGACTTAGATGAGGTTTAAATATGGACTCAATCGGTCCACTCCTTCGGGTACCTCCCACATAAAATTTCGGAAAAGTTCAGTTTAGGACCTGCTCTCGAATCGCTTTGATTTTTGTTGTAACAACTTGTATTCGCTGTCCCCCATACGACGGTAGAAGTTTCATAAGTCCATACTTCCTTAGAAAATAGCCTGAAAGGTGCAAAAAACCGCTATGACACCGTGTGTAGTGGTTGGAGCGCAAGATAAATCTCGAACGGATCTGCCAATTCGGTCCAAAATTTGGCCTTCGTAATATTTTGTCCAAACATAGTTTAAGTTCGAGGATAAACCATGTCGGTCCACTCCTTCAGGTACCTCCCTCACAAAAGTTCAACATTTGTGTTAATTCCTAATCCACATTTTTGTCGGCAAGTTGAATGGGCCACAAAATTCTGAAGAGACGCTAAATACATTCTATCTGTCCGTGGATGAATGTTTCAATTCACATAGGCTGAGGGTATATCTCTGTCGGCAAAGCCGACTGACACTTTTTTACTTGTTTTTGTCAAAATTATTCATTTTCTGAGATTCTGGGAAAGTAAAGATGAAGGAGTCCATAGTTAATGAAATATTGGGTCATACTAACGACATAACTTGTGGTTTTACATGGCTGGAAATACTCAGGAAATGAAACCAATATTACACTAATGAGTTAAAAAAATAATTCATTTTATTTTATGCCTTACAAAGGTGAAGGTCATTTCATAGTGATATTTGAATGAATTATCTTTTGAGTTGAGCAGTTATGACCTAAGAGGTACATTGAAAAATTATTATTCTACGTTCCAGGCTGGGATTCGAACCTGGTTCTCCGACAACCACCGTTACCGGTGTCTAAGCCACCATTAACTTGTCAAAACTTTCGATGAAAAATATTGATGATAAAATCTTCTGATACAGAAGGACAAATACAAATAAAGGTGGAAAAATGCTGCCATAGTATTTGTGATGAGCATTGAAAAATGGGGTTACCAACCAAGTCGGACTATAGGAAAGGTTTGAAATTAAATAACTGGCATTAATTCCTATATACAATTTTCGAATGATTTATGTACATATAAATACTAGTTTCCAAGTTTAGCCTTCGGCCACCCACTAAAATAACATTCTAATATGATGACCTGACTTAACCAGCCGTGAAACGTAGCATAATTGTTGAATGGTTGCCGTGATAAAACTCCCAAGTACATCGGAGATGACTTTTCGTATAGAAAAGTTCATCGGAGATGACTTTTCGTATAGAAAAGTTCATCGGAGATGACTTTTCGTATAGAAAAGTTCATCGGAGATGACTTTTCGTATAGAAAAGTTCATCGGAGATGACTTTTCGTATAGAAAAGTTCATCGGAGATGACTTTTCGTATAGAAAAGTTCATCGGAGATGACTTTTCGTATAGAAAAGTTCATCGGAGATGACTTTTCGTATAGAAAAGTTCATCGGAGATGACTTTTCGTATAGAAAAGTTCATCGGAGATGACTTTTCGTATAGAAAAGTTCATCGGAGATGACTTTTCGTATAGAAAAGTTCATCGGAGATGACTTTTCGTATAGAAAAGTTCATCGGAGATGACTTTTCGTATAGAAAAGTTCATCGGAGATGACTTTTCGTATAGAAAAGTTCATCGGAGATGACTTTTCGTATAGAAAAGTTCATCGGAGATGACTTTTCGTATAGAAAAGTTCATCGGAGATGACTTTTCGTATAGAAAAGTTCATCGGAGATGACTTTTCGTATAGAAAAGTTCATCGGAGATGACTTTTCCTATCGAAAAGTTCATCGGGGATAACTTTTCCCATAGAAAAGTTTATCGGAGATGACTAGGAAATAGGAAACTATAGAAAAGTTCATCGGAGATGACTTTTCCTATAGAAAAGTTCATCGGAGATGACTTTTCCTATAGAAAAGTTCATCGGAGATGACTTTTCCTATAGAAAAGTTCATCGGAGATGACTTTTCCTATAGAAAAGTTAATCGGAGATGACTTTTCCTATAGAAAAGTTCATCGGAGATGACTTTTCCTATAGAAAAGTTCATCGGAGATGACTTTTTCTATAGAAAAGTTCATCGGAGATGACTTTTCCTATAGAAAAGTTCATCGGAGATGACTTTTCCTATAGAAAAGTTCATCGGAGATGACTTTTCCTATAGAAAAGTTCATCGGAGATGACTTTTCCTATAGAAAAGTTCATCGGAGATGACTTTTCCTATAGAAAAGTTCATCGGAGATGACTTTTCCTATAGAAAAGTTCATCGGAGATGACTTTTCCTATAGAAAAGTTCATCGGAGATGACTTTTCCTATAGAAAAGTTCATCGGAGATGACTTTTCCTATAGAAAAGTTCATCGGAGATGACTTTTCCTATAGAAAAGTTCATCGGAGATGACTTTTCCTATAGAAAAGTTCATCGGAGATGACTTTTCCTATAGAAAAGTTCATCGGAGATGACTTTTCCTATAGAAAAGTTCATCGGAGATGATGGACCAAATCGGTCACTCCCATCAAGTGTTATCGTGCGCACAATTTTTCCGAACATCTTTGAATTTTTGTGGGGGAGGTATCTTCGAATTTAAACTAAGTTTGGATAAAATATTACTAAGACCAAGTTTAGGACCGAATCGGCAGATACGTTCGAGAGTTATCTTGCGCTCCAACCATTATACACGGTGTCATAGGGGTTTTTTGCACCTTTCAGGCTATTTTCTAAAGAAGTATGGACTTGCCCCTGATGAAACTTGTATCGTCGTATAGGGGAAAGTGAATACAAGCTGTTACTAAAAAATCAAAGTGATTCGAGAGCAGGTCCTAAACTGAACTTTTCCGAAAATTTGTGGGGGAGGCACCCGAAGGAGTGTACCGATTGAGTCCATATTGGAACCTCATCTAAGTCTGGTAGAAATTGTACGATGTGCAAAGTATGGACCAAATCGGTTACTCCCTTTAAGAGTTATCGTGCGCACAAATTTTCCGAACATTTTCGGTCTATACTGGTCTGAATCTATCCTCCATACCAAAATTTCGTGACGATCTGTCTATAATTGCGGCCTGTAGTTTGATAACAATTAATGGACGGATGGATATACATCTCAAAATCGCTTTATCTGGTCGAGATGTGAATTTTGGTATACCACATAGGGGGTCTACGACGAATATTTCGCGGTATTACATGCATTTTCGGAAAAACAAACGTATAATACCCTTTCCATATTGTGTTGCAGGGTATAAAAAAGTTCAAAGTTCATCATTTGGAAAATCATGTCAAAGCTCGTTGAAACTCAAACCCCTGTAGTGCGATTCTCTAACTCATTTTTTGAGTTACCGACAATTGTCGGTAAAATTAAAATGCTTATAATTTCGGTAATACCGATGTTTTTCGGTAAGTTAGCGACAAATAAAATTTAGTCGTAAAGTTCTACCGATATCAAGAGTCTTGTCAACTTTTATTTGAACTTTTCATTCCAAATTTTCCGTTATAATTTTATCGATTTTTGTCGGCAACTCAAAAAATGTGTTAGAGAATCGCACTACAGGTCTAATCGGTGCAGTATTTGTAATACTGTGCCAACTCATAATTAAAAAAAAGCAAAAGTGAGACGTGAGTTCTCTATACATTTCGCATACATACTACAAACATATGTACATACATATGTATTTATTTGCAAATTGCCCTTTTTAAGAGGAACCTACTTGCAATTGTTATAAACATTTTTTAAATCTATGTTCAACAATAAATCGTGATGTCAATTTTAATTGAACGAAACGTAATGAAATCGAATGGATAGGACATTAGTTAAATATTATAAATATTAAAATATTATTGCGACAGCAAGATTTCCGATGAATCAATACACCAAAAATAAGTAAAATTAATACTTTCGAACAATGAATAAAAAATGTGTTTTGAGTTATTTATTCAAACAAGCGACGGACATTCTTTACCAGATGAAATTTATAAAGAAAGAAAAAAAAAATAGCAAAGATGCTACTCGATGACGAATAAAATTTTCAAATTAATTCAATGATGATCATGACCATGATGAGTATGACGATCATCACTTTCATCATTGTCGCTGCCGTCGTCGTCGTTGTCATCATCATCATCATCGTGGTTGTCTTGACAATCAAGCTAATAATCAACGACGACATTTCATTAACAGCAATTGGCCGGCCAAACAATAGCGTCAACCCTCCCACAATTGGATCCCCCTTGATTTCTTAGGCATGTGTATCTGTGAGTGTCGTTGATTTTTATTCTGTGCCGTTCATTCGTTCGGGTCCATTAATTGATTATTTTATGTAGATCTGGCTCAATGGGAGTGCTAATAATTGCAATTAAGTTTATAAAGTGTTTTGTGGTTTTGGAATGGAATATGTAAAACGATGTTTTCTTACTTTAGAGATTTTCTTATCTTTTTAAGTCGTTTCTAACAACTTTGCAACTTGAACAACAATTAAGTAAGTTAATTATAGTTCAGTAAAATGTTTTGCATTTCCGACAACAAAATGAGAATATGCTAATTAAATTTCAATAAGCACTTGTCTGAGAATCGGTATACATACATATATATTTATTGAGATTCGATTTGTGATTGACATATTGTACGTGATGTTGGTATGGCATGTTTATGCATTGAAAATAATGAAGGAGATAAGGGTAGCAAATGTTTGGGTATGGTTCAAAGGTATCTCGTTGAAATATTGGACTTACACCTACATTGACATTGCTAAGGTTGCTAACTGTCTATCCATCTATCCACTGGGAAAAATATGATCACAGAAAATACATATATATTTTGAAAGCAAAATATTGTTTCATAGTTGAACCAATAGTTATTGTTGCTGCAACCATATACTATTTTGCCTAAGACACCAAAATTTGCAACAGTATGTATTTCTATAAAGTTGAGTAATAACAAGTAAACAGGTATCAGTCGGCTTTGCCGACAGAGATATACCCTCAGGTCGTGTGGATTGAAATACTTCCCAGCCAATACCCCCCCCCCCCCCCCCCCCCAAAAAAAAAAAACATGTATTTAGGGGGTTTTAAAGCTCAAAAATTTGGAGGGATATCGATAGATAGGGGTGACGTAGGGGATGGAAGATACCAAGGAACGGTCCTGACCGGTTTTAACATGGCAAAGCCCAGGATTTCTTTCATCTCAAGTGGACACTGACCTCCCCGTGGTGTCACCTGGGGAACTGCCTTTAACACCCGTTAAAGGTAGTGAGCTAACATGTGCCACGCGTTCACCCATAAGAACGTTAAAAAACTTGGGTTTGGGCGTCGGGTTAGTAACCCTCCCCTAGAAAAAAACAGCCTACTATGAAAAAACGAAAGAAAAGAAAAACAAACCCCTCTAAAGTTGACGAACCCCGCAAACGTTTTAAGGACCATGATCTGCGAATCTGCACCTGGAATGTTCGCACTCTTTATAGAGAAGGTGCTGTCTTCGCATTGGCAGACGTACTTGGAAAGTACAAAGCCGATATTACTGCCATACAGGAAATACGATGGACTGGGAAAGATGTCACAACAACACCTAAAGGTGACGCACTGTATTATAGCTGCCATGACACAAAGCATGAGTTTGGTTGCGGTTTTGTAGTTGGTCGGAGGTTAAAACATCTGGTCTCCAGCTTCACCCCAGTGAATGAAAGACTTGCTACAATTCGATTTAAAGCAAAATTCTTCAACATCAGCTTTATCTGCGCTCATGCCCCAACCGAAGACAAGGACGAACAGACCAAAGATATATTCTACGAGCGCTTAGAAGAAACATATGACCGTTGTCCTGCCCATGACATTAAAATTGTTCTAGGCGATTTTAATGCCAAAATTGGAAAGGAGAATATCTTTGGACAAACAGTTGGGAAATTCAGTCTACATAGTGAAACATCAGACAATGGAATGAGGCTGATAGACTTCGCAGCGGCAAAAAACATGGTAGTTAGCAGTACCAGATTTAAGCATCTCGATATTCATAAGGGCACTTGGCTGTCTCCAGACCAAAGAACAATAAATCAAATTGATCACGTTGTGATAGATGGAAGACATTCATCGAGCGTGTTGGATGTACGATCGTTCCGAGGAGCAAACATAGATTCGGACCATTACCTCGTTGCAGCAAAGGTACGTACCCGTCTAAACGTTGCAAATAAAGCACGGACAGACACAACACGAAAGTTGGACATCGCCAAGCTGCAAACACAACAGATAGCCACAGCATATTCCACTCAACTGACCCAATTGCTTAATGATAGCGCTTCTCGTTCCGATAACATATCAGCACAATGGCAAAATATTGCCCACTCCATGCAAACAGCCGCAAAATCAGTACTTGGATTCCAGAGACCTCCACCAAAGAATCCGTGGTATGACCAGGAGTGCCGTGCTGCTACCGAAGAAAAAAATGCGGCATATAGGGCTACTTTACAATCAGTAGCAACGCGTAGCGCACGAGAGAGGTATCGGGAGAAAAGGAGAGAGGAGAAACGTCTTTTCCGCAGGAAAAAGAGAGAAATGGAAAAGAGGGAGTGTGAACAAATGGAGATGTACAGGAGACAGAACGAAGTCCGAAAATTCTACCAAAGAGTGAAGCATCAAACTGATGGCTTTGGTACAGGAATATCCTCCTGTAGAGATCAACAAGGTAATTTGGTAACTGATACAGATAGTGTGCTCAGGGTATGGAAAGAACATTTTTCCAAACTGTTGGTATCCGATAGCAGTGAAGACGGCGAAAATACCACAGATCCAATCCCAGATGATGGTATTGAATGTATACCGCCCAGCCAAGATGAGGTAAGGACAGCAATAAACCGGCTGAAGAATAATAAGGCGGCAGGAGCAGATGGCCTACCAGCCGAGCTGTTCAAAACCGGAGGCGACACGCTGATAAGGTGTATGCATTAGCTAGTTAGCACCATCTGGCATGAAGAACGCGTACCCGACGATTGGAACGTGAGCATCCTATGTCCAGTCCACAAGAAGGGTGATAAGACTGTGTGCTCCAATTATAGGGGCATAAGTCTGCTCCCTATTGCATATAAGATAGTATCTGGCATATTGTGTGAGAGACTAAAGCCTATGGTCAATGAAATTATTGGACCCTATCAGTGCGGCTTTAGACCTGGCAAATCCACCATTGACCAGATATTTACCTTGAGACAAATCCTGGAAAAGACCCAAGAAATGCAGATCGACACCTTCCATCTTTTCGTCGATTATAAAGCAGCATTCGACAGCCCTATACGTTCAAAGGTGTTCCAAGCCATGTCTGATTTTGGTATTCCTGCAAAGCTCATTCGACTTTGTAGAATGACATTAACTGAGACGAGATCCTCAGTTAAAATTGGAATGAACCTCTCCGAAGAGTTTACTACCAAAATAGGTTTCAGACAAGGAGACGGCCTGTCGTGTGATCTATTCAACATCCTGCTGGAAAAGGTCATACGGGACGCGAAGGTCAAAAGAAATGGAACGATATACACGAACAGCCACATGTTACTGGCTTATGCCGACGACATTGACATCATGGGTCGATCGGTAAAGGAAGTAACTGACACCTTTGCAAAAGTCGAAAGAGAATCTGCTAAAGTTGGTCTGGCAGTAAACGGCGTAAAGACCAAGTTGATGGTATCGACGCGTAATATGTCCATAAACACAGCACCATCTGTGAATGTTGGTACCTATAATTTTGAGGTAGTAAAGGACTTCGTCTACCTCGGCACCGCCATAAACACAACAAATAACATCAGTAGTGAAATACGAAGAAGAATAGTGTTGGCTAACAGATGCTACTTTGGGCTGAGTAAGCAGTTTAGGAATAAAGCCACCTCTCGTCAAACAAAAATAACACTGTACAAAACACTGATACTACCCGTGCTAATGTATGGTTCCGAAGCATGGGTACTTGCTCAAGCAGATAAGGCAGTGCTTTGTGTGTTTGAGAGAAAAATTCTTCGAAAGATCTACGGGCCAATCTGTGTTGACGGCGAATATCGGCGTCGTATGAACATCGAGCTGTATCAACTATACAATGACATCAATATAGTTGAACGAATCGAGATACAACGATTGCGATGTCTAGGCCATGTTATAAGAATGAGTGATGATGAACCCGCTAAAAAGGCGTATAAATACGGGCCGCATGGAGGTTCTCGCAGATCTGGAAGGCCAAAGCTTCGTTGGAGCGAACAAGTGAAACGAGATATCACAAAGCTACATATCCCAGATTGGGAAAATACAGCAGAAACAGAGAGGATTGGAGATTTTTTCTTAGTTCGGCTTATGGAACAAATGTTCTGTAAAAGGCCAGCTAAGTAAAGTAAGTATCGATAGATAGGGCTTTCTTATCACACTAGCCTACGAAAAACATAATATCGCTGTAAACAGGACCACTAGGAAACCCTTCGGTAAAAAATTCCAAAGCATCCTCGAACCACACAAAAATGTTGAACATAAGGATTGGACGGACAGGGCCCAAATTTGAACATAAACTAAGTTTCGACAATATTTAGAGATCCAAAGTTAGGACCAAATCGGTTGCTACGTCTATGAGAAATCGCGGTTACCATTTTAGCGAATATTTTAGAACTTTTGTGCGGGAGATACCGGGAGGATTCGGTTTTCATCTAATAATCGAAGAAATATTACAATATCCAAAGTGTGGACGAACGCAGTATTCGGTTCGAGCTCTCCAGCCACTACATATGGTACCATAGGGTTTTTTTTTACAAATTTCGGGCTGTTTTATCAAGAAGTATGGACTTGCCCCTGAAAAAACTTTCAACAAAAATCAAAGTAATTCGAGAGCTGGTCTTAAAGTGAATTTATTCAAAATTTTGTGTGGGAGGCACCCGAAGGAGTGGACAAATATAGTCCATATTCAAAATGCTCTATATCTGGTAGATATATTAGAATGAGTAAAGTATGGACCAAATCGGTCACTCCCATCAAGAGTTATTGTGCGCTCAATTTTTCCGAACATTTTTGAACTTTTGTGGGGGAGGTACCTGAAGGAGTGGACCGATATGGCTTACCTTTAAACTTAAACTATGTGTAGGCAAAATATTACGAAGGCCAAATTTTGGACCAAATCGGTTGATCCGTTCGAGAGTTATCTTGCGCCCCAACCACTACAAAAGGTGTCAGGGTTTTTTTGCTCCTTTCAGGCTATTTTCTCAGGAAGTAAGGACTTGCCCATGATGGAACTTATATCGTCGTATGTATGGCAGTGAATGCAAGTTGTTAGAGCAAAAATCAAAGCGATTCGAATGCAGCTCCTAAACTGAACTTTTCCGAAATTTTGTGTGGGAGGGACCCGAAAGAGTGGACCGATTGAGTCCATACATGACCCTCATCTAAGTCTGGTAGAAATTACTCGATTTGCAAAGTATGGACCAAATCGGTTATTCCCATCAAGAGTTATCGTGCACAAAAATATTCCGAACATTTTCGAACTTTTGTGGGGGAGGTACCGGAAGGAGTGAACCGATAAAACCCATTTGGACAAAATATTAAGAAATCCAAATTTTGGGCCGAATCGGTTGATCCGTTCGAGAGTTATCATGCGCTCCAGCCAGACAGACAGATAGACGGACGGACATGGCTAAATCAACTCCGAATTGTCTGAAACACATTTCGTCCAAACATACTTGGGGTCTAAAACCATTATTTCGATGAGGCAAATTTTGCCCGTATAAGTGCTGAGCAGGGTTTCGGAGTCGAGGTATTTTTGGCTCGACTTCGACTCCGACTCAGACGAGATTTTTTCACGACTCCGGCTCCGACTCCGACTCCGGGTCGACTCCGAGAGTAAATTCCCATACCACTAAAAATGAATAAAATGTGCACAAATTTTTAACTTTTTCATACATTTTGGCCTCTATAGGCTAATGTGTTAGTTTATCCATGCAAATTCATTCGAAAGGGCATTCGTTCGAATACATTCGAACATATCAATATATCATTGCAAAATAGCAAAGTTAGAAAGTTTTTGTCGGTTTTCCTTTTTTGCACGGGTATATTCTGGACGGAACTCTTCCGCGTGAGAAAATATGTGAAAATGAAGGAGCAAGACAAATCATAAGGACTACATGCAATAAAAATTATAAGCAATCCATGACCAAGTTTCAAACTGGATGTAAGCCAACATTTTAGTGTGCTTAGCCGTAAAAGGAGACCCCCAGTTGAAAAGCTCTATAAAAAACATTTTTCATGATTTTTTGAGAAAACTATGTAACTTTTTGGTAGATTTTTTTTCTTCATCTGAAAGAGAAAAATATTACCATCAACGAGACCCTGTTTTTATCAAAGCATTTTGCGGTGCCAACTCTAGCTCGAAAACTAATAAACAAATTGTCACATATTTTTGTGGCCGATTTGGAGAAAAACCCAGTTTATATGCTGCATGCAAAACAAAATAAATTTTTCCCATCCAACGCTCATTCTAAGGCAATATTGTTCCGATCGACTTATAAATCTGACCACATATACTATGCTATTTATACTTTCTACTTTTTTTCTGAAATTTATAAGTAGGAATCACCCCTTAAATTAAAATTCAGCGCTCACATTTTGATCTTTGGTGTGGAGTAGATAATTTTATTAAAATATTTGAGATATATTTTGTACACCACCCAGCACGCAGACAGATGGATGTTTTCTGGAACTGAAAAATTAGCACACTATGAGAGTTCGTGTATAAAAATATTCTATAAAATGTTGCTAGGAAAATTTTATGTAGGGTCGGTCCATTAGGACAAAAAATCGATATTGTCACGTTTTCATTGTCCTTTATCACTTTTACCCGATCCTTTCTCATGAAAACTCTATGACTATGTATATCATTGAATTTCGTATATGCTACTGATTGTGTAGAAAACTCGGATACACATGAACTATATCTGTTCCTGGCGGCCATATCCAGTTATTTGAATGTCTATACCTAAAGCCCTCATGAAAGTAGAAAGATTCGCCGTTTATCAGACTTCTGAGTTTTTTTCTTGAATATGGGAAACCTACATATAATTTTCGGTGGAACATTTTTGTAGAAAATTTCATTTTGTTTTACTTATTGAGTTCAAGAACAAAAAGGACATGGAAGGAACTGAGCTAGAAGGACAGCATATTCGACATAAAGGTTCCCCATTCTATTTAACTGGAAACATGTCATCTAAAAATGATGAAACAATATCTCCAAACAGAGATATAAAGCTATTTTCTCAATGATTGATGGGGGTCAATCAAGAAATTCATTATGCCATGACTCAACAATTTCAGCTATGGGATCCTTTGGGGTTCTCAATTGGGGCTTTCATTCCGAAAAGGAATTTTTCCTCCCCCATATCTTAACTTCCATTTTGTGTCACAGGACATTCAGTAAGATTTCCCATAGAGACCACAATGTCTTTAATAGAAGACAAGGATGATTTATCATAAAAAACAAGATGAGAATACCAATAGACCTTTGTGAGAAGACCAGTAAGACTTCTAACGAAAGAGGTTACAGGACCAATCTTAATTCGATTGTCATAGAACTTTACTTTTGCTTTAACTTAGTATAATATACCGTTTGCATATATGTTTTCTTATACCTTTCTTTTAAAATAAATAATGACTTTTAACAAAATGTTCTTGTTCCAAATTTAATGTTATATTGCTATAACGTGGAAAAAATTTTGCCCGGAGTCGGAGTCGAGTTATTTTTTTCGACTCAGACTCCGACTCCAGCAAAATTGCTCGACTCCGACTCCGAAACCCTGGTGTTGAGGGTATAAAAACTGTAGAATCACAAGTAAAAAGGTATCAGTCGGCTTTGCCGACAGAGATATACCCTGAGCCTATGTGAATTGAAACTCTCATCTACGGTCAGATCGAATGCATTTAGGGTCTTTTCAGTATTTTGCGGTCTTTTTGGACATTTTAATCTGCCGACGAAATTGTGGATTAGGATTAAAGTTCAAAAGTGTTGCACAGGAGGTACTTAAAGGAATGGACCTACATAGTCCAATATAAAAGTGGATCTTATTTTGGGAGTCATATCTTTTCGATAGATATCACGCCCACTAGTCATTTCAGTGGATACAACTTTTGTACCAATATGTCAGGAAGCACGGACTTGTCCACGGAAAACATAATATTAATTTTTCAATATAGACATGTAAATATAATTTTTTTCCTAATTTATAGTAGTAAGCAAAAATTATTTTTTAATGGAACGATTTTCAAAGTATTTTGTATTTTCTTCAATTGTGAAAATATTTGTTAAGAAAATCGCCTGATTTTCAAAAAATATTTTCGCCTACGACGCTGTTCGCTTTTCAGAAAGTATTTGAATATTTTTACAAAATTTTTTCGTCTTAAATTGTGAAAATATTTTTATAAAAAATCGCGAGATTTTAACAAAAACTTTTTATTTTATATTTTTTGTAAAAAAAAAATCGCGTGATTTTTTATATTTTGTTGTTGTTGTAGCAGCTTTGATGCTGGGTTGGCAGCCGCTGGCCGAAACACTATGGTTTCGGGTCAATCCGGTACGAAAGAACCCGCTGCCGCTTAAAATTCCCAGTGGTCACAAGATGTTTTGGACCTCCTGATTTTCTATATTTTGAAGATTTTAGCTACATTTTTTTTACCAAACTACCTGTAATTTAATATTTAAGGTTCCCAGGGGTCACAACTACCTTTTTAGAACGACTTTTTGAACGACATCTCATTCAGGCTCCGAACTAGACCTCACAACAAACCTACTCTGGCCTTAGTGTGAGGATATGTGGTGATTTTTGTATAGGCCCTAAGAATACCTGCAGGAACTCTATCGCTGTGGTGGCCCAACATGTACACAGATCGCACAAACCGCTGAAATGGAGCCGATTTTCGCATCTGGTGTGGGGTTAAATTTGTTCGCTGCTTTGGATGTACAAAATTTAATACATTTTTCATTTCCTCATGTGGACGGCTGTAAAAAAGATGCGGACGCCAGAAAGTTCCACCTGATGGTGTTCTAGGCCAAGACAATAATTACACTGTGCCACAAATTGGAACTCAAGGTCTGTGCGGTGGAAAATTCATTCTGGAGATGAAAGCCCTTAGTGGGTATATTAAGAACCCAAAAGGAAATTTTCCCCATAGGTCAAGATTCTGAGATATCGCCCGATGAATTTTTTGAATTTTCGCCTATGAAGCTTGAGAAAATAGCTTTATATCTCTGTTTGCCGTTATTGTAGCTTATTTGAGAGTACATGTCTTCAGTCAAATCGAAGGTCAAACTTCTGAGTTATAGCGAAATGGAATTTATGATACGGGTTTATTGTCGTGCTCTTAAAGTTTATCAAGAATGTATGCATCACGCCATAACTCAGAAGTTAGACCTACGGCATAACTGTCCTTCCGGGTTCATAATAATAACTTCATCCATTTTCATCGGCAAAAAGAATATTTAACCCACCAAGCTTTGATCTTCATATTTACGCGCAGTGATATTTTTTCTTAAACCGGTCAAGAATACGGGTATTTTGTTTTAGCACCGAACTCAGGTAAGATGCTGTCAAAAAATTTATTTTCCCTCATTGGCAATTTTATTAGCTTTCTAATGGTATACATATAAGCTTAATCGGTTACTTAAAATCGGTACAAAATCCGGGTTTTATATCGCTATATCCGGTTCAAAATATTAGATAACCGCATATCGGGAGCTATATATGGTAAATATTTCAGATACATCCCAGATGTCAATATAAGCGATAACCAATGGGTATGTCTACCTACCAATACATAACAAAAAAGAATATACAGAAAAACAAAACATAGGTTTTTTCTGAACAAAAACCGGGTAAATGTCAAAAAAGACAATGAAAACGTGACAATATCGATTAGTTGTCAATGAGAACCGTACCTAAAATTCTCTGAGCAATATTTTTGTGGAATATTTGGATGCTGTAAAATCTCATCTTGTGGTACTTTTACTACGGTTAAAGAAAGAAAGGACGAAAAGGACATGAAAGGAATTGAGTTAGAAGAATGAAATGTTCTACAAAAAGATTCGCCATTCGATTTGACTGAAGATATGTAATCTCATAACGAAGCTACAACAACGGCAAACAGAGATATAAAGCTATTTTCTCAAGCATCATAGGCGAAAATTCAAAAAATTCATCACGCGATATGTCAGAAACTTGACCTATGGGGAAAATTTCCTTTTGGGTCCTTAATGTACTCACTAAGGGCTTTCATCTCCAAAAGGAATTTTCCACCGCACAGAAACCTTTTTCACAGTGTTATTTGTGATATTGAAATGTACAGAAGTTCTTAGTCCAGCTATTTTTATTCCCTCCACCATATAATGTAGAGTATATTAAGTTAGTCATTCCGTTTGTAACCCCTCGAAATAATCATTTTAGATCCCACTAACTATATATGTATATTCTTGATCAGCGTCCGTCTCTTGAACTTTTGGTATTGAAATTGACTTCACAGGCCCATGTTTTGGTATAGTCCCCATACAGAGGAATCGTGACGTTTTAAGGAATTTTGAAGGTGTAGCCCCATTGGTTGTAATTTGATATCTTTTGTGCCACGATGCAAGTAAACACTTCTACAAAAAAGGTCAAGTTTTGATATACCCCATATTCATTATAAGAATTTTGAAGGTATTAGTAAGAAACAAATTTACAAAAAACTGTGTATATTGGTCGGTATCACCCGATTTCAGGTATTTTAAAGATTTTATGTACATTTTTGAGTTTGATTGGCATTCATTGTTCCTAGTCGTTTTTTATGTAGCCATTATAGTTCCGAAGGTATACATATTTTAATATCACATTGTGAAAAATACTCTGTGTACGAATTAATAGGTATTTTCACATTTTTATCTACATTTTCTTCCTAAATTGACTGTAATTTGGCATTTATGGTTTCCAGTGGTTAAAAAGTTTTCCACCAAAAATTGTGTATTTAGGTCCACGTTTTGATGTAGAAAGAAAGGCCCTTCCTGATTTTCTGTATTTCTGCACAGAATTGTCGGTAGTTTTGCCCCCGGAGAATGGTACCGACCGATTTTCGGCTTAAATCTGGTACCAATATAATTCATGGTGGGGAGGTTATTCAAATTTCTCCCCCGCCAGACTTGTCCATGAATACAAATTATACGAAATACAATTTTACTCATTCTCAAACCCAACGTTTTTCAGACCATTCCTTACTTGTTTTTTATAAACAGAAAATCAAACAAAATACTTTGTTTATCACAAATAATAATTCCCAAATGCATTTTATAAAAAACTAGCAAAGTGCCCGCTACTTCGTATGCGGAAAGGATATAAAAAACAGATAAACAATATAAAACATGAAAATGGCGAACACTGAAAATTTTATTGCACTAATACCAATTTTAATCAACATTTATTGTTATTTTAGTACTGTACCTCTTTAGTTCGATTTTCAAAAAGATTAGTAGTATCTCACTCTTACATATTAACAGCGAGGCCAACTTTGAACACCAATAGTCACCCTAAATCCAAAGAATACAGATTCCAGCACTGTCTCTATACCCAACAACAAATTGAGTGCCATTAAGTACTCTTCGTACCCATAAGTACGATTTTCCAAAACTACCTCAATCCTTCACTGTAACCTTAATTCCAAAACAGGATTCCAGCGCATTCGTTGCACTCAAATCCAAATTGTACCATTTGGTATATTTCGTGCCCATAAGTACGAATTTCAAAAACTACCTCCACGTCTCAATCCTACAAATAACACTGTACCAAATACCCACTGTACCAAATTCAGTATCATTTAGTACTTTTTGTACCAATAAGTACGAATTTTCAAAACTACCTTAATCCTTTACTCCAACAGTAATCTCAATTCCGAATTTAAGGAATCCAGGTGTGTTCGTTCGCTCAAATCACTCGTAACCATAAGTACGAATTTCCAAAACTACCTCAATCCTACACTTCAACAGTAATCTCAATTCCAAATTTCAGTATTCTAGATTCCAAATCCCCACTGTACCAAATTTAGTACTTTTCTTACACATAGGTACGAATTTCCAAAACTACCATAATCCCACACTCCAACAGCAATCTTAATTCCAAATTTCGGGATTACAGCTTTATCCGTTCACCCAAATACAAATTGTATTAAATTTACTACCACTTAGTAGTGTTCGTACACATAAATACGAATTTCCAAAACTTCCTCAATCCTACACTCCACCAGCAATCTCAATTCCAAACTTCGAGATTCCAACTCTATCTGTTCACCCAAACCGTAATTGTACCAAATTTAGTACTTTTCGTACCCATAAGTACGAATATTCAAAACTACTTCCCTTCTACTCTCCAAGAGTAGCCTTAGTTCAAAATTTCAGGATTCCAGCTCCATCCATTCGCCCAAATCGTAATTGTACCAAATTTAGTACAGTTTAGTACTTTTCCTATCCATAAGTACGAATTTTCAAAAATACTTTTATGCTACCCTTCAACTGTAGCATTAATTCAAAATTTCAGGATTCCAGCTCTATCCGTTCGCCCAAATCGTAATTGTACCAAATTTAGGTCCATTTAGTACTTTTCGTACCCATATGTACGAATTTTCAAAACTACTTCCATTCTACTCTCTAACATTAGTCTTAATTCAGATTTCGGGATTCCAGCTCTATCCGTTCGCCTAAATCGTAATTGTATCAAATTTAGTATGATTTAGTACTTTTCGTACCCATAAGTACGAATATTCAAAACTACTTCCCTTCTACTCTCCAAGAGTAGCCTTAGTTCAACATTTCAGGATTCCAACTCCATCCGTTCGCCCAAATTGTAATTGTACCAAATTTAGTACCATTTAGTACTTTTCGTACCCATAAATACGAATTTTCAAAACTACTTCCATTCTACTTCTAACAGCAGCCTCAATTCAAATTTCAGGATTCCAGCTCTATCCGTTCGCCCAAATCGTAATTGTACCAAATTTAGTACCATTAAGTACTTTTCGTACACATAAGTACGAATTTTCAAAACTACTTTCATTCTACCCTCCAACTGTATCCTTAATTCAAAATTTTAGGATTCCAGCTCTATCCGTTGGCTTAAATCATAATTGTACCAAATTTAGTATCATTTAGTACTTTTCGTACCCATAAATACGAATTTTCAAAACTACTTCCATTCTACTCTCCAACAGTAGCCTTAGTTAAAAATTTCAAGATTCCAGCTCTATCCGTTCGCCCAAATCGTAATTGTACCAAATTTAGTACAATTTAGTACTTTTCGTACCCATGAGTACGAATTTTCAAAACTTCTTCCATGCTACTCTCCAACAGTAGCCTTAGTTCAAAATTTCAGGATTCTAGCTCTATCTTTTCGCTCAAATCGTAATTGTACCAAATTTAGTACCATTTAGTACTTTTCGTACCCATGAGTACGAATTTTCAAAACTACTTCCATGCTACTCTCCAACAGTCGCCTTAGTTCAACATTTCGGGATTCCAGCTCTATCTTTTCGTCCAAATCGTAATTGTACCAAATTTAGTACCAATTAGTACCCATAAGTACGAATTTTCAAAACTACTTTCGCTCTACTCTCCAGCAGTAGCCTAACTTCAAATTTTCAGGATTTCAGCTCTATCCGTTCGCCCAAATCGTAATTGTACCAAATTTAGTACAATTTAGTACTTTTCGTACCCATAAATACGAATTTTCAAAACTACTTTCGTTCTACTCTCCAACAGTAGCCTTAGTTCAAAATTTCAGGATTCCAACTCTATCCGTTCGCTCAAGTCGTAACTGTACCAAATTTAGTACTTTTCGTACCCATGAGTACGAATTTTCAAAACTACTTCCATTTTAGCCTCCAACTGCAGCCTTAATTCAAAATTTCAGGATTCCAGCTCTATCCGCTCAGCCTAAATCCAAATTGTAGAAAATTTAGTACAATTTAGTACTTTTCGTACCCATTAGTACGAATTTTCAAAACTGCATCAATTCTACTCTCTAACAGCGGCCTTAATTAAAATTTCAGGATTCCAGCTCTATCCGTTCGCCCAAATCATAATTGTACCAAATTTAGTACCATTTAGTACTTTTCGTACCCATATGTACGAATTTTCAAAACTACTTCCATTCTACTCTCTAACATCAGCCTTAATTTAAATTTCAGGATTCCAGCTCTATCCGTTCAACCTATATCCAAATTGTACCAAATTTAGTACCATTTAGTACTTTTCGTACCCATAAGAACGACTTTTCAAAACTACTTCCATTTTACTCTCCAACAGTAGCCTTAGTTCAAAATTTCAGGATTCCAACTCTATCCGTTCGCCCAAATCAGAAGTGTACCAAAATTAGTACCATTTAGTACTTTTCGTACCCATAAGTACGAATTTTCAAAACTACGTCCATTCTACTCTCCAACAGTAGCCTTAATTCAAAATTTCAGGATTCCAGCTCTATTCGTTCGCACAAATCATAATTGTACCAAATTTAGTACCATTTAGTACTTTTCGTACACATGTGTACACTTTTCCTAAACCACCTCCTTATGTCAACCGTACCTTTCAACCTTGATTCTCACACCAAATTTCAACCTTTAACCTTTATCCGTTCACAAAATACGAATTGGCACCAAATTTAGTACACTTTAGTACTTTTCGTACACTTATAGTTCGAATTTCTAAAAACCCTTTAGTACGTGTTTCCTACACTCCATCAGTGACCTTCATTCCAAATTTCAAAGTTCTAGCTCTACTGGTTCGCCAAATACAAACGGTACCATATTTAGTACCTTTTGGTACTTTTCGCACCGTTCTAGTACGAATTTCCAAAAACCAAGCCTTATCTGTCACCTTCGGACCAAGAGTGACCCTCACCCAAAATTTCATGATTCTAGCTTCAGCCGTTTCGTCTGGGCGTTGATGAATCAATCAGTCAATCAGTCAGTCAGTGAATCAGTCACTCTACTCTTTTATTAATATAGATTAAAAGCAAATAATACCCGCATTAAGCTACCTATCGTCAGACACTTTGTTGCCTTCTTCCCCTCTCTCCCAAATGACTTGTTTATTCGTACTCCCGCAAAACAACACTTTGTGTACAAAAATACTGCTGCTCTACAACAAGATATTGCCATTCTTTACCTTCAGATAGTTCGTCATTTCGTTTGTGTGCCTGTCTGTCTTTTTATCGAAATTACGTTGACGCTAAACATGACGTCATTTTCACAAAAAAAATCGTTGTTCTTTTAATTTTGTTTTTTTTTTTTATTTTCGCATTGTTTTGTTTTGTGAATAGAATACGAAAAAAGAGGAGTAAATAAATTAACGAAAAAAAAAACACTTAAAACACAAACAGTCAACATCAACAAGCTATTATTTCGACTTGTGATGAGATAAAACCGGATTTTTTACACTAAAACTAATGGATTTAATGGTCCGGCAAAAATAAAAATGTTTTCGTAAAGTGTGGTGGAGAACATAAAATAAAACTGTTTTTTATTCATTATTTATTTTCGTTTCGTGTTGTAGGAGAGTGAAAGAACTTGTCATGAACTTTACTATTATTTAAAAATAATGAGGGAATATTCACCTTTAAACCTTCACCTTCAACTTTACCGGGAAAGTCATTATAACCTCAGCCTTATGGCTAATAAAAATGTGACACGATCAAAATGTTCCTTACCGAAATAACGGTTATAGACCCAACATATGGAAGTAAAGCCTACACTAAAAGCTCAGTGACCTCAATGTATTGGGCTCCCTTGCAGTCAAGGTCATCGAAAGTGATTTAGTTGGGTTTTCTGCCTACTACGGGGAGGAACAACGAAACTAAAAATCCTCGAGCTCAGAACGCAGTCGAGTTAATTGGCTGAAAATGAGTTAGTCTAAGTCTCTCTAGCCGTAGGACTCAAGTAAACCTCAGCAAAAAACATATATGTATGTACGTGCGAGGATGTTGAGATTTGTCTAGTCTCCAGTTACGAAAATGCCTAATCAGACGAAACTACACATCGGGAATTGATATCGAACCCACATAGCAGACTAACCGTGCTATGTGGTAACAAAACGAAAAATGCCTGTAACTAATGCATCTTTGATGACATCGGTACGGGTCGATATCAGGACAAATAAATATGGCAATGCCAAGAGCCACCAATCTCAAGGGATAAGGAGAGTCTCCAAACACACTTAACTCTTTTCCACCAACGAACTGTTAAAAGAGTTAGATCGCCTGATGATGCCCTTCCGGCTCTTAAGAAAGCCATGCCACAACTGACTACCTACATTCTGGTTCTGAATTGACCAGCGAAATAAGTCGGAAAGTTTTTCAAACAAGAAGTTTTCGAAGGAGACTATTATAGTGTCATTCGGCCGGTTCAGACAACTTAGATAAATTCACCCCTTTAATTTATGTCAAGGAAATAAAATGGCTTCCCAAAGTACCCGACAAGGTCAAGTTCGATGATGGGCTATATCCGCCCAAATAATGACCCGATTTTGGGTATTTTGAGGATTTTAGCGAAGTGGCGGTAATTTGACATTTGAAGTTCACAGCATTCAGGACCCATTTAACGGGTCCTCCCGATTTTTGGTAGTTTGAGGATTTTAGCTACAAATTTTAATTTCACATTTAAGGTTTCCAGCGGTCGCTAAACTTCTCCACCAAAAATTGTCAACATAGGTCCATGCTTTGAATATAGTCTACACATAACAGTACCTGCCGCTTTTCTGTATTTTGAGAATTATAACTTCATTTTTTTACCGAAGTAGCGGTAATTTGACATTTGACGTTCCCGTGGTGTCAATTGGGGGGACTGCCTTTAACACCCTTTAAAGTTAGTGAGCTAGCATGCGCCGCGCGTTCGCCCATAAGAACGTTAAAAACTTGGGTTTGGGCGTCGGGTTAGTAACCCTCCACTAGAAAAAGCAGCCTACTATGAAAAAACGAAAGAAAAGAAAAACAAACCCCTCTAAAGTTGACGAACCCCGCAAACGTTTTAAGGACCATGATCTGCTAATCTGCACCTGGAATGTTCGCACTCTTTATAGAGAAGGTGCAGTTTACGCGCTGGCAGATGTACTTAAAAAGTAGAAGGTCGATGTAACTGTCATACAGGAAATACGATGGATTGGGAAAGGCGTCACAACAACACCAAAAGGTGACGCACTGTATTATAGCTGCCATGACACAAAGCATGATTTTGGTTGCGGATTTGTAGTTGGTCGGAAGTTAAAACATCTGGTCTCCAGCTTCACCTAAGTAAATGAAAGACTACTGCAATTCGATTAAAATCAAAATTCTTCAACATCAGCTTTATTTGCGCTCATGCTCCCACTGAAGACAAGAACAAACAGACCAAAGATATATTCTACGAGCGCTTAGAATAAACTTATGACCATTATCCTGCCTGTTGGCGTGATACCAGTGTTTGAAACCCAAAAAGAAAAAGAAATAAAAACAATTTGTGTATGTAATTTTGTTGTATGTTTATTTTCAAATCTTTGTTGTAAAGTTTAAGGGTTTCAAAGAAACAAGACTTTACCTTTATGCGTGTGTATTCTACGAATGCGAGAGAACAAGTGAAGTTGCCGAGGGCAAAATAACGATCAAAGGCCGTGATCAACAACTACGACCGCAGCATTGGAAAGCGCCCCTCTGCATCCGAACTATGCGAATGAGGCTTCCAGGAGAGGTAGTAGGAAAGAGCGAAACTCTCTCCTACAATCCGAACTAGGCGAATAAGGCTCCTGGAAGAAGTGCAGAGAAGAGTTCCCCATAGGGCTCAAAGAGCGGCCAATTAACGTAGTTAATTGTAATGCTGGGAAGGGGAAACAAAGTTTCGAACATATACATTGGCGTAACCAATGTATCGAACTTATACACTGCCCATGACATTACAATTATTCTGGGCGATTTTAATGCAAAATTGGAAAGGAGAATATCTTTGGTCCAACAGTCATGAAATTCCTTGTCCACAGTTTAACGTCTGAAAATGGGACGAGGCTGATAGACTTCGTGACGGCAACAAAAAACATGGCAGTTAGCATTACCAGATTTAAGCATTTCAACATTCATAAGGGCACCTAATCAACTGTCACCAGACCAGAAACCAAAAAAAAAAAATGATCACGTTGTGATAGATGGAAGACATTTACCGAACGTGTTGGATGTAAGATCATTCCGGAGATCAGACATCGACTCGGATCACTACCTTTTTGCAGCAATGGTACGTACCCGTCTAAAAGTTGCAAATAAAGTAAGAGCAGATACAACACGGAAGTTGGACATCGGTAAGATGCAATCACAACAGATAGCCACAGCATATTTCACTCAACTGGCCCAATTGTTTAATGAAAGCGCTCCTTGTTCCGATAAGCCAACAGCAAGCACAGTGGTAAAATATTGCCCACTTCATGCAAAGAGCCGCAAAATCCATATTTGCATGTCAGAGGTCTCAACTAAGGAACCCGTGGTGTTATCAGGGGTGTCGTGCTGCTACCTAAGAGAAAAATGGGGCATATAGGGCTACTCTACAATCAGTTGAAAAACATAGCGCACAATAGATGTATCTGGAGAAAAGGCGATAGGAAAAAGGTCATTTCCACAGGAAAGGGAGAGAAATAAAAACGGGAGTGTGAAAAAACGAGATGCAATGGAACCAGAATTCGAAAATTCTACCAAAGAGTGAAACATCAAAATGATGGCCTTGGTACAGCCACATCCTCCTGTATAGACGAACAAGGTAATTTGCGACATAAGTCTGCTCCCTGTTGCTTATAAGATAATGTCAGGGATATTGTGCCTATAGTCAACGAAATAATTAGGACATAGTAATGTGACTTAAGACCATACAAATTAACCACACCATAAACCAGATATTTAACTTGCGGCAAATCCTGAAAAAGACTCAATAGATGTAGATCTACACTTACCATATTTATGTTGCTGTTAAAGCAGCCTTCTACAGCCCCATATGATCAAAGCTATTCCAAGCCGTATCTGAATTTGCTATTGTCGCAAAGCTCATTTGACTTTGTAAGATGACATTAACTGATACCAGATCCCCAGTTAAAATAGGAAAAAAACCTTTCCTAACAATTTAGTATCGAAGGATGTTTCGGACAAGGCGACAGCCTTTCATGTGACTTATTCAATATTCTGTTGGAAAAGGTTATAAGAGATGCAAACGTTTGTCACATGTTACCTGCTTATGCTGACGATATCGACATCATCGGTCGAAAAGAAGTGACTGCTAAAGTGGGGCTGGTAGTAAACGGCGACAAGACCAAGTTGATGGTATCGACACGCAATGCATCCATAGAGCTCAGACCAATTGTGGAAGTTTGTAGTTAAAGAACAAGGTAGTTAAGGTAGTTAAAAAAAAAGTATTAGTCGGCTTTGCCGACAGAGATATACCCTCAGCCTGTGTGAGTTGAAACTTTCATCTATGGACAGATCGAAAAGCGGCAATACAGTCAAGATCCTCTTCCCTAAAATATATTTTATGAATTTTGTGGCCTTTGTGGACGTATAAACTTGAGGAGGTACTATTTTGGAAGTGAATCTTATATTTGGAAGTAATTTCAACACCTGCCAGTCATTGGACCAAGTCAGGATGCATTGACCTGGGCACAAAAATCATAATATTGCTGAAAAGAGGATCACCAGGAGTAGCTTCTGTATAAATTTTTAACGGATCTTTCAACAGATCCTAAACTGCACTTAAACAAAAATTTTGAAATTTTTCAAAGTTAAACTAAATTTGGACCAAATATTACAAATTCCAAATTTTGGACTGAATCGGCTGATTCGTGTACTCCAGCCACTACACATGGGGGCGTTTTACAGCTTTCGAGCCATTTTCTCCGGAAGTCTGGATCTAAGGTATTTGAGATGAGGTCTCAAACTGCACTTTTCCGAAATTATTTGTGGGAGGGACCCGAACGAGCGTACCGATAGAGTCCATATTGAACCTCATCTATGTGTGGTAGAAGTTTAACGATGTGCAAAGTTTGGACTAAATCGATTGCCCCCTTCGTCAGTTATCGTTCACACCATTTTACAGAACAATTGTGAACTTTTGTGGGGGAGGTATCCGAAGGAGTGGACAGATATGGCCCATCTTCGAACTTAAGCTAAGTTTGGGAAAAATATTACGAATTGCAAAATTTTTCGGTTGATCCGTTCGAGATTTATCGTGCACACCAGCTAGCCAAAAAGACGGACGGACATGTCTAAATCAACTCGAAATTGTTTGAAACGAATTTCGTCCAAACATACTTGGGGTATAAAACCATTATTTCGATGAGTCATATTTTAGGTGTTATATACCCTCTTTAGCCTAAAGGCTGAGGGTATAAAAACAAAGCCACATCTCGTCAAATAAAACTAAGACTTTTCAAATCACTGATACTTCCCGTGCTGGGTACTTGCTTAAACAGGTAAGGCAGTGCTTGGTGTGTTTGAGAGAAAAGTTCGTCGAAAGATCTACTGACCAATATGAGTTGACGGTGGATATCGACGTCGTATGAACCACGTGCTGTATCTGCTATTCAACGACATCAGTATAGTTAAACGTATTGGGATACAACGACTTCGTTGGCTAGGCCATGTCGAACCTGCTAAAAAGGCTTATAAATAAAATGAACGCAGAACTGGAAGCCCAAGTCTTTTATGGAGTATTCCAAATTTTTTCTTAGTTCGGCTTGTGGAACTAATGTTCTTTAGAGGGCCAAGTAAGTAAGTAAGTAGTTTTAGTCATGGAAGCAAGATGATTTCCCAAAGTATCCGTATCAATTTCATAAAAAAAATGATTTAGTAGATTATTTTTAATTTTTGAGGGCTGTACAGAAGAAGTCCGCAGAGGCCTGTTTTAACGAAACACTCGACGAAATCGTTCTGGTCTGGCCTTTAAAAGTCCACTATTTCCGTTAGCTCCATTTCAGTAGCAAGGTTGACATCTGAGGTTTTATGCCACCTTTTGCGATATTTTCGCTCAATTTGTTATTTGCCAACATTGTGACTATTTCACAAATTGGTAATTAAATATTTTTTACGTAATTTAATACATCCAAGACCAATCACATCACTGCTAATTTGTGTGTCTGTGTGAAAAGGCGGAGATTGTGACAATTTCTTTGAAGAAACATAAAACCACAGTCCTATCTAATGTTACTTACCCAATCATCAGCAGCACCAAGTGTTTGCTGGAATTGGAACCGCAATTGTGGTTTTAATAGCATTTCTGAACAAATTAACTGCTATTAAATTGCATTCAAGAAAAAATTACATAAATAAACAATGACAGCGCCAAAAACGCAAAAATAAGTAAATGTAAACCACGACAATTTTTCTCGATAAACAATATCCCCCACTGTGCATAACACACTCCACAAATATGCGAAATACGTATTTATCATAAATGTCTGTTGCGAGTCTCCCTCTTATTCTTCTTTTGATTAGATACTCAAACAATCTAACATTGAAAATTTTTACAACAATAAAAATGCCTTCACAGAAAGCGGAACAAATACGAAAAAAGTAAAAAAAAAATAATAACAATGTAAACAAAAATTCATTAAGACCTTTGTGTTATATCTTTGACTAAACGATCTCTTGTTCTCCGTTGTTATAAAGAATAGACTCTTTAAAAGCTAAAAAGTGTTCCATTACTTCTCTCTTGTACAAGGGTACATATGTACATACATATGTACATACATACATGAGGCAGATATATACATATAAATTAACTCCAGAATCGCAACGAGTGGGGCTAATCATATTCCTAGACTTGAAAATTGATCCAGAGGTTCATGAAACAGAAGGCGAATGTACGATTTTACAACACACTGCTATAATGAGTTGTGGCAGTCCTATGAATGATGATCCGCGCCAAAACTTTTGGATTACCACGATTTACAACACTGTAACTGCAATATGTACACGCTGAATATTACCTTAAAGGAATTCTGATAGAAAAACAACAGCGTAAAAATCTCAAGGATATTATATAACGAGTGTTCTCAATCTAATAATTATCTAACAATATAGCACTGGAAGTCTGGAAAGGTGACTGGGTGGTTCCGTTACTGACGCCAGATATCAGTTGGGGTACAAATAGTATAAACCGTGAAGATGTTTAAGGCATAAAGTCCGCCTCATGATGAGGATCACTTTTCCAGTTGTATATGATTAGTAGAGAACTAAACCAGAAGGCTAAGCTGTTCGAGAACACAGTGAAGAATGCCGTCTGGGTGTGTGGGTGAGGCTGAATAGTCAACCTCCAGTCATTTGTAGAATTCACATATACATAAGAGATCGAAGACCCATAGAGTGCAACCGGGAGTTTCACAAGGTGGCATATATCACCTGAACTGTTTTGAGGGTTGTATCTACATTGTTTGACTACCCGTAACTTGACATTTTAGGTTCCCTGCAGCCCCAAAACTTTCCCACCAAAAATTGTCAACATAGGTCCACACTTTGAAGGTACCACCTAATTGAACATATTTTTGAGATTTTTCAGTTCTACAGGGCTTTCGAGTCATCTGTTCCATTCGGCACTGGACCTTCGGGTTTTTCAGTTCTACAAGGCTTTTGAGTCATCTGTTCCATTCGGCACTGGTCCTTCGGGGTTTTCAGTTCTACAGGGCCTTCGGATCAGCTGTTCCACTGTTTGGGTAATAGTAGTACATTGTAGAAACTAGATCGTAGCCCTAGACTAACACCTGAGCGACGAATCCATCGTTTCAACGCCCGAACGCCGCACTCATCGTGTTCCCGAACACCGACACCCGAGCATCAGCGCTCGAACGCCGTATCCATCGTGTTCCCGAACAACTGCAGCCGGATACGAGATACACTTAAATGGGACCATACCAAAAAGTTGAATTACATTGAAAATTTTTAGTGAGAACTTTTTGTGATTACTGGGAATCTCAAATGCCAAATTACGGGCAGTTCTGTCAAACAATGTTGCTAAGACCCTCAAAATACCGAAAATCGGGAGCTACCGTTATATGGGTGCTATACTAAAACATGGACCTACATATGTTGACGATTTTATGTGGAGAACTTTCGTGACCACTGGGAACCTCAAATGTCAAATTGGAGCTAGTTCGGTTAATAATTGTAGCTAAAATCCTCAAAATACCGAAAATCTTAATATACCCTCCATACTATGGTGTAGGCTATAATAGTAGCTCTGTTCCTTTACGTGCAAGAGTCTTCAAGTTTTACCACTTTTTACTCGAAAGGCGTTCCTTTACTTCCGGCCGCATACAATTCATATGGGAGCAGCCGGTTTAACCATTTTCATAAGTAAAGGACGAACTAATTCTAATTTACCATTTAAGGTTCCCAGTGGACACAAAACTTCTCCACTGAAAAATTGTCAACATAGGTCCATGGTCAACATATGTCCATGTTTTGGCAGAGCCCCCATTTAACGGTACCTCCCGATTTTCGGTATTTTGAGGATTTTGGTTACAATTTTTAACCGAACTAGCTGTGATTTTCCATTTGAGGTTTCTAGCGATCATAAGACTTCTCCACCAAAAATTTATCAACTTTGGGCTATGTTTTGGTATAACCCCTATATAACGGTACCTCTCGATTTTCACCATTTTGAGGATTTTGGCTGCATTTGTTGACCGAACTATTTGCAATTTGGCATTTGGTGTTCCCAGTGGTCACAAAACTTCTCCAGAAAAAATTGTCAACATAGGTCCATGGTTTGGCATATAACGGTACCTCCCAATTTTTCGGTATTTTGAGGATTTTGTCCAAAATTTTTATCCGAACAAACTGTGATTTGACATTTGAGGTTCCTAACGGTCACAACACTTCTCCACTAAAAATAGTTAATATAGGTCCATGCTTTGGTATACCCTCTTTATAACGGTACCTCCCGATTTTCGGTATTTTTAGAATTTTGGTTACAATTTTTAACCGAACTAGCTGTGATTTTCCATTTGAGGTTTCTAGCGATCACAAGACTTCTCCACCAAAAATTTGTCAACTTTGGGCTATGTTTTGGTATAACCCCTATATAACGGTACCTCTCGATTTTCACCATTTTGAGGATTTTGGCTGCATTTGTTGACCGAACTATTTGCAATTTGGCATTTGGTGTTCCCAGTGGTCACAAAACTTCTCCAGAAAAAATTGTCAACATAGGTCCATGTTTTGGCATAGACCCCATATAACGGTACCTCTCGATTTCCGGTATTTTGAGGAGTGAAGCTAAAATTTTTTACCGAACTAACTTTGATTTGCCATTTGAGATTCCTAGTGCTCACAAAATTTCTCCAACAAAAGTTGTTAACATCAGTCCTTGTTTTGGCAGAGCTCCCGATTTTGGTTGTTTTGACGCTTTTAGCTACAGTTTCAGACCGAATTAACTATAACTCGGCATTTAGGGTTCCTATAGTGGCCAAAAAACTTATCTGTCAAAAATTGTGGACCTAGGTCCGTGTTTGTATTATAGCGTTTTAGCTACATATTCATCCGAATTAGCTATAATTTGGCATTTGGTCCTTTATTGGTATTTTTCGGTGAGAACATACTTACATCATTAAGGTTTAAGAAAGGTTTGTATGTTATGCAGGAGTCACATACTTCCATCATTTAGTGTAGTATAACAAAGTTCATATCATTAAAGAAAGAAAACGCCAAATAAACAGAAAACTTATTTCATTTCTTAAAATCCAAAGAAAGAGAAAAATTAAGAGAGAAAGTTCCCGCCACCAATGCTCGCTTGAACATTAGAAAATAAATTCACTGCTCTGGGGTATCCAATGGATACAGTCGACTACATTTCCCGCAAAAGAGATGGTGGCAATGTAAACATTTTTGGAATGTTTTTCATTTTCAAATGCCAGCCAGTATTGGCACTCACCTGAGTCTCGGGTTGTCGTTGCAACAAAAAGTGGTGAGAGAAATATCTAACAAACACTTGTTGATTATGGTAATAAACAAGTTTGTGTTTTTTCTTTATATCCAGCATTTTCGCATAACTTTGACGACATAAAGCGTTTGCTACATTCGCTGGGTCGTATGAATGTAATTTTCTATTAGCTGAGCGAGAGATGTGGACATGTTCTCGAGTCACTTTTTTGGGTATGGTATGAATGGTGTTTAGCTTTGGTGTTACCTTTCTCGTCACTCTTCTTTTGTTATTGTTTTGTTTTGTGTTTTTTTTACAAAGAAACCGCACGAGCAACTATTTGATTACGTATTCGTAGGTATGTACGTCGCGATGTTGACTTGCCTTGTATTGCTGCATGACCACCACAAAACAACAACGTCAAAGCTATTGTAAATACGATTGTGTACATTTGTGGTATTTTCTATGACAGATAGACAAAACGCAAAGGTACCACACACCGGGTAGGTACATGAAACCCATAAAAATACCTTTAGATGTTTGTTTAGCTTTTTTGTTTTGGTCAGAGTATAGCCGCTAGACTCTTTGGCTCTCACAATCTTGAGAGTCATGCTAGGGTAGGGTTGGGTAAAGTATGTTGTGTGAACATTGATATCGAATAACAATGTAGTTATGTTTCTTTCAGCTGTTTTGTAGCGTATCAGCAAAAACATTTTTCACATCTAATCTAGCCATATAGAGTCAGAATTTCTCGCTCATAGACTTACTTAATTATCTTTAGAAAAAAATATTCTCATTCAGCTTTATAACAATTGTGCCCTTAAATTTTGATTCGGTAATGTTTAGAATTTCTTCCATCTTTGCTTAAGAACAGCAAAACTTAACAAAAAGAGCATTTAGGTGTTTTGCTTCCACGAAAACGTTAATTGGTGGACATGCCTGGTTTATACGATTTGTGTGTTATTTTTTGTTTGCTTGTTTGTTGGTGATTGTGTCGATGTCTCCAAAAGTTGTCGTCATCACCATCATCGCCAATTGTGTCTACACCGAGAGTTTCATTTCATTCCATTCTAAATTAGTTCCAATAGTTTGTAGAGCTATTCGTTGTTCACTCCCCAAATCAGTCTTCAAGGTGAATTTAATTTAAGTTACTTTTCTTTATTGCTGTTGTTCTTGTTGTTGTTTAGAATTCTGCTGGTGGTTCATATTATTGTTTTCCTTTAGACAAGGTAAGAACCGAACCATATGTTTGTCTGATTACTTTGTTATTTCTGTAGTTGATATTCAAATGAATTGTGCGGCATTTCTTCAAGAATTATTTCAATGTTGTTGAAAATTAATGAGAATTGTCCTCCATACGCAGTATGGAATGATGAGAATGAATTTATATTTCCATACAAAGCGTTGTAGTTCTAATCTCGCTAAAAAATTGTTAAGACTATGTAGGATACCATTACACATGTCGTAGCTAAAAAATAAAAATCGGACTGTTGTTCAAATTTTGTAATTCTTAACAGGATCGGGCTTTTCAAAATTTTATTCGGTTATTCCAACGGTACTCTTTAGGAATAGCTGGTAATGATATTTCTTGATTGCGCTGAAATTCAAGGTTTTGTGGTTGAGTATATACTGAATTCTGAAGGAAAGAACTGCCAATGGTCACACTTCTGATTTTGTTCAAAGTGTTTACCCAGAATACACCACTTGTAAAGAATTTGTCAATCCAGAAATAAGCCAAGACAGTGACCAATGGTTATTTCTTCCTTCAGTACGTTTTCCCTAAAACGAGATCCATTAATGGTAAATATTTCAGAAGCGCTCCATATTTGTACATTCTACATATCTAATACGCAATAGGAAAAAATTGAAATAGAGTGTTCTGACGAAGAACCGGATAAAAGTGAACGGAAAAAATAGTTAATTTCGGCAGGGTCGAACATATACTCTCCACCATAAATTATTCTGAACTAAAATAAAATTATTAGTTTGCTTTCCTGTCCACAATTTTAGGAGGAGAAGTTTTTCGACCACCGATAACCCAAATGCCTAAATTAGGTCCGAAAATGTATCTAAAAATGTCTTCAATCGGATGGTAAATTTAATGGGGGTCATGTAAAAAACTTAGGTGGAGAAGTTTTGTAAACACTGAGAACTTCAAATTACAGATAGTTGCTCAAAGAATGTAGCTAATATCGTCAAAAATACCGAAAATCGGAAGGTACCGTTATATGGGGGCTATTACAAAACATTGACCTAGTTTTGTGAGCACTGAGAACCTTAAACATCAAATTACAGGTACATCCGTCAAAAAATGTAGCTAAAATCCTGAAAACACTGAAATTCGGGAGGTACCGTTATATGGTTAGCCAACATACTAGAGATGGGCGCGTGCTTAAAAAATTAGGCACGAACATGCACGAACACGGACTAATATTTTTATGCAGAGAAGTCTCCCTTGTCCCGTAAGGGATGTTTGTGGAACAATTATATTCACGCTTTTTGATTTCCTTTATTTTTTGCTGTGGTGATGCTGCTCATCAGCAAGACATTTCAGCGGCTCCAGAGATATCGCGCCTTGAAAAAGTCGAACTCTGTAAAAACTACATGCAAAGAAATACTCATAACTTCTTTAATATTGGTTCAATTTGAAAAAATCTTTTTTTTGTATTCAATAAAAAATAGAAAACAATTGGACTTGGATTCAATTTTCGCGATTTAATATTTAAAATCAATTTTTGCAATGACACCTTCGATTTTCTTCTAAATTTTTTGTATAAAACTATGATCAATTACAAAAATTTTAAGTCCTATTTGGTAGTGGGATCCGAATGATTACTATTTGTTCTTAATTTTTTAAAATTTTTCCTTTATACCAGTGTGAAACATTTGATATTTTACCAAAAAAATTTAAACAATATTTTTTTTTAACATTTGTTTTGTTGTTTATTTAGGAATTTATCTTCGTAAAAACAGAGTTATTTTTATATTTTATTGACAAATTAAAAAATATTAGAAAAAATAGTTATTATTCAAATCCCACTACTAAGTAGGATTAAAATTTTTGTAATTGATTGTAGTTTTATACAAAAAAATTTCAAAAATCGTAGGGGTCAATCATTAATAAAAAAATTGAGTTTAAATATTAAATCGCGAAAATTGCATCCAAGCCAACTGTACCATTTTTTTTCTATTTTTTATTAAATAGGTGATAAAACAACAAAACATACTAAAAAAGATTTTTTCAAATTGGACCAATATTTAAGAAGTTATGAGTATTTCTATGCATATAGTTTTCACTTTGATCCAAAAACTCTGAAAATTCGTGTAAATGTGGCATTGTAATTTCCTGCTCATCATTAGAAAACTCTATGTTCTCATTTTGTATATCAAGTAACATTGCTTTTACATTAGCTAATAAAAAATGCATCTCCTTAGACGGCGGAAATAAAAATGTCCCTATAAGATGTGTCATTCATTGTTAGTACAAATCGTTTAAGAAATGATTGCTTAGTTTTAGCTTTCAAATCTTTCATGAATTGAGTCAATGGTATCAATTGAGCATACTTTCAAAAGTTTTTTAGACCAAAGGGCAAAAATGCGCATAGTAGGGTACTTTTCCGAGCTTAATTTTTCGGAACACTCTTTGAATATTTTATGAAAACCCAATAGAGGTTCTAGCAAACTTTAAGTCAGATATACGATCCACCTCATTCTTTTGAAGCAAAATACTCTTAATCTCTTTCTGGACTTGGTATATTCTCTCAAGCAACCTGTTCTTATATCTTGTTTTAACTTTTTCGACAATTTGTTGTTTAGCTCCGAGTGTTTAAAATAACTTACAACGTTTTTGGGCAGTCAATCAGTTTTCCCAATTCGGGAAGAGGATGTTTTTCAATAACATCATCCATAACAGATAATACAATCAGATACGAGTAAACATCTGCTTTGCAAAGAGAGTATATTGCGTTAACGCTCTGAGTAGCTTCTCTCATGGACAAAACAAATTGCCAACAAAAATCATCTTTTTTTACTCATACTCTGGCCTCTCCATAAGAAAACGGCAATAAGTACCAGACTACAAAAACGAAGCCAAAAATTTTACCCATTTTTTGGTCGGTTTTATATTCTTGTTCGATTTTCGTGTTTAGTCTCTTGCACGACTTCTAAAGGGAGACCAAAAATTTAGCACGACCGGGTCACATAGTGCAGATCGTGTTTAGTCGTGTCGTGCAAAACCGTGTCAAACAAAAAAACACGATCACGCACGGCCAAAAATGTATTCCGGCACGACACGCACAAACACGGCAAGGCACGAACACGCACTACTCACGGCACGACACGCGCCCACCTCTACACCATACCATACCATACCATACCATACCAAAACATGCACCTATGTTGACAACTTTTGGCAGAGATCTTTTGTAACCTCTGAGAACCTGAAATGTAATATTACAGATAGTTTGGACCAAAAATTTAAATAAAATCCTCAAAATTCCGAAAATTGGGTGACATGGACCTAAGGTGGCAATTTTTGGTGGAGATGTTTTGGGAATACCTCAAATATTAAATTGTGGTAGTTTGCGCAAAAAGTGTGTCGAGAGGTATCGTTATATGGAGATGTTTTGTTGGAACCTAAGATTAGAAATTACGGGTAGTTTGGTCCAAAAATGTATCTAAAATCCGCAAATCACCGAAAATCGGTAGGTATTCCAAAACATGGATTTATATTAACAATTTTTGGTGGAGATGTTTTGTGACCACTGGGAACCTCAAATGTTAAATTACAGGTAGTTTGGTCCAAAAATATTGCTAAAATCCGCAAAATACAGAAAATAGGGTGGCCCTGTTATATTGGGTCTATACCGAAACATGACCGTCAAAATACCGATCGTTATGTGAGAGCTATACCAAAACATGGACCTATGTTAATAATATTTGGTGGAGTTTCTTAATTGTAGGGAACCTCAAATGCCAAATAACAGGTAGTTCGGCCGAAAATTGTGGCTAAAACCTTCAAAATACCGGAAATCGGGATATACCCTTACATGGTTATAACAAAACATGCACCTATGTTAATAGTGGTGGAGAAGTTTCTTGGCCGTAGGGAAGCTTAGATGTCAAATCACAGGTGGTTCGGTCAAATAATGAAACTACAACCCTCAAATTATCCAAAATCAAGAGGTACCATAATAAAGGGGTTATGCCAAAACATGACTATTGGGAACCTCAAATGTTAAATTACAGGTTAACAAAAAATGTAACTAAAATCGGCAAAATATCGAAAATCGGGAGGTAGGTAGTTCGATACAAAAATGTAGGTGAAATCCGCAAAATGCCGAAAATCGGGAGTAAACGTTATATGGGGGCTATACCAAAACATGGACCTATGTTGATAATTTTTGGTGGGGAAGTGGTTTGCCCACTGGGAACCTCAAATGTTAAATAACAGTTAGTCAACAATTGTAGCTAAACCCTAAAAAATACCGAACATCGGAAGATACCGTTATATACCTTCGCATGTACAAAAAGCGAAACTCGCCACGTTCCTGCTCTCGGAGTCTAAAAGCCGTCCTCACAGCTTGAAACTGGATCAGGACCAGAATATGTAAATTAACCTTGTTGCAGTTCTCGGGGCAGCATTACGCATAGTTTACCACAGATCGACCTATCGTGGTGTATGCGGCCAAAAAGGTTTCATTATCTGCACATCAAGCGCTGCTGCAGATATTTATGACACGCTTGAATGAAAATCTCGTTGTAATTCGTAGTCGGAATTCTAACTGCGTCGACCTGTACATTCAAGGATCTACCAATCTCCGCTGTCTTTTAGCTGATATTGTCAGGTTCCTTGAGTGAAGAATAATAAGGTTAGCGATGATCATTCTGTGTACCGCATACATCATCTATAATTAGGCATGACACCATTAGCGTGAAATCATTCTTATAAGACACGATTTCGTTCGTTTGTTCCTTTCGTACCTTTATGGAAGTCCGGAAAGGTAGAGTGTGAACAATTCTGGAGATATCATGCCTTGGGGAAATGCCTTCTTGAGCGAGCTTTGACTTCGAGTTTCCGAACTCCACACACCACTGGTAACCGCACAAGTAGTTTAGGATCCAAACTTTCGTACTCGGAAGGAGGCTGGTGACATTAATGTCCGTATTGAATGCCAAGTCTAGTGCACGATGACCGTCCTATCACACGGCTTGTTCTGCTTGAGTTCGATGCTTACGGGTGTGGTCAAAACGTGAAAGGGACATAACGCTTGTACGGTGCTGCTTTCGGAAACCATCTTGGTGATCGGCAATTTGGTAACATCATCTAAGGCTCGAGTGGAGTAAGGTATTGAATGTCTTCTCTTCGAGAGAAGAGAGATAAGCATGTACGATTCTTCTTCACCCGCATCATTTTCAGGTTTCAGTAGCGAGAACAACCAAGACATTTTGAAGGGTTCAGGAATCATGTGCGTGGCTAACGACAAATTGAACACCTTGCACAGTGGATCCACCCATTGGCCAAAAATAAAAAAATAATGTCAAAATGTTGTTGCAACATCTGGCAACTCTGACAGCTATGACATGGACCTTTTTAAAAATATATTAGTTTTTGTTTCATTCGAACGCTATCTTCTTAAGAATAGCTTCAAAATTCGGAACATTTGACTAATATTTTTTGTTGTGAGTATAACCTATATTTTTAGTGCAAGTAAATATATTCAAAATATCGCGAAACTAATACGTATAGCAAAATATTAACGTGGATTTTGAAGGAGGAGGTAATAGCCTAATTTTCATTAAAAAGTAGTGTTTTAGTGTGTTTTGGAATTCTAGTTAGCTGCATATTTTCTTAGTGTATTTTGTAATGCCAATTCAAACAAATACTTAAAATTGACCTAAGGTTTTAGTCATGATGCCCATGGGTTTAAGTTTATTCAGTACTAAAATCAGCTGTCATCTAGGGCCAGACTATAAATGGTGGGTCGCTGACTAAAGCTGCCCTAGAATAGGGTTTCTATGGATATATTAGCGTATAGCTCTGTTATCTGACCATGTATATTAGCATAATTTGCTTCAGTGGCAAGATGAAGAAATCTTCTTCAAAATTTGTCTTACGTTGGTGGTACGTGCCTCCCAGGAAGAACGCTATAAGATCTATATTAAAAATTTTACCAATTTTCAGAAAAAAAATGTTGATTTTTTAATCCCCTAAATTGGTTGGATTTTATGTTGTTTTGGATATTGTTTTTTCACAAGCCTATTTTTGCATCATAAGATAATCGGGACATTTGTTCATGTCATTTTGTATTAACAGCGTAAAACAATTCTTACCCAGCAAAATAAATTGGAAGTAGTGCAATTTGGACTAGTTCTGTCACGTCATGTTTTGATGCAGTTCAAACGGAGTCGTGAAAAAGGCACTCCAGTCCTCACATTTTTACTGCATTTGGATGCAGTCCAACGGAGTCGTGAAAAAGGCACTCCGTTCGCTACATTTTATTAGCAGTTGTTAGAGATCCCTACATGTACATACATAAATCAGTTTGTACATCTCTACAGGCAGCGGTTTACATTTTACAAAAAGAGATAAGCGTGTTAACATTTCCAAACATTTGTTAATACAAACTAAATAATATTTAATTTGTGAACATTTTTCCGGTAACTCACGAGAAGAAAATTTCCGAATGGAGTGCTGTTGGAGTACATGTCGAAAACTTAACTGGTGATGGGAAGGCAACTCATTTAGCAGATGAAACAAAAACAGTTCAGCTTGGATTAAATGGAGAGCGGAGGAAACACGCATGTTTGCGATTGAATTCAATGGAGAATTTTCATAATTTGTGTTAATGTAATAAAGTTCTTAATATTTTTGTTTTACACAAATAATAAATGCATTTTTTTCTGGGATATTTTGTCATGGCTTGCACAATTTCCGCAGAATGCCTGTATCAAAACACGTGCTTTGGACTGCCTCCTATTCTACCCCAATGGGTTAGTTAAAATGCTATGCCAAAGAGTCAGTTAAAATGCAGTGCCAGAGGGTCAGTTTAAATGCAGTGCCAAAGGGTCAGTTAAAATGCAGTGCAATGGAGTGCCTCTTTCAGTAGTCACGCTCTTGTGAAAATCATGAGTGAAAATGCATAATTTGATGCAAAACTTTTGCTGGGTACCTATACCCCTTCCAGAGGGGAAAGTGGGAGAATGTTACGCTCGTGGATTTTTAAAACACTCTTCGCAGCAGCACAAAGCTGTAACCGGCGCATTGTCTTGATTTTTACACTCTAAATATACAGGTGGATCCACTGTGCCTTGGTTAAACAATTTTGCTTTCATAATAACTTCTGCAACTTCAGTACTGGAGAACTGTGGAGATTCATATTCGGCTGGAAGATGCGACGTGAAACACTTTTCATCGCCCTATCGCTTTCCTCGTGCTTCACAGACTGGCTATTGAATCGACAGATATGTTACACCATCGACTTCAAATATCACAGATGTCCGGTGGTTTCTTCTAGCATGGTTGGGAAGCGATTTAACGTTGATCATAGTTGTCCAGTCCCGGGCTGGGTGTTCTAGCCATTTGTTTCTTTTGTATTCGTCTATCATTCTATTGATAACACTGTCCGACAGCCAAAATTACACTTGAACCGGACTATATACGTTTGAAAATATAGGCAGAATGGAGTAAAATGGCATTTGTAATTTTTCGTTTTCTCATCGTTTTGACCTTTTAGAGGTCAAACAAATTTCAAAGGTCAACATTTTTTAAAAAAAAATATTTTAAATACTTGTACTCGTCGTACGATGCTGGTATTGGTGTCATATTAAAGAGGAGAGTATAGGCTTTATATAATAATTATAAATTATTGCATTCCAGGATAAAAAGGACATCAAAAAAATCCTTGAAAAATTAAGTCAAATGTGAGCATTTTGGCAGGCGCATATTTTCTAAACCGCGAAGAATTTTAATTTGTTCATGGAGGCAAAGTTGTAGCTCTTGTCATAAAGAATATAAATTCTGGACACATGAAATCCACCACTATCAAATTATTGTTGGACGCCTTAATTCTGTCAACCCTATCAGTATCTAAGCTACCACCAATATCGCTTTTACGAGGGCGGTTCGGAAACTTCTTAGCATATCAATGAAAGAGAATAGTTAGTTTTTCAAAAATATTTTTATTTTTCAATATAATCTCCTGAAACTTCAATACACTTAGTCCAATGCTTTTCTAGCATTTCTATCCCTTGATTAAAATAGTTTTGCTCAAGGTCTTCAAAATAGTGGTTTACAACTGTAATTGCATCTTCATTTGAGGTAAAACGCTTGCCAGCAAGGAATTTTTTTAGATTTGGGAACAAGTAAAAGTCACTGGGAGCTAAATCAGGGGAATAAGGTGGGTGGTCAAGCATACTCTTGTGCGCTGGTGCGTTGCCTTGATGAAAAATTATTTTTTTGTGTTGTAAGCCAGGACTTTTTCCTCGAATTTGTACATTTAATCGATCCAAAAGGTTACAATAGTACTCTGAATTTATTGTTTTATCCTTTTGCAGATAGTCAATCAATAAAATACCTTTGAAGTCCCAAAAAAACCGTTGCCATAACCTTACCAGCCGATTGAATTGTTTTTGCCTTCTTTGGGGCACTTCCTCCAGCTTCAGTCCATTGTTTGGATTGTTCTTTTGTCTCTGGAGTATAGTGGTGGATCCATGTCTCATCAACAGTTATGAAACGACGCTTAAAATCCATTTTATTTCGCTTAAAACGATCCAAACAACCTTGAGAAATGTTCATTCTTATGCGTTTTTGATCGACTGTTAACAAATGCGGCACCCATCTTGCAGAAAGCTTTTTCATCTGTAGTTCTTCATGCAAAATTAAATGGACTCGATAATTTGCGATGCCTATGATATCAGAAATTTCACGCACTTTTATTCGTCGATCATTTAATTCCATATCATGCACTTTGGCTACAATTTCTGTTGTTGTTGCTGTTTTTGGATGTCCACTACGTGGTTCATCTTCAATGCTTGTACGACCACGTTTAAATTCAGCAACCCAATTTTTTACTGTTGCATTTGAAGGAGCACTTTCACCTAACACATTCACCATATCATTATGAAATTCTTGTCCCGATAAACCTTTTTTATGTAAATATTTAATGACAGCACGCATTTCTAATTTTTCCATTGTAAAAAAATTGCGGATGCGTCTTTTTGAACACCTGTTTCTATATGAAGGAGTTGTCAGATCGAAACAAAACTTAACATGTGTTCATAACAGAGATGAAGTTTCTAAAACACTTAACTTTTTTCTGTTTATATCGCGCTTCTTGTGCTAGGCTAGGGGCGAACTGCCCTCGTAAGGTCACAGAACTTACTGGGTCCTCTCAACGTCTCGAGGTGACAGTCCCCAATATTACTATATTAGCCGTAACGTTATCTCTAACAATTTATAAATCCATTTCTTTAGTTTATTTTGGACAATCTTAATTTGATAGAAGAACAACATTGGTACAACAACCTGAAAGCATTTTTTGATAATAATGTTATTTATCAGTTAAATATTAACTGATAACAAAACACAAAAAATAACAAATGACCAAAATAAAAAGAAAGATAAATTAATGAAGAGATTAGTCATCGATTTATGGGAATTAACTGTGTGACAGCAATCGAATGATTCAATAACTATGTAACGTTATAATCGCTGGTTTAGAATAGAACTTACACATACATACATATTTGGTGTTGTTGATACCACCTACTTACCTTACCTGAATATTTATACATACATATATACATATGAAAAAGCCTACAAATATTTCATCCCATAAATGGGATTAACAGTGCCACTTTTTGTTTCTGTTTATATAACAACATGGGTATGCTATGAATAAAAGGGGCTTTAATTCAGTTGGCCCATTTATGTCACCATAAATGGAATTGCAACTGTTGTTTTCTTGTAATTTTTGGGAAATTTAAAATTTTGAATTGCCATTTAGGAAAAATTTTGTTTGTGACAAAAATAGTCAAAAAGTGTGTCATTTGATGACAGATTCTTTGGTGTAATATTATTAAATTACACTGACACGTAATCCGTTAAAAATAAACATTTAATAATTACTAACTTATAAAGAAGAAAAACTATATATTCACAGATAATAAAAAGAAACGTGAACAGAATTTTGACATTTAATGAAATTTAATAATAAGGGGAAATATATTATTCCGATATAAGCTGTTCATAATTTATGGGCTTGGTTCTCATAATTATGTCCCACTTTTTAATTAAGTGGGAATTTCAAATATTTCTTAGAATATTATTGCCTATACATATGTACAAAAACAATACTATTACTATTTATTTTATTAGTATTTATTTATATTACTGTTTTATTTATTTGTTTTCAATAGATACGTTGCCATTTTTATGAAATCATTGGAAATATGACTATGTCAATATTTCTTTAAAACAATAAAATTTGAACATGACATTTAATATCGCTGTTATAAAAGAATCTTTTATGGCAGAGACACTTGAAATTCTATTAATGTTATTATTGATTATCGCTTCTTTTGATATATCGATAGTTTTTGTCTTGTAAATCAATACAATTGATGTGGAATTGTGTATCTTATTAAGAAAGAAATATCACTGAGTAGTCTATGTATTATTTCTATGTCATTGGGATTAATTAAAGCATTACGTATTCTTGTTCTCCCTTGTTGGGTGGATAGAATAGAAAATATGTATTGATTTTCACGCAGATTTGTAATTAGTAACAGAATTTTGAATTGGTTGAGTTGACTAATTACTTCGTATTAAATACGAAAACAAAAATATTTAGCAAACCCCTTTAAGGGGTTATCCATAGCTGTGCCGATCAAAAAAAAAAAAAAACTCATTCTTCATTATGTTTTTTTTTTTTTCAAACAAACTACCAATATTTATACCCTACACCACTATGTGGAAAGGGTATTACAAGTGTGTTTTGGGAAAAATTCATGTAACACCGCGAAATATTCATCGGAGACCCCCAATGTGGTATACCAATCTTCATATCTCGACGAGATAAAGCGATTTTGAGATGTGTGTCCGTCCGTCCGTCTGTCCATTATAAATTGTAATCAAAGTCCAGGCCGCAATTATGGACCGATCGTCATGAAATTTTGCATGGAGGTCGGGTTCAGACCAGAATGGATCCCTATTTGTATTGCTGATAATGGTGAAATATTTAGCGGGTGAAATGGACCTAAAACATATTATTTATCCAATTTTGTAGCGGCTCTTAAGGTCGCAATAATAGTCCGATCAACGTGAAATTTTAAATAAGGTAAGAGTATATGACAAAGAAGAAGCTTGCAATTTGAGATGGCGATCAGATAATATTTAGAGGGTTAAATGGACCTCAACTTTTCTGTGAAAATTGTGAAAATTTTTAATATACAGTTTATCTCTTTGTTCCTGAAAGACACATTCCACCCTCGTGAGTTATATTTGGAAGACGATCTCTTGACCTTTCCATTGACGTCAATTATGTTGATGTACGTGATCAGATAACAGAGTTACAGCCTTATATATCCAGTTTTTTGTTGGTAGTGTAATCATAAATACGCTAGAGGTCGCAATTATAGCTCAATAGTCACGAAATTTCGCACGAGGTAAGAGTTTAGGTTGAAGAAAATGATGATCTGATATTATTTAGCGGGTGACATAGACCATTACTTTTGTATGAAAAATATATAAATTTTATTTTGGGTCCATGTTTTAATTCCTGGAGGGCATATACTGGCAAAGTAACCTACACATGGAAAAATAACTACTGATCTTTCCCCTGATGCAAATTGCAATAATGTGTCTGCTAGATAACGGGTCTACTGCCTACTATGTAATGGGGTTTCTGAAGAGAACCACAATTTCCTCCCATGCTACAAATTGTCTATATTATGACAGAGAAATTTTCAGTTATGTTGTCCAATTGGATATTTTATACAAATATTGCAGCATGGGGTCGCCTCGCCACTTATTTTATACCTCAGAATTTACAGTAAAAAGGATACATACAAAATACGACCAAAGATGTGTCTCATCGAAATAATGGTTTTAGACCCCAAGTATGTTAGGACGAAATCTATTTAAACAATTTGGAGTCGATTTAGCCCAGTCCGTTCATCTGTCTCTCTTACTGTCTAGCTGGCTGGTGCGCACGAAAATGTTATACTTCGTAATATTTTGCCCAAACTTAGTTTAAGTTCAAATATAGGCTATATAGGTCCACACCTCCCCCACAAAAGTTAAAAATTTTTTTTCGAAAAATTGTGTGTACGATAACTGGCGAAGTGAGCAATCGATCGATAGATTGGGTAAGACTATATACAAAAATTCGGAAAAGTGAAATTTAAGAGTCCTCTCGAATCGTTTTGAATTTTTTTTCAGCAGTTTGTCCTTGCAGTCCCATTTACGATGGTACAATTGCAATAGCAAGTCCATATTTTCTTAGATAATAGCCGAAAAGCTCCAAGAAACCCTGAAAAACAGACAAGAAATCTGAGGCTGAGGGTATATCACCGTTAGCGCAGCTGACTTATACTATCTTCTTTGGCGTGTAATTGAATATGAATAATTTTGGGATTTATACATTTGTTTGCATGCAAATTATTTGAATTTATATTCATTAGTAGTTATTTCTACCGGTATAAAATATATTTTTGATATCACAATATATACTCACAATGAACTATTTCGAAACTACGTGAGGACGATAGATCTGCAATAAACTCACAATTTTTCGAAATATCAAATATCAGAGATGTAGCAAATTGCCTTGTATAAATATTTATTTATTTTAGGTTATTCCAAAAAGAAACCTGATATTCAAAGGCAATTTGAAGATTTAGCAGGAGGGGCTAATCAATGTGAATTTTCCAATTTTCGAATATTTTTTCCACAAACATCCCAGTAGGGACAATGGAGGTTTCTCTTATATCAATGGATTCATATTAAGTTATTGATATGTGACCTAGTTTTTATCGCCGAGTCCGAACGGCGCGTCCTAAGTTGCCACTTGTAGAGAAGTTTTTCGTGCTGAAATACTCATATCGCCTACATTACTAAGGGGTATTTTGCCACCGTTGAAAATTTGATTCAGCGTGCAAGGAGGTTGCACATAGCTGATTCCTAGAGGTTGTGGTGTAGGGTATCACATGGTCGGCCCCGTCCGTCTATAGCCTTTGCTTACTTGTTTTAATTGGTTCTTTCCTTCATCTGAAAGAGCACATCTTATACTACTTTAGAAATTTTTTATTGTTGAAAAATATTGCGAAACCCTTTTTTGCGGTACCAACGCTATCTCGAAAACAAGTGAGCAAAGGCTATAGTCGGGACGGGGCCGACCATGTGATACCCTACACCAATACCCCTGTGCATAAGGTTTTCACTGGTAAACATCTTTTAGGGAATATAATCCGACTACCACCATACATAATATGCCTCTTTCTCTCTGGGACCCCCATAAGCAACCAAAATTGACCATCCGGGATGTATTACCGACTATTGCTATATCTCCGTTTTTTGGCCACCTACGCCAACCTACTTTGCATCATTGTAAAGATGGGATTTTCTACTTTCATAGTCAGATTTTGTTTTTGGAAAGTCGCCAACCAAAGCTGTGATATTCGTCATTATAACTAAAATCGCAAAAATGAAAAGTTGGGTTTAATTTGTGGCTATTGCGATATCTTCGTTGTTTGACCACCTACGACAACCTCCTATACATGGTTAAAAAGGTGATATTTTCTACTTTCATTAACAGGTTTTGCTTATGGATGCTGAGATATTTGCTTAAAAAAACGTTGACTTTTTCCCCAAAAAAGTTTTTTGCCCATTCCGACCCCTAAGTATTATCCGACCACCACCAAAATCAATAGGCTTCTTCCCCTCCGGGACCCTCATCGACACCCAAAATTTGGTGACGATCCGAAAATTGCGACCTGTAGCATGATTACAAGGTTTAGATGGACAGACGGACAGACGGACGGACGGACACACATAGCCAGATCGATTCAGCTCGTCGAGACATTCTTTTTGGTATATATAATGACGACCATTATTTCGATGCGTTACAAACTTTTTGGGCAAACCAACTTATAATACCCTCCCCACATAGTGGTGTAGGGTATAATGAAAACCCCTATCTTCGCGTTTTAAATTGCACCTCTACACACAAACCACAACAGGCTCTTCACTTTGAACGGTAATATCTCAGCCAATTTTTCTCCGCTCGACTTGAAAATTTTGGCAGCATACTCTATACTGTAATTCAAAATAAGCCAACAATTTTTTTTTAGATTTTTTGACAAGTTGGGGTAACCCCCTAAGGCCACAACCCCACTTTTTCAATATTCTGGAAGTGTTGGGCGAGGGAAATTTGTATCCACGCAGCGATCTCCTACGAATTAGAGATCTCCTAAAGCCGTGATGTCAACGCGTGCCTATCGGTGTTAAAAGGTTTGCAGTTACCGTACCTACTGTATTAGAACGGAACCTGGTTGAAATCTGGGCGTCTCATTGTAGTATAAACTTAGTTGTCAAGTCCTTGTCATGGAAGGCTATGCCACGGTCGACGATCATTCCCCCTTTAAATCAATGACATATGGATTCGAACAAATTAAGCAAAAATAAAACTGAAACACCAAAATGTAACGAGGAAAACAACTCCGCAACGCCCATGGACAATGATTTGAAAAAAAAAGCAGGATTGGGGAAACCCAGCCTACAGTGGACGTAAAGGTATTTTCGGGTGGGGACGGACAAACTTTTCCCTGTCTAGAAGTTTTCAAGGACGGTCTGGCTGAACAAAGCCAACAACTTCTAAACCGACTGGAACTTGTCAGCCGATAAAACTAGCCTTCCGTGGCAGGGCGCTTTGAAGACAGAACGCCGACTAAAATCTTGTCGAAAAGGCTTCCACCACCTCGACCAGCTCTGCGACAGCTTATCGGATGACGATCTTGACACCACAGTCATTCCAGCGACTGTAGTCCACGATAATCTGGCCTCGGCCTCAGCGGAAGCAAACAGCTCATTGAAGCCGGTACCATCGGATGCACCAGCATAACTAACATCAGCCGCAGCCGATAAAACTAGTTTTCCGAAGCAGGACGCTATTGAGGATGGAACCCCGACTAAAACCTTGATCGAAAAGGCCACCACCTCAACCAGCTCTGCGACAGCTTATCGGATGACACCACAGTCATTACAGCGAAAATAATCTGGCCTCAGCGGAAGCAAACAACTCCTTTAAGCCAGTACCATTGGAAGCACCAGCATAGCTACCATCAGCCGATAAAACTAGTCTTCCGAAGCAGGACGCTATTGAGGATGGAACCCCAACCAAAACCTTGGTCGAAAAGGTACCCTACACTTCAACCAGCTCTGCGACTCGGTTGGCTAAGAAGAAGAGGGGCTATCGCATATCGACGAACTACCCCAGAAAGTTTATCGATAGGGAACCCTCGTCCATCCCGATGAGGGAAATCAATTTAATCATGATTAATTTCAGGGGTGGTGAGCAAGTTTGAAAGTAAACATCCTCACTTACCCAAGAGAAATTCTGAATTTAATAGGTTTTCACTCATCCCGATGACCGAAGAGGCCAAGATGGGTTCAACGCCAACATCGACCCCCACAGCCCCCAAAGGTCATATTGACTTCAACTTCCTCTTCTAAGGGAGAGCCTGTGCAAACAGAGGGAGCAGAAGGCAAGATAGATGAATCAACCCCAAATAAAATCAAGGACGCGAAATCTGACCCGAACTCGGCATCTGTACCTGAACGTGTGGCTCCCACCACAACCAAACTTTCTTCTTCGAAAAAGAAGAAGGGCTAGACCAACGGAAGAACCACACCCCAAGGCCAAGAGACTACCATGATCCAGTACCACAAACCTACTACCTCCTCTGCCGGCTACCAAAGAAGGAAAGCATGAAAGACATCACAGCTAAGAAAGGTGTCTTCTGGATCTTCTCTCACATGTAGCGGCATTGGACGGAAGACAGGTAGACAAATGGTAACAGATGAAATTCGAGTAGCAGGCATCGACATATTTGATCCCAATAGTAAGATCAGAGACAATCGAAGGCTGCTAATTGAAGAATGTCTGCGTGACGTTGTGCTCGCGGGCGATAGGGAACCTCTCAAACACACTCAGTTCGGTAGGGCTGCCCCGTACAGAGTAATGAAGCTCATCTGTTGTGAAACCAAGGAAAGTCTAGACTTCCTTGTCGCCATGAAAGACAGCCTTGTCGAACTCCGGGAAGGATGCCGTCTACCAACTGTTATTCTAAAGGAGATTCCCTAAAGAAGGATATTGTCAGCATGGGTGCCACCACCAGTGTTGCCGAATTTGACGATTTATCGTCATTTTGACGATTTTTGGCCCAAAATTGAAAAAATGACGATTTTATGATCCAAAATGACGATTTTTCACGTAAGCCATAAATGCATGAAATATAAGACGATAACTACATTTTGACACAAATTTTACGAAAGATTTTAAGGAAAACTATGTTCCAAAATCGATTTTTGAACTGTTTTAATGTTTTATAGCAATTTCTAGACGGACTAGCTCTATTTAGGCACATATCTGGAATACAGGTATTTTCATAGCTTTTGCCCCACATTCAAATTACATCAGCCGAAATTTTTCGTTTAGTTTTGCTAATGGATGAAAATCTTCCTTAAAAAGTTTTCGAGCTAAAATATTAATTATATATTTTTTGTTGTTAACAATATAAATCCAGCTTTATTAACTTCCTACTACTGTCCTCTTTAAGCTGTCAGCCAGATTTGAATGAAAATTTTTATCGATTTACGACTGCCCAACAACTAAAATGTACGTGTACCCACAAACATGGTCGGTCACACTGTCAAGTAAGCGATATTTGAGCTAAGCTGTCAGCTTTACCATGCTGCATTACTGCAAACTCGATAACTATAGGAAAACCATCATCTTCTGAGAGCTGTTCTTTTAGCGGTATTTAAGTGATATTGGGTTCATTTTATTGCAGAGTGTTGTATATCTTATGTTGTCAGTCTCATTCACCAAAATATCTTCGGAAAATCGCATTAAACGGTAGCCAAACCGAGTTTTGGACCATGTTGACGATTTTCCAAATTTGGTTGACGATTTGACGATTTTTTGACGATTTCCGATAAAAAAACTGTCGGCAACGCTGGCCACCACCCCCTGTGGACCTAACGCGCATATTGACAAAACTCAGTAGACAAACCCCCAGATCAATCGGCATCACTACAAGGTGGTTGCTGTCCCAGACGGGACAAGGAAGACATCTCTCATATCAATGAGTACACCCCGATTCATATTAGCTCAATGATATGGGACCTACTGTTTATCGCCGAGTCCGAAAGGCGTGCCTTAAGACACCATTTGTAGAAAAGTTTAACATGGCTGAAATACTCAGGAAATGTCGCCAACATTACTGAGGAGTATTTTGCCACCGTTGAAAATTTGATGTTGACTGGTTGTTTAAGTTAGAAACTCTCTATTGGTATTTTCACTACAAATCTCCAGGGAGCCTTTGTTCGCCAAGTTCGAATCGCAGGGAGGCCTCCCTTCCTTAAGTGTTCTCTACAAACCCTCTGAGAAACTATGTTCGCTTACGGCGGACCGTAGGGTGATATTTCCAATCATTGTCCTGCAAATCTTCTCAGAGACTATGTTCGCTCAGTGAGGATCGTAGAGAGTACTCTCTTGGTAGTGGAATTTCTCTGCAATTTCTCCTTAGAACTATATTCGCTCAGTTCGGATCGTAGTGAGAACTTTCTAATGAGCAGTGATTGCCACAGCTTTGATTCACTCTCGGTTTTTATACACAAATCACTTATAAGTCGTCTCTTCACCAGTACGGAAGTACTTCTCAGTGCAGCGTGCAAGGCGGGTGTGCATACCATTGCACCACTGTCGCACCCGTTCAGGAATCAAAAATAGGGTTGCTAGGCTAAGCGACGGCAAAAATAGGGTTGCTAGGCTAAGCGACGGCAACTACACCACCGTCGCCGTATTCGACAAGGTCAGAACTTGTATAGTCGCCAAAAAGAATCTGAAATTATTGTATCTCTCTAATTTCAGCGGAGGAGGTATCTTTCCTGCAATGCTGCAAAATGCACTGGAGGTATTGATTCCACATCTGGATCACATGTTCAGGGTTATCGCTCATTCCGGCTCTATGGAGGAAGGTCACTGTGACATACATCCTCAAAGCGGTGAAATCACACTTCCCAAAGACATATGTAGACCGATCAGCCTATCTTCATTCCTACTGAAACCCTTACAAAGGCTGCTGGACCTTAGCATCAGGGCTAGGCTTTCAAGTCGTAACTACTTACAAAAGCACCTACTAACCCATTATTTTAACAAGCGCAACTAGAATAACTCGTTATTCTGTGGCCACTAGAAGTTGAAAAATGAGATAAAAAGTTACTATTTTTAGAACAGTTGAGGTGGAATTTGTTTTCAATTTCAACACACTTCATGTTCTTTTTTATTTTATTTCGTTTTATTTTATTTTATTTTATTTTATTTTACTTCGCTCTCTGCTGGATTTGATCATGCGTACTTCTGATTTGTAGCCGAACACACTAACGAAAATTAAGGGTTGTTTAAACGCTAACATGTGCACCACCAACTGTTCTTTATTTAGTCAGCGAAAGCTCGCGTGGCGACGGTCTGCTGGATTTGATCATGCGAACTTCTGATTTGTAGCCGAACATACTAACGAACATTAAGGGTTGTTTAAACGCTAACATGTGCACCACCAACTGTTCTTTATTTAGTCAGCGAAAACTCGCGTGGCGACGGTGAGCGTTGAGCACACAACCCTAACATTTGTAGTCGGACACATACGTTCGGTGCCACCGTACTCATAACTTAGTAAGGAGTAATATAAGTAGTTATTTTTGTTTACATTACTTTGTAATGGGTTACATAATAACTAACGGATCCGAATTTTTGCTGGGTAATAACTAGACAGCGGAATTTTATGCAACCCCTATTTTTGGTCCGATTCATGTCAAATTTTGGGACTGGGCATATTTTTGGCTTCTGATTATATTGCAATCGAAACATATGACATATGCAAAATTATGCAAAATGCATAAATTTTTGCATATGCAAAATTTATGCATTTTACATATTTTCTTATGCAACAAATATTTCAATAATAGGTACAAAAATGTCTATGTGTAAAATTTTTCTGTTTAAAATTCTCTTCAGACAAGTCAATAAAATAGAGAAATGTATAACCACAGCCACACCCTTCAAAATACCGAAAATCGGGAGGTATCGTTCTATGGGGGCTATATGAAGGCCTGAACCTAAGCCGACAAATTTTATTTGGAAAGTTTTATACCCCCAACGAAGACTTAATACCGAATTTCAGCCATTTTGGAGGGATATTGAGGGCACATCCGTCAAAATACCAGAAATCGGGAGGTACCGTTCTATGGGGGCTATGTGAAGATGAGGACCAATACCAATAAATTTCAATTGGAAAGTTTTATACCCCCAACGAAGACTTAATACCGAATTTCAGCCATTTCGGGTGGATATTGAGGCACATCCTTCAAAATACCAGAAATCCTGAGGTACCGTTCTATGGGGGCTATATGAAGACGTGGACCTATACCGAAAAAAATCAGGTGGAAAGTTTTATACCCACAACGAAGACAAAATGCCAAATTTTAATTAATTGCGGTAGGATATTGAGGCCACAACCTTAAAAATACCGAAAATCGGGAGGTACCATTCTATGGGGGCTATATGAAGACGTGAACCTTTGCCGACAAATTTCAGGTGGAGTGTTTTATACCCCCAACGAAGACTAAATACCAATTTTCAGTCATTTCAGTCATTTCAAAATACCGAATATCGGTAGGTACCGTTCTATGGGGCCTATATGAAGACGTGGACCTATGCGGACAGATTTCAGTTGTAAATTTGCATACACCTAACGAAGACTTAATACCAAATTTCAGCCATTTTGGTAGGACATTTAGACCACAAATCCTTGAATATATTTTTGCATATGGTTTTGCATATGCTCTTTTTATGCAGATATGTACAAATATGTCAAAATATGCACGATATGCAGAATATGCAAAATATGCAAAAAATTCTGGGCCTAATTCGTTTTATTTTTAATAAAACGAGTTTCTGTCTAATCAGATTTTCTCTACGACCATCCTAACCATATATGCATTTGCATAGGATTCCGCAGTCTAGTAATAACGTTAAGCTTGAATCAATCCATAATGCACTCTTTAACTTTGGTGTTTCCTCTACACTGATTAATTGGATTGACGGAATTCTCAGCACCAGAATAATCAACTCAAATATTGGTGAGCATTCCATTCAGAAGTCAGTCACCAGGGGTACACTACAAGGTGGTGTTTCATCACCACTTTAAGGAGAACACTGGTTCATTTATAACTTGAAATGGCAAATTACAGCTTATTCGACTTCCAGCCAGACTGACATACAGGCGGCTAATCGGACTAAACTTAGATATTTTTAAAAACATTCACATTTCAGTCTAAGACATCTCAGATTGCTATGTGGACCAGATAATCACAGAAAAATATCTTATATCATTGTTGCTGTTGTTGTTCTCTTAACAAAAACATTTACAACAAAGTCTGCGTTGCGGCCTCTGCTATAAAATGTTTTTGTAATAAATCAACAACAATATTTTTCTAATTTATTGTTATTTTTGTTTATTTATTTGTATCAATGAAAAGACGACAAGACAATATCATCATCATCATCATTATTATTATCAAGAACTTCATTATAATCACAAATTCCACTATCATTGTCATCATAATCATGGAAATACAAAAAATGAAAAAACAATCATTACAATGACATTACGTCTACACTTGTCTATGCCGTGTAAAAAAACAAACTATGGAGGGAGTAGTTCAAGTTCACAAGTAGAATGATAATGGAACAACAATAATAAAAGCAACAAATAAAAATAACGAAGAAATAAAAAAACAAATGTAGTACAACAATCTATTTAGATAATAAAAAGAAGCCATAAGGAAAAGAGCAACAGCAATGGTTGTTAGAGATACTTGAGCGTTTTGCTCTATATCTTGGCTATGGGAAATAACTATTCCGCTAACAAACTGAAGAAGCTAAATTGCATTTGTTTTTCTTTTGTTTTGTTGCGGAAGCGACCTTAAACAACAGACAATTAAAGAATAGATAGCGAGCGCCACACTTAACTAACCAACAAAATCACGAAGCACTGGAAAAAAGAAAACCTAACCAAAATCATTCACCACCCACCCCCTTTGACAATGCTTTGTCAACCTACCCACAACACTTTTAACTTCCAATTGTTGTTGGTCTTTGGCATTGCTGTTTCTTATCTAAACAACTACAAATAATTATTCATAAAATTTTGCAAACAAACAAATCTTTAATTGCAAAAAAATATGAATTCACTTGTTTAGAATTTTTGCAAATAGCCTCTAAAAATAGTTAAGAAGCCCAGTCGTGGTCTCACCCCTCCCCATGCTCTTGCAACAATGTAGTCCACTAACCTTAATTGAATGTTCATTGGTTTCTTTGACTATTCACTTGCAAGCAAAATAAAAACCAATCAGCCCAAGAGTCTTAAAAGCTTTACAATTTATTCTTTTTGTCATTTAATTTTTTTCTTTGTAGTTTGTTGGCACCTATGTAGGTAATTTTAAGCATTCCAAATACCCGGAACATTTTAAACGTTTGTACTTAGTGGTTGCCGCTTTTAAAGCAATTGCCGACCGACAGACCTACCACTAAACTACCTGCCAACTGGGTAATTATGTTTCCACGTTTCTTTGTTGCCACACAACAAAGGCTAATAGAATTGTCACAAGCGCTTTTTTCTGGTCAAGGTCAGGCAAGGCGGTGAAAAGTAAAAACCCAATAACCTACTTAAGGCGGTTGTTATTATATGACAAATATTTTTTAAGTATTACAGCGGAAGAAATATTACATAAACAACAATTGAAACATTGAAGGCTTTGCTACGCAGTTATCGGATTTCTTTAGATTTAAACTGCAGATTTTTATATCCTAAGTCTTTTGGCCAGAAGAGTATTTAAACAATGATTGGTAAAAAATGAGCCTCATTGAAATTTGGGATCGATAAAGTAAATGGTTCTTTACATAAAGTAAATGGCAACGATAAGGGGTAACCAGCAAGAACGGTGTTTTAATCCTCCGTTGGACACCCGAGTCTGGTCAAGCTTTTCATTTTATTTTGCATTTTAACTTGGCTACGATTATGCTAGGGATCTGAGATTTTTTTGACGATGTCAAAAGGATGAACAGAAAAGAAGTTATAAAGATTTTTTCGCATACATATCACATTCGGAACACATGAGTCTGGGGAGAATTTTCTCTTTAGAGCAATTTCGTGAAAATTCACCTTTAGCCCCATAAAAATTACTATGGTAACTTTGAGGCCCCAGTGACAAGTGATAACATATTCCGATTGTGCTCAAACGTTGGCAATCTTAAAATCTAACAAAGCTAAACAGTTTAGGGTGGTGTCGCATAAAAAAACCAGTTAAATTGAAAATTAGAGATATTTTGGTCGAATAATCTAACAAAATTACTCATGTAGCAAAAATCGTGAGGTACCTTGATATAGAGGTAATAACAAAATATAGTCAACGAAGCCAATTTTTATAGATACATTTTCTGGCCCCTTGGAATGTTATATGAACTATTCCGGTATTTTTGTATGAAAAAAAGCTAAAATGACTAAAAAACATAAATCCTCAAAAATATGCCGAAAATCTTGTGTACTCGTACCTCTTATATAGAGGCTATATTAAAATTTGCATCTAAACCCACAATTCTCTGTGGAATGTTCTATTCCCATATCGAAGACTAAATACCAAATTTCGATAACCCGAAAATTAGGAGGTACCGTCCTGTGGGGGCTGTATCAATAGGGGCCATATCAAAAGGTGGACCTGCATTGAAACATTTCTGGGGAAAAAATCTGTAGCCTCAAAAAAGACTAAATAACAATCTTCAGCCGTTTCGGTGCGATAATGAGGCAAAAACCTATAAAATAGCGAAAATCGAAAGGTACCGTTTTATGGGGGCTAAACGTGGACCTACCTGCATTGACAAATTTCTGAAGTTTTGTAGCTCCAAATAAGGCTAAATACTAAATTTGTAACACTTCAGTGTGAATCTGAAATTTTGAAAAATACCAAAAATCAGACGGTTCCGTTCTATGGGAACCATATCAAAACGCGTACCTGTAAAAGCTTGAAAATACTGAAAATCGTGCGGTACCGTTCTATTGTAGCTATATAGAAACGTGTACGTATACTGACAAATTTCTGGGCCAAAATTTTGTAGCCCCCAAGAAGACTAAACACCAAATTTCTGCCATTTTGGTGAGATAATGTGTAATGTGGTGAGATAATAATGGCTAAAACTTTTAAAATACAGAAAATCGGGATGTATTGTTCTTTCGGGGCTATAACAAAACGTAGACCTGTACTGAAAATTTTCTGGGGAAAGTATGTTACCCCCCAAATAAGACTAAATACCAACCTTCAGCCATTTCGTGGGATTATGAGACTAAAACCTTTAAAATACCTAAAATCGGGAGGTAACCGCCCGGCAAAATTTGACGGAAGGGGTTCTTTGCGATGACGTGATTTCATGTCATCTTTTGCATTGGTTCAAAGGAAGTCGTGAAAGATCCGATCTTTTCATTAGGATTTGAACCACTGCAAAGGAAGTCGTGAAAGATCCGATCTTTTCATCAGCATTTGTACCCATTCCATCGATCCAATATAGATGATGTTTGTGTTTTTATTTACACACCTGTTTATTTTCATTTTGGTATGTTCCAGTACTGCAAAAATCTACTAATTTTTACTATTTTTTCCGATAACATAAAAGAAAAATTGTTATCGTAGTAAAAATAAGTAAATTCTTGCAGTTTCTGGAACAGACCAAAGTTGTTAGAACTGTCGTCGTGATGTTGTCTTACATTTCCTGCATATCAAACGACTAAAACTTCTAAACAATTGGTATTATATGAAGCCTCAACCATCGAGCTAAAAATATAATCGGACTGCACACATTAGAGCTGGCAAAAAATCGATGGCACTATCGATAATATCGATTATTATTTAAAAATTTAATATCGATTGATAGTTTTGCCTATCGATATTATCGGAATAAAATCCCCTAACCTGAAATCCATTGAAATAAATATAAATTTCGCTGCTTTTCGGTTATGTATGTGTAAGAAAGTAAGTCCGTACTCAGACGTACAGATTTTTCGGTAAAATAAAATGCATTTGTTTTACATTTTTTATAAAATAAAAGCAGTTGTTTATTCTCCTTTACATTTCTGTGAACTACTTTTGCATAATTTCAAAAAAATAATTGACATTTCCGCCATTTTCATCTCCAATTAATGGCGATGACAACTTAACGATACTATCGATATCAATCGATATTTTAAAACATTATATCGAAAATATCTAATGTTGGGAATATCGATGGTTTGCCAGCTCTAGCACACATTGCTATTTTAAAAGTTCCCTTGTCAGTTCTAAATCTGACATAGAATGAAATCAATCAAATCTCGCTTCTTGGAATTTGAAAAAAAGTCCGAAACGAAAAGGAACAAGAATCTGAAAATAAAGAAGAAACTACTTTTGGAAAGAAACAATTAAAAATAAATTAATTAAGCATAAATGGTATTTTCCATAAAAAGTCTCTTATCCCCGTTCGTTACATTTTGTTCTTAGAGATCCCTAAAGCAAGCCGGGTTGTAGATCCCTACATATTTCCGTCACTAAACAAAAGAGTATAAATTACCAAAATGTTGTTATAAAATAACAAAATTATAAAATAAAAGTAATTTACGAAATAAAAATACTTAAAGGAGTGCATTTGGAGTCCATGTTGAAATCTGAACTGGTGATGGGAAGATAATTGAAAAAACCTTTTGTAAGATGAAAGAATATCAGTTGCGGAGAACGGAGGAAGTAATCTTTTGCAGCGGTGGTGATTACATTGCAATTTTGGATGTAAACTTTTGAAAAACTAAACTGATAAATTAATTGTAGCTATTTCATGAATTCGTTTGAATTAATAAAGAGTTTTGTTTTTCATGAAAACCATATTTCAATACAGCATTTCCATTTTCCAAACATGACACGAAAATTTCATGCCAAGGGGTTGGTGAAAATGACATGCATGCATGGGTGAAAATGACGTGTCAAAGCATGGGTGAAAATGACGTGTCAAAGCATTGGTGGAAATGACATGTCAACGCATTGGTTAAAATGACATGCTTAGGATCCAGAAAAGAACGTCATCTTTTGGGGTCCACGCTCATATAAAATTCATCGATGAAGATGCTAAAAAGATGACATGCTAGATCACTTGCACCCATGATTGAATGTCATCTTTGGCATCGAACATTTTGCTGGGCGTCTATGTGGGATATAAGAAACCATGGACCTATACTTATGATTCTCTTCTGCTATGTTTTATACCCTACCGAAGACTAACTACTACATTTCAGCCATTTCGGTGGAATATTGAGACCCTAACCTTCAAAGTACCGAAAATCGGGAGGTACCCTTCTATGGGGGATAAAGGAAAACATTATCCTATACTCATGATTCTCTTCTGGGATGTTTTATACCTCCGCCTAAGACTAAATACCATATTTCAGCCATTTTTGTTGGATATTGAGTCCATAAAATTCAAAATACCGAAAACCGGGTGGTACTCTTTAATGGAGGCTATATAAAGACGGGGACCTATGTATACTGACAAATTTGTGGTGAAAGGTTTTATACCCCAACGAAGACTATATACCATATTTCATCCATTTCTGAGGCCGCATCCTTGAAAATACCGAAAATCGGGGGCAACCCTTCTATGGGGGCTATATAAAGATGTGGACATATACCAACAAATTTCAGGTGGAAGGTCTTATACCCCCATCAAAGACTAAATGTTAAATGTCAGCAATTTCGGTTGGATATTGAGGCCATAATCTTCAAAATACTGATAATCGGGACGTACCCTTCTATGGTGGATATAAAAAAATATGGACCTATACTCAAATTTCTCTTCTGGGATGTTTTATATACCCGCCAAAAACTAAATATCAGATTTCAACCATTTCGGTGGGATATTGAGTCCGCAACCTACAAAATACCGAAAATCGGAAGGTACCTTCTATGTTTAAACGAATATACCGATACATATCTGGTGGAAAGTGGAAGATTTAATGCCAAATTTCAGTGATGTCGTTTGAATGTGGAGGCCACAACCTTCAAAATACCGAAAATCGGAAGATACCGTTCTGTGGGGTTATATGAAGACGTGGGAATATACCGACAAATTTCAGATGGAAAACTTTGTACCAAGACCGAAGAGTTAATGCCAAATACCGATAAATTTCTGGTTGAAACTTGTATACCACCAACGAAGATTTAATGCTAAATTTTAGACAGTTTGGTTGAAAATTTAGGCCACAACATTCAAAATATCGAAAATCGGGAGGTACAGTTCTATGGTGGCAATATCAAAATATTGACCTGCACTGAAAAATTTCAGCCATTTGAGTGTGAAGCCTAAACCGTGAAAACATCAAAAATCGGGAGGTGCCGTTCTATGGGTGCCATATCAAAACCTGAACCTGTACTGACAAAATTCTGGGAGAAAGTTTTGTAGCCCCAAAGAAGACCAAATAACAAATTGCAGCCATTTATTTGGAATAATGCAGTTAAAACATTGGAAATAACGAAAATCGGGCGGTAATGTTCTGTAGGGGATTTTTAAAGATGTAGGCCTATACCGAAAAATTGCTGGTGGAAAGTTTTATACCCCCAACGGAGATTTAATGGCAAATTTCAGTAATTTCGTTTGAATATTTTCGTCTCAAAATACCGAAAATCGGGAGGTACCATTCTATGGGGGCTATATAAAGACCTGGACAGATACCGACAAATGTAAGGTGAAAAGTTTTATACCACCAACGAGGACCTAATGGCAAATTTCAGCCATTCCGGTTGAATATTTAGGCCACAACCTTCAAAAAGCCGAAAATCGGGTGGTACTGTTTAATGCGGGCTATATACAGACGTGGACCTTTGTATACCGAAAAATTTCCGGTGGAAAGTTGTATACCACAAAAGAAGACTAAATACGAATACTTAGCCATTTTGGTTTCCGTTCTTTGGGCTATATCAAAACGTTAACCGATGTAATACATTTTCAATGCCAACATCCTGACGGATATGGTTATATGACGTTATTTTGCTGATTTTATAAGGTCTCCGAATATTTCGTTGTGTTACAAACGGAATGACAAAGTTTATCCTCCATATTATAGTGGATGCTATAAAAACTACGGTGCAGGATTTTTATAACTGTTCTATAAAATTAAATTAATCCGAGCTGGTAGGTATTGTTGTTGTAGCAGCTACTATATGTTTTGTTGCGTTACTACTACGTTTTTATATTATTGATTCGGCTCTACTTCCAGCTCTCTAGAACATGAAGATCTGTCCTGACATTCCTGGGCAGGGGATACTTCTCCACTAGATGTTGATTTTGATGGTTTTGCCTATAGTACACAAGCAGATACTTCATCGACAACACTCTGTTGTGCCGAAACACTGGCAAGGTCTTAGCTTTCTCATGTAAGTGGTGTACACAAGGTATGAGGTGACACTCTGCTGCAGTTCTTAGGCTGCATTCTGGAATGTTTGTAAGTTCTTCCATTGCGTATCACTTACAGGCAAACCACACCGCATGGCTTACCATAGGCCGATGCACTAACTAATTTATTTAGAGGAAAGGAAAACGCAGGACCGATTATCAGGCAACTAGGCTACGCAACACTAGGTTTTAAACAACGTTGCTTCATTCGACAGATTCATCTTCCTGGCTGTATAACTGAGTTAACTGTGGCTAGCCACAAAGTCGAGATTTGAAAAACTTAATTTTTCCAATTGCTATACTAAGAATGAAAACGCCAATGAAATAAATAAGAATATAATGTTAAAAATAGGAACAAAATATTTATGTCCGGATTAACGAGCTAAAAAGGTGATCTAGGGATTACAGAGTCTACAATGTAAAAAATTCTAGTGTCCGGATTACCGTGTTGTCCGGATTATCGAGACTATACTGTATCGCGTTGTGTGTGGTTAACAAGACTTTTTTTATCTGCTCACTAAGTGTTGTCAAATAGGAATTTGATGACCTTGATCACACATCTCGTCTTATCGTAGATAGCTGTGGCATGCGCGGACCACTTGTATAAGCTATTGCATGTGACTGGAGTTGTGCCAAAGGAACTATATGGAACTATTTAGTTCACTTCGCAGTTCCAATGGCCCACATTTTTTCTATGAACAAACTGTGTATACTTAATATCACACGTTACATTTAATGATATTACTCATACGTTTTAGAACTAGTACAAGGAACTAGGAACTAGATTACCCAGCTCTACATGTGACCCCAGGACTTTCACGGTGCGCCTTAAAGGCCTGCGTACATAAGCTGCCTTGCCTGATTGCCTTGCTTTCCTGCTTCATTTCTGACATAATAAAAATAAAAGAATAAAGAAGGCCGAGCAAATTTCGAACTGGGTTGCCCTTTTCTTTTTTATTCTTTTATCAGAAGCAAGCAAGGTAAGCAGGCAAGGCAGCTTATGTACGCAGGCCTTAACTAATTTTAAATGTAAGGTGCTTACACCTGGGAAGTTTTTGCAGATTCTAAAACTGCAATGCTCATAGATGAGAAATATCAATAAACAAAAAAATCGCCGGAGGGATTTTCAAATAAATCGCGATTTAAATTCACATTTTTAGGGGTTCTTTAGGTTTTCACGATTTTGCTTGGGAACCGCGAGTCCTATGTAAATGGGCCTAAAAAAATGTTGTAGCTGTGAAAATTCTCCACAAGATTGACACTTTTGTAGGTTTTACCGTTTTTGAGATATAGAAGTTCAAATTGAGACAATACACTGACTGTATCATCTCCTTATAAAACAATATCATACTCCGTGCGCCTTAACTAACTTTTAATGAAAACCCCTTACACATGGAAAGATTTCGCGGATTCCGAAACAGCAATGTTCATAGATAAGAAAAATAAAAAAAAAAAAAAAAAAACAGAAAAAAATCGCCGGACGGATTTGTAAATAAATCGCGATCAAAATTCACAATTTTAGGGTTTCACGATTTTGGTTGGAAACCGCAAGTCGTATCGGAATGAGTCTAAAGAAAATATTGTATCTGTGAAAATTCTCTACAAGACTGACCTTTAGGTTTTTCCGTAGGTTTTACCATTTTTAAGATATAGAGGTTCAGTTCAAATTTTTAGCTTTTTATCTTAAGTCTTCAAGATTTTGCTTGGAAACCGCAAGTCATATCAATATGGGACTATAGAAAATGTTGAAGCTGTGAAAATTCTCTACAAGATTGGATGATTTATTTTTTCCTAGGATGTACCATTTTCAAGATATATAAATTTAATTTGGGAAATTGCAATAATGACATTGTTTTATAAGGAGGCGATACAGTCAGTACATTATCTCAATTTGAACTTCTATGTCTCAAGAAAATATCAGAAAGGTCAATCTTGTAGAGAATTTTAACAGCTACAACATTTACATAGGGCTCGCGGTTTCTAAGCAAAATCGTGAAAACCTAAAGAACCCCTAAAATGTGAACTTAAATCGGGATTTTTTTTTAAGCATTGTGGCGTTTTTGTATTGGGATAGCGTTTGCAATTTTGTCGAAATTCGACGACACATACAAGTGGAAGAGGTTTGAATTGTTTTCGCAGACACTTTGGTCGGAGTTGTATGAGGTTGCCAAGGAAAAACTTCTCATTGAACTTTTTTCTTTGCTTACCTTTATACTTCGAGCTGACGATTGATGTTTGGGTATAAAAAGTTTCTTGTTGAAGAAGTTATTGAAAAATAACTTCGGTGGAGAATATCCACAAACAAGAAACAAGGGAACTGATGAGATCCAGTGGCGTGGATCGAAACTATAGTATTCCCTGCCTTACCCCTTGGCGAAAAATGCCAAATCTTTTCCACTAATAAAATAGTTGTTTTGAAATATTAAAACAACAACAATGGGATTAAGCCAGACTATTTTGAAAAAACAAGATTTTTTTTTTTTGTTTTTTGATATTTCTCACCTATGCATTGTAGTTTCAGAATCTGCAAAAACTTCCCAGGTGTAAGCACCTTTCATTTAAATTTGGTTAAGGCACACCGTGCTTTGGTGTAAATATTTACCCAGTAGCTGACAGTTCTTGTTCTTGGAGCAGATTCAAAACTTCTGCAACTTGAACTGGATGCGTCCATAAAAAATCAGGAAACGACGGATGAGTGCGTTTAGCTGGGCAGTTAAACAAATGCTGCATGTGGTGCGGTTCCAATCCTCATGCAGGGCATGTGTTGGATATCGCGCTATCAATTCGGGGCCAATGCGAATTTAGGTGGCTGCATCGTCCGGATCTTTAATGGGCTGAAACCACTCGTGTTTGCCTTGACTGCTGGCCTGTGCAATTGCATCAGTGTGAATGCTATCCAAGCTTGCCTGAGCCTATCAGGTTCACTTTTATATTTTCGGCCCTCTCTCTCTCTAGATCATAAGGATTTTTCCTAACGTGCCTGAGTGGGGAAAGCCTGTCCACAAGATAGTGGCATGGATGCTCACGGTTGCGCGGCCTGCTCAAGTTCAGTCTTCGACTGGTATGTGTGGGTATGACGTGTAATGCTGTTGTGGTGCTGTGGTAGCAGTATCTCATCATGGGAAGTAATATTGTCTCTATGATGACGATTCGCTCATCGTAAATTGTGGTGGTACCTCCTCGGCTGGGGTGCCACCGTGGTGCAATGGTATGCACACCCGCATTGCACGCTGAAGGTCGTGGGTTCAATTCCCCGGCCAGTCAACATCAAAATGTTCAAAGGTGGCAAAATACCCCTTAGTAATGTTGACGACATATCCTGATTATTTCAGCCATGTAAAACTTCTCTACAAAGTGTTGTCTTAACTCTTAAGACTTAAGACACGCCGTTCGGACTCGGTGATAAACAGTAGGTCCCATATCATTGTGCTAATATGAATCGGGGTGCACTCATTCATATGAGAAAAGTCTCCCTTGTCCCGTATGGGATATTTGTGGAACAATTATTATTATTACCTCCTCGGCTGAGAGGGCTCTTATGCGTCGCGGCACACTTCTCTGCTGTTTAAAATAAGAGGTTTACCTCTTTGAATCTGTCACTGTCATGTTGTTGATAGAAACGGGCGTTCTATCATCACGATTCGGATTCACAATTTACTTAATCCTGCACCAATGGCCTAGCCACTATTTCCGCTTAGAACGGCACCTCTCGAATTTCAGCATTTTTAAAATCTATGTTTGAAGATGGGCTATATCGGCCCACGATTTGGTATAGCCCCAAATAAAGGCACATACCGATTTTCGGTATTTTGAAGATTTTAGCCACAATGTTTAACCGAACTAGCTGTAATTTGCTACTTAAAATTCCCAAAGGTCACAACACCTCTCCAGCAAAAATTTTAATCGTGGTACCTGCCGTTTTTTGGTTTTTTGAGGATTTTAGCTCTTTTTTGACCGAACTATCTGTAATTTGGCACTGGTCGCAAAATTTCTCCACAAAACAATTTCTCTCTTTTACCTTCTTTGCTATCACAAACAAAAAATCCGCACGGAAAAAAATTCCGATGGAGAAAAAGTAGGTATCATGAACGCACTCAAACATGTGTTTCCTCCAAAAAAAATCTCCCTTGCAAAACTGAAGGGAGTTTACAAAAAATCTTAGTGTTTCCCACAAACTTTGTACAAAACATGCAAAATAAACACTTTTTTGGGATTTTATACTAAAATCTTTTACTTGTGGTTGGAAATTTATTAAAAATTGAACAAATTTTACAATATAACATAACTTTGCAAACTCAGCCACTCTCCACTTTTTGTACCGATAAACGATGGGATGAGAGAATTTTGGACATACAAAATTGTTGCACAACAATTATTGAAAAAACACTGGATAAAAGCATATTTTCAATTCAGAATTCGCATTTTTTCAATTTTTGCTATTATTTAATTAAAAACACTCGTTTCTAACACATTCATGATAGTGGCAGTTCCATAGCATAATGGAGTCAATTGCACTGTCTTCTTCTGAATGTCTTTGATGTATAAAAGTGTAATTTATTTGATTAAATTTGTTGATTTTGTCTAAAAACACAAACACTTAAAATTTTACACATTATTCATGATAGGAGGAATGTTCTCTCGAGAAAAATCTATTCCGCGAGAGTTGTATTCCGCAAGAATATTCATGATGTCCATGTCCACCCTATAACGGTACCTCACGATTTTCGGTATTTTGAGGATTTTAGATACATTTTTTGACCGAACTACCTGTAAATAGACATTTTGTGAATTCCCAGTGGTCACAAAACATCTTCCCCAAAAATTGTCAAAATAGGTCCATGTTTTGGTATTGCTCCCATATGACGGTACCTCCCAATTTTCGGTATTTTGAGGATTTTAGCTAAAATTTTTAACCGAACTAGTTGTAAATTGAGTTTACCAGTGGTCAAAAAATGTCTCAACCAAACATTTTTGGTTTAGCCCCTATATAACGGTACCCCGATTTTAGCTGTATTAAGGAGTTTAGCTACTTTTGTTAACTGAACCGTCTGTAATTTAAAATTTGAGGTCCTCAGGGGTCACAACCTTTACACCAAAAATTGTCAACATAGGTCTACACTTTTCTGACATTTTCTGACCTAATTTAGGCATATGGGTATCGGTGAACATAAAATATTTCTCTTCGGAATCAAGCTTTATGATCAATAATGCATCTGAAAAAGGAAAGCCTACGATTCGAACCCACACACCCACCACTATGTGACATGCATGTTTCGACTTCGGTAAAGGCTCTTCAGACATATCGGATGTGGAGCGGCTTCGCTGTCCTCGAACTTTTCTTCTTTCAAATGCATTTTTGTTTTGTTTTTTTACAACAATGGGGATTTTCCCATTTAGTTGTGCTTTCATGACAAACGCTTAGCGCTGCCTTTGAAAGTAAAGAGTTTGGCTCTGAACGCTAACACGCCGTGACAACACTTTTTCCCTGCGTTTTTCAAGGATGTCTGGGTGTGTGTGTGGGTTCGAATCGTCGGCTTTCTTTGTTCAGTAGCATTATTGATCATAAAGCTTGATTCCGAAGAGAAATTAATTAAAAATTAATACTAAAAATGATCTTCGCCTGAAAAGGCAAAATTTTCAAATAAATAAAATATTTCCACCATAAATTGTGGACAGTAAAAAAATTAATTATTCCATTTTAGTTCAGAATATTTTATGATGGAGGGTATAAAAAGTTCGGCTGGGCCGAACATAACGATTTTTTATTTAGTTAATTTATATTACAGAAAATATTTTGTTTTTCTAAAATGAAAACTTGAATTTCTACAGTTATATTGAAGTAGAAATTCTATAAAAAATGTTTTCTTCGTTGAAATTCGTTCAAGTGGCGAAGTGTGGTTTTCAGTAAGAAAATTAATTAAAAAGAACTCGTTTTGTTCTTCATATGATCTTCAGTTCATGGCAAGGCGTGAATTACCTATTAAAACTGCCAACACTACCATGAACGTATTATGTGTTAACTTTAAAATGAAATGTTTGTCGAAAGCTATTTGTCACTTTTACCGTGGCCTTGAATAAAACATTTTCCCATTGGGCCCTCAAAAATAAATAATTTGGCATTTTCATGCAGGTAATGACATCAATTTTATTTGAAAATAAATACAGTTTTATGAACGAAGGGGTGTTTATACCCCCAAACAAACTAAATAAAGCAATGACCTTGCCGTTTTTGTTGCTGTAGTTGTTTGGAAATAATGTAAAACAGTATGGAGTTTCCATTTTCCTTTTAGCCAATGATACAAGTTGTAATGACTTTGTTGTTTGTTTGGGGGGAAGGGGGCGACTATAACAAATTAGGGTAACATTTCATATTATTTACAGAAATAAGTTCTATTTCACACAGACAGACATACTTTATACATTGCTCGATTATGTGTAACGACAATATTTCCACAGTTTTTTTTTATTATATATTCATAATTTATAGGTTATTACAATCAACTGTGTCGTGACCTATCGTAAAACTTTTCGTTGTTTTCAACTGGAATTTCAATGATTTGATGGAATCTTTTTTGTTGGGTGATTTAGTGTGAGCAACAAAGGGGTAAGATAGTTTTTTTTTGTTGAAACCAAAAATCAATAAGTTTAATGAACTTTATCAAATAATAGAAAGTATAAATATTATGTAATGCATAACAAAAATTTTAAGAGGAAATAAGATTGGATTCACCAATAACTTTCTTTGTCATTATTTTGTATTTAACAATACAATTTTTATTTACAATTTTATACATCAAAATTTCATCTTCGAAAAATGACAAGATCTGTGTAAACAATCATCGTTCATGCGGAAAATTGAGTCACTTTTCAAATAAACTTCAGTTTTCTGTTAAATATTTAATTGTTTATTTTACTGATTGGATGCTGAGTATATTTTTACTGTTTTTTATTGTTTGTTTCGTGGATAAACACCTTTTAAACAATAATTTTAAAGTAAATTATTGAACACTAAGGTGGTGAGACATAAAATGTGAGTCTATAGAATTTAAAATTACCGAATACCGACCAAAGTAACCCAGTACCGGCGGCAAGCGTTGGTGAGACCACAAGCCATGTGTCGTCGAGTTCAAGCGATTGTTATCCGGCTGTTTTAGGTTTGGATGCCTTGCCACCAACAGTTGTACCTTCTACAAGTTTACGAAATATTAATGATAGAAAATATGACGAAATATGACGAGAATATAGCCAGGATTGGTGTAAACCTGTCTACGGCTGACAGGACCGATTCTTTTTGGGCGGAGTCTGCAACACTGGTCAATGACTCGTAGAACGAGATCCGAATTTGCATACTGAAGCAAGCAAGAAGCAAACTAAGGTACATGAGGAAATTTGAAAGAACACAAAAAAAAGACGCATCCGGAATTTTTTTACAATGGAAAAATTAGAAATGCTTGCTGTCATTAAATATTTACATAAAAAAGGTTTATCGGGACAAGAAATTCATAATGATATGGTGAATGTGTTCGGTGAAAGTGCTCCTTCATATGCAACAGTAAAAAATTGGGTTGCTGAATTTAAACGTGGTCGTACAAGCATTGAAGATGAACCACGTAGTGGATGTCCAAAAACAGCAACAACAACAGAAATTGTAGCCAAAGTGCATGATATGGTATGAAATGATCGACGAATACAAGTGCGTGCAATTGCTAATATCATGGGCATCTCAAATGATCGAGTCCATTTAATTTAGCATGAAGAACTACAGATGAAAAAGCTTTCTGCAAGATGGGTGCCGCATTTGTTAACAGTCGATCAAAAACGCATAAGAATGAACATTTCTCAAGCTTGTTTGGATAGTTTTAAGCCAAATAAAATGGATTTTAAGCGTCGTTTCATAACTGTTGATGAGACATGGATCCACCACTATACTCCAGAGACAAAAGAACAATCCAAACAATGGACTGAAGCTGGAGGAAGTGCCCCAAATAAGGCAAAAACAATTCAATCGGCTGATAAGGTTATGGCAACGGTTTTTTGGGACTTCAAAGGTATTTTATTGATTGATTATCTGCAAAAGGGTAAAACAATAAATTCAGAGTACTATTGCAACCTTTTGGATCAATTAAATGTACAAATTCGAGAAAAACGTCCTGGCTTACAACACAAAAAAATAATTTTTCATCAAGACAACGCACCAGCGCACAAGAGTGTTTTAACAATGGCTACAATCAACGAATTAAAGTACGAGTTGCTTGACCACCCACCTTATTCTCCTGATTTACCTCCCAGTGACTTTTACTTGTTCCCAAATCTAAAAAAAAATCCTTGCTGGCAAGCGTTTTACCTCTAATGAAGATGCAATTACAGTTGTAAACCACTATTTTGAATACCATAAGGAAAACTATTTTAATCAAGGGATATAATTGCTAGAAAAGCAAGTGTATTGAAGTTTCAGGAGATTATATTGAAAAATAAAAATATTTTTGAAAAACTAACTATTCTCTTTCATTGATAGGCTAAGAAGTTTCCGAACCGCCCTCGTAATGTACACCAACGTGGAAAAGGTGGAGAAGGTCTTCCTTCCAGGCTCTGTAGTTGCTTAAGCAACCCCTACGTGGAAATCAGCAAAAGTCATTGGAACCAGTCTTTGAAGTGTTATCTTAATATATAAAAGAGCTTGGTGATGAGTGATTGACTGACTGACTTATCATCGCCCAGACGAAACCGCAGAAGCTAGAAAGTTGAAATTTTGACTGTGGGTTGATGTTGGTGTGTAGTGGTGAGATAAGGCTGTTTTTTTTTTGGAAATTCGTCTTAGAAGGATACGAAAAGTACTAAAAGGTACTAAATATGGCACCCTTTGTAATCGGAAAACGGGAAGCGCTAAAACTTTTAAATTTGGAATGATGGTGCGTTATGGAGAGTTTTTGGAAATTCGAACTAAAGGATGTTTTTTAAGCCCGATAGAACTTGAAATTGTAAAAAATAACACAAAAAATTAAATTGTAATCATTTTTTTTTTATTCGAAAGATCAATACGTGACATTAACATTTGAAAATGATTTCGGACATATGGGCACCGCGGCTGTTCTTGACGAAGTGCATTCTGGACGTCCAATTTTTGGCCACTTTTTCGAGCACTGCTGGCCGTATGTCACGAATAACACGAACAATGCTGGCCTCCAAGGCATCAATTGTTGCTGGTTTATCTGCATAAACCAGTGACTTCACGTAGCCCCACAGGAAATAATCGAGAGCTGTCAAATCGCACGACCTTGGAGGCCAATTGACAGGTCCACTTCTCGAAATCAACTTATCGCCAAATTTTGATTTCAATAAGTCGACGGTTGCGTTCGCCGTATGGCACGTAGCGCCATCCTGTTGAAACCACATTTCCTCCGGATCAATGCCATCCACATTTTCAAACAAAAAATCATTGAACAGCGAGCGCGAGCTCCGGCCTCATTTTTGAAGAAATAAGGTCCGATGATGCCACCAGCGTGAAAACTGCACCATACGGTGCATTTTTCTGGATGTAATGGAGCCTGTAGGTTCTCTTGTGGATTGGTCTCACTCCATATGCGGCAATTTTGCTTATTAACAAACCCGTTAAGCCAAAAATGCGCCTCATCGCTGAACACAATTTTGCGATAAAACAACGGGTCGAATCGACGACTGATTTTCAAGGTAAATTTGGATAATTTCGTAGCGTTGTTCAAGCGTGAGTCTATTCATGATGATTTGTCAGAGTATACTGAAACAAATAAAAAAAAGTTTCATCAAAATTTAATTTTTTGTGTTACTTTTTACAATTTAAAGTTCTATCTAGCTTAAAAAACACCCTTTATAAGGGTACGAAAAGTGCTAAAAGGTACTAATTTTGGTACCAATTGCATATTTTTAACGGATATATCTATAACCTTGAAATTCAATTCTGGTAAGTGGTGTTGATATAAGGATATGGTTTTGGAAATTCGTACTTATGTGTACGGAAATTACTAAATGGTACTAAATTTAGCACGTCTTTGATTTGATTGAACGGATAGGGCTGGAAACCTTAAATTTGGTATTAAGATTACTGATGGAGTGTATGATTGAGATATGGAGGTAGTTTTGGGAGTTCGTACTTATGTGTAATAAAAGTATCAAATGGTACTAAATTTGTTACAATTCGGAATTAAGATTACTGTTGGAGTGTAGGATTGAGAGTTTTCCAAATTCATACTTATGTGTACTAAATGGTACTAAATTTGAATATGTGTAAACGGGAGCAGCTGGAAACTTGAAATTTGGAATTAAGATTACTGTTGGAGTGTAGGATTAAGATATAGGGGTAGTTTTGCATATACTTACTTATAGTTACGAAAACTACTATATGGGACTAAATTTGGTACAATTTGGTTTGGGCGTAGGGATAGAGCTGGAATCCTGAAATTTGGAATTGAGATTACTGTTGGACTGTAGGCTTGAAGAAGTTTTGAAAATTCGTACTTATGGGTACGATAAGTACTTAATGGTACTAAATTTGGTACAATTCTGATTTGGGTGAACGGATAAAGCTGGAATCCTGAAATTTGGTAGTAAGATTACTGTTGTAGTTTAGGAGTGCGGAAGTTTTGAAAATTCGTACTTTTGGGTAGAAAAAGTGCTAAATGGTACTAAGTTTGGTACAATTTGGATTTGGGCGAACAGATAGAGCAGGAATCCTGAGATATTGAATTAAGATTACTGTTGGAGTTTAGGATTGAGGAAGTTTTGGAAATTCGTACTAAATTTGGTACAATTTGAATTTGGGTGAACGGATAGAGCTAGAAACCTGAAATTCGGAATTAAGATTACTGTTGGAGTGTACGATTGAGAGTTTTCCAAAGTTATACTTATGTGTACGAAAAGTACTAAATGGTACTAAATTTGGATATGGGTAAACGGGTGCAGCTGGAAACTTGAAATTTGGAATTAAGATTACTGTTGGAGTGTAGGATTGAAATATAGGGATCGTTTTGCAAATACTTACTTATGGGTACGAAAACTACTAAATGGGACTAAACTTGGTACTATTTGGTTTGGGAGAAGGGATAGAGCTGGAATCCTGAAATTTGGAATTAAGATTACTGTTGGAGTGTAGCATTGAGGAAGTTTTGAAAATTCGTACTTATGTGTACGAAAACTACTAAATGGTACTAAATTTGGTACAATTCTGATTTGGGTGAACGAATAGAGCTGGAATCCTGAAATTTGGTAGTAAGTTTTACGTTGGAGTTTAGAATTGAGGATGTTTTGAAAATGCGTACTTTTGGGTACGAAAAGTGCTAAATGGTACTAAGTTTGGTACAATTTGGATTTGGGCGAACAGATAGAGCAGGAATCCTGAGATATTGAATTAGGATTACTGTTGAAGTTTAGGATTGAGGAAGTTTTGGAAATTCGTACTTATGATTATGAAAATTACTAAATTTGAATTTGGGTGAACGGATAGAGCTGGAATCCTGAAATTTGGAAGTAAGATTAGTGTTGGAGTTTAGGATTGAGGAAGTTTTGGAAATTCTTACCTATGGGTACGAAAAGTACTAAATTTCGTATCATTTGGTTTGAGCGAACGGAGCCGGAATCCTGAAATTTGGAATTGAGATTACTGTTGGAGTGTAGCATTGAGGAAGTTTTGAAAATTCGTACTTATGTGTACGAAAACTACTAAATGGTACTAAATTTGGTACAATTCTGATTTGGGTGAACGAATAGAGCTGGAATCCTGAAATTTGGTAGTAAGTTTTACGTTGGAGTTTAGAATTGAGGATGTTTTGAAAATGCGTACTTTTGGGTACGAAAAGTGCTAAATGGTACTAAGTTTGGTACAATTTGGATTTGGGCGAACAGATAGAGCAGGAATCCTGAGATATTGAATTAGGATTACTGTTGAAGTTTAGGATTGAGGAAGTTTTGGAAATTCGTACTTATGATTATGAAAATTACTAAATTTGAATTTGGGTGAACGGATAGAGCTGGAATCCTGAAATTTGGAAGTAAGATTAGTGTTGGAGTTTAGGATTGAGGAAGTTTTGGAAATTCTTACCTATGGGTACGAAAAGTACTAAATTTCGTATCATTTGGTTTGAGCGAACGGAGCCGGAATCCTGAAATTTGGAATTGAGATTACTGTTGGAGTGTAGCATTGAGGAAGTTTTGAAAATTCGTACTTATGTGTACGAAAACTACTAAATGGTACTAAATTTGGTACAATTCTGATTTGGGTGAACGAATAGAGCTGGAATCCTGAAATTTGGTAGTAAGTTTTACGTTGGAGTTTAGAATTGAGGATGTTTTGAAAATGCGTACTTTTGGGTACGAAAAGTGCTAAATGGTACTAAGTTTGGTACAATTTGGATTTGGGCGAACAGATAGAGCAGGAATCCTGAGATATTGAATTAGGATTACTGTTGAAGTTTAGGATTGAGGAAGTTTTGGAAATTCGTACTTATGATTATGAAAATTACTAAATTTGAATTTGGGTGAACGGATAGAGCTGGAATCCTGAAATTTGGAAGTAAGATTAGTGTTGGAGTTTAGGATTGAGGAAGTTTTGGAAATTCTTACCTATGGGTACGAAAAGTACTAAATTTCGTATCATTTGGTTTGAGCGAACGGAGCCGGAATCCTGAAATTTGGAATTGAGATTACTGTTGGAGTGTAGCATTGAGGGAGTTTTGAAAATTCGTACTTATGGGCACGGTAAGTACTAAATGGTACTAAATTTGGTACAATTTGAATTTGGGTGAACGGATAGAGCTAGAATCCTCCTATATGAAAGTAAGATTACTGTTGGAGTTTAGGATTGAGGAAGTTTTGGAAATGCGTACTTTTGGGTACAAAAAGCACTAAATGGTACTAAGTTTGGTACAATTTGGATTTGGGCGAACAGATAGAGCAGGAATCCTGAGATATTGAATTAAGATTACTGTTGGAGTTTAGGATTGAGGAAGTTTTTTAAATTCGTACTTATGATTATGAAAAGTACTAAATGGTATTAAAATTTGATACAATTTGTATTTGGGCGAACGGATGGTGCTGTAATTCTGAAGTTTAGAATAAGGATTACTGGCAAAGTGTGGAATTCAGTTAGTTTTGAAAATCGCACTTATGGGTACAAAAATTACTAAATGGTACTAAATTTTGTACAATTTGGATTTGTTTGATCGGATAACGCTGGAATACTGAAATTTGGAATTAAGATTACTTTTAAAGTGAAGGATTGAGATGTGGAGGTAGTTTTGGAAATTCGTACTTATGTCTACAAAAAGTGCTACTAAATTTGGTACTAGGTGGATTTGGGTGAACGGATAGAGCTGGAATCCTGAAATTAGGATTAAGGATTACTGTTGGGTTAAAGGTTTGAGATGAGAGCCACCGTGGTGCCATGGTATGCACACCAGCCTTGCGCGCTTAAGGTCGTGGGTTCGATTTTTCGGCCAGGCAACATCAAAAAAATTCCAACGGTGGCAAAATGCCCCTCAGTAATGTTGGCGACATTTTCTGTATTTCAGCCATGTAAAACTTCTCTACAAGTGGTGTCCTATGACACACCGTTCGGACTCGGCGATAAACTGTAGTTCACATATCATTGAGCTAATATCGGGGTGCACTCATTGTTATGAGAGAAGTCTCCCTTGTCCCTTCTGGGATGTTTGTGGAACAATTATTATTATATAGGTTTGAGATATGGAGGTATTTTTGAAAATTTATACTTATTTGTACGAAAAGTACTAAATTTGGTCACTGGTGTATATTTTTACAATAATGTTTTACCTCCTGAGGACAGAAATCCCTTTATTAAAATGCCTCAATAAATGTGTCTCACTGTTTATATGTAGGGGTGAGATACCGCTGATTTGTTTGAAAATCTAACTACATTGTACAAATAGTTCTTTAATAAAAATAAATATTAATTAAAATTGGTATTAGTACAACAAAATTTCCCATATTAAATATTGTTTCTTTGTTTTTTATATCCTTTCCGCATACGAAGTAGTGGGCACTTCCCTAGTAGTTAATGTGATGGATGGACCACTCCAATCCTCAGTCTTCTTGCCTGGGTGTTCGCAAAATGCTAAATCGGAAAGACAAATCTTTAGAAACAGCTCTTCATGATGTGGTGGTTTATATTGAGCGGAACATTAGGCTGACCGCTTTTCTTGATATAGAAGGAACTTCCACCTATCACTTAGAAAAGTCAATACGCCGGAAACCCTGACATGCTGGATTAATAAAAGTATTGGAAGACGACCATTAGGATAACAGTAACTAGAGATACTCCTCATGGTGGGGTATTCTCACTGTTGCTGTGGCTACTTATGATCAACAACATAATGACGGAATTGAACAATCAGGTCACTTAAATTGTCGTTAATACAACGAAGACTGTTGTGGCACTGTTCACTATAAAACGTAAGTTCGGCGATTTTGTCCCAACTACCATTGATTATACACTGGATATATAACACTGTTACACTCATTACGCCAAAAATCGACAATTAGACAATGTGCAAAGAGCACTCTTGATGCAATGCTGAATCTTCGGCCTCCTAAGGGAAATATCCAACAATATAATGAGATTGATAGAGTCCCGGCTCACAATGGTTTAGAAATCGATTTTCCTGGCCAAAATCCAAATTTTTTGTCCTCACCGATTTTTAATTTTTATATGGGATTCGATAGTAACACATAGAAACTAAGGAAATCAAAAAAAAAAAAAAAAAAACAAGTAAAAAAGCGTTAAGTTCGGCCGGGCCGAGCTTTTCATACCCTCCACCATAAAATATTCTGAACTAATATGGAATAATTAGTTTTCATTCCTGTCCCCAACTTTACGTGGGTACGTTAAAATGTCAGATAATATACATAATATGCTTCATTCGAGAGGCCCTTTTTATGGTGCCTATATCTAACTATGTATGTTGAAAATTTTTGGTGGGCTAGAAATTGGGAGGTACCGTTATATAGGGGTTATAATAAAACATGGACCAATGTTGACAGTTTTTGATGGGAGTCTTTAATGTCAAATAACTCCTAATTCGGTTAAAAATTGTAGCTAAAATCCTCAAAATACCGAAAATCGGTACATAACGTGGGAACTTCAAATGTCATTAACAGCTATTTCGGAGGTACCCCTATATGTGGGCTATACGAAAATATGAACTTAAATGAACAATTTTTGTTGCAGAATATTTGTTGGCTCTTAAATTTCAAATTACAGAAAGTTCGTCCAAAAAATAAAGCAAAGGTACGGAAAATCGTGAGGTTTGGTTTGGGGCTATACCTACCTTCGGTTAAACATTTAAGGTAAAATCCTGAAAGTACCGAAAATCGGGAGGTATCGTTATATTGGGGCTATGTTGAAAATTGTTGATGCAGATGTGTGGTGACCACTACAACCTTCAAATTTCAAATTACAGTTAGTTTGGTTAAAACTTGTAGCTAAAATTGCAAATTACTGAAAATCGGGAGGTACCGTTATATGGGGGCTATATCCAAACATGGACCTATGTTGACAATTTTTGATGGAGAGGTGCTGTGACCACTAAGAACTTCAAATGTCAAAATACTACTAGTTCGGTTTAATATTGTAGCTAAAATCATCAAATCACTGAAAATCGGGAGGTACCTTTATATGGGGGCTTTATCCATTCATGGACCTATCTTGACAATTTTTGATGGAAAGGTGTGGTGACCACTAAGAACTTCAAATGTCAAATGTTAAAATTACAGCTAATTCGGTTAAAACTTGTAGGTAAAATTCTCAAAATACCGAAAATCGGGAAGGTACCGTTATATGGGGCTATACCAAAACATGGACCTATGTTCATAATTTTTTCGAATATAAGTTTTTGTGGGCATTAAGAACCCTAAATATCAAATTATAGCTAATTCGGTCTAGAAATGTGACTTAAAACGTCAAAATACCTGAAATCGGGCGTTAACGTTATATGAGGGCTAATTCAAAACATGGACCTATGTCCACTAGTTTTGTTATATAAGTATATTGACACTTAAGAACCCTAAATGTCAATTTATAGCTAAATCGGTCTGAAAATGTAAATGAAATGAAAATGTCAAAATACCGTAAATCGGGGGGTACCGTTATATGGCGGCTATACCAAAACGTGGACCTATGTCCACAAGTTTTGTTAGATAAGTTTACTGACACTTAAGAACCCTAAATGTCAAATTATAGCTAAATCGGTCTGAAAATGTAGCTAAAAACGTCAAAATACCGTAAATCGGGGGGTACAGTTATATGGGGGCTATACCTAAACGTGGACCTATGTCAACAAGTTTTGTTATATAAGTTTACTGACACTTAAGAACCCTAAATGTCTATTTATAGCTAAATCGGTCTGAAAATGTAGCTAAAAACGTCAAGATACCGTAAATCGGGGGGTACCGTTATATGGGGGCTATACCAAAACGTGGACCTATGTCTACAAGTTTTGTTATATAAGTTTATTGACACTTAAGAACCCTAAATGTCAAATTATAGCTTAATCGGTCTGAAAATGTAGCTAAAAACGTCAAAATACCGTAAATCGGGGGTATCGTTATATGGGGGCTATACCAAAACGTGGACCGATATAGCCCATCATCGAACTTGACCTGCCTGCAAACAAAAGAAGCATTTTCCCAATTTCAGCGTTCTATCTCTATTTTTGTGGATGCTAGAGTGATTACAGACACAGACGGACGGACCGACGGACGGACGGACGTGCACAAATCGATTCAGAATTTTACCCTGATCAAGAATATTTATACTTTATAGGGTCGCAAATGAGTATTTCAATGCGTTACAAACGGAAAAACAAACTTAATATAACCTCCATACTATGGTGGAAGGTATAAAAATAGGTCCAAATACGTTAAGGTGTATCATCCTAATATTTCCATTATATTATTTGAATTTCAAAAAAAAAAAATCGCAAACAAAAATATTCCATACACATTGTGCAAATGATTTACATTTCCTGTAGCACTAAATGTAAATTTTAAAATTAAGTTTTTTTTGCAATGATATTTTCCTGTTTATAATTACAAATCTATTTTTAAAATCTCTGATTAAATTTGTGTAAATATTAAATTAAGCAAATAAACAAAACTATGAATCACATTATAACAAAAATCAAATTAAAACTCTATTTTGAAGTTTAACCAAAAACGAAAGTTTTCTTTAGAATCCAACTCAAAATTAATGTCTTATTCAAAGTCTTAAACATTAAAATTCGTTTGAAAATTATTGTGAGACAAAATTCTGAGTGGGTTGGGTGAAGTGAGGGCATCCCACGCGCATGCTCATTATGGCTGGCGCACACCCGTGATCATTGTAGCTCTTGCACAACTGTTTGGTGTAGAATTTCGAGATTTATTTTTCAAATTCAATGAGACATAATTTTTGATGTTTTGTTTTTTGTTTGTTTGGATTTTAGGAGGTTGTCAGACATTATACAGACTCTAAGCCTCTCTCCTCTGCTCTCTTTGCTATGAATTCATATTCTAATCATTAATGGCAACTAAAATTTGTCATGGCTTTAAAATGATTAATTTTGAATACATTTTAGTGGCAAAAAAAAAAAAAAAAAAAAAAAACAATAACATTAGTCATTGTTTGCAGTAATAAATATTAGACTATAAATGTACGTGTGCATGATGTTATGAATAGACAGACCGACAGACAGACACTCGTTTTTCATTTAAAAATTGTTAATATGCAAAGTTTCTAATGACTTGAACAATGAACAACAAAAATGGTTAAAACCTCATACGCCGCTGATATTGTTAACAACAGTCGTCGAACAAATTCACTCACAGTTAGAAATGCTGAAACCAGCTTTGAACACGTACAAACGTGGGCGCCTGGCTGTAAGTTAATTCGATTGCACAGTGGTAACAATGTTTTAATAGAGTTGTTACTAAAAATATTCTCAAATTATTATTCTAGATGAACACAAATTCTCCTTGCAAAAATTGTCTTTAAAGCTACAAGGCTTGCTATAGTCAATTATTTATTAGTTAATAGCTGTTATCAGTTCATGTCGAATCGATCGATGATGCCTTATCTTAATCACAGGCCATCTGTTCGAACAAGCATTTTGTATTAAGCGTTACTAAATCGCTTAGATAGTTGTTTGGCAACTTATTATTAATAATTGTTCGGGTTTATCTCCATATGTTATCATCGGCAATTCTTTTCATTTATAAGGCAAAAACAAATCATTATTTTGCATTATTAATTTAATAAAAAAATGATCCGAAAAACAATTTAAATTAATTGAATTTATTATTAGATCATGCTCAGATAAAAATGATGCTAAAGATAATATCAATTGTGGATTCCGTTAAGTTTCTGAATTGAATAATTTAGATATAAAAAGTAGGTTTATAATAACAAGCTTCGAAGCAGATTATCTGTTACGTACCCAGCAATATAAAATTCATGAGTGAAAGTGATAAAAAGATGACATGCCAGATCACTTGCAGCCATTATTAAATAGAATCCTTACTGGGTATGTATGGGGAATATATAACACTGTGCAACATAATAGAGGTGAAAGTGTGGGGCACGGAAAATTCGTCTTGGGAAAGAAAGGCCTTGTTGAGTATATTAAGAACCCCGAAGGACAGATCCGCCGTGAGTCGAAATTTTGCGTTATGGCGTGATAACGTTTTTGCTAGAGACCCTGTAAGTCATCAGGAATTAGCGTTATATCTTTGTTCACTGTTGTTTTAGCTTATTTTTGAGATTACATGTCTTCGGTCAAATCGAATGAGGATTATTTTCGTGGAGCACTTCAACCTTCTAACTCGCTTTCTTCAATGTCCTTTTCGTCCTTAATTTTAGGAGCCGCTATAAAAGTAACACAAGATGTTTTTCAGCTTCGAAATATTCTGCAAAAATGTCGCTCAGAAAATTTTAGGTACGGCTCTCATCGATCGATTTTGTCGCGTTTTTGTGGTCGTTTTGTGCATTTACCCTGTTTTTGTTCAGAAAAAGACTATATTTTGTTTTTTGTATATTCGTTATAGAACCAACCAGGGGTAAATGTAAAAAATGATTATGAAAACGAGACAAAATCGATTAGTCAATGAGAGCCGTACCTAAAACTTTCTGAGCGACAGTTTTGCAGAACATTTCGAAGCTGAAAAACGTCATCTTGTGGTACTTTTATAGCGGCTCTTAAAATAAAGGACGAAAAGGACATTGAAGGAAGCGAGTTAGAAGGTCGAAGTGCTCTACGAAAATAATCCTCATTCGATTTGACTGAAGACATGTCATCTCAAAAATAAGCTAAAGCAACAGTGAGCAAAGATATAACGCTAATTCCTGATGGCTTACAGGGTCTCTAGCAAAAACTTCATCACGCCATAACGCAAAATTTCGACTCACGGCGGATCTGTCCTTCGGGGTTCTTAATATACTCACCAAGCGCTTTCATCTCCAAAAGGAATTATCTCTGCCCCAAAATTTGTGTCCACTTATGTATCAGGTAGTGATCGCCTACCCCAAAATCGATTCTCGAATACCGGGGGATAAGAGACCACGTAACTGTCGGTGTTTTTCAAGGCATGTAGTGGGGTACGATCTATATTTTAACGAAGTCTCGTTGATATCTGGTCGCCTCAACGAGTATTAGGCTTAGTTATCAAGTACTATGCTGCGACTGACCTCAGTCCCTCCACTAATTAATATCTCATGGATATATTAACTTTTACTTAAAACAAGCAAGAACGGTGTTAAGTTCGGCCGGGTTGATCTTTTTACGCACTCCAATAAGAACTGTATGGAAGTAAATAGGAACAATAAGTTTCCTTTCGTTAATGAAAGTACTAAGCTCTTCCTCAACGTAAAGGTTTATACCTTGGAGAAGCAGACTATCTTAACTGATGATATTCACTTTAAATTGATCATTTTCTGCGTGATTGGTTTCTAACAGAGCTGGCAAAGTGTCGATAGTCCGACTATCGTTTTGATTGCTGTCGTAAAACAAAGGTTAGTCGGACACCAAAACATGTTATTTGGGTTATCTGTGGCGAATTGCTTCTGAGTCCAATATAAACAAAGCTTTGCGGCAGTGATCAAAACGGTAGTCTGCCTATCGATAGTTTGCCAGCTCTAGTTTCTACCTATTGAGATTTCAGGTGGATAGCTATATAACGAATACTAAATACCAAATTTCAGGCATTTCGGTGGGATATTGAGGACACAACCTTCAAAATGCCGAAAATCGGGAGGTGCCGTTCTATGGGAGATATATGAAGGCATGGATCTACATATATCGACGAATTTCAGGTTGAAAGTTATGTACATCCAACGAAGACTAAATGTCGGTGGGAAATTGAGGTTATAAGATTTAAAATGCAGAAAATGCGGAAGCACCGACAAATTTCAGTTGGAAATATATACCCTCAACGAAGAGTAAATACCAAATTTTAGGCATTGCGGTGGGATATGGAGACCACAACCTTCAAAATACCAAAAATCGGGAGGTACCATTCTATGGGAACTATATCAAAACCTTTACCGCTATATCTTTTCAATAGCAAAAATCCTAGGAGTAATAAAAACTTCTATACCAAATTATAAGACTCTACACGGTGCGCCTTAACTAATTTTAAATAAAAGGTGCTTACACCTGGGAAGTTTGTGCAGATTCTGAAACTATAATGCTCATAGATGAGAAATATCAGGAAACAAAAAATCGCCGGAGGGATTTTCAAATAAATCGCGATTTAAGTTCATATTTTTAGGGGTTGTTTAGGTTTTCACGATTTTGCTTGGAAACCACGAGCCTTATGTAAATGGGCCATAAGAAAATGTTGTAGCTGTGAAAATTCTCCACAAGATTGGTCATAATGATATTTTTGTAGGTTTAATCGTTTTTGAGATATAGAAGTTCAAATCGAGACAATGCAGTGACTGTATCGCCTCCTTATAAAACAATGTCATTACTGCAATTTCCCAAATTAAACTTATATATCTTTGCAAATGGTACAACCTAGGAAAAAATAAATCATCCAATCTTGTAGAGAATTTTCACAGCTTCAACATTTTCTTCAGTCCCATTTTGATATGACTTGCGGTTTCCAAGCAAAATTTTGAAGACTTAAGATAAAAACTTAAAAATTTGAACTGAACCTCTATATCTCAAAAATGGTAAAATCTACGAAAAAAACCTAAAGGTCAGTCTTGTAGAGAATTTTCACAGCTACAACATTTTCTTTATTAGACTCATTTCGATACGACTTGCGGTTTCCAAGCAAAATCGTGCAAATCTAAAAAACCCTAAAATTGTGAATTTTGATCGCGATTTATTTCAAAATCCCTCCGGCGATTTTTTCTGTTTGTATTTTATTTTTCTTATCTATGAACATTGCTGTTTCAGAATCCGCGAAATATTCCCATGCGTAAGCGGTTTTCATCAAAAGTTAGTTAAGGGGCACTGTGCATAATATTGTTTTATAAGGAGGCGATACAGTCAGTGCATCGTCTCAATTTGAACTTCTATATCTCAAAAACGGTAAAACCTACCAAAATATCATAAAGGCCAATCTTGTGGAGAATTTTCTCAGCTACAACATTTTCATTAGGCCCATTTACATAAGGCTCTCGGTTTACAAGCAAAATCGTGAAAACCTAAAGAACCCCTAAAAATGTGAACTTAAATCGCGATTTATTTGAAAATCCCTTCGGCGATTTTTTTTTTGTTTTTTGATATTTATCATCTATGAGCATTCTAGTTTCAGAATCTGCAAAAACTTCCCAGGTGTAAGCACCTTCCATTTAAATTTGGTTAAGGCACACCGTGTCTATTTATACCCTACACCACTATTATAAGTTGTTTGAAACGCATCGAAATAATGGTCATAGACCCATGTTTATATACGTATACCAAAATGAATATCTCGAGCTCGACGAGCTGAGTCGATCTGTCCATCCGTCCGTCTGTCCATCTAAACCTTGTAATCACGCTACAGGTTTGGGTGTAGATGGTGGTCCCGGAGGGGAAGAAGCCTATTGATTTTGGTGATGGTTGGATAATATTTAATGGTCGGAATGGACAAAAAACTTATTTGGAGAAAAAGTCAACGTTTTCTCCAAAGCGATTATCTCAGCTTCTATAAGGGGTATACCAAAATCAAAACCTGACAATGAAAGTAGAAAACATCACCTTTCTAACCAAGTAATATAGGTTGCCGTAAGTGGTCAATATATCGCAATAGCCGCAAATTAAACCCAATTTTTCATTTTTTCGATTTTAGTTATACAGGCATGTCACAGAAACGAATTCCGATCGAAAATGGAATTGATTCCGTATTTAGCTTCTTCAGAAAACGAAAAACGAAGAATTTTTCGGAATGAAACCACTTTTGATTTAGCAAACGGAATTGTATTTTTATTTTGTTTAAATCTGCCACTTTAAAACACTCTAAAAACACTTAGAAATAATTAAAATGTTGTTTTATTAACAAATTTACATTAAATTTCGCATTTAAAATAAATAATTAAGTTTTTTGACTTCACAAAATCGATCGGAATCTAAAGAAGCTAAGACAAAAACGATCGAAATGAAATTTCGGAATTGCAACCATTCCGATCGGAATCTGTGACATGCCTGATAATGACGAATATCACAGCTCTGGTTGGCGACTTTCCAAAAGCAAAGCCTGACTATGAAAATAGAAAATCCCATCTTTACAATGATGCAATGTAGGTTGGTGTAGGTGGTCAAATAACGGATTTATCACAATAGTCGGTAATATATCCTATTTTTCCATTTTTTTAGTTACGCTACAGGTCACAATTTTGATCGAAGCACGTGTTGAAGTGGAAACAAGCAGATCATCAATACCATGCGAGCTGCAGCAGAGCTCCCAGCGAAATGTACATAGTCATTAAGGCAAGAACTGAATTGAACACTAGATCGTGGCAGGGATGTTCACGCAGGTAACACCCAATCAGGTACCAGGTCTTTATAGACCACCTTATAGTCAGTCGCCTTTATAGACGACTATGAAGTCGTCTTTCACTTTCTTTATGGTGGTGAACCACTTGGGAGGTAGAGTTAAACGCTTATCTTTGGCGGTGGAGGGTGCAGGAAGTTTGGTCCCAAATTTGAAAAAGCAAAAATTGTGAAATTTAATGGGGTCTCAGCAAGCCAAACAAACAGCAGACCATGGCGGCCGGTTTTATGCACCGACTTGACGCGGAGGAAACATCGACCAAGTGCCGTCACGTCAACAATTATGTGTTTTTGTTCTTATATTTTTTCACCATGGTAGCGGCAATATGTCCCGGAATGTCTGCTTCGGATTGAGAAGAACCCTGTGTCTTGGATCTATTCCGTTTGCCAGATCCTCATCCACCAAATGTCAACATTGGTGACATGTAATAGATGTAACGAATGGGTACACTTTCGAGGCTGCTCAGGTTTAGTCTTGTGCGGAGTTATGTTGCTGCTTGATGCGCCAGATCATCTCCCAGCATGTCTCCTACTTCATTGTCGTCATCGGAATGCAAGACACAACTCCCCAACAACAACAAATGCAGCATATAACACCACATGTTGTTGTTAAGCGCCCCGAAAATGTATCGTTCCCGCAGTTCATTTGCAACGGTCTCCGTAACTATGTCAGCGAAGTTGTAGACTTTATGGGTTGAAAGAACATTAGCGATGAATAGTTGTTCCCCGCGTTGCTTTGTGACTTCAATGCTCATAAGGATATTTATCATTCAGCCCCTGGTAATGACCAGAGGGGCACAGCGCTGGCCGGACAAATTTATAGCTCCATATTTTGCAAAGTGAACGAAGGAACTCCTACGAGAATAAGAGGAGATTGCCACTGCTCTCCAGATATCACCATTGTAGCACCCGTGACGTGCCCTGGCAACCCATTTCACTAGGCTCAGACCATCTTCTAGGTCATAACCTCTGACCGCTATACATTTTTGAACCATGGAAAAGCTGATTGAGAAATATAAACTCCTCATAGAGGTGTCCATTCATCGTATCCTTAGCTGAGAGAATGGCTATACTAACTCAAACTAATCAATATTGGTACAGGATTAAGTAAATTGTGGTCAACGGTTGAATCACTCTCGAATCCGGGAAAAAAATATGATGATGATGACAGACCTAAAGAGACGCTCGTGTTATTTTGACCTTCAGTTTGTAGAGTACCCCGAGAGTGATAGGACGAAGAGGAGTGTGCTACGCCGTATAAGAACTCTCTCAGCCGAGGAGGTACCACCGCAATTTACGATGAACGATGTTTAAGAAGTCATCCGCAAAGCGACATCACCCAAAGGGTTGGACCCACACGGAATCTCAATGGTAATGTTTAATCAACTGAATGAATGCATTGTTGTCCTCAACCTATTGTTAGCCAAATCATATTGTACAAGAAGCCTGGAAAGTGGGTAGGATGTTCCCGCTACTGAAGACATACAAGGAGGCCAGCAGAGGCAAATCATTCAGGCCGATCTCTTTTTTTAACCTCCAATTGTAAAGATTCTAGTGGCAATGCTCCTCCCTATGATGGGAAGCAGTTTCCCAGATACCCAACATAAACATGAAATCCGGAAAATACACAACAACATTACACGCCATATCCACACATATCAGTCGAGCACTGAATCGGAGCAGGTCAGGCGATCGAACAGTTATGATGGCTCTTGACTAAACGAAGGCCTTCGATACCGTCCATGCCAAGCTGTTCGAGGACATAGAGAAGACTCCATTTCAGCCGCGTTTGAAACGTTGGATAATCGATTGTATATGTGAATGTCAGTCGTCTTTCGAATCCAGAAATAAGAAATTCAAGTCACGTAGACTGTAACAGGGAGATCTCCAAGGCGGGGTGATATCTCTGGAACTGTTTAACCTCTACCTTTCTGAAATGCAACACTCTCCAGATGGCATAGAGATCATAATATATATATGCGGATGATTGCACGATCTTGGCGTTGGGTTCTACGTCGATATCGTCTACGACGTTAAATACACTGCCACTTTCCACGACCTGGAGGGCTGAACTGAGGCTCTCCTACAAAGAAGACTTTAAGTGCACATATAAGACTTTAAGTTAGCCTATAAAGAAGACTTTAATTGGTCTACAATGACGACTTAAAGTTCGTCTATAAAGACGTCTTTAAGGTCATATATAATGACGATTTTAGGGTCGTCTATAATGACGATTTTAGAGCCGTCTATAATGACGACTTTAGGGTCATCCATAATGACGACTTTAGGTTCTGTAAAGACGTCTATAATGACGACTTTAAAGTCATCTATAGTGACGACCTTAAGGTCATCTATAATGTCGACTTTAAAGTCATCTATAGTGACGACCTTAAGGTCATCTATAATGACAACTTGAAGGTCATCTATAATGACGACCTTAAGGTCATCTATAATGACAACTTTTATGTCGTCAATAATGACGACTTTAAGATCGTCAATAATGACGACTTTAAGGTCGTCAATAATGACGACTTAAATGTCGTCAATAATGACGACTTTAAGGTCGTCTATAAAGACGACTTTAGGGTCGCCTATATATATAGCTTTAAGTTCGTCTATAAAGATGACATTAGGGTCCTGTATAAACACAACTTTATACAGATAATATTAATGTCGTCTATAGAGACGGCTGGAATATCGTATATTTACTCTTCTTCAAGGTCGTTTATAAATACGACTTTAAGGTCGCCTATAAAGATTACTTTTTCCATCTTTTTAAACTACTGTCCATTGCGAACCACACTTATTGTAAATCATATTTCAAAATAGCAAAAATCAACAACCACTACAAATGAAATATCACTCAGTCTGTCTGTTTGTTTGTTTGCTTCTGATTTGTGATGTCTGTCGGCATGTCTGAGGTCTATAAATCGATCATTTGATATTGACCACATAACCCGGCCAATGAAGAATGTGTCTGTAAGCCGGTGCGACGGAGACAGAATCCAAATGGCTAGCGAATAACAGACGCCTTTTTCCAGTTGAGGGAAAACATTTGTGTGATATTTTTTCTTCAATCAATTGGAACATTTGTGGGATATTCAAAACATTTGGTCCACAAATGATGACTACTTCTAATAAATCTCATAACTTTTTCTAAGAATAATCAGAGATTTCGAAACAGATGTGTGTGAGTGTGTGTTTGTGACTGAAAATTGACATAAATTACCCTTAAATGTCAATTGAAATAAATGCTGAGAAAAGTGGATAACGTCATTTGTTTTTGCCTTCGCCTTCAGCTTTTTTAGACAATCTTGGAAAGAGACGGCATTGCGTGCGTGTGAGTCTGTGACAATTTTGGTTTGCTTGAATATTTCGTCATTTTTGTTTTTGTTTGTAATTATTTTTTATTTATTTAATGAGACGATCGTTGGTCGTTGTTGTTGTTCGCTTTTCGAAGGAGACCTTTGAGAAAAATTTTGAAATTAAAATTCATGAATACAACGTCGCTGTCTGCAATAATCATAGCTGACTCCATGAGGTTGGCGAATGCACACGCAGTAGATCAAATTCATCAAACGAGCTGGCTGACTGGCTGAGTCGATTGCTTTGCTCCATGCAAGTGAAAATATAACATTACGTCATGTCTGAGTTTTGTTGGTGAAACTGATGGCGGTGGTGGGGGGAGTTTGGTGAGTTTTCTGAATCTGAATGTGATTTATTTTTTTTTCGTGCTTTAGATTGGTGACCACTTCCAAATCTTCCAATACGATTTCAATTCCATTTAATTGTTGTATTTTATTTGTATTTTTATTGCATTTTTGTTCACAACTTTACAAACTGTCAAGTGTTGAACATTTTTGGTTCGATCGGCTTTTTTGTTCAGAAATTTTTGGTATTGGGTGCCAAGGCATGGAAATGGGTTTTTTGTTTGCAATGCAACAATAAATATTTACAATGCCCAAATCACCACTTTTTGTGAAATTATGGTCAAGACAAGATTTTTGTAATTGGAAGTGTAACTGATCTTGAGCTACTCCAAAGGCATTGAACAGTAAATATGCCAATGAATGGCCGACCGGCTATCGTGACAACATTGTAGGCGTCATCGCCCATTAAGTCCTTCGTAAATTTTAAGGAAAATTATGAAACACTTCCCGTATTGTCTTATGTGGGAAGGTCAAAATTATGGGCATGATGTCATCCTGTTATATGAAGTCACGTTCACATTATGTATTTTGTAAGGTTAAATAAAAGGCGGTCGACCGCAAAGGTAGCTATGATATATATTTTTTTCAATTACCACACTTTATTAGTATTTATAACCTTGTAATATAAAATTCGTGCAAGTTTTCCTAAATCGTAGTCCGTATTCATGAAGATAAAACTGTTGATATGAAGTTTAATATACTTGCAAATATAAGGTTAAAGGAATCTATTGGAAATTAGTTTATTAAAAAAAAACGGCAAAACAAGATAATTTTAAAAAATCCCCCACCTTAATGTAGGCTTGGAAAGGTGGTAAGATCAATCAAATATGAGTTCAGCCTTTCACAAAATGACATCAGCGGAGGTACCTGACGCCAAGATCTACGATTACATACGTTACGATCACCATGCCATCTGGAGGAGCTCCCGAGATATCACCCACCTTGGGGAACTCCCTGTTTTTCTCTACGAGACTTGGACTTCATGTTCCTGAATTCCATGTACGACTGGCGTTCACACGTATAATTGGTTATCCAACGTTTCAAACTTCACCGATGGGTAGTCTGCTCGATGTCCTCAAGCAGCGTGGAGTGCTTGACAGTATCAACAGACAGTACTCTATCAGACGGCTTGTTCTGGTTCAGTCCTCGCCTAATATGCGTGGAGATGACGTGCAGCGCTTTTGTCCTGCTCTGCTACTTACGGAACCCATGTAAATGTTCGGCAGCTTGATAGCTATTTCTAACGCTGGGGAGGATAAAAGCCTCAAGGCTCTTTGCTACGAGCGAAAAAAGTGAAATCGGTCTGTATTTTTCGCCTTTGTTGGCATCTTTCAGTAGAAGAACCACCCTGCCCACTTTCCAGATTTCGGGAACGATGTCGGTGACTAGCGACAGGTTGAGAATTTTAGTGAGATACCCGACTCACGGCTCATCCAGCTGTTTCAGCATTAACATGGAGATTCTATCAAGGCCCTACGCTTTGGCTTTGACATTCGCGACATCCTCGGCAGGAAGAGATCTAATGCGACGTAGTACTCTTCTGACTGACTGGGGTTGGTACGACGAAGCTCATCACGCTCATTGGCTAATCCCGTCGCCTCTACTGGAAAATTTGGTCTCACTTCTGGTAATCGACCAGCAGGTATCGGCGAGTGGTTGCACAAGTGATGATGTCTCCAAACGTCCTTTCTGCTACCCGAACATCAGAATTGTTGGGCAGATTTCTGAAGCGGTGATTAGTGAACTCTCTGAAATTAGGCCATGATTGATGAAATGCGGCGTTCGGAGGTGATGAAATCGGCGGTCTTCTGATGGAGATAAGTATGGTGAGATGGTTCGATTCAAGAGAAACGATCGATTACCAGGTGGCGTCTTTTGTCAGACCTGCTGCCACGATGGTTATGTCTGGCAAACTGTCACACTCTCCGCTAATTCTGGAAGGGACATCCTCATTGACCGTGCAAAGCGTAGAGCTATCAACCTGCTCAGCCATCACTATACCCCTTTGGTCATTGCTGACGACCGAATGCCACAACTTATAACGAGCATGAAATTCCGCCAAGACCAGTCGATTATGACCTTCCAAAAGCGGGCGAATGTTGATAACCTGGAGTACAGCTATTTATGGGCGGGATGTATGTATACGTTCAGCAACTCCACCTCGGCAGTTCTACACCTGACTGCTACCCCTATACATTTCAAGTACGGGTCATTTCTTCAGTATAATTAAATTTCATGTAAAGTTTTAGTTATGTTCCCCTCTTTTCCCCCAACGAAAATTTTTTTAAAAGATCAGTAGTAGTCTAAAGATTATATTTTTAAAATATCAGCTGCATCTTTGAAAATTGTTCCCAAAATACTAAGTATAACTTTCAGGGTGTTTTTGAATTTTTTTCAAATGTGCAGGTGATACATTTCGGTTTTAAATACAGAAAAGAGACATTGAGCGGTTCAGTTATATGAAGGATACGTCAAAATGTGGTCCTCAATGTAAAATTTGGAAAATTCTGCCATTTTGATTGATTAAAAATACCCAATATTGGGCGGTACCGATTTATGGGGACAACATCGAAGGGTGGACCTATATTAACCGACAATTTTCTGGGGGTAGCCTACATCCGGGAAATATTAAGTGAGATTTCGCCATTTCGAATTAATAATGTATATAAAACCTTCAAAATTCCGAAAATCGGGAGGTACCATTATATGGGGACCATATCAAAACCCAATTCAAAAATTTTTTGCAAGAAGGTTTTCAGGAACTTAGTTCGTTTGGCGTTGTAATGAGGCCATGTTGATTTTGATATCTGCTACCGTTTTGTCCCATCTACTTTCAGCCAGTGATAGATAGTGTTTGAAGATATCCCCTTTAACTACTCCCATTGGTATTGCGACCGACGCCTTTGGGAGTTCGTTAGAGGCGGATCCTGGTCTAGCTAACTCGTCTGCTTTTTCGTTCCCAACAAGTCCCTTATGGCACAGGAAGTACTTTTGGCCGCTCTTCCCATACAAGTGTCCTCAATTTATCGTTAGCCACCCATATTGTACCAGAAGCTTGGAATGTTGGCAGTAGCGGGACCGAAGCCAGGTAGGAATGGCAGCAGAGGAGAATCGTACAGGCCTACATCCCTTCTGTTGCCAGTAGCGAAGATTCCAATAGCACTACTCCTGCTCATGATGAGAAGTTTCCCAGTTGCTCAACATCAGCATGGATTCCGGAAAATAACAAGTAAATGCCACAACAACATCAAACGAAGTATCCACACATATCAGTCGAGAACTGTACCAGAACAGGCATTGCGAACGCCTTCGATATCATCAACCAGCCAAGCTGTGTGGCCTCCAATCGTTTGTTGAATACAGAATTAAGAAGTCTTAGACCCGTAGATTGAAAGAGGGAGTTCCCGAAGGCGTGGTGATATCTCTTATACCTTTCTGGAATTCCACACCCTCCAGACGGCATAGAGATCGTAATGTATGGGGATGATTGCACGCTTTTGGCGTCCTGTCGACATATGCAATACAATAGGTTAAATATCAACATGTCATCAAGTCACTGGCCGGGAGCAAAGAAATCTTGTTGGCATTCGAAAAGACAATGGGATGGTCAGTTGTAAGATATGCAGTGCCAGTGTGGCATGCAAATGTTAGCGCTAATATTTAAACCTGTCATAATGCCGGTCTGAGGACTGCAACAGAGTGCTTCGTCATTATAACAGTGGACCAGACAATAAAATGTTCTCGATGCAGTCATGTACATACATGGGTGTTACCGTCACGAGTATCCCTGCCACAATCTAATGGACAGGTCTCTTCCAACCCTGCACGTCACTGGAGATCTTCATGATGTAGAGGGAGAGGTACAAAGGTAGAACGAGCCTATTAGTCAGGCCTCTACATTCACACTGATGCAGTTGCGCAGGCAGTTCAATGTTATAGTGTGACTTCTGCGCTCTTGGACAAAGAAAGCAAATTTTTTCTATACGAAATAAACAGTGCTCAGTGAATTGAGCAGAGTTTTTTTTTATACGAAACCCGGTAAAGAAAGGATTAAAATCGATCGGGCCGACTATATGATACCCTACACCGTTGAACCGACTCCGATATAATATGGCACACTTATTTATAGACCAAATTCCGTCACACATTCCAAATTTGATTAAATTTGGACAGATATAAGGTGTTTGGTTCATCAAATATCTCAAATTGGCCGAAAAATATATGGGAACTATATCCAAATCTGAACCAATTTCGATATAATTTGGCACATTTATTTTTTGACCGAATTCAGTGATACATTCCAAATTTCATCGAAATCGAATTCATATAGCACAAAGCGACTTAGAAAGTGATTATATGTAAATCCCCAAAAGTAACTATGGATCTAAGACATAATACCCCTTACCACAGTGTGGTGTAGGGTATAAAAACCCGTGCTCATGGACCTGATGAAAGTTTTTCTATAGGAAAAGCCGTGCTCAGGGACCAGAGGAAAGTTTTTTCTATACGAAAAAAGCCGTTCTCAGAGACCCGAGCAATTTTTATACCCTATACCACAATGTGGAAAAGGGTATTATAAGTTTGTTTTGGTAAAAATTCATGTAACACCGCGAAATATTCGTCGGAGACCCCCAATGTGGTATACCAATCTTCATATCTCGATGAGATATAGCGATTTTGAGATATGTGTCCGTCCGTCCGTCTGTCCATTATAAATTGAAAACACGCTCCAGGCCGCAATTATGGACCGATCGTTACGAAATTTTGTATGGAGGTCGGGTTCAGATCAGAATAGATCCCTATTCTTATTGGTAATGATCGTGAAATATTTAGCGGGTGAAATGGACCAAAAACATAATATTTATCCAATTTTCTAGCGGCTCTGTAGGTCTCAATAATAGTCCGATGAACGCGTAATTTTAAGTAAGGTAAGAGTATATCACAAAGGAGAAGCTTGCAATTTGAGATGGCGATCGGATAATATTAAGAGGGTTAAATGGGCCAAAACTTTTGTGTGAAAATTGTGAAAATTTTTAATATACAGCTTATATCTTAATTCCTGGAAGTGACATTCCGGACAAGTACAGCCTAATATATTCCGTTATTTGTTTGTAGTGTAATAATAAACTCGCTAGAAGTCGCAATTATACATCAAGCAATTATACATTTTTTTATACGAAACCCGGTAAAGAAAGGATTAAAATCGATCGGGCCGACTATATGATACCCTACACCGTTGAACCGACTCCGATATAATATGGCACACTTATTTATAGACCAAATTCCGTCACACATTCCAAATTTGATTAAATTTGGACAGATATAAGGTGTTTGGTTCATCAAATATCTCAAATTGGCCGAAAAATATATGGGAACTATATCCAAATCTGAACCAATTTCGATATAATTTGGCACATTTATTTTTTGACCGAATTCAGTGATACATTCCAAATTTCATCGAAATCGAATTCATATAGCACAAAGCGACTTAGAAAGTGATTATATGTAAATCCCCAAAAGTAACTATGGATCTAAGACATAATACCCCTTACCACAGTGTGGTGTAGGGTATAAAAACCCGTGCTCATGGACCTGATGAAAGTTTTTCTATAGGAAAAGCCGTGCTCAGGGACCAGAGGAAAGTTTTTTCTATACGAAAAAAGCCGTTCTCAGAGACCCGAGCAATTTTTATACCCTATACCACAATGTGGAAAAGGGTATTATAAGTTTGTTTTGGTAAAAATTCATGTAACACCGCGAAATATTCGTCGGAGACCCCCAATGTGGTATACCAATCTTCATATCTCGATGAGATATAGCGATTTTGAGATATGTGTCCGTCCGTCCGTCTGTCCATTATAAATTGAAAACACGCTCCAGGCCGCAATTATGGACCGATCGTTACGAAATTTTGTATGGAGGTCGGGTTCAGATCAGAATAGATCCCTATTCTTATTGGTAATGATCGTGAAATATTTAGCGGGTGAAATGGACCAAAAACATAATATTTATCCAATTTTCTAGCGGCTCTGTAGGTCTCAATAATAGTCCGATCAACGCGTAATTTTAAGTAAGGTAAGAGTATATCACAAAGGAGAAGCTTGCAATTTGAGATGGCGATCGGATAATATTAAGAGGGTTAAATGGGCCAAAACTTTTGTGTGAAAATTGTGAAAATTTTTAATATACAGCTTATATCTTAATTCCTGGAAGTGACATTCCGGACAAGTACAGCCTAATATATTCCGTTATTTGTTTGTAGTGTAATAATAAACTCGCTAGAAGTCGCAATTATACATCAATAGTCACGAAATTTTGCACAGGGTAAGAGTATAGTGACGTAGGGGATGAATGATACCAAGCAACGGTCTTGACCGGCTTTAACATGGCAAAGCCCAGGATTTATCTTGGTCCCTCTTTCATCTCAAGTGTACACTGACCTCCCCGTGGTGTCACCTGGGGAACTGCCTTTAACACCCGTTAAAGGTAGTGAGCTAACATGTGCCGCGCGTTCACCCATAAGAACGTTAAAAACTTGGGTTTGGGCGTCGGGTTAGTAACCCTCCCCTAGAAAAAACATCCTACTATGAAAAAACCAAAGAAAAGAAAAACAAACCCCTCTAAAGTTGACGAACCCCGCAAACGTTTTAAGGACCATGATCTGCGAATCTGCACCTGGAATGTTCGCACTCTTTATAGAGAAGGTGCAGTCTTCGCATTGGCAGACGTACTTGAAAAGTACAAGGCCGATATTACTGCCATACAGGAAATACGATGGATTGGGAAAGGCGTCACAACAACACCTAAAGGTGACGCACTGTATTATAGCTGCCATGACGTAAAGCATGAGTTTGGTTGCGGATTCGTAGTTAGTCGGAGACTAAAACATCTGGTATCCAGCTTCACCCCAGTGAATGAAAGACTTGCTGCAATTCGAATAAAAGCTAAATTCTTCAACATCAGCTTTATTTGCGCTCATGCTCCCACTGAAGAAAAGGACGAACAGGCCAAAGATATATTTTACGAGCGCTTAGAAGAAACATACGACCGTTGCCCTGCCCATGACATTAAAATCATTCTAGGCGATTTTAGCCGCAAAATCCATACTTGGATTCCAGAGACCTCCACAAAGGAATTCATGGTATGACCAGGAGTGTCGTGCAGCTACCGAAGAGAAAAATGCGGCATATAGAGCTACTTTACAATCAGTAGCAACGCGTAGAGCACGAGAGAGATATCGGGAGAAAAGGAGAGAAGAGAAACGTCTTTTCCGCAAGAAAAAGAGAGAAATGGAAAAGCGGGAGTGTGAAAAAATCGAGATGTACAGGAGCCAGAATGAAGTCCGAAAATTCTACCAAAGAGTGAAACATCAAACAGATGGCTTTGGTACAGGCACATCCTCCTGTAGAGACCAGCAAGGTAATCTGGTAATAGATACAGACAGCGTGCTCAGGATATGGAAGGAACATTTCTCCAATCTGCTGGTATCCAATAGTAGCGAAGACGATGATACCACAGATCCAATCCCAGAAGATGGTATAGAATGTATACCGCCCGGCCAAGATGAGGTAAAAACAGCAATCAACCGGCTGAAGAATAATAAAGCAGCAGGAGCCGATGGCTTACCAGCCGAGCTGTTTAAAACCGGAGGCGACGCGCTGATAAGGTGTATGCATCAGCTAGTTAGCACCATCTGGCAGGAAGAACGCGTACCCGACGATTGGAACCTGAGCATCCTATGTCCCGTCCACAAGAAAGGAGATAAGACTGTATGCTCCAACTATAGGGGCATAAGTCTTCTCCCTATTGCCTATAAGATAGTGTCAGGGATATTGTGCGAACGACTAAAGCCAATGGTCAACGAAATAATTGGACCATACCAATGTGGCTTTAGACCTGGCAAGTCCACCATTGACCAGATATTTACCCTGCGGCAAATCCTAGAGAAGACCCAAGAGATGCAGATCGACACATTTCACCTTTTTGTCGATTATAAAGCAGCATTCCACAGTCCCCTCCGATCAAAGGTATTCCACGCAATGTCTGAATTTGGTATCCCCACAAAGCTCATCCGGCTTTGTAAGATGACTTTAACTGATACTAGGTCCTCAGTTAAAATTGGAAAGAACCTCTCCGAAGAATTTTGTACCAAAAGAGGTTTCAGACAAGGAGACAGCCTTTCGTGTGACCTATTCAACATTTTGCTGGAAAAGGTAATACGAGATGCAAATGTCAAAAGAAATGGCACAATTTACACCAATAGCCACATGTTACTTGCCTATGCTGATGACATAGACATCATGAGACGGTCAGTAAAGGAAGTAACTGATACCTTTAGGAAGGTCGAAGCAGAATCTGCGAAAGTGGGTCTGGCGGTAAACGGCGAAAAGACCAAATTGATGGTGTCGACGCGCAAAGCGTCCATAGAGCTCGGGCCAACTGTGGAAGTTGGTACCTACAATTTTGAGGTAGTTAAAGACTTTGTCTACCTCGGCACTGCCATAAACACAACAAACAACATCAGTTGTGAAATAAGAAGAAGAATTGTATTGGCCAACAGATGCTACTATGGTCTAAGTAAGCAATTTAAAAACAAAGCCACATCTCGTCAAACAAAAATAACACTATACAAAACGCTGATACTACCCGTGCTAATGTATGGCTCCGAAGCATGGGTACTTGCGCAAGCAGATAAGGCAGTGCTTGGTGTGTTTGAGAGGAAAATTCTTCGAAAGATCTACGGGCCGATTTGCGTTGACGGTGAATATCGACGTCGTATGAACCACGAGCTATATAAGCTATACAAAGACATGCATATAGTTAAACGTATCGAGATGCAACGATTGCGTTGGCTAGGCCATATCATGAGAATGAGCGATGATGAACCCGCTAAAAAGGCGTATGAATACATGCCACATGGCGGTGCACGCAGAATCGGCAGGCCTAAGCTTCGATGGAGCACACAAGTGGATGAAGAAATGGAAAGGCGCGGTATTACAAAAAGTCAAGCGAAAAACAGAGAGGAATGGAGATCTTTTCTTAGTTCGGTCTATGGAACAAATGTTCTGTACCAACTAAGTAAGTAAGTAAGTAAGTAAGAGTATAGTTCGAAAAAGATGCCTACAATTTTGAATGATGATCTGATATTCTTTAGCGGGTGAAATAGACCATTACTTTTGTATGAAAAATATATTGGTCGATATTTTAATTCCTTGAGGACATATGTATATATTTCGCAAAGTAGCCTACATATGGAAAAAAACTACTGACCTTTCCTCTGATGTAAATTGCAATAAAGTGTTTGCTAGATAACAGGCCTACTGCCTAATATATAATGGGTTTTGTATAGAGAACCACATTTTTATCCCATGCTACATATTGTCTCTCCAAAAGTTTATGTAACACCACGAAATATTCGTCGTATACCCCTTATTTGGTATGCCGAATTTCATATCTCGACGAGATAAAGCGATTTAGCGATGTGTGTCCGTCCATTAAAAATTGTAAACAAGCTTAAGGCCGCAAATATGGACCGATTGTAACGAACGGTTCGGGCCAGAATAGAAATTATTAGTTTTTGGTGATGATCGTGAAATGTTCAGGGGATGAAATGGACCAAAAACAAAATTTTAACCAATTTTGTAGCGGCTCTGTAGGTCAAAATAATAACCCGCAAAATTTTTAACAAAGTTTGAGTTTATGACGAAGAAGAAGCGTACAAACCAACGTGAAGATCAGATAATACTTAGCGGGTTAAATGGACTGAAACTTTTGTGTGAAATTGGTAAGAATTTCAATAACGTAGCGGTTAAACAACGGAAGTAGTAGTACTACATAAGTGGGTTTCATTACATTTTAGTTTTTGTGAACTAAATTTTCCTTTCCTGCTACAAAAATGTCTTTGTCATGCTAGATAACTTTTTGGTTTTGGTCATAAGTATTATACATTACATCTCTGATATTTGATAATTAAATTTTCACAATCATTGAAAAGAAGTTCCGTGGAGAGCGATTGTCCAGGGATAGTGGTATAGGGTATCCCATGGTCGGCTCCGTCCGATTATAGACTTTTCTTACTTGTTTTCTATACGAAAAAACCGTGCTTAGAGACCTACACGAAAAACAAAACATGCTCTGATTAAACTGTTTCTACACGAAAGAACCGTGTCAGGTCCCTGACCACATTTTATCTAAAATTTTTTCTATATGAAAAAACCCGTGCTCAGGGACCTGAAAAATTTTTCCCTATACGAAAAGAACCGTTCTCGGGGACCTGAGCAAAATTGTTCTATGCGAAAAAACCGTGCTCAGGGATCTGAGCAAATTTTTTCTATACGAAAAGATCCTTGCTAATTATTTTTATACGAAAAAACTGTGCTCAGGGACCTGAGCAAATTATTTCTGTACGAGAAACCCGTGCTCAGGGTCATGAGTAAATTATTTATATTGCTCTGGTACTGGGATGGTTGGTGTTCCTCCAAGACTACTACGATACGACTAATCGTGGTTGTAGGAATACGAGACACTTCCGCAGTAATTTTTCCATTTGTAACGCTATGAAATTATCATTTGCGATCCTATAAAGTATATACGAGTATATTCTAGATCAGGGTAAAATCCGTCCGTCTGTGGTAATCACTCTAGCATCCACAAAAATGGAGATAGGACGCTGTTGGGAAGATGCGTCTTTTGTTTGCAGGCAGGTCAAGTTCGATGATGGGCTATATCGGTCCACGTTTTGGTATAGACCCCATATAACTGTACCTCCCAAATTTCGATATTTTGAGGGTTTTAGCTACAATTTTTAACCGAACTAGCTGTAATTTGACATTTGAGGTTATCTGTAGTCACGAAACTTTTCCACCAAAAATCGTCAACATATGTAGGTCCAAATTTTGGAATAGCCCCATTATAACCGTACCTCCCGATTTTCGGTATTTTGAGGATTTTTGCTACAATTTTTAACCAAACTAGCTGTAATTTGATATTTGAGGTTCTCTGTGGTCACGAAACTTTTCCATTAAAAATCGTCAATATAGGTGCACGTGTTGGTATAGCCCCCATATAACGGTACCTCCCGATTTTCGGTATTTTAAGGATTTTAGCTAAAATTTGCAACCGAGCTAACTGTAATTTGACATTTGTGGTTATCTGTGGTTACGAAACTTCTCCACCAAAAATCGTCAACATAGGTCTAAGTTTTGGTATAGCCCCGATACCTCCCAATTTTCGGTATTTTGAGGGTTTTAGCTACAATTTTTAACATAACTAGCTGTAATTTGACAATTGAGGTTCTCTGTGATCACCAAACTTCTCCACAAAAATTCAAATTAACTGTGATATGACATTTGAATTTTCAGTGGTCACGAAACTTCTTGACTAAAAATCGTCAACGTCCATGTTTTGGTATAGCTCCCATATAACGTTACCTCCCGATTTTCAGTATTTTGAGAGTCTTAACTACATTGTTTGAAGAACTACTCGTTATTTGACTTTTGAGGTTCCCTTCAGTTATAAAACTTTTTCACCAAAAATTGTAAGGATAGTTCGACACTTTGATATAGCCCTGTAGGTTTTATCTTTTACCTGGCTGAACACATTTTTTAGATTAGATTACATAATTTAGACATTTGGGGTATCCATGGTCGAAAATTGTTACCATCTTAAACTGTGTTACCATCTAAATCAGTGCTTCCTGATATAGTGACCCAGAAGCACTAAAAAATCCTATGGTGACTGACTAAAATAGCTAGTTAGAACGATAATTATCGAAAGGAACAACTCCTAAAATAAGATCGAGTTCCAAGATGGAATGAGATAGTCCATTCTGTTAAGTATCTCCTCCGCTAACGTTCGACACTTTTGCGTTGTTATCAATTTTAAAATCATTTTGGCCTAAGCAGAGATGGTCTGTCTGACAAAAATCGTGATTCTTTAACTTTAAAAATAAAGCCCCAACAAATGTGTCAGAAACAAACTTCTTTTGTTTCAATCAAAAAACAAACGACCGACAACCTCACCAAAACAAATAAAAAAGATTTGCCAAAATTGGACAACAGAAGAGTGTGGGCTTTTCTTTAATTCGATGGTTTGCAAAATGTCACTTCAAAGTGAAAGTAAACGTGTCGCTGCTCGATTCGAGCGTCATTTCCGATTTAATTAAAAAAAATCGTGCAAAAACTAAAAAAAAATCTACTATGTCAACAATGTTTTACAAAGTTAAAATACAATAACTACTTTTTGATATGCTGCTGCTCGTTTTATAAGTATAGTAAATCTGCTGAATTTTGAAATGACCAAGCCACAGATTTAATTACCATACAATAGCCGGGGAACGACAAAAAATAATTAGTTTTAATTTTGAATAGGGTCAAAAGCAGTAGAAAATTTGAAACAAAAAACATAACTTTGCCACGGATGTTTTGAACTAAATTTTAGCTTACATTGTTGTTGTTGGATTCGGGAGAATACAAACCAAAAAGCCGTTTGATGCTTGCGTTTCATTATGAATTTTAGATTTCAATACTGCAATGATTTCAGTTTTAGATTTTGTCTGCTGTATTCTTTTTGTTTTTTTTTGTCCCCTTTGGCTAGCAGCGTTGGCCGTTGATACCTGTGTCTAATGCATTGTTGGTTGGGTTCGTTGCTTGGTTAAAGGCGTAGCGGCGGCAACGGACAAGAGGAATGCTGTTTAATCTCCAGTTTGAGATAAATGTTTTTTGTATTCACTGCGTCAACGTTAACGACCACAAAGCTCAGCTTTGTCTCGTCGTCATTAGAGTGTCGCGTCGATTTTTGTTTCCTACGCATTACTCTGTCTAATACCCACACACACAGTTCCATAGTTCGGTACATTCGGTTTTCAAATTTTTATTGATGTGTTTTTCGCCTTTTAAAGTTTGAAACAAGTTTTGTATCTTTGTTGGTGGTGTTGTTGTTTTTGTTACATATGAATGACTGGCTAGCTGAGAAGTGGCTTTGAAGTGGTGCGTATGATAAGTGTAAGTGATGATTTGAAAGGTGTTTAGGCGTGCAATGAGCACTAATGGTTTAGGTAAAAAAGATGCTGAAACGTTAGCGGTTCCGTCAACATACTGGGTTGTTACATCAAGAACTATTTTAATGTCATATTCGTACGTCGAAGCCTTTAAGAGTTCTCTCTATAGAAGAGGTTTAAGAGAAGATCCGAAGTTTTTTGTGGTACTTGAAACAATATTGTTTAGTAAAACTAGTTATTGAACTATTCGACGAACTGCCACCTGATCAAATCACAAAAACAAAAATCACAATCGCACTGCGGCCGGTTCTATGTACCGGATTGTCTCCGAGGGATTTTTGACTAGGGACCATTACTTCAACAATTACGTGTCTGTGTTCGTGTATAGGAGCTGCATTTTATCCCTGAATACTTTCTCCGAGCCCTTATGGTCCGGACCGGGTGAAAAATCCCGATCCATGGATCTGTTCCATTCGCCAGATCCGCATACACCATATATATGTCAACATCGGTGTGATGTAATGGTGTTATGTTATTGTTCCATAACATCTCCTAGCGTGTTCCCTACTTCTTTTTTGGATTCATCGTCGTCGTCGGAATACAGGACTACCCCGCAGTCTCCCCAACAACAACAAACGCAGCATCTTACACCACATGTTGTTGTTCGGCGCCCCGGAAATGTATCGTTCTTGCAGTTCAATCGCAACAAAGTCAAGGAAATTGTAGAATTTATGAGTTGGAGAAACATTATGGTCGCCACGACCCCGAAAACAAAGCTCACCGTCATCTGTAGCTTGCAACGTTGCGCTGGTTATAACGTTTTGCGAAAGGATCGTACAAGAAGCAGCCTTCCTTTTATACCATCCAGTACAGACTATCTCGCTTGAGCTTGTTTCTAGTGACTCATACATGGATGGTATGGGCAATCAGTCAATTATGGGACTGCCGAGGTTGCGTTACTTAATGCCTAACATTAGTTCTCCTTCGGAAGGCAATAATGCTCTGGTGCTAGGGGACTTCAATGCTAATCATGAGCTTTGACATTCTATCCTAGGCCGAGAAAATTGATAGCTCTGCATTTTGCACGGTGAACGAAGACATCCACCCGAAGTTAACAGGTGATCTCCACAGCTCCCCAGACATTACCATTGTGGCACACGGTCTGATAATTGACGTGTTTTGGTAATCCGTCATTTCCCTTGGCTCAGACCAACTCCCTATCATTGTCTCCATTAACAAACCAACCGACTTCATAAGTTCTGATCGCTGCACTTTTCTGAAGCATGAAAAAGCTGAACCCAGGCCAAGGTTCAGAGAATTTTTCCAATCACCGCTTCGAAGAGGTGCACATATGCCTAGATCCAGGGGTAGCTGAGAGAATATTTCGGAACATCATCAAAGTTGCACCTACTGACTATACACCTGCTGGTCAAATAGCTGAAATTGGACCAAATTTCCCAGCAGTGGCGACGGGACTAGAAAATGACGTGTTCAACTCTTCGTACAAACCCTAAAGAGCCAATAGTTGGCTCTTCCAGAAATCAACAGGCTAGTTAGTATTCACTCTCGAATCCGGAAAAGATGACTGTTACTTTCAACGGCGTGACAGTGACAGATTCGAACAGGCAGTTCATAGAAACTCCGAGAGTGATAGGGCGAAGAGGAGTGTGCTACACCGTACAAGAGTCCTCCCAGCCGAGGACGTACCTCCACAATTTACAATGAGCGATGTTGCAGATGTCAACAGATAAGCGAAATCATCCAAAGAATTGGTGCCACAAGGAATCTTAAGCAACTGGATGAAACCCCAGGTTCAGGATTTGAAAAGTGTCCTCAATCAGTTGCACAATAAAGCCTGAAAAGGAAATCCCGAGACCAATATATTCGTGCTCGGTTTGTTACATCCGCATAAATCAAAGCTTCGGCGAGATGCAATAGAAGTCGGAAGTGGGTGCAGCCATGGGTTGTTCTGGACGTGTTCATACGAGGGACTATGACAGAGACAATGTTGCTGCATACTGCGTGAATACAGCCCCCAGTGAGTAAACGTTGTCAGATTACGCGAAACCCGCTCAGTCCCCTCAACAGCAACCGCACACGCACCGGCACCAGCCGTTGTTGTTCTAATCCCGGAAAATGCATCCTTTTTGCAATTTAATTGCAATGAACAATGAAGTATGGGGGTAGCAGTCAGGTGTGGAACTGCCGGAGTAGAGTTGCTGAACGTATACATGCCGCCGATTAATATCTGTACTCCAGGTTATAGGTCCAACATTAGCCCGCTTTTGAAATGTCAGAACCGTCCGGTCTTGGGGGACTTTAATGCTCATCATGAGTGCTGCAACCGCTCGGTATATATTCCTCTAATCGTATACCCGAAGTGAAACCAACGACGGGATTATCAAATGAGCGTGATGCGCTTCGCCGTGCCAACCCCTGTGACCGCAGAGTCAGGGAGCCGACCCTGGAAAGTTGGTTGGTGAGCATAAGCGGAACAAGTGGTTAAATCATCGGAAGAGTTGCAATATTAGAGCCGGAATAAATTAAAAGTGTTCAACGGTTAAGTCACTCGCGAACCCTTCTGATGTTCGGGTAGCAAAGCGGATGTTCTGAGACATCATCAATGCTGCAACCGCTCGGCATATATCCCTCTAGTCGAATACGCCAAATGAGACCAAACTTCCCTGCAGAGGCGACGGGCTTAGCAAATGAGAGTGATGAACTTCGTAGTGCAAACCCCAGTGACCGCAAAGTGAGAGAACTGACCCTGGAAAGTTGGTCGGTGAGCATAAGCGGAACAAGGGGTTAAATCATCTGAAGAGTTGCAACATTGGACACGGAATAAATGAATTGTGTGCAACGGTTAAGTCACTCTCGCACCCTAGAAAGGTGGAAGACAGGACTTAGTCACGTTTGGCGACGTTACGCTGACTGATCCGAAGAGGTGTGCAAGTTATTTCAGTCAACAGTTTGTCGAGCACCTCGGGAGTGACAGGGCGGAGAGAAGAGTACTACGCAGAGCTCCGAATACTCGCTCTAATTCGCTCGAACTCCACTCGCGAGTGAAACTCTTCTTGAATTCGAGCAAGTTGCCCCCTTTCCCACCCAAACAAAAACTTACTCCACCCTCAAATTAATTTGCCCAACCCCACCAACAAAATTGCACCAAAAAAAAAAAAAACTTACACCCTCCCCCCAAACTTTCACTCGCGAGTAAATCGGAGCTCTGCTACTACGTCACATTAGATCTCTTCCTGCCGAGGATGAGCCACCGCATTTTACAATGGATGATGTTGCGAATGCCATCATCCAAAACATTGGACTCTGATGGAATCTCCATGGTAATGCTGAAACAGCTTGATGAGCCGGGTGTGGAGTATCTCACTTAAGTTCTCAACCTGTCGCTAGCCTGTCCCGATGTCTGGAAAATGGGTAGGGTGGTCCCGCTAATGAAGCCAGGCAAGGTGAATCGTACAGGCCGATTTCGCTTTTGTCACACGTAGCAAAGACCCTTGAGACCTTAGTCCTCGCCAGTGTTAGAAATAGCTATCCGCCGATTCCGTTAGCAGTACAGCACGACAACAGTGATGCACCCCACCTCCATACAAATTCTAGGGGTCAGATGCGACACGCATCAATTGACGACCTGAAGGGCGTCTTTATAGGCGACCTGAAGGGCGTCTTTATAGACGACCTGGAAAGCGTCTTTATAGACGACCTGAAGGGCGTCTTTATAGACGACCTGAAGGGCGTCTTTCTAGGCGACCTAAAGGGCGTCTTTCTAGGCGACCTAAAGGGCGTCTTCCTAGACCACCTGAAGGACGTCTTTATAGATGAGAAGAAGAAGGACGCCCTTCAGATCGTCCATAAATACGCTTTTAAGCTCGTCTATATAGACGATCTGAAGGGCGTCTTTATAGACGTTTTGAAGGGAGTCTTTGTAGGCGACCAGATAGATGTCTTTATAAATGAGAAGAAGGAGTTTTTATAGATGACCTGAAGAGCGTCGTTATAGACGACCTGAAGGGCGTTATTCTAGACGACCTGATGGGCGTCTTTATAGACGACCTGAAGGACGTCTTTATAGATGAAAAGAATAAGAAGAAGAAGAAGAAGGAGGACGCCCTTCAAGTCGTCCATAAATACGCTCTTAAGGTCGTCTTTATAGACGATATGAAGGGCGTCTTTATAGACGATTTGAAGGGCGTCTTTGTAGACGACCAGATAGATGTCTTTATAGATGAGAAGAAGGAGTTTTTATTGACGACCTGAAGGGCGTCTTTATAGATGACCTGAAGAGCGTCTTTATAGACGACCTGAAGGGCGTCTTTATAGACGACCTGAAGGGCGTCTTTATAGACGACCTAAAGGGCGTCTTTATAGACGACCTAAAGGGCGCCTTTGTTCTAATGGGCGTCTTTATAGACGACCTGAAGGACGTCTTTATATATGAAAAGAATAAGAAGAAGAAGAAGAAGAAGGAGGACGCCCTTCAGGTCGTCCATAAATACGCTCTTAAGGTCGTCTTTATAGACGATCAGATAGACGATAGATAGATGTCTCTATAGGTGAGAAGAAGGAGTTTTTATAGACGACCAGATAGATGTCTTTATAGATGAGAAGAAGGAGTTTTTATAGACGACCTGAAGGGCGTCTTTATAGACAACCTGAAGGGCGTCTTTATAGATGACCTGAAGGGCGTCTTCATAGATGACCAGAAGATAATCTTTATAGATGACTAAAAGCGTGCCTTTATAGACGACCTGAACGGCGTCTTTATAGATGACCTGAAGGGCATCTTTATATATGACCAGAAGGGCGTCTTCATAGATGACCAGAAGATAATCTTTATAGATGACTAAAAGCGTGCCTTTATAGACGACCTGAACGGCGTCTTTATTGACAACCTGAAGGGCGTCTTAATAGACGACCATAAGCGGGTCTTTATAGACGACCAGAAATGTGTTTTTATAGACGACCAGAAGAGCGTTTTTATAGACGACCTTAAGAGCGTCTTTATAGACGGCCTTAAGGGCGTCTTTATAGATGACCTGAAGGGCGTCTTTATAGACGACCAGAAGGATGTCTTTATAGATGAGAAGAAGGACCAACTAAATAAATAATATGATTTCGAAAATCACCATACGGGTCATCTTTGTTTTCAAAACTTCCAAGTTTTTAGATTCCTTCGTTTGGGGCGTATGATGTATCTCATAAAATTTATTCGGCATACGTCATGTGGTACTATGGTTCTAAAAGGAGTAACAATTTATTGATCATACGCATCATGTTTTTCAATATCACTGTGCAACATTTTTGAGCCAATCGCGTGCAAACAACTTCTGCCCAGAATTTTATGAAAGTAGAGGACCAATAGGCAAAAACCATATTTGGGTTTTGTTTTCTTAGATCGGGTTCGGTTTTTATGGCCTCATCTAAAAATGGCTAAAGATCAAATTTTTAGAACAAATCGGGGCTGTATCTCTGAAACCAATACGAATCTTGTTTTGACATCTGCAGCAAACTTGTAGATAAGAGCACGAAGAAAATATTTGGAGGAAGAGTGAACTGGAAAAACTGCATTTATTGCCTCAAATTTTATAATACATCTAAAAATTCTATAATTTGTGTATATTTCGCAGCGTATCTCCCAAAATGTTAAATTCTTCTTAATGTTACCTTTTGGGAAAATATTCTCTGGAATGTAATACACAACTCTTCAGAACATTATGTTGTTGTTAAATGCCTCTATCGCCTTGTTTATAGCAAATTTTCAAACAACAATTTGGTAAATATTTCAATAATTCATTGAAGTCCCAAACATGAGAATAAACAGCCTGTGTGAACATTGTTTGAAATAAGTTTTGTAAAAGGTATGTTATGAAATACCCCTTAAACAACGTGAAATAACAATTTTATAGGTTCAGAATGTTCTGAAGAATTGATGGTCACATTATTTGGAACATTTTCAGAATGGTTACTTGTTTCAACTTCCAACAGTTTAGTTGTTACTGACCAGAATTTCAGAAATTATGTAAACTTGTCTATATTTTAACGAGTTTGATGCGCTAGATGCAGCTTTTCCTAGTTCATTTGTTTGACACATAAGTTCTACTACTTAAGGGCTAAAATATTTCTGAAGACTGCAAAGCAAAATTCCTATTAGTTTCGGAGATAAAGGTCCGATCACTGGAAAAAAGGCTCATTTTAGGTCGGTTTAGATGAGGCCATAAAATCTAAACCCGATCTGAGAACACAAAACCCAATTAAGGTTTTTGTAGCCTTAATATGTACTTTCAGAAAATGCCCATTAGAAGTTGTTTGCATTTCCAGTGTTGCACAGTGTATTAAAAGTTAATTGGCTTCTATAAGTTGTAAGTTTTCCACAATAATCCAAAGTCTGACATTTAGATTTGTTTACTCCAGCTATAGTTCTCAAACATATTACACTATCCCCTACACTCTATTGGAACCGTTTCAAGCTAGAGCTAAAACGCTCACGCGTTCTTCGAGCGGATAGTAATTATTCCGGCGCTTATTCTATAGAGACATACTTGCTTTTCGACAGCAACGACAACGATGATGATGATGACTTTTTTTCGTTGAGAGCAGAGTAGGAGGATTGGTGGCAAACAAAGTCTATTTTTTCTGTGTGTGGCTCTGCTGCTGCTTTATAAAAACCCACTTGCAAATGAAGTCGCCAAAACTACAGCGGCGTCTACGCTGCTGAAAAACGCTAACAGCATACAGGTTGAAAATAGCTCCAGCTAAACAAAAATGATCAGTTCAATTTTAGTGCTGGTACGCGACGGTCGATTATTCTTCCGAATATTAAAGTAAATATAAAGAAAAGAAAAAAAAAACAAATACAATAAATAAAACTATTCTAATGTTTTTGTAAAACGAAAAAAGAAGAAGAAAAAGCAAAAGAGAATTAGAAATAAAAATCAAGTTATAATTAATGACCCCAAGTGAAGGAAACTAAAACAACAGCACTAAAAGAAAAGAGTATTAATGAAAATTTGAAAAATTAAAACAAAGAGAAAGAAAGCGAGAGAGAAAAATAAGAGTGAAAATTTGAAAGCTAACATTGTTTCGGCCTGTCTAACTACTAACTAACTTACAGCAAAGAAAATTTGAAAAAGAGTATTTTGAGAGAAGTGTTGTTTGTGTGATATTCGTGGCATTTGTGTGGTATGATTGTTGTTAGTGTTGTCGCTTTTATTCTGTTTTTTTTTGCGTTTGTGGGTTTGTTTGTGTGATTATTTTCCTCCTTTTATTTTGGCTTTGCTTTGGCTGTTTGATTGTTAAGTTAACAAACCGAAATTATTAGTGTATTTTATACCTTGATAGCGTTTTGGTTCCAACAACAGACCGACCGGGTACATTATTAGCTAAGCGCTTATTTTTTATGTCGTTCGTCGTCGGAATCGTTAGCGTCCATCGGTCGTATGTGATGATGTGTATCATTTGTGAATGCGTGTGTGTGTATCTGTGACTCTAGTGAATAATATTTAAAAATAAAGCATTCCGACATTTGGCTGCGGCTGTGTTTTTTTCGCGTGTTTTTCATTCCCTCCTCAAAAGTAATCAATAAAAAGAAATTATTTTTTAAACAAACCTTCAAACGACAAAAGGCAACATCAGGCCAACGAATAGCTAAGCATTTACGAGAATATTAATTTATATTTTTTGTATTTAATTTTTATTTTCTTCAACGAAATTCTTTAGAGAATTAAACGAAAAAAAGTTTTTTTAAAACGAACCTCAACGAAAAAAAGTGATATTTTTTAAAAAAGAATTTTAATATTAAAAATAATAAAAAGTTGTGAAATAAGAAAAAAATAAAAGAGAAGAATTTTAATAAAAATAAATAGAAGAGCAAGAAAAATAATTTAAAAATAATTAACAAATTTGGAAAGTTTTGAAGTGAAATAAATAACAAAATAACAACAAAATGGTCTCAAAAAACGCCAAAAAGAAACAACAAACTAATGGCTCCTCAACATCAGCATCCACATCCTCCTCCTCAACGGCAACAACATCAACGGTACAGGCTAGCGGCAATCCTTCCACTTCCAAGGCCCTGAAATCTACACACAAGGATCTACAAGCCTCCACGGCTGGGGATTTTTATGAAGTGTCCGGCTCAAAAACCTACAAGGCCTCATCAAGTAAAAAATCCTCAGCCATGTCAAGTGAAACCAGTGTCATCAACGAGTCTGGCCTTACCCAATCATCATCATTCTCTTCCTCACAATATCATGCAGAGGCAATGGATGCGTACTCCAGTACCAGCGGAAAAATTATTTCCTCCATTGATTTGGTTAGTGAAAGTGCCATCCAAGAACCCATTTTCTCAGTACCCATTGATGTGGTGGAGATCAGCAATACGGCAGCTGCCAATACCAAACAACAAATGTTCTCCACTTCATCGAAATCAATGATGTCCACCTCTTCGTCAAAATCTCAACAAATGTCTTCATCCTCTACAAAGGCCATACTCTCCTCGGATGCCTTGTTGGGTGATGGTGGTGGTCAAATTGTTGAAGTGGAATTCCAGCCAGAAACGGTAATCATCAAAGATGAATCAATGGCCACGAAACAAGCTTACCAATCAACTGCCAAAACAATAAATGGTGCTACTGAAATGACATCATCGTCGATGTTGTCAAGCCAGTTTAAGGCAAACGAGTCTGTGAATGGTCAAACCATAAATGAACAAAATCACTCCAACACAGACTATTCCTCTTATTCCACACCGAATTATAACAAATTGCCTGTGGATGGAACCGGTGTTGGTGTTGGTGGCAATACAATGCTCTTAAATACCCCCACAACACCGCAACCATATCAGGTAACCATGCCCATAACACCCACTACCTCGGATTCTAAGATAACTCAACAAGATTTACAAATGAAGCAACAGCAAAGCACAACCAAGTCTTCCATAAATGAATTTACCAGCAGCAGTAGCATTAGCAGCAACATACAAAAACAACAAAATTTAAGCGATCATTTGCAACAGACAACAACCACCAACATTCTCGACAATAACAACAAAACTCAAAACATTACCAACAGCAACAACACCACTGGACTGATAAGCAATAACAACAGCAGCAACATTACCAACAGCAGCAGTATCAACACCTCCAACAACAAATCGAAGAAATCCACAAAATCTTCTACCACCAAACAAATAACCGAACAAGAATCTACCACCCAAGAGAGTTTGAGCAAAAAGAGCACCTCTGTCAATAAGAAAGAGATTTACGACATTAAAACCAAAACCTGGACCGAGATAAGTGATGATCTGAGTACAGCGGGTATCAATAAGAAACAACCGACATATGAACGTTTCGTTAGCCATGGTCAGGATGGCACCTGTAAGGTAACCTACAAAAAGAAAATCTACGATCAACGTAACAAGAGATGGCGTGTCGTTGAAGAGAAAATCGTTGATAATGCCCACGATACAGGGTTTCCTGAAATAGCCGATGATGTCATAAATACAACGCGTACCACATACACGACAAAAGTTTATGACTCTAAGCTGGGCCAATGGAAGGTTGTCGACGAGAAATCGTTTGTGGATACCAAAGCTTATGTACCGCAAGATATTGCTCGTGAAATTGAAAAAGATAATACAGATGTTGCCAATATAACGACAACAACGGAGATAACAAAGGTGAGTTGAGTGTGCGATTGTGTGTGTGAGAATTTTTTTAAATAAAGAAAGAGAAAGCTGGAATTAAGAGCATGGGGGCGAATCGTAAGAGTAGTTTAATGAAGAGTAATTTTCAATTGAATGAAGAGATGTGAATTAAAGGAAATGTTGAGATCATAATATTGACACAGTGGGATAAAATGTGAGACAAACAGAAATACTGTTGTTGCGTATAAATCAGTAGGTTTTGTCGATAGTATATATCCTCAGCATAGTGGCGTCCACAGAGGGTCGGCACAGGGGAATAATGGGAATAAAATCCCATTTTGCCAGAAAATATGCATATATTTTTTGGTTTCCAGAACTTTATATAACTTTTTCTGGTAATCGCGATCACAGGAATAAAATTCGGTAATGTCAAAATTATACAAATGTAGGTATTAAAAAAAAAACATTACAATTTGTGCAATTGAATATCCCATGAACAGATTCAACACCGTTTTTGGTGATAAAAATGTTTTTCTCAAATTTATTGATAAAGAAGCTTCATACTCGTTGGTGCCCTAAAATACTTTTTTCGAACATTTTAATATTTCCATCACGGGAAGTTATGACTTTCACAAAGAGCATACTATATAGTTGAACTCAGAACCACGAAGATTACCTGTGGTTAAAATTTAAAAGCTAACCAAGACCATAAATTGTACCTAAGCCAAATATATTACAGTAAAGTCGAGAAGAAGTGAATGGATATGGCCCATCTTCGAACTTTAGAATGTGAATTACTTTTAGAGTTATCGTAAGTAGCATCCAGGTCCATTATTTCAATGAATTCCTCGGTCTTTTGGCTGAACAGGGTATATACACATTGACTAATCAAAAAAGTGTCGCTTCGAAATTATGGTGCTTATGGTTGAGAAATTTGGAATCGATTTAACCATGTCCGTCCATCTGTGGTGGAATTTTGTAACTCATTTTCCGTGTTACCGACAAAAATCGGCAAAATTAAAATGCTTTTTTAATTAATTTCTCGTTGGAATCGAGCTTAATGACCGTTTATTTTTCAAGTGAAAGGGAAAGACGAAGATTCGAACCCACACAACCACCACTATGTGCCATGCATGTTTCGCCGTTGGTAGAGCGGCTCATCAGACATATCGGCTGTGGAGTGGCTTCTCTGGCATCGAACTTTTCTTCTTTCAAAATACAATTTTTGTTTTAACAACAATGGGTATTTGCCCATTCAATTGTGTGGCTTTCATGAAAAACGCTTAGTGCTGTCTTTGAAAGTAATGAGTGTGGCTCTGAACGCGCCGCGACAACGCTTTTTCCTGTGTTTTTCAAGGATGTGGGTTCAGCTTGGCTCAGCTGATTTTTATTACAGTGTTTTATTTAACTTGCTTTGATGTACGTTTAGTTCAAATCTGGTAACTCATTTTCCACACAGTTGCAGCTGACCAATCGAATTGAGACTTTGTACACTTTTCAGATTTAGATGAAAATACATGAATATGGAATCAAAACCAATATTGGTCCACTTTTATAGTGTTTTAACGGTGTTTTATTTAAATTGCATTTCAAATCTGGTAACTCATTTTCCACATACTTGCAGTTGACCAATCGGATTAAAACTTTGCACACTTTTCAGATTTGGATGACAATACTTGAATATGAAATTAAAACAAAGATTGGTCCACTTTACAGTGTTTTTACGGTGTTTTATTTAACTTGCATTTCAAATCTGGTAACTCATTTTCCACACAGTTGCAGCTGACCAATCGAATTGAAACTTTGCATACTTTTCAGATTTGGATGACAATATGGACCCATTTTTTCCTACTGCCTCCATATAGCGGTATAACCCGATTTCAGGTATTTTGAGGATTTTATCTTCATTTTTGCCCGAATTAGCTGTCATTTGGCATTTGGGATTTCTAATGATACAGACATTTCCCCACCAAAAATTGTGAACATAGGTCCAGGTTTTGGTATAGCCTCCCTTCAGCGGTACCACTCGATTTCAAGTATTATGAGGATTTTATCCTCATTTTTAGGCCAAATTGGCTGTAACTTGGCAATAGTGCCCCCCATTGGTACAGAAACTTCCTCACTAAAAATGATGGACATTGGTATAGCCCCCATATAGCGGTACGGACCGATTTCAAGTGTTTTAAGGACTTTATCTTCATTTTTAGGCCGAATTGGCTGTCATTTGGCATTTTGGATTTCCAATGATACAGACATTTCCCCACCTAAATTTGTTGACATAGGTCCAGGTTTTGGTATAGCCCCCATATAGCGGTACGGCCCGATTTCAAGTGTTTTAAGGATTTATCTTCATTTTTAGGCCGAATTGGCTGTAACTTGGCATTTGGAGTCCACAATAATACAGAAAATTCTCCACCAAAAATTTCTGACATAAGTCCAGGTTTTGGTGTAGCCCCCATATAGCGGTACGGCTCGATTTCAAGTGTTTTAAGGACTTTATCTTCATTTTTAGCCAGACTTGGCTGTAACTTGGAATTTGGAGTCCCCAAGGGTACAGAAACTTCCCCACCAAAAATTATGAACATAAGTCCAGATTTCGGTATAGCCTTTATATAACGGTACTACACGATTTCAGGCATTTTAAAGTTTTTATCTAAATTTTCGGCCTAAATTGACTATAATTTTGTTCTTAGTGGTCAAAAAATGTATTTACTAAAAAGTTAAAAACAAAAAATGATTTAAAACAAGTAAGAAAAGTTTATAGTCGGACGGAGCGACCATGGAATACCCTATACCACAATCCCTGGACAATCGCTCTCCACGGAACTTCTTTTCAATGATTGTGAAATTTTTATTATCAAATATCAGAGATGTAATGTATAATACTTATGACCAACACCAAAAAGTTATCTAGCATGACAAAGACATTTTTGTAGCAGGAAAGGAAAATTTAGTTCACACAAACTAAAATGTAATGAAACCCACTTATGTAGTACTACTACTTCCGTTGTTTAACCGCTACGTTATTAAAATTTTTACCAATTTCACACAAAAGTTTCAGTCCATTTAACCCGCTAAGTATTATCTGATCTTCACGTTGGTTTGTACGCTTCTTCTTCATCATAAACTCAAGCTTTGTTTAAAATTTTGCGGGTTATTATTTTGACCTACAGAGCCGCTAAAAAATTGGTTAACATTTTGTTTTTGGTCCATTTCATCCCCTGAACATTTCACGATCATCACCAAAAACTAATCATTTCTATTCTGGCCCGAACCCAACCTCCTTAAAAAATTCGTTACAATCGGTCCATAATTGCGGCCTTAAGCTTGTTTACAATTCTTAATGGACGGACACACATCGCTAAGTCGCTTTATCTCGTCGAGATATGAATTTTGGCATACCAAATAAGTGGTCTAGGATGAATATTTCGTGGTGTTACATAAGCTTTTAGAGAGACTACATATTGTCATGGGATAAAAATATGGTTCTCTACACAGAACCCATTATATATTAGGCAGTAGGCCCGTTATCTAGCAAACACTTTATTGTAATTTACATCAGAGGAAAGGTCAGTAGTTTTTTCCCATATGTAGGCTACTTTGCGAAATATATATGTTCTCAAGGATGAAAATATCGACCAAAAATAAAATTTTTTTATTTTTCATACAAAAGTAATGGTCCATTTCACCCGCTAAAGAATATCAGATCATCATTCAAAATTGCGACTTCTAGAGAGTTTATTATTACACTACAAACAAATAACGGAATATATTAGGCTGTAACTGTGTTATCTGATCATGCACACCAACATAATTGGCATCAATTGAAAGGTCAAGCGTTCCACTTTCAAGTATATCTCACTTGTCCGGAATGTCACTTCCAGGAATTAAGGTATAAGCTGTATATTAAAAATTTTCACAATTTTCACACAAAAGTTTTGGTCCATTTAACCCTCTAAATTGTATCCGATCGCCATTTCAAATTGAAAGCTTCTCCTTTGTGATATACTCTTACCTTATTTAATATTACGCGTTGATCGGACTATTATTGAGACCTACAGAGCCGCTGGAAAATTGTATAAATATTATGTTTTTGGTCCATTTCACCCGTTAAATATTTCACGATCATTACCAATAAGAATAGGGATCTATTCTGATCTGAACCCGACCTCCATACAAAATTTCGTGACGATCGGTCCATAATTGCGGCCTGGAGCGTGTTTACAATTTATAATGGACAGACGGACGGACGGACACACATCTCAAAATCGTTTTATCTCGTCGAGATATGAAGATTGGTATACCACATTGGGGGTCTCCGACGAATATTTCGCGGTGTTACATGAATTTTGACCAAAACAAACTTATAATACCCTTTTCCACATTGTGGTATAGCGTTTTAATTTTACTAACATAAATCTTGTTCGAAGAGGGGCCATATAGATTCACACTCTCTACTACGTTTTAAAAATGGTGCACATTATACGTCTCGAAGGAAGTAACCGAATTGGTCCCAACTTATCACAATGTAATATTTCTTCCATACGTAAAACAGGGAAAAAGTTCATACCTCTTGATTGAGATAATTTGGGCCATTATAGCTCAAAAAAAATTTACATTATACATCCTAAGAAATTTGTCAAAATTTCCAACACCTTCGTGTATCACGGTGCGCCTGAACTAACTTTAAATGAAGGGTGCTTACACCTGGGAAGTTTTGCGGATTTTGAAACTACAATGTTCATAGATGAGAAAAATCAAAAACAAAAAAAAATGGGCAGAGGGTTTTTTAAAGGTTTTCACGATTTTGCTTGGAAACTAAGGAAAGTGTTGTAGAGAATTTTCACAGCTACAAAATTTTCTTTAGTCTCTTTTCGATAGGACTTGCCGTTTCCAAGCAAAAACCTGAAAACCTAAAAAAAACTACAAATCTGAACTTTGAGCGCCATTAGTTAAAAATTTCTTGTTTTTGGATTTTTCTCATCTATGAATATTGCTGTTTCAGAATACGCAAAAATTTTCTAGGTGTATGCGGTTTTCATTTAATGTGGAGGCGATACTGTGACTAGGTGCATTGTCCCAATTTGAACTTCTATATCTCAAAGGTGGTAAAACCTACGAAAATATCATAAATGTGAACCTTGTGAATCACTGCTACAACATTTCGGTAGGACTTGCTGTTTCCAAGCATAAACCTGAAAACCTAAAAAAATAAAAATGTGTCTATGAACATTGTAGTTTCAGAATCCTCAAAAACTTCCCAGTACACAGAGGACGAAATCATTGATCTAGCGGCGCGAAAGTCAAAAAATCAAAGTATAAAATTGCGAAATGTTTTCCATTATATCGATTACAGACACTCTGCTGACTAAGATTTTGTTTTTACTTTTTTGTTGTTGTAAATATTCACTCAGTTATTCAGTGTCAAGTGCGAGAAATTTTGACGGATCATATTTTAATAAAACTGTTGCAAAAACCTGATCTCAAATTTGTTTAATTGTTAAATAAATTCGTAATAAAACTAAACAAAGTTTATTTTTTATTGATAGGGGAGGGTTTAAGTTAAATTAAAATAAAATGTTTGGGGCCTGAAGTTACATAGTATATAAAGCAATAAATTTTCAAAAATTGTTATTTTTTGTATGTTTTTAGTGCAATATACTTTTGTTGGATGGAGCGTAACTACAAAGGTCCACCGAGGTTCGGTCCAGTTATTTTTTTAATAATTATATTGGACTCCCTAGATTCCGAATAACCAAAATTTAGCTGCAAATCTTGCTGATAAATGGTCTTGAAAACTAGCTTAAATCCTCAAAATACCCAAAATCTGTCGGTATGGTTATATGGGGGCTATATCAAAATGTAGACCTATATTCGCAATTTTTGGTGGAGAATTTTTGTGTCCACTGGGAACCCCAAATACCAAATTACACCTAATTTGGTCGGAAAATGTAGCTTTAAATCCCCAAACTACTGAAAGTCGGGTGGTACCTTAAAAGGGGCCTATACCCAAACGTGAACCTATGTCCACAATTTTTGTTGGAAAGGTTTAGTGATCACTAGGAACCCTAAGTACCAAATTACAACTAATTTGGAAGGAAAAGGTGGCTTAAATCCTCAAAATATCGAATATCAGGAGGTACCGTTATATGGGGGCTATACCAAAATATTTGCCTATGTTGTTCATATTTAGTCCATAATTACCCACAGACACAGATTGAGTTTGTGCAAAATTTCAGAAAGATATCTTCTGTCGTTTCCAAGTTATTAATTTCGCGCCGCTAGATCAGTGGTTTCGACCACTGTGCAGTAGTGCGATTCTCTAACTCATTTTTTGAGTTACCGACAAAAATCGGTAAAATTAAAATTATGAATGAAAAGTTCAAATAAAAGTTGACAACACTCTTGCTATCGGTAGAACTTTACGACTGCTTTTTATTCATCGCTAACTTACCGAAAAACATCGGTAACTACCGAAATTACAAGCATTTTATTTTACCGACAATTGTCGGTAACTCAAAAAATGAGTTAGAGAATCGCACTACAGGTGTAAGCACCTTCCATTTGAAGTTTTTTCAGGCGCACCGTGCAGTCTCTATGGATATTAAATTTGATAGCTTAAATTTGATAGTTTTTGTATACATTTGATTATTTCAGCCCCTAATGGTACATAGCCAATATGACGTATTTCTAGGGGTTTACACACATTTTCAAACCGCACCAGCTGTACTTTGGTATTTTGTGCTCTTTCCGCCGTTCATTCTAAAACTGATACTTCCCATTATTAGCAAAAAATACATTTTGAATTTTATTTCCATACGGAATTTTGATAAATGAAAATCCTCTGCACAAAAAAACAAAAAGAAGAAAAGGAAAATTACTGGCAAAAAGTTATATAAAAATGAAACTTTAAGTTATAATCGAAGATCTTCAGAGAGCCTAAGAATTGTTCTACAAAAATATTGTTCTCGGAGGACCAGAAAACTAGTGCTCAGGAAATAGTTCTCTGAAAAACTGAGAATTTCAGAATCCTTAAAGGATCTGACGTATTTATACCCTCAGCCTTTAGGCTAAGGAGGGTATATGGTAATATTCAAAAATGTTTTACAATCGTTGAAGTTGAGGTTCACCATTTAATAAGTCGCGAACTGTTAATATATTTTATAAAATATGAATGAATTTATATTAACTGAAGTGTTTTAGCCACGATCTCATAATATGGACCATAACAAATAATTTTCGTGGAAGCTGCGTTGGTGGTAATATAAAAAAATGGGTAAAAATGTGTTGAAGTTAGCAAGCTTTTTTGTGTTTTTTTCTTGATTTCTGGTCAAACCAGGGAAAATTCAGACCTGAGCTCAAAGAAAGAATTGAAGAATACCCCTTGGGCAACATGATTCTTCTCGATATATACAGTGCATCCCCCTTAAATCGATGCTGACATTTTGAAGTTTTGAAATCGGGGTTTTTTGAATTTTTCTTATAATTGGAGGGCGCAACCAGATAATGACCTAATCTATTTATTGGATTGTAGAACTCGTGATTCCACGTCGTTTGATGTATATCTCATGAGTGTGCTCCGCACAGCTCCCTAGTAATAGGAGTCCAAAGTCGAATTTTTGGTGCGTAATTTTTCTTTAAAAACCTATTTTTTGGCTTCAAAATTTACAACTGTGACTCAGGTACCCTTGAACCCCGCGTGATTTTAGTTTTTTTCCGCGCCGGATTCAATGAGCCCTACCGCAAACGAATCCATCCACTAAAACCGCTGATATAGATACCCTGAAAATAGGAAAATAAGCAAAATTTTATTTTGACTAATCCGCATACTTAACCGCGATTGCCCTTAAATTTTTTTACATAAATGGAATCCTTTATACACCATTATAATATTTGTCAAAAAGGTGTGTCATGAATTTCAGAGATTCGGGAGTAGTATTCGTATTTATCCAAAAATAGAATCAGGTAGCACATCCGCGGTTCTTGACGAATCTGTATAAAATTTGTCTTATTGACGTATTTTTAACAGGGGGTCACTGAAATCGGATGCGCCTTATAATCATATGAACATCGCGTTATTTTTACCCACATGAAGCATTTTGGTGTAGTAAGATGCAACTGATGGCACACTTTTGCGGTTAAATGAAACATGGAAAAATGCAAACATATTGACAGAGATGCACTCGCTCTATGCGAAAAGCACATGCGCCTCAACTGATTTTAACTATTTCGCGCGTTATACGGTTTTTAACTTTTATGTTTTTTCTTTGATTGTAATATCAATATCACTCTTTATTTCCTAATTCTATTGCTTATCACACTATGCAAATATACTTTCACGATGATAAACTATTTTCCTTGAAGAGGTTTTAGCAAAATAATTCAGGTTTTGTTAGGAAATTTAGCGAAATAGTAGAATAACTCCAAAAAATGTTTTCTTAAATTTTTCGTATTAAACCAAAAAATATATTCTTGAAATAATGTTCCAACAACAAACTTTTGTCTTCTGTTGTAGCTGCAATATGCAATTTAAAATCCTAATCAACAAAATTTTGGTCTCACATTTTTCTGGACATTGTCTAGATTCTGTACGTATTTTTAATTTATTTTTAAGAGATTTTTATGGACTCTGAGTAAGAATAAATAAAATTTACACCAAGATTCCTTCATTATTTTTTGATTTTCCGCGAAAATGAAAATAAATTTAGCTAATATTTAGGCGTCTACGAATAGATATTAAATGTTGTTACCGATTTATATATACATTTTGGTATTACAACACAAAGGGAATTTTTAAATATTTTTCTTTATAAGGGAATAAAACCCCCCATAACTTTTGGGCGCAGCATCCAATTTTGTGAACGCGAACATATTTGAAACCACGATTTTTTTCTTAACCCATGTAACAAAAATCGTGAATGTGCTTGTCAAAATTTTTTTAAATTTTTTCTCGATGGAACTGTAAAGGAAATTTGAAATTTACCATATACACTTTGATACGATGAAAATGTGCCTCATCGAAATAATGGTTTTAGACCCCAAGTATGTTTGGACGAAATGTGTTTCAGACAATTTGGAGTCGATCTAGCCATGTCCGTCCGTCTGTCTTTCTGTCTGTCCCGCTGGCTGGAGCGCACGATAACTCTCGAACGGATGAACCGATTCGGTTCAAATTTCGGCTTTCGTAATATTTTGCCCAAACTTAGTTTAAGTTCGAAGATGAGCTACATCGGTCCACTCCTTCCTGTACCTCCCCCACAAAAGTTCGAAAATGTTCGGAAAGTTTGTGCGCACGATAACTCTTGAAGGGAGTGACCAATTTGGTCCATACTTTGTATAGCGTAAACTTTCTACCAGAGTAATATGAGGTTCCAATATGGTCTCAATAGGTACACTCCTTCGGGTACCTCCCACACAAAATTTCGGAAAAGTTCAGTTTAGGGTCATCTCTCCAATCGCTTTGATTTTTGTTTTAGCAACTTGTATTCACTGCCCCCCATACGACGGTACAAGTTTCATTAGGGGCAAGTCCATACTTTCTGAGAAAATAGCATGAAAGTTGCAAAAAAACCTCTATGACACCGCGTGAGGTGGTTGGAGCGCAAGATAACACTAGAAGGGATCTGCCGATTCGGTCCAAAATTTGGCCTTAGTTATATTTTGTCCAAACATAGTTTAAGTTCGAAGATAAGCCATATCGGTCCTGTCCTTTAGGTACCTCCCCCACAAAAGTTCAAAAATGTTCGGAAAAATTGTTCGTACGGTAACTCTTGAAGGGAATAGCCGAATTGGTCCATACTTTACACATCCTAATATATCTACCAGAAATAGATCAGGTTCAAATATGGACTGTATTTGTTCACTCCATCCGGTACCTCCCACACAAAATTTCGAATAAGTTCATTTTAAGACCTGCTCCCGAATCACTTTGATTTTTGTTGAAGCAACTTGCATTCCCTGCCTCAATTACGATGGTAAAAGTTTTGTTCAGGGGTAAGTTCATACTTCTTGAGCAAACAGCCCGAAGTGTGTAAAAACCTCCAATGACACCATATGTAGAGGCTGGATATCCACTTCCATAATGGTCAATGTCGATCCATTCCTTTTAGTATCTCCTCCGCAAAACTTTGGATCTTTAATCCTAATCAACAATTTTTTCGGTTCAAACGCCTAAAATTTTTAAATCCCCCTTAAATACATACTTTTTTCGGAAAAAAATGTTTCAATATACACAGGCTGAGGGTATATCTCTGTCGGCAAAGCCGACTGATACTTTTTTACTTGTTTTGTTTTCATATTTAAACTGTTTCGAGGTACATAAAATCACATTACCTCAAAGTGGTCTATTCTAGTCTACTGGACGTTTTCGGATATTGTTTCCATACATTTTGCCATTTTGTTATTTTCTACTAGACCCACTTTAGCAGATTTCATTTCGACTCTTTCAAACTTTGTACATTATAATATTTGTTCCAAACTTAGATCAAGTGTGGGGAAGGACTATATCGGTTCAACTCATCGGTTACCTCCATCACAAAAATAAATTAAGTGCAGTTTAAGGTTCGATAACCAACTAAAATGGGTGTTAAGCACGATAACTATCGAAATGAGTGACTGAAATTGGTTCAAACCTTTGCACATCGCAACATTTTCCTCAAACTAAAATCAAGTTTGAATGTGGTCAATAGGACAATTTCTTTGAACATCTCTTCACGAAATTTCCAAATTTCGTTTATGTTCAGTTTAAAGGCTGTTGGTGAATCGTTTTGAAATTCCTACCGAAGATAGTCCTTGTGTATCCTGTTTAGATTGACATAAATCTTTTTCGTGGCAAGTTCATACTGATCCTGTAGCTCTGGACTGGTGAACACGGTAACTATCAACTTCCAAAATACAATATGTCGGCTCATTCCTTCACGTAACTCCTCGACAAAAGTTTTACACATTTACGCTTAAATATATTTTAATTGCAGGCCACTTCTCCAATCGTTTTTAATAGCACAGTGCAACAAAATTCATTTTTTTCAAAATTATAGTAAAAACTGAACAGATTATGAAAGTAGAGCTAAAAATATGAGACACGTGTATCGGCGTTTTTAACGTTTACATCGGAAAGTAACCAAAGTAGGCGGGGCAAGTTCCGCCCAATTCTTGTTTTTTTCGAAATATTCGAGTTAAGATATTTTAGAGTCGTTGCATTTTAGGTATATAGCGTATTTATCAACTTTACAGATGAGGATGTGGGGAATATTTTTGTTAAAAATTTTAACCCTCATACGTTTCATCAAAGGGGTCTTTTTCGCCCTTTTTTCAAAAATCTTTCAAAACACCTTTAAAATGTGGTCAAATCAAATCCAAATATTTTACAAAATTTTTCGCTATAAAATTTTGATATATAATGTAAATATACATTTCATTTATCTACCGAAAATGTAGGTAAAAACTTCGAAATACCTAAAATCGGGAGTACTGTTATAGGGGGTGTTATACCAAAACCTGGACTTATGTCCACAACTTTTGGTGCATATGGTTACCGACTCTTGTGAACCCCAAATACCAAATTATAGTCAATTCAGCCCGAAAATGTAGATAAAAGCTTCAAAATACCTGAAATCGGGTGGTACTGCTTATGGGGGCTATAGGAAAAGCTACGATCACTGCTCATAGAGCTGCCGAAAGCAGCCTTTTAGTCAGAAAAATATAGATTTCCCTTTTTCAGAAACATGTAACGTACGAGGGGAACTAGAAAACTTTCTGTAGTGGAGGTCTGTAACACATTTTTCGAGTTACCGACAAAAATCGGTAAAATTAAAACGCAAAATTATGCATAAAAAGTTTCAATAAAAGTTGACAACAATGTTCCAATCGGTAGGACTTTGCGACAACTTTATTTTGGTTGTTAACTTACCGAAAAAATTCGTTAATTAACGAAATTGCAACAATTTCATTTTTACCGATTTTTGTCGGTAACTCGAAAAATGTGTTAGAGAATTCCACTACTAGCCTAGGCAACACGCAGTGTCTCCAGCCGTCATTTGACATTTTTTTGGAAAAGTTTGACAGTTTTGTGTTGTTTGTTTGCAAATGGAATTAACTTGTGAACATTTTCGTCCGATACTGACAATGGCAAGAGTGCATTGATCAAATTAAATATTTTAATGTCGATAAAACCAAACCTATACCACCAACTAACATTTGATATTGCATGAACACCTGGCCGCAAAACTGATTTTTTTCGCTAGATCCAGCAAAATTGGTCAATCGCTCAAAAAAGGCTCATGTGGATTGGTGCAAAGAAATTGTGAATCAAACAAACGACATTTATAAGATCGTCACAGACGACGAATACTAGATCTATGCTTAGAAACCCGAAACAAAACAGGTTTCGACTGTTTAGGTCTTCGAAAGCGAGCCAAATCCAACGAATGTTGTTCATGTAAGAAGCATTCGAGGAAAATTCTCGCCTGTTTCTTCGGAAAAATTGACCGCGTGACGACGTGAAATGTAGGACGGTGAATTCTGAGTGTTACACTACAATTTGTTTGCCTGAAGTCTCCTGAGAAATTCGAAAAACGAACAAGAGAAGACGAATCGTTCTGCATCATGGCAATGCGAGCTCTTGCACATCGATTCAAACCAGCGCCCGTTTGACCGGACAAAACGTGGAATTGATGGGTCAACCGCCGTACAGCCCTGACTGGGGATCCAATGACTTCATTTGATTCCAGCACATCAAGCAAAAAAGGTGATTAAGGAGCTGTAAAAGCGTTCAAAAACCATGTTTTGGAGGTGTCTCAATCAAGCCACTGTAAACAACCCAACGCATGGCTGTATGTCAAACTGCCCTGAGTACGCATAGGGCAAAAACTGTCAAACTTTCCAAAAAAGTGTCAAATGACGCCTGGCGAAGAAAGGCCAGAAAGTTTTCTAGTGCTCCTCGTATTATTCAAGAAGTTTTCAATTAACATAAACAATGAATTAAAGCTAATGAAAATATTTTTTAATTTTTATTTATTCAAATCAATTTTATTTGAATGGAACTGAATATTTTTCACAATGAATAAACAGTGTTGCGAAACTTAATAAACATTTGTTCTAAATTAAATAAATATAAATCAGAATAAATCTTTGTTAATGTAAACAAATATTAATATAAACAAATTGTTAAACAATATTGGGAAATATTCAACAAAATTATAATTTTAGAATTTATAAATAAAGGAAATATAGAAATTCAATCGAATGGGGCGTTCGCATGAAAATTTATTTTAATGAAAACTTTCAGTCCCATAATAATTAATTTAGCTATTCCACTGTGATCACAAAATGTAACCAGGAAGGTTACCAGGCCATTTTGGTTTCAACTTTTTAGAATCTCGCCCATATTTTCCACTTATAATTCTAAAATATATATATGTATATCATTACTTAATATTTTAATCATTATTTTTCATAACTTTTTTCAGATTTACGATGCAAGTATTAATGACTGGCGCGTTTTGGATGAAAAGACACGCACAGATGTCATCGAGAAGATTGTCGAAGCACCGAAAAAGACCGTTTACATCGATGAGTTTGTGGAAATCGAAAAGAATTCCAAAATTCTGGAGGAAAATGAAAATATGGAATATAATTTGAATAAGACCTCCAAACGTAAGGATATTACGGAGAATATCTACGATGAAACGGATGAAAGGCTACAGATCGTCAATAAGAATAAGAAAACAATCGATTCACGAAAAGTAAGTTACAACAAAAGAAATCGACCCTAATAAGAAACATAACTAACAACAAATCATTACTTTCTTCAATTCTCCGCCAGGATGGAGTCGACAAGTGGAAAAGTAGCACGCACACGGAAATGTGTATTTGTGAGATCTGTACTTGTGGGTAAGTATTGAGGAACAACATTCCCCCTGCCCCTTTGCAGTCACTAAAATTTTAACTTTCTTTTAAAGGCGTCATCATTGTACAACCAGTGACACAACAACAACCACAAAAACTGATTCCTTAACAGAATCTTTGGGTAAGTCTAACTCTCCTTCTACCAATGGAACTCTGTTTACTGAGACACTATTCTCTCTATCACTCTCTATTTCCAGATATGGTTGACAATGTTGAGACAAGAATACGCACCAACACATGGTCAAAGGATGACTATGAGAAAAATGAATCTCTTACTACAATCAGAAAAGGTCCCAAGGACTCTCCCAAACCACTGCCACAAGGTCCCAATGACCGTTATACGGATCGTTTGACCCAGGATACGACTATTCTTGAGAATGAAGAATACGAATATATCATCAGAACACAGCCAGTGCGACCACAAGACAATCTAAAGCCTGAAGGTGACTTCTATAAACCGGAAAAAGAAGAATATCGTCCGTCCGAAAGACCAGTGCCCATTAAGCCAGGCGATAATTTACGTCCCGAAGGTGAATTCTATACCCCTGAAAAACCTGGTTACCGACCAGCGGAAAGACCAGTGCAAAAGAAGCCAGAAGATAATCTCAAGCCAGAAGGTGAATTTTATGCACCCGATAAACCAGGTTATCGTCCAGCTGAACGTGTTGAACGGGTAATTCGCACAGATAATCTTCGCACGGAAGGTGAAATGACCTTTGTGGAAAAGGAAGAATACAAATATGTTTCGCGACCGGAACCTGTTCTACGGCCGGATAACTTGAAACCTGAAGGTGAATTTTATACTCCTGAAAAACCAGGCTATAGACCCGCCGAAAGACCACAACAAAAGAAACCAGAAGATAATTTGAAGCCTGAAGGTGACTTCTACACACCCGAAAAACCAGGTTTTAGACCTGCAGAAAGACCACAACAGAAGCGGCCAGAAGATAATCTCAAACCAGAGGGCGAATTTTATAAACCCGAAAAGCAACAATATAAGCCAGGAGAACGTCCCAGTCAGGTGCGTCCAGAGGATAACCTAAGACCTGAAGGTGAATTTTATACTCCGGAAAAGCCAGGTTTTAGACCCGCCGAGAGACCACAACAAAAGAAGCCTGAAGATAATCTCAAGCCGGAAGGTGACTTCTACACACCCGAAAAACCAGGTTTCAGACCTGCAGAAAGGCCACAACAGAAGCGACCAGAAGATAATCTCAAACCGGAGGGAGAATTCTATAAACCCGAAAAGGAACAGTATAAGCCAGGAGAACGTCCCAGCCAAGTGCGTCCAGAGGATAATCTAAGGCCTGAAGGTGAATTTTATACACCCGAAAAACCGGGCTATAGACCTGCCGAAAGACCACAACAAAAGAAGCCTGAAGATAATCTCAAGCCGGAAGGTGACTTTTATACACCCGAAAAACAGGGCTACAAACCTGCCGAAAGACCACAACAAAAGCGGCCAGAAGACAATTTACGCCCGGAAGGTGATTTCTATGCTCCTGAGAAACCCCATTACAAACCTGGTGAGAGGCCAACACAAGTTCGTCACGAAGACAATTTGCGACCAGAAGGTGAATTTTATACTCCCGAAAAACCTGGTTACAGACCAGCAGAAAGGCCACAACAGAAGCGACCAGAAGATAATCTCAAACCGGAGGGAGAATTCTATAAACCAGAAAAGCAACAATATAAGCCTGGAGAACGTCCTAGTCAGGTGCGTCCTGAAGATAATCTAAGGCCTGAGGGTGAATTTTATACACCCGAAAAGCCAGGTTTCAGACCAGCGGAAAGGCCACAACAAAAGAAACCTGAAGACAATCTCAAGCCTGAAGGCGAATTTTATACACCCGAAAAACCAGGATACAAGCCTGCCGAAAGGCCACAACAAAAACGGCCAGAAGACAATCTACGGCCGGAAGGTGATTTCTATGCTCCAGAGAAACCCCATTACAAACCTGGTGAGAGGCCAACACAAGTTCGTCATGAAGATAATTTGCGTCCTGAAGGTGAATTTTACACTCCCGAAAAACCTGGTTATAGACCAGCAGAAAGGCCACAACAGAAAAGACCAGAAGACAATTTACGTTCGGAAGGTGATTTCTATACTCCCGAAAAACCTGGTTATCGTCCTGCAGAAAGACCTGAACAAAAGAGGCCAGAGGACAACTTGAGGCCGGAGGGTGATTTCTATGCTCCCGAAAAACCAAAATACAGGCCAGGCGAAAGACCATCCCAGGTACGTCCTGAGGACAATCTCCGCCCTGAAGGTGAGTTTTACACACCCGAGAAACCTGGTTATCGTCCTGCTGAAAGGCCCGAGCAAAAGAGACCAGAGGATAATCTCAAACCTGAAGGTGACTTCTATGCTCCTGAAAAACCAAAATATAAACCAGGGGAAAGGCCATCACAGGTTCGTCCCGAAGATAACTTACGTCCCGAAGGTGAATTTTACACACCCGAAAAACCAGGATATAAACCAGCCGAGAGGCCCGTACAAAAGAGGCCTCAAGATAATCTAAGACCTGAAGGTGAATTTACAACTCCAGAAAAGCCTCAGTATCGTCCAGCAGAACGGACTGAAAAAATAATTCAGAAAGATAATCTGAGAACTGAAGGTGAAATGACTTTTGTGGAGAAAGAAGAATATCAGTATGTCGTAAGACCAACACAGGTTCGCCCAGAGGATAACCTGAGACCAGAGGGTGATTTCTATACACCAGAAAAACCAGGTTATCGTCCTGCTGAAAGACCAGTGCAGAAAAAGCCTGAAGATAATTTGAAACCTGAAGGTGATTTCTACACTCCCGAGAAACCTGGTTATCGCCCAGCCGAAAGACCTGTTCAAAAGAAGCCTGAGGACAACTTGAAACCTGAAGGTGATTTCTATACCCCTGAGAAACCTGGTTATCGTCCTGCTGAGAGACCAGTTGCTAAGAGGCCAGAAGATAACTTGCGACCAGAAGGAGAATTCACCGTTCCCGATAAACCCACATATAGACCGGCAGAGAAAACCGAACGCATTATTCGTAAGGATAATCTACGAACTGAGGGTGAAATGACATTTGTAGAAAAAGAAGAATACACATATGTCAAGAGACCAGAACAAATTCGTCCTGAAGATAATCTCAAGCCGGAAGGTGATTTCTATACCCCTGAGAAACCTGGCTATCGCCCAGCTGAGCGTCCTGTTCAGAAGAAGCCTGAAGATAATCTGAAACCTGAGGGTGATTTCTATACCCCTGAGAAACCTGGATATCGTCCAGCTGAGAGACCGGTTCAGAAGAAGCCTGAAGATAATCTGAAACCTGAGGGTGATTTCTACACACCTGAGAAACCTGGATATCGCCCAGCTGAGAGACCTGTTCAGAAAAAGCCTGAGGACAATCTTAGACCAGAAGGCGAGTTTACTGTTCCCGATAAGCCAACATACAAACCGGCAGAAAGGACAGAGCGCATAATCAGAAAAGACAACTTGCGCACTGAAGGTGAGATGACGTTTGTTGAAAAGGAGGAATATCAGTATGTGAAGAGACCAGAACAAGTGCGACCAGAGGATAATCTTAAACCTGAAGGCGATTTTTACACTCCAGAGAAACCAGGCTATCGTCCAGCCGAAAGACCACAACAAAAGAAACCCGAGGACAATCTTAAACCCGAAGGTGATTTCTATGCTCCCGAAAAACCTGAATATAGGCCCGCTGAGAGACCTTTGCAAAAGAAACCTGAAGATAATCTTAAACCTGAAGGAGAGTTCTATACTCCCGAAAAACCGGGATATAAACCAGCGGAAAAGATAGAGCGTATTGTAAGAAAGGATAATCTACGTACCGAAGGTGAAATGACATTTGTTGAAAAAGAAGAATATACATATGTCAAGAGGCCCGAACAAATTCGCCCTGAAGATAATCTCAAGCCAGAAGGTGATTTCTATGCCCCAGAGAAGCCCGGATTCAGACCAGCTGAGAGACCGGTTCAAAAGAAACCAGAGGATAATCTAAAACCTGAAGGTGACTTCTATACCCCAGAGAAGCCCGGCTACAGACCTGCTGAAAGACCGGTTCAAAAGAAACCAGAGGATAATCTGAAGCCAGAAGGTGAATTTTACACTCCTGAAAAACCGAAATTCATGCCTGGCGAAAGACCATCCCAAGTTCGTCCCGAAGATAACCTGCGACCTGAGGGTGAGTTTACCGTACCAGATAAACCTGAATATAGACCTGCCGAAAGACCTGTACAGAAGAAACCCGAGGACAATCTCAAACCGGAAGGTGATTTCTATACACCAGAGAAGCCTGGCTACAGACCTGCAGAGAGACCGGTGCAAAAGAGACCAGAGGATAATCTGAAGCCAGAGGGTGAATTTTACACTCCTGAGAAGCCGAAATTCATGCCTGGCGAAAGACCATCCCAAGTTCGTCCAGAAGATAACCTGCGACCTGAGGGCGATTTTACAGTACCAGATAAACCTGCATATAGACCTGCCGAAAGACCTGTACAGAAGAAACCCGAGGACAATCTCAAACCGGAGGGCGATTTCTATACACCAGAGAAGCCTGGCTACAGACCAGCCGAGAGACCGGTGCAAAAGAAACCGGAGGATAATCTGAAACCAGAAGGTGAATTCTACACTCCAGAGAAGCCCAAATTTATGCCAGGAGAAAGGCCTTCTCAAGTCCGTCCAGAAGATAATCTCAGACCTGAGGGTGATTTTACTGTACCTGATAAGCCTGAGTATAGACCTGCTGAAAGACCTGTACAGAAGAAACCCGAGGACAATCTCAAACCGGAAGGCGATTTCTATACACCAGAGAAGCCTGGCTACAGACCTGCCGAGAGACCGGTACAAAAGAAACCGGAGGATAATCTGAAACCAGAAGGTGAATTCTACGCTCCAGAGAAGCCCAAATTTATGCCAGGAGAAAGGCCTTCTCAAGTCCGTCCAGAAGATAATCTCAGACCTGAGGGTGATTTTACTGTACCTGATAAGCCTGAGTATAGACCTGCTGAAAGACCTGTTCAAAAGAAACCTGAAGATAATCTCAGGCCCGAAGGCGATTTCTATACTCCTGAAAAGCCTGGATATAGACCAGCTGAGAGACCAGTTCAAAAGAAACCAGAGGACAATCTTAAACCTGAAGGTGACTTCTATGTGCATGAGCAGTTGAAATATTTACCTGGAGAAAGGCCCAGCCAGGTTCGCCCGGAAGATAACCTTCGACCTGAAGGTGAATTCTATACACCAGAAAAGCCCGGATATAGACCAGCTGAAAGACCAGTACAGAAGAAACCTGAAGATAACCTCAAACCTGAGGGAGATTTCTATGCACCAGAGAAACAGCCATTCAGGCCAGCTGAAAAAACTGAACGTATTATCAGGAAAGATAATCTACGTACCGAAGGTGAAATGACATTTGTGGAAAAGGAAGAATACACCTACGTCAAGAGGCCAGACCAAGTTCGTCCTGAAGACAATCTCAGGCCTGAAGGTGATTTCTACACTCCTGAGAAGCCTGGCTACAGGCCTGCTGAGAGACCAGTTCAAAAGAAACCCGAAGACAATCTTAGGCCAGAGGGTGAATTCTATACCCCCGAAAAGCCCAAGTTTATGCCTGGGGAAAGACCATCGCAAGTTCGCCCAGAAGACAATCTTCGACCAGAGGGTGAATTTACTGTTCCAGATAAACCTGAATATAGACCTGCAGAGAGACCAGTGCAAAAGAAACCTGAAGACAATCTGAAACCTGAGGGCGATTTTTACACCCCAGAAAAACCTGGATACAGACCTGCCGAAAGACCAGTTCAAAAGAAGCCCGAGGATAATTTGAAACCCGAAGGAGAATTCTACACACCTGAGAAGCCTAAATTTAAACCTGGTGAAAGACCACAACAAGTTCGTCCAGAGGACAATCTCCGTCCAGAAGGTGAATTTACTGTTCCCGATAAACCTGAATACAGACCGGCTGAAAGACCAGTTCAAAAGAAACCCGAAGATAATCTCAAGCCAGAGGGCAATTTCTATGTACCCGAACAGACTAAGTACATGCCTGGAGAACGGCCATCACAAGTTCGTCCTGAGGATAATCTGAAACCTGAGGGAGAATTCTACACACCAGAAAAACCAGGATTCAGACCAGCAGAGAGACCGGTACAGAAGAAGCCTGAAGATAATTTGAAACCAGAGGGAGAATTCTACACCCCAGAGAAACCCGGCTTCCGTCCCGCTGAAAGGCCTGTACAAAAGAAGCCTGAAGATAATCTTAAACCCGAAGGTGATTTCTATGCTCCAGAGAAACCGAAATTCATGCCAGGAGAAAGACCATCTCAAGTTCGTCCAGAGGATAACCTAAGACCTGAGGGTGAATTCACTGTGCCCGATAAGCCTGAATTCAGGCCAGCAGAAAGACCAGTACAGAAAAGACCTGAGGATAATCTTAAACCAGAAGGTGACTTTTACACTCCAGAAAAGCCAGGCTACAGGCCAGCTGAACGAATTGAAAAAATTGTTAGAAAAGATAATCTGCGAACAGAGGGTGAAATGACATTTGTCGAAAAGGAGGAATATCAGTATGTTAAACGCCCCGAACCTGTAAAACCTGGCGATAATTTGAAACCCGAGGGTGAATTTTATGCCCCAGAAAAACCGAAGTTCTTGCCTGGCGAACGCCCATCACAAGTTAGACCAGAGGATAACCTCAAACCCGAAGGTCATTTCTACACTCCCGAGAAACCGAAATATCAACCAGGTCAAAGACCAAGTCAAGTTCGTCCTGAGGATAATCTTAAACCAGAGGGCGATTTCTATACACCTGAGAAGCCAGGCTTTAGACCAGCAGAGAGACCTGTTCAAAAGAAACCGGAGGACAATTTGAAACCTGAGGGTGATTTCTATGCCCCTGAGAAACCTGGATATCGCCCAGCAGAAAGACCTGTTCAAAAGAAACCTGAGGATAATCTCAAGCCTGAAGGTGAATTCTACTCTCCTGAGAAACCCAAATTCCAGCCAGGTGAAAGGCCAAGTCAAATACGCCATGAAGATAATCTTAAACCCGAAGGTGATTTCTATACTCCAGAAAAACCAGGATATCGTCCTGCTGAAAGACCGGTGCAAAAGAAGCCTGAAGATAACCTGAAACCCGAAGGTGATTTCTATACCCCAGAGAAGCCTGGCTATAAACCCGCTGAGAGACCAGTCCAAAAGAAACCGGAAGATAATCTCAAACCCGAAGGTGATTTTTATACCCCAGAGAAGCCAGGCTATAAGCCCGCCGAAAGACCTGTGGCAAAGAGACCAGAGGATAATTTGAGACCAGAAGGCGAATTCACTGTACCAGATAAGCCATCATTTAAACCTGCCGAAAGAGTGGAAAGAATTATTCGCAAGGATAATCTTCGCACCGAAGGTGAAATGACATTCGTGGAGAAAGAAGAATATACCTATGTCAAGAGACCAGAACAAGTTCGTCCTGAAGATAACCTAAGGCCTGAAGGTGATTTCTATACACCAGAGAAACCAGGATTCAGACCAGCAGAGAGACCAGTCCAAAAGAAACCAGCGGACAATTTGAAACCAGAAGGTGATTTCTATGCTCCCGAGAAACCAGGTTATCGTCCAGCAGAGAGACCAGTACAAAAGAAACCCGAGGATAATCTCAAACCTGAAGGTGAATTCTATTCTCCTGAGAAGCCTAAATTCCAACCAGGCCAAAGACCTAGCCAAGTACGCCATGAAGATAATCTCAAGCCTGAAGGTGATTTCTATGCTCCCGAAAAGCCAGGATATCGCCCTGCTGAAAGACCGGTACAAAAGAAACCCGAAGATAATTTGAAACCTGAGGGTGATTTCTATACACCCGAGAAGCCAGGTTATAAACCTGCTGAAAGACCTGTTCAGAAGAAACCCGAAGACAATCTCAAACCTGAGGGCGAGTTTTATACTCCCGAGAAACCTGGCTTCAAACCAGCTGAAAGAACCCAAAAGGTTATTAGAAAGGACAACCTACGTACTGAGGGTGAAATGACTTTCGTCGAGAAGGAGGAATATAAATACGTGAAACGTCCCGAACCTGTTAAGCAAACCGACAATCTCAAGCCCGAAGGTGAATTCTATGCACCAGAAAAACCAAAATATCGTCCTGGTGAGAGACCTTCACAAGTGCGTCCGGAAGATAACTTGAAACCCGAAGGAGAATTTTATTCGCCCGAAAAAACAGGTTACAAACCAGCAGAAAAAGTGGTGCCGAAGAAACCTAAAGACAATCTTAAGACCGAAGGTGATTTTGTACGTCCCGAAAAGACACAATTCAAGCCGGCTGAGAAAACGGAACGTATTATCCGAAAGGATAATCTGCGTACCGAGGGTGAGATGACCTTCGTGGAAAAGGAGGAGTATAAATATGTTAAGAGGCCCCAGCAGGTAAAGCCCGAAGATAATTTGAAACCTGAGGGAGATTTCTTTGCACCAGAGAAACCTGGCTACAAACCTGCTGAAAGACCTGTGCAAAAGAAACCTGAGGATAATTTGAAACCTGAAGGTGACTTCTATACTCCCGATAAACCCGGCTTTAAGCCAGCTGAGAAACCGGTGGTGAAGAAGCCCAAGGATAATCTCAAGCCTGAAGTTGACTTCTATACTCCCGAAAAACCAGGCTACAAACCAGGTGAAAGAACCCAAAAGATTGTGCGCAAGGATAACTTACGCACTGAGGGTGAAATGACATTTGTGGAGAAAGAGGAGTACCGTCATGTTAAACGTCCCGAACCGGTTAAGTTCAAGGATAATCTTAAGCCCGAAGGAGAATTTTATGCACCCGAGAAACCAGGCTACAAACCTGCTGAAAGACCAGTGCAAAAGAAACCTCAGGATAATTTGAAACCTGAAGGAGATTTCACCGTACCAGAAAAACCAGGCTACAAACCTGCCGAAAGGACCACCAAGGTTATACGTAAGGATAATTTACGTACAGAAGGTGAAATGACATTTGTGGAAAAAACTAAATATGTGGCTGGTGAAAGGCCCAAGCAGGTGCGTCATGAAGATAATCTCAAGCCTGAAGGTGAATTCTATACTCCCGAAAAGCCTGGCTTCAAGCCTGGTGAAAGACCAGTCGTTAAGAAGCCTTCGGATAATCTTAAAACAGAAGGAGAATTCTATACTCCTGAAAAACCTGGTTTCAAGCCTGGCGAAAGACCTGTGGCCAAGAAACCGGTAGACAACCTGAAACCAGAGGGTGAATTTACCACCCCAGAAAAACCTGGCTACAAACCAGCCGAAAGGGTGCAACGTGTTGTGCGCAAGGACAACCTGCGCACTGAGGGTGAAATGACTTTCGAGCAAAAGGACACCTACCAATACGTCAAGAGGCCCACACCCATTAAGCCCAGTGATAACCTTAAACCCGAGGGTGAATTCTACAAAAAAGAAAAGGATGCTGGTCCCAGAGATGTGGTGGATCGTGTAACACCCAAGCGTCCCGTGGATAATCTCAAAATGGAAGGCACCATGGAAATTACACGCAAAAATCAAACCAAGACCGATCAAACAACGGCCACAACGGTGCGTCAAACCAAGAAGGTGGTCCATAATAGCTCATCGATTAGCTTGGGTTCGGACACATCGATCTTGAAGACCACAAATCAAATAAGCTATGCCTCGGGTAAAAATGCTGTTCCAGTGGCAGATTTGGACACCCAAAAACCAGCTGATGGTATGGTTATTGTGTCCACGAAGCGGGTCACCACAGTCATCGGCAGCAAGAACAAAAAGGAACCAGAGACACAATATGTAAGACGTCAAGGCAAGGTGAATGTCATTGAAAATGTTGAGAAATCAACAAAGATGAAGAATGTCAAAAATGTGGAAAATATCCACAATGAAGAGGTGTCGATGACTCAAAATCGGGTCAGCACGGCTAAGAAGAGTATCACGCAACAGGATATCAATGATGTTAGCAGCAGCAGTGTTGTCAATCGAAATGTTATACACAGCAACGAGGAACATCATCATCAACATCACCATGGTCATCATCATCACCACCATCACCATGATGCCAGCGGTAATCATACCCATGTCCACAAGAATATTGTACATCATGAAACTTGCCCGGTGGTTCAAAGGAATTTGTTGAACGCCACCCACAACATCACCACTCACACCAGCGATGGTAAACATGTGACCAGTGATGTCACCAAACATGCCACCACCGATAGCAGTAATCAAAATATTGTCAATGGTGGCACCATTATTAAGGGTGGTCGCTCTGTCACTTCAACTGTAACCCAACATACTGATAAGGAATCCAAAACCTTGGCCAGCAAGATAACATCTTCTTCCAGCAGCAAAGTTCACACAGAGGGTTCCACCATGACCACACGCCGCGTTACAAATGTTAATCAACGTAATGGCAGTAGCTCGGATATGAAGAGTCTCATTAGTGGTGGAGGTGGCGGCGTCGATAGCTATAATGTTACCACCAAAATTACCCGAAATGGAGGTACTGCCGAAAATGGTCATATTGTCAAGTCATCATCCAAAACCAATGTCAGTTCGAATATTATCGAGAGTAGTAATGCCACCACATCTTCCGCCACCATGTCCTCGAGCAAACAATTCCATCATCGTAAAACGGAATTCTCTTCGGAATCGAATGTGGCCAATACGATCTTGCAACGTAAAAATACACCCACAGAATCCAATCAATTCGGTAGCCTATCCTCAAATGCCAAAATACATCGCAAGAGTATCATGAATCTGAATGAGCAACCCTCCAGCTCATGGTTCCCCAGTGAAAGGCAAAGCTATAGCAGTTTACATAGACAGAAAGTAGAATCGGGTGAATCAGGTGGTTCATGTGTTGTGCACAATGCCTCCGAACGTCGTAGTCACACTGCCATGCATCGTGAAACAAAAGAACTTCAGCAGAGCAATAAAACCGCCAACTCCGCCTCCTCTTCCTCCGCAACCCATCATCACTACACCACCAGTGCTGCGGATTTCCCCGCCTATAAGACAGAACGTGTTGTAACACGTCATCGTGGTAATCAATCATCATTCTCATTGGGCGATTCAGGATCCTCGTCCACCATCTCCAGTAATTATAAGATGGAATATAAAACAGTTCCGGTCACAACCTGTGCTGTGCATAAAGTAACACAAGGTGCATTCCAACAATCTAGGGATACTCAAGAGCATAAATTTTTCAAAACTACCAAGTAATAACAAAAACAATAACAACAACAAAAACTAATCATAATCAAAATAATTTGTAATTATATAAGTATGTAACATAAACTATTATTAATAAAACAAACAAAAGGAAATGTTTTGTAAATTTAGGCTTAACAACCCTTGAACAAGACAAGGCATGCAACTCAACAACAACAGCAACCACAAATGTCATATATGTAATCTTAAAATAACGAGTTTCAAAACTCCAGATTATAAATTCCCCCATCTGTGATGACACCTATCTGTGCCCCGCTGGTCTTAATGGTTTAAGGGTTATTTGTGTATTTTATTATTATTTTTTTATTTTACTTTCTCATATTTTTCCCCAAATAAATATGAGACATTCCATAAATAACAAGCAATCAATCAACTTAAAGCCAATACAATCCGTATAATATTTTTTATAATTGTTATATTTTTTATTATTTTATTGCTCTACAACAATATTTTTAACATTATTTTTTCAACTGGATTTTAAATATGTTTTTTATAATTTCCCGTAATTTACTAATCGACCAGGCGCAAAAAAAATTACTACTACATTTTTTGATATACATATCTACCACATATATATACACACATATATTTTTATACAAGTAATAAAATTAAAAACAAAAAACAATTATTATGTATTAATTATAATGAACAAAAACACTGCTCGAAAATAAATAACAATAATTTTTTTGAAATGTGAAAATAAAAAAAAAAAAGATTTTATTTATTATACCTATGGCTTGGGAATTTTCATTTTCCCGGAACAACGGAAATGAAAAACAATCTTATTTCTACGAACCAGGGAATTGCCGGGCATATGGGTAATCGAATTGGTGGGGGCATTGACGATACACAAAACAAAAATAAAGTCCCTACTCCTTATAGGAAAAGGTCGTAAGTCCACTTTTTTTGGAAATCGCGTTTTTGTTACAGGAAGTTAGTACAAATCAAAACACATGATACAAGGAAAATGGTAGTATGTCGCTTTTTTCTATATGTTTTGCCCTTGTCGGAAAAGGTCGTAAGTCCACAAAACGTACAAATTTGAGTACGAAAAGGTCGTAAGTCCACAGGAAAATGTACACGTTAAAAGAATACTACAGCTAAGGTGGTTCAGATATAATGTTTAACGTCATCCATAGTTGGTGTACATTGCCAACAACTAGCCTACACGTTTGGATGATAATCGGATGATATTTGGCGGAGCCAATGGACGAAACATTTGAACAAAAATTTGATCATTTGCAAAGAAAATTTACTTTTGAAATTTATTTTCCCCTATAAGCGAACTGATTATGAAAGATGAACTTCTGGCCTTTTCATTGATACAAATTGGGATGCTATATGTGTTCAAATACCTCATATATTGAAAAAGTTGTAAAAAAAATCAAAATTTTTACTGTCGTATATCTTACTTAACTTTATCAACTGGTAATTTGTGGTTTCTCTAGGGACATTTATTCACATAACGAGATTAGTATTCTGAATTCAATACTGTAATACATTTTAACGGATGGGTAAGTGCAATGTTTTTATTATTAAATGATTCTAAAATAATAATTGATTGAAATGTTATTAAACAAAGAAGACATCATGGTTTTTGCTAACAAAGAGAAGTATGAATTTGGAATGGAATAAGACGATTGTGTCATGTGTCTAGTTCCCTATGGTTTTCACGGTGTTTCTGAAAGCTCTGATGATAAACATCCTAAACGCAGGAAGACAAAAGATGCAGGGAGTTGAGGCAGAAATACTTGGGAAGACAAAAAAGACCACTATTACAATGTAGCTAAGATATCACGTACATTAACAGAATTAATCATGAAATTTAATTGAAGGAAAAGGTCGTAAGGCAAAAATAGAAGATCGTAAGTACAACGTGTCATGTTTTATATTCAATATTAGCCGAACCGGTCCACGTTGCTGGCCCTTGAAACAGTTTATGTTATGTCAATTATAATTTTTTTGCATCTTTTCTTATGTCAATTATATTTTTTTGCATCGGAAATTAGTTGGGATATGCAAGTGACTATCAATAACAAGTAAGAACGTCGTTAAATTCGGCGAGGCCGAACTTGTTATACCCTCCACAATGAGTTGTATTAAATTTTACTTCAATTAGTTTCCTTTCGATTATGAAGTAGACTTAATACCAAAACAAAAACAAAAAAACAATGTGGCTAACCTTCAAAATACCGAAATTCGGGAGGCACCGTTCTATGGAGCTATATGAAGGCGTGGACCTATATAGACAAATTTAAGGGAGAATGTTTTATACCCCAAACGAAGAATAAATACCAAATTTCAGCCATTTCGGAGGACACGGTGCTTTTGAATCAAATTTAAATGGAAGGTGCTTACACCTGGGAAGTTTTTGCGGATTCTGAAACTACAATGTTCTTAGATGAAAAAAATCAAAAAACTAAAAAAATCGCCGGAGCGCTTTTTAAATAAATCGCGATTCAAGTTGACATTTTTAGGGGTTGTTTAGGTTTTCACGACTTTACTTAGAAACCGCAAGTCCTATCAAAATGAGACTGAAGAAAACGTTATAGCTATGAAAATTCTCTACAAGATTGACCTTTACGGTATTTTTGTAGGTTTCACCATTTTTGAGATATTGAAGTTCAAATTGGGACACTGCACTGACTGTATCGCCCCCTTATACAACAATGTCATGAAGGGTGTGCCTCAACTAACTTTTAATGAAAACCGCTTACACAGGGGAAGTTTTTGTGAATTCTGAAACAGCAATATTCATAGATGAAAAAATCCAAAAACAAGAAAAAATCGCTGTAGGGATTTTTAAATAAATCGCGATCAAAATTCACATTTTTAGGTGTTTTTTAGGTTTTCATGATTTTGCTTGGTAACCGCAAGTCCAATCGAAATGGAGCTAAAGAAAATGTTGTAGCTGTCTACTCTCTACAGGATTGACGTTTATGATTTGTTCTCAGGCTGTACCATTTTTCAGATAAAGAAGCTCAATTTACATTTTTAGATTTTTTTGTTAAGGTTTCGCGATTTTGCTTGAATACGGCAAGTCTTATCGGCAAGGGACCTGAGAAAATCTTATAGCTGTTAAAATTCTCTACAAGACTGGCTTATGTAATTTTTCCTAGGTTGTACCATTTTTTTAGATATATAAGTTTAAGTTGGGAAATTGCAGTTATGACATTGTTTTATAAGGAGACGATATATAATTGAATTGAATTTGAATTGTCCCAATTTTAACTTCTATATCTCAAAAGTTGTAAAACTTACGAAAATATCATTAAGGTCAATCTTGTAGAGAATTTTGATAGCTACAACATTTTCTTCATTCCCATTTTGATATGACTTGAGGTTTCCAAGCAAAATCGCAAAAATCTAAACAACCCCTAAAAATGTCAACTTGAATCGCGATTAATTTAAAAAGCGCTCCGGCGATTTTTTGTTTTTTGATTTTTCTCATCTATGAACATTGTAGTTTCAGAATCCGCAAAAACTTCCCAGGTGTAAGCACCTTCCATTTAAATTTGATTCAAGAGCACCGTGAGGAATATTGAGGTCAGACCTTCAAAATACCCGAAATCGGGAGGTACCGTTCTATGGGGGCTATATAAGGCGTCAATACCAAATATCCTAGAAGTAATAGAAACTTCTATACCAAATCACGACGATCAAGAATATATATAATTTATAGGGTCTCCGCTGAATATGCCGATATGTTACAAACTGAATGACAAATTTAATTATACCCTCCATATTATGGTGGAGGGTATAAAAATCTGCAGAAATGTTGGTGTCGATATGCAATTTTAACATACCGCCAAATAACTGATGACTTGAGGCTTGCCGACTGTGTCCACCTTCGTAAGTTTTATATATATAGCGCATTTAAAAAATAGGTCACAGGTGTAACCCGCTCTTCCGAAATTCATCAAAATATATAGCCTACTTCCACCAAGGGACGTCGCTGTGTATAACCTGAAAATTACATGTAATAAGTACTTAGGGTCGGAAATTCAACAACCGTTGCCTGGCAAAATATTTTCTGACCATTACTTTCATAACTTTTGCAAAAAAGCGTTTTTTTTTTTAAAATAAGGCCTGCCCCTGCCCCCTCCGAAATTCAAATAAATATAAAGAATAGGTTCAGCCGTTTTTGAGTCTATGCGGAACATACAAACATTCACACATTGTCTTTTATATATTAGATTTCACCCAAAAGTTTTGGTCCATTAAACCCGCTAATAATTATCTTATCACCATGTTAAACTGCAAGCTTATTCTATGTCTCAAACTCAAATCATTCTTAAAATGTCGCTCCGATCGCAATTTTACTGCGACCTACAGGACAGCTACAAGGTCGGAAAACAATTGTGGATTTGGTCCATTTCACACCTTTCGATCATAACCAACCTCTAATGGGGTCACTTCTGGTCGGAACCCGACATCTCCACAAAATTTCGTGACGATCGGTCCAAAATTGAGGCCTTACAATTGTTAATGGATGGACGAACGCATATAGCTAGATCGCTTTATCTCGTCAAGATATGAAAAAATGGCAAGAGAAGGGGGTCTACGACGAATACTTCGCGATGTTACACGAATATTGGACAAAAAAAAAACTTATAATACCCTTTCCACATTGTTTTGTAAAGTATAAATATTTTATTTTAAAAACGTCCGTAAATTGTAGGAAAAGGTCGTAAGTCCCTACAAAAATATAAAACTGTACAAGGAAAAGGTCGTAAGTCTAAAGACATCCAATTATCTCCCAAACGCGACGGAATTTTATCAAACAAAGTACAGGTATTTAAGCGGAATAAATAAACGAAGAATTCTGCCTTTACCACCATAATAAAATATTTAATACAGAACGCGCTGGAATGTTTTTTCTTCCTCCTGACAATTTTATTGAGAGGGACTTACGACCTTTTCCGACGGAGCAGACGATATCTCTTTGGGACAATATTAAGGGTAAAATAGCAACAAGTAAAAAAAGTATCAGTCGGTTTTGCCTGTGTGAATTGAAACTATTTTTAATGTATTTGGGGGTTTTCAGAATTTTGGCAGTATGAACTTGCCGAAAAAAATTGATTTAGATTAAAGCTCAAAAGTTTTGCAGGGAAGGTACCTATAGGAATGGACCGACATAGTCCATTTTGGAGGTGGGTTTTATTTTGTGAGTCATTCCTCAAGATACACTGAAAGAAAAATACTTCGTTGTATCAATGAATAGGTTTCATTGATTACACTGTGCTACACGAAAACCATTCAAGGGTTCTGATGCAAAAATTCTATTGTGTTTGGGTCCATGGATAACGAAAATACCTTTGGCTCCTTTGGGTCACTTCGTTTCTTTGTTTTATAACAGTAAATGCTGCAAAAAACAGGGTTTTTAACTTCTATTTTTTACAACGAATTTCTATTCTATGTGAGTAAAAATCGCACCAAAAAAAGGGAAAATGATTTTCCTTGTGCTCCAGGCTGCTTAGAAGATACCAAACACTATATTTATTTATTTTTACCAAACAGGTAATTAAGTTAGCTTTCGATAACCGGAAAAACTAGTGAAATCGGTTGAAAACTAGATAAGTTAAGCAATTTTTTGTGTTTTTACTTTTTGGTTTTTTATGCAAGTTCGTCCCTCCGTCCGTCTTTGGTAATTACTCTAGCATCCACAAAAATTGAGATAGGAAGCTGAAATTTTGGAAAAATGGGTATTTTGTTTTGGGGCAATCCCAGTTCGAAAATGGACTATATCGGTCCACATTTTGTAATAGCCCCCATATAACGGTACCGCCCGATTTCAGGCATTTTGACGATTTTAGATACGATTTCGGACAGAATTAGCTATAAGTTGGCATTTAGGGTTCTAAGTGGCCACGAAACTTCTCCACCAAAAATTACGAACATAGGTCCACGTTTTTAGCTATATTTTCGGACCAAATTTGCTGTAGTTTGGCATTTGGGGTTTCCAGTGATCAGGCAACTTTTCCAATAAAAACCAGTAGGAAAAGACCAAAGTCGGGCGGGGCCGACTATGTAATACCCTACACCAGTCGAAATATGTAAAAATGGAATAATTAGTATACATCCCAATACTAACACATAATACCCCTTATCACATAGTGGTGTAGGGTATAAAAAGTATATAAAAACTGAAGAGTGCCTAAAATCTAGCGGTACTTTAATATGGAAGCTATACCAAAATTCGGGGCTATATCAAAACGTGGACATATGTATGTCCATAATTCTTGGTGGAGAAGTTTTTTAATAACCCAAAACAAACATTAAAGTACATTTTTTGAACTCATTAAACTCCAAATGGCAAATTGGAGCCATATTTGGGGAAAATCGTTAAAATACCTAAAATCGGGAGGTACCGTTATATGGGGGCTACAAAAAAACATGGACCTATCTTAACAATTTTAAGTGGCGAAATTGCGTGGCCACTGGGAACCACATATGTAAAATTTCAGCTAGTTCAAGCAAAAAATGTGGCTAAGATCCCTAAAATACCTTAAATCGGGAGGTATCGTTATATGGGGACTATACCGAACCGTGGACCTATCTTGACAATTTTTAGTGGAGCAATTTCGCGGCCATTGAGAACCTCAAATGTAAAATTTCAGCTAGTTTGGGCAAAAAATGTGGCTAAGATCCATAAAATACCTTAAATCGGGAGGTATCGTTATATGGGGACTATACCGAACCGTGGACCTATCTTGACAATTTTTAGTGGAGCAATTTCGCGGCCATTGGGAACCTCAAATGTAAAATTTCAGCTGGTTTGGGCAACAAATGCGGCTAAGATCCTTAAAATACCTTAAATCGGGAGGTACCGTTATATGGGGGCTATACCAAAACTTGGACCGATATAGCCCATCTTCGAACTTGATCTTCCGACGGCTAAAAAAAATGGTATTCCCCAATTTTCAGCGAAATCGGTCAACAAATGCGACCTGTATGTTGCGAACGGACGGACGGACGGACATGCATAAATCGACTCAGAAAGTGATTCTATGTATATCCCTAGAAGGAACTATGGGTCTATCTCGCTTCCTTTTGTATGTTACATACAAATACACTAACACATAATACCCCTTACCACATAGTGGTGTAGGGTATAATTATGGACATTAGGGTTTGATTTTGACATTTTTTCTCAAAAATGATTTCCTGTTCATACTGTTTCATACTGTTCTGACAGAGTACATCTATGAACTGTATATAAGTTTGGAAGTAATATTGCTATGTGCAGAGTTTAAGGCAAATCGGGTACCCGATAGGCTTCTAGTCCCATGATGTATGTGCATTCCACTGAAAAAATGTATATAAATCTAATAAAAAACATGTAAAAAGTCGTTAAGTTCGACCGGGCCTAATTTTCTATACCCGCCAACATAAGTTATTCTTAACACAAATGGAATAATTAGTTTCCTTTCCTGCCCACAATTTTGGGTGCAAAACATGTTAGACCACCGTACCCCAAATGCCTAAATTGTCTAATCTAATCTAAACAAGTAAGAACAGCGTTAAGTTCGACCGGGCCGAATTTGTTATACCCTCCACCACGAGTTGTATTGAAGTAAAATGAAACAATTAGTTTCCTTTTATTACTGAAGAAGACTAATTACCAAATTTCGTATATTTCGTATCTATACCGACAAATTCCTGCGGAAGACTAATTACTAAATTTCCGACATTTCGGTAAGATAATGTGGCTAAAACTTAAAAAAAAAATCAAGAGGTATGCTTCTATGGGGGATAAAGGAAGACGTGAACCTATACTAAAACTCTTTTCAGGAATACTTTAACTAAGAAACAAAATTCAGTCATTTCGGTGGGATGTTAACGTCACAAACAAAAGAATTTCGAAAATCGAGAGGTACCGTTCTATGGGGCTATATTAAGACGTGGACCTATACCCACAAATTTCATATGGAAAGTTTTATAGCCGAAATGAAGACTAAACACAAAAATTAAGCCAATTCAGTGGAATATTGGGGCAACAACCTTCAAAAGACCGAAAATCGGGAGGTACCGTCCAAGGCGTGGACATATACCGACAAAATTAGAGGGGAAAGTTGAACACGAACACTAAATACCAAATTTCAGCCACTTCGATGGATTATTGTGGCCATAATATTCAAAATACCGAAATTCGGGAGGTACTGTTTTATTGGGAAAATTTTCTGGGGGAAAGTTCTATACCAACCAACAACAAAGACAAAGTACAAAATTTCAGTCATTTCGGAGGAGTATTGAGGCCACAACCTTCAAAATACCGAAATTTGGGAGGTATCCGTCTATGGGGTCTATATAAAGGCGTGGACCTATGCCGACAAATTTCATATGACCACAAATGATGACTAAACACAAAATTTCAGCCATTTCGGAGGAATATTGAGGCAACAACCTTCAAAATACCGAAAATCGGGAGGTTCCGTTCAGGGAGGCGTGAACCTATACCGACAAATTTAATATCGAAAGTTTTATATTGAGGCCAAAACCTTCAAAATACCGAAAATCGGGAGGTACCGTTCTAAGAGGGCTATATGATGCCGTGGACCTATACCGACAAAATTCAGGATGAATGTTTTATACCTCCAGCGAAGGCTAAAAATCTAACTTTAGCAACTTCGGAAGAATATTGAGGCCACAACCTTCAAAATACCGAAAATCGGGAGGTACCGTTATATGGGGGCTATATGAAGGCGTGGACCTATACCGACAAAATTCTGGTATACCCCCAACGAAGATTAAGTACCAAATTTCAGTCATTTTGGTGTGATAATGAAGCTAAAACCTTAAAAATACCGAAAATAGGGTGGTACCTTTATATGGGGGCTATATCAAAACGAGGACCGATATAGCCCATTTGCAACACCAAACATCTTAAGAGTAATTGAAACTTCTATACCAAATTACAAAGCTCTATCTGAAAAATTCCGAGCTATATCTTGATTTCAACAGACGGACGGATGGATGGACAGACGGACATGGTATATCGACTTAGAATTTTACCCTGATCAAGAATATATATACTTTATATGATCTCCGATGAATATTTCGATGTGTTACAAACGGAATGACAAATTTAATTATACCCTCCATATTATGGTGAAGGGTATAAAAAAGGGTTATGTGGACGACCATTTTCCATCAAACCACATAATATTTGTATACCCTCAGCATTTATGCTAACGAGGGTATAACATTTCCAAACGGGAAAAATGTGCCTCATCGAAATAATGGTTTTAGACCCCAAGTATGTTTGGACGAAATGTGTTTCAGACAATTTGGAGTCGATTTAGCCATGTCCGTCCGTCTGTCCGTCTGTCTAGCTGGCTGGTGCGCAAGATAACTCTCGAACGGATGAACAGATTTGGTCAAAAATTTGGCTTTCGCAATATTTTGTCCAAACTTAGTTTAAGTTCGAAGATGGGTTATATTGGTCCACTCTTTCCTGTACCTCCCCCACAAAAGTTCGGAAATGTTAGGAAAATTTGTGCGCACGATAACTCTTGAAGGAAGTAACCGATTTGGTCCATACTTTGCACATCGTGAAATTTCTTCCAGACTTAGATAACTCTTGAAGGAAGTAACCGATTTGGTCCATACTTTGCACATCGTGAAATTTGTTCCAGACTTAGATGAGGTGCTCGTATGGACTCAATCGGTCCATTCCTTCGGGTACCTCCCACACAAAATTTCGGAAAAGTTCAGTTTAGGACCTGTTCACGAATTGCTTTGATTTTAGTTGTAGCAACTTGCATTCACTGCCCCCCATATAACGGTATAAGCTTCATCAGGGGCAAGTCCATACTTCCTGAGAAAATAGCCTGAAAGGTACAAAAAAGACCTATGACGCCGTGTGTAGTGGTTGGAGCGCAAGATAACTCTCGAACGGATCGGCCGATTCGATCCAAAACTTGGCCTTCATAATATTTTGTCCAAACTTAGTTAAGTTCGAAGATATGCCATATCGGTTCACTCCTTCAGGTACCTCCCCCACAAAAGTTCAAAAATGTTCGGAAAAATTGTGTACACGATAACTCTTGAAAGGGCGGAGCGATTTGGTCCATACTTTACGCATCCTAATATATCTACCAGATATAGATCAGGTTTGAATATGGACTATATTTGCCCATTTCTTCGGGTACCTCCTAGACAAAATTTCGGATAAGTTCACTTTGAGACCTGCTCTTAACTAACTTTGATTTCTGTTGAAGCAACTTGCAATCGCTGTCTCAATGACAACGGTGAAAGTTTTTTCAGTGGCAAGTCCATACTTCTTGGGAAAACAGCCAGAAAGTTGTAAAAAATCCCTATGACACCATATGTAGTAATTGGAGAGCACAGTAACTCTCGAACTGATAGACCGATTTGGTCCAAAATTTGGCCTTCATCATGTATTGTCCAAACTTAGTTTAACTTCTAAAATGGCTCATATCGGTCCTCTTCTTAGGATACCTCCCCCACAAAAATTCAACATTTGTGTCAAAGTGCAGTTTAGGGTCTGTTCGGAGATCCTTTGGAAATGTATACCGATGATGTACAGCCATATTATGTTTTCCGTGGACAAGTCCATGCTTCCTGGCATACTGGTCCAACAGGTGTACGATAACCCACTGAAATGACTAGTGGGCGCGATATATATCGAAAAGTAATGACTCTCATAATAATATATACTTCCGTAATGTACTATGTCAGTCCAATCCATCCTCCGCAAAACTTTTGAACTTTAATCCTAATCCACATTTTTGTCGGTAAGTTCAAATGTCCAAAAAGTGCCACAACATTCTGAAAAGACCCTAAATACATTCGATCTGTCCGTAGATGAAAGTTCCAATTCACATAGGGCTGAGGGTATATCTCTGTCAGCAAAGCCGACTGATACTTATTTACTTGTTTTGTTTTATAACAGTAAATGCTGTAAAAAACGGGGTTTTTAAGATTTTAAATTTTAAACGGCCATAACGTCTATTTTCCACAACGGATTTCTATTGGTTTTCTTTTCTTTTACAGGGGCAAATAATATATTTCGAACAAGCCATTAAGTTGAAGTGCGTCAAAATCGCACCAAAAAACGGGAAAATGATTTTCCTTGTGCTCCAGGCTGCTTAGAAGATACCAAACACCATATTTATTTATTTTTACAAAACAGGTAATTAAGTTAGCTTTCGAAAACCGGAAAACTAGATAAATTATGCATTTTTTTGTGTTTTTACTTTTTGGTTTTTTATGCAAGTTCGTCCCTCCGTCCGTCTTTGGTAATTACTCTAGCATTCACAAAAATTGAGATAGGAAGCTGAAATTTTGGAAAAATTGGTGTTTTGTTTTGGGGCAAGTTCGAAGATGGACTATATCGGTCCACATTTTGGAATAGCCCCCATATAACAGTACCGCCCGATTTCAGGCATTTTGACGATTTTAGATACATTTTCGGACCGAATTAGCTATAATTTGGCATTTAGGGTTCGAAGTGGCGACGAAACTTCTCCACCAAAAATTACGAACATAGGTCCACAAACATCCCAGGCGGGACAGGGGAGACTTCTCTCATATCAGTGAGTGCACCCCGATTCATATTAGCTCAATGATATGGGACCTACTGTTTATCGCCGAGTCCGAACGGCGTGTCTTAGACACCACTTGAAGTTGTACAAGGCTGAAATACTCAGAAAATGTCGCCAACATTACTGAGGGGTATTTTGCCACCGTTGAAAAGTGTTTGATGTTGACTGGCCGGGGACTCGAACCCACGACCTTTAGCGTGCAAGGCGGTACCATTGCACCACGGTGGCACCCAAGGAACCCATATAAAGGAACCCCCAATTTCAGATATTTTTACGTTTTTAGCTATATTTTCGGACCATAGTTGCTGTAATTTGGTAATTTGGGGTTTCCAGTGATCAGGTTTTTGGGGGTTCCAGTGATCAGGCAACTTCTCCAATAAAAATTATGGGCATTAGGGTTCATACTGTTCTGACAGAGTACATCTATGAACTGTATATAAGTTTGGAAGTAATATTGCTATGTGCAGAGTTTAAGGCAAATCGTGTGCTCGATAGGCTTCTGGTCCCAAGATGTATGTGCATTCCACTGAAAAAATTTTATAATTCTAATAAGAAACATGTAAAAAGTCGTTAAATTCGCCCGGGCCGGAACTTTCTATACCCACCAACATAAGTTATTCTTAACACAAATGGAATAATTAGTTTCCTTTAGGTTAGGTTAGGTTTAGGATGCGTAGCTACCATGCTGGCAGCCACTCCACTCGGAGACCTTGGGGTCCATTGTGATCATCCAGACTATTGACTTATGTAGATTGTAGAGATGAATGTTCTTCTTGTGATGTGATGATGTGTAGATTGGGTTATTTGTTGTAGATGATGAATGTGGCTGAGTGTTGTTAAAAGGTGTTTCGGTTGTTGATCTGGCGATGGTGTGTGAAAGATGTAAGGTGTGTTGTTAGTTATGTATGGGGTGTAGTGTGTGTAGTGCAGCTATATGGTGATTTGTGCATGCAGATATGGTGATGGTGTATGACTAATGGCTATATGGTGTGCATACTGATGATGATGGTATAGAATGATTTGTGCGTGCAGATAGTGATGGTGTGTGAAGGTGATTGTGGTGTGGAGGAAACGAGTGATGTGATGCCTGTTATTGATGAAGCTATATGGTGTTGTACGATTATAGATGATGGTGTGTGACTGTTGATGACGATGTGATGTGCTATGTGGGGAGGGGAAGTAGACATTGGTAAGACAAGAGAAGAGAATAAGAATAAGTTAAGAAGTTAAGTTAAGAATAGTTAGTGACTGTAAAGGAGAAAACAGACTGTTTTGAGAAGAAACGATTTATTATCTAACTAGGATTTATTTACTAACGGTTCTAAGTCTGAACTGACCTGCCCCAGAGCCATTTGAGGCTCTTGCAGTAAACTACCAGGACTGTAGGATCAATAGAGGAGAAGTATGAAAGAGATTCAATCACGTGTACACCAAATAGTCTATGTCTTTTGACCATCAGTCTAGGACATCTACATAGAAGGTGCTCGATTGTCTCCGTTTCCTCCTCATCCTCGCATAATCTATAGTACTCAATGTTGTTGCCATCCCACTTACATGTCATAGATCTAATACTACAGTGGCCAGTTATGACCCCTGTGGCTATTCTGATTTCCGACTTGCAGAGTGAGAGAAGGGATGCAGTTCTACGCCCTGAGATTGCCGCCCAGATTGACTTCGGTACCTTGCAACCAGGTACGTCTTGCCAAATTCTTACGGTTATTAGTTTCCTTTCCTGTCCACAATTTTGGGTGCAAAACATGTTAGACCACGGTACCCAAAATGCCTAAATTGTCTAATCTAATCTAAACAAGTAAGAACAGCGTTAAGTTCGACCGGGACGAATTTGTTATACCCTCCACCACGAGTTGTATTGAAGTAAAATGAAACAATTAGTTTCCTTTTATTACTGAAGAAGACTAATTACCAAATTTCGTATATTTCGTATCTATACCGACAAATTCCTGCGGAAGACTAATTACTAAATTTCCGACATTTCGGTAAGATAATGTGGCTAAAACTTAAAAAATTCCAAAAATCAAGAGGTATGCTTCAATGGGGGATAAAGGAAGACGTGAACCTATACTAATAACTCTTTTCAAGAATACAAAAACAAAAAAACAAAATTCAGTCATTTCGGTGGGATATTGACGTCACAAACATTAGAATTTCGAAAATCGGGAAGTACCGTTCTATGGAGGCTATATTAAGGCGTGGACCTGACAAATTTCATATGCAAAGTTTTATACCCCAAATGAAGACGAAACACAAAAATTAAGCCAATTCGGTGGAATATTGAGACAACAACCTTTAAAATACCGAAAATCGGGAGGTACCTTTCAAGGCGTGGACCTATACCGACAAAATTAGAGGGGAAGTTGAATACCCCCAACAAACACTAAATACCAAATTTCAGCCACTTCGATGGAATATTGTGGCCATAACATTCAAAATACCGAAATTCTAAAGGTACCGTTTGATGGAGGAAATTTTCTGGTGGAAACAACAAAGACAAAGTACACAATTTCAGGCATTTCGGAGGGATATTGAGGCCACAACCTTCAAAATACCGAAAATCGGGAGGTATCCGTCTATGGACGCCTACAAATTTCATATGGCCACAAATGATGACTAAACACCAAATTTCAGCCATTTCGGAGGAATATTGAGGCAACAACCTTCAAAATACCGAAAATCGGGAGGTTTAGTTCAAGGGAGGCGTGAACATATACCGACAAATGTCATATGGAAAGTTTTATACCCCAAATGAAGACTAAATATCAAAATTCTGCCATTTCTGTGGAATATTGAGGCCACAACCTTCAAAATACCGAAAATCGGGAGGTACCGTTCTATGGGGGCTATATGATGCCGTGGACCTATACCGAAGGAATATTTCGGAGGAATATGGAAGCCAAAAACCTTGAAAATACCAAAAATCGCGAGGTACCGTTCTATAGGGGATATATGAAGGCGTGGACCTATACCGACAAAATTCTGAGAGAAAGTTTTATACCCCTAGCGAAGACTAAATACCAAAATTTGGCCAATTCGGGGGAATATTGAGGCTAAAACCTTCAAAAAACCGAAAATCGGGAGGTACCGTTCTATGAGGGCTGTATGATGCCGCGGACCTATACCGAAAAAAAATCTGGGGGAAAGTTTGATACCCCCAGCGAAAACTAAGTACCATATTTTGGCCGTTTCGGAGGAATATGGAGGCCACAACCTTCAAAATACCGAAAATCGGGAGGTACCGTTCTATGGGGGCTATATAAAGGCGTGGACCTATACCGAAAAAAATCTGGGCGAAAGTTTTAAACCTCCAGCGAAGGCTAAATATGAAACTTTAGCAATTTCGGAGGAATATTGAGGCCACAACCTTCAAAATACCGAAAATTGGGAGGTACCGTTCTATGGGGGCTGCATAAAGGCGTGGACCTATACCGAAAAAATTCTGGGGGAAAGTTTTATACCTCCAGCGAAGGCTAAATATTAAACTTTAGCAATTTCGGAGGAATATTGAGGCCACAACCTTCAAAATACTGAAAATTGGGAGGTACCGTCCTATGGGTGCTATATGAAGACGTGGACCTATACCAACAAAATTCTGAAAGAAAGTTTTATACCTCCAGCGAAGGCTAAATATCTAACTTTAGCAATTTCGGAAGAATATTTAGGCCACAACCTTCAAAATACCGAAAATTTGGAGGTACCGTTATATGGAGGCTATATGAAGGCGTGGACCTATACCGACAAAATTCTGGGGAAAAGTTGTATACCCCAACGAAGACTAAGTACCAAATGTCAGTCATTTCGGTGTGACAATGAAGCTAAAACCTTAAAAATAACGAAAATAGGGTGGTACTGTTATATGGGGGCTGTATCAAAACCTGGACCGATATAGCTCATTTGCAATACCAAACATACTAGGAGTAATTGAAACTTCTATACCAAATTACAAAGCTATATCGTAAAAATTGCGAGCTGCATCTTGATTTCAACAGACGGATGGACGGACAGACTTAATTATACCCTCCATATTATGGTGGAGGGTATAAAAAAGGATTATGTGGACGGCCAATTTCCATAAAACCACATAATATTTTTTACAAAAAAATTCAGACACTAATTTAAGATATGCCCTTTTAGATGAAAGACACATCTACCAAAAAAAATTTGTAGTTTTCTTGGAAAAAATCATGAAAAATTGTCTTATAAAGTAGGGTAACCATTTATGTAAATTTTGAAAAAAAAATATTGTTACTGATTTATTTTTTGGCAATATTTATAAAATAACTAGCAAAGTGCCCGCTACTTCATATGCGGAAAGGAAATAAAATAAGTAAAAAAGTATCAGTCGGCTTGGCCGACAGAGATATACCCTCAGACTGTGTATATTGAAACAATTTTTTCCCAAAAAACGTATGTATATAGGGGGTTTTAAAAATTTTCGTCGTATAAACCGACAAAAATGTTGCGGAGGAGATACTTAAAGGAATGGATCGACATTGACCATTATGGAAGTGGATCTCAAGCTACTGCATATGGTGCCATAGGAGGTTTTTACATTCTTCGGGCTGTTTGCTCATGAAGTGTGGACTTGCCCCTGAAAAAACTATTACCATCGAAATTGAGGCAGCGAATACAAGTTGCTTCAACAAAAATCAAAGCAATTCGATAGCAGGTCTTAAAGTGAACTTATCCGAAATTTTATGTGGGAGGTACTGGATGGAGTGGACAAATATAGTCCGTATTTGAACCTGATCTATATTTGCTAGATATATTAGGATGTGTAAAGTGTGGACCAATTCGGCCACTCCCTTCAAGAGTTAACGTACGAACAATTTTTCCGAACATTTTTAAACTTTTGTGGGGGAGGTACCTGAAGGAGTGGACCGATATGGTTTATCTTCACACTTAAACTTTGTTTGGACAAAATATTACTAAGGCCAAATTTTGGAACCAATCGGCAGATCCGTTCGAGAGTTATGTTGCGCTCCAACCATCTCACACGGTGTCATAGGGGTTTTGTACAACTTTCAGGCTATTTTCTCAGGAAGTATGGACTTGCGCCTGATGAAACTTGTACCGTCGTATGGGGGGCAGTGAATACAAGTTGCTAAAACAAAAATCAAAGTGATTGGAGAGCAGGTCCTAAACTGAACTTATCCGAAATTTTGTGTAAGAGGTACCCGAAGGAGTGGACCGATTGAGTCCATATTGGAACCTCATCTAAGTCCGGTAGCCATTTCACGATTTGCAAAGTATGGACCAAATCGGTTACTTCCTTCAAGAGTTACCGTACGTACAAATTTTCCGAACATTTTCGAAATTTTGTGGGGGAGGAAGGAGTGGACCGATATAACCCATCTTCGAACTTAAACTATGTTTGGACAATATATTACGAAAGACAAATTTTGGACCGAATTGGTTGATCCGTTCGAGAGTTATCGTGCGCTCCAGCCAGCCAGCCAGACAGACAGACGGACGGACATTGCTCAATTGACTCCAAATTGTCTGAAACACATTTCGTCCAAACATACTTGGGGTCTAAAACCATTATTTCGATGAGGCACATTTTGCCCGTATGAAAGTGTATATACCCTCGTTAGCATAATTGCTGAGGGTATAAAAACAAATAAACTATACTTACCCCCTGTTTTTGTAAAAAAATTTTATGTTCTCACACGAATTGTCAAATTTTGTAGATCGATTTACTCGCCTTAGCGCAAATGTGGAACGTTGATTTTTGAATGAGGAATTCTTAACTATATATAGAACGTGTCTACGAAGAATTAGATCTGTATGTTATCTAGGGGCTGAGCTATCGATGCCCAAATTATTACGAATATAGACGAACGAACAAAAAATAGTTACAAAAACAGGGGGTTAATATGGAAATGCTGAACACTGAAAAATTGGTTGTAATTGTATTTAATTTCATTTAAGTATTGTTCGTACCACTTTACTTCGATTTTCAATAAAATCGACCGTATCTCAAATATTTTTCGATTTTCTTGGAATAAAAATATCTATTTTAGTTCCAACAATTTATTTATTTTTTTTTTTTTTTGTTCAAGCATTGTAATTGCAAATCCAACAAGTAAAAAAGTATCAGTCGGCTTTGCCGACAGAGATATACCCTCAGCCTGTGTGCATTGAAACAATTTTTCCCAAAAAACGTATGTATTTAGGGGGTTTTAAAAATTTTGAGGTTTGAACCGACAAAAATTTTGAGTAGGATTAAAGATAAAAAGTTTTGCGGAGGAGATACTAAAAAGAATGGATCTCCAGCCACTACATATGGTGCCATAGGAGGATTTTACACCCTGCCCCTGAAAAAACTTTTACCATCGTAATTGAGGTGGGGAATGCAAGTTGCTTCAAAAAAAATCAAAGTGATTCCATAGCAGGTCTTAAAGTGAACTTATCCGACATTTTGTGTGGGAGGTACCGGATGGAGTGGACAAATATAGCCCATATTTGAACCTGATCTATATCTGGTAGATATATTAGGATGTGTAACGTATGGAACAATTCGGCAACTCCCTCAAAGTTGTTGATACAATAATTTTAGCTACGAATATCGGTAGAATGATGGAATGCAAAGAAGATGCACGTTATTTCAAAGTGAAAAGCACATAAGCAAGGAATAAATTATTCTAGTTTTTAAAACTTTTCTTGTTATTTTTAGGGAAAAAATGGAAAGAGTCACACTTTAAACGAAATAATACACATTCCAAGTTAACATAATTCAAATTTCTACCGAAATGATTTTAATTGCTATTGGATATAAAATGATTATGTTATGTTTCAAATTACATGTAGTTTTTGACCTATGTACATATTAAAACCAGTAAGGAAAGGATCAAAGTGGGCGGGGCCGACTATATAATACCCTACACCATTGTGAATATGTAAAATATATGTGGGAGCTAAATCCAAATCAGAACAGATTTTGATATAATTTTTCAAATTTTTTTAGACCAAATTCCGTCACATAGTCCAAATTTCACCAAGATTGGACATATATAGCGTGTTTAGTGCATCAAATACCTCAAATCGGTCGAAAATATATATGGGAGCTATATCCAAATCTGAACCAATTATTTCTAGACTAACCAACGTCACACATTCCAAATTTCATTGAAATCGGACAAATATAGCGTGTTTCGTGCATCAAATACCTCAAATCTGCCTAAAATATTGTTACGAATGTAACTGATAGGTTTAAGTTAGTTTAGTTTAATTTCCGTTAATTTAAAAATTTGAATTGTAACGTAAAGTTTTATTACGCAGTTACTTTATTTAAGCAACAACTACAATGTAGAAATCTCTTCATCGTTCTAGTTCTGTACCTTTCGTTAATGTGATTTTGTTTTGTTTTGCCACAATCATGTAATTATCGTTTAGTTTGTTACTTCTTTATTTCTTGCATTTGTTTGTTGTTGTAGTTACGTCATTACTGTGCTTGTCGTCCAATTGTATTCCCCCCATGTATGTATGTGAGTATGGTTGTTCGCTTAGTGCGAATGTGCGTCTGTGTGTTTGCTGCACAGATTCGAGGTGGCCATATGTGTTCTAGAGGACTCTAGAACAGGGAGACTTTGGGGTATAAATACAGGGGAAATGGCAATGACGAGTTAGTTGTGTTTTAAGCGTTGAACTGAACAGATCGGTTAAAGAATTGCTGCGTGCTAACTAGATACAAGATGTGTGCTTAGTAATTAAAGTCGGTTCTGAATAAGTGTAATAAAGTAAATAAAGCATTGTAGAAACGTAATCTAAAACGAACCCTGTTTTATTTGGTACAAATCGTACTGGGGAATAAAACAACGTCTACACGGATATTAGTTAAATCTAATTCCGTAACAATATATATGGGAGCTATATCCAAATCTGAACCGATTTCGATATAATTTGGCACACTTATTTCTAGGCCAAATCCCGGCAAACATTCCAAATTTTATTGAAATTGTACATATATAGCGCGTTTCGTGCATCATATACCTAAAATCGGCGGAGAATGTATGTATATAGGAGTTATAACCAAATTTGAACCGATTTCTATATAATTTGGCACACTTGTTTCTAGACTAAATACAGTTGCACATCCCAAATTTAATTGAAATCGGACATATGTATATAGCGTATTTCGTGCAACAAATTCCTTAAATCAGGCGAAAATATATATGGGGGCTATATCCAAATCTGAACCGATTTCTATATAATTTGGAACACTTATTTCTAGACTAAATTCCGTCGCACATTCCAAATTTCATTGAAATCGGAAATATATAGCGTGTTTCGTGCACCAAATGCCTTAAATCGGGCGAAGATATATATGGGGGCTATATCCAAATCTGAACCGAGTTTTACCAAAATAAATAGCGTTCGTCCTTTGGCCAAAAAAACTATCTTCCCCAATTTTCATGCGAACCGGACAATAAATGCGACCTGTACTTTGTTTACAAAAATACATGGACAGACGGTCAGACGGACATGCGTAAATCGACTCAGAAACTGATTCTATGTATATCCCTAAAAGGAACTATGGGCAGGGTTTAAAAGCCAGCATCTGAAACCATTAGCATTAGCGGTACACTTCAACTGCTACACAATATTGACACACAATTTCCAAAGGATCCTCGAACAGGTTTTTGCACCTTTAATGCTATTTTCTCAGGAAGCATGGACTTGCCCCTGATGAAATTGGTATGGAGGGCAGTGAATGCAAGTTGTTGCAACAAAAATCAAAGCGATTCGAGAGCAGGTCCTAAACTCCAACCGAAGGAGTGGACCGATTGAGTCCATATTGGAACCTCATCTAAGTCTGGTAGAAATTTTACGATGTGCAAAGTATGGACCAAATCGGTTACTCCCTTCAAGAGTTACGTGCGCACAAATTTTTCGAACATTTTCGAACTTTTGTGGGGGAGGTACCGGAAGGAGTGTACCGATATAGCCCATCTTCGAACTTAAACTAAGTTTGTGCAAAATATTACGAAAGCTAACATTTGAACCGAATCGTTTCATCCGTTCGAGTGTTATCGTGTGCACCAACCAGACAGACAGACGGACGGACATTGCTCAATCGACTCCAAATTGTCTGAAACACATTTCGTCCAAACATACTTGGGGTCTAAAACCATTATTTCGATGAGGCACATTTTGCCCGTATGAAAGTGTATATACCCTCGTTAGCATAAATGCTGAGGGTATAAAAATCGGAGTTAAACTATAAATGTACGTTTACATATGACTCTGTTTAATAAAACAAGTAAAAAAGGATCAGTCTGCTTTGCCGACAGAGATATACCCTCAGCCTGTGTGAATTGAAACACTTTTTTTCCCAAAAAAAATCGTATATCGTCTGCTCCGTCGGAAAAGGTCGTAAGTCCCTCTCAATAAATTTTTCAGGAGGAAGAAAAAACATTCCAGCGCTTTCTTTATTAAAGATTTTATTATGGTGGTAAAAGCAGTATTTTTCGTTTATTTATTCCGCTTCAATACCTGTACTTTGTTTGATAAAATTCCATCGCGTTTGGGAGATAATTGGATGTCTTTGGACTTACGACCTTTTCCTTGTACAGTTTTGTATTTTTGTAGGGACTTACGACCTTTTCCTACAATTTACGGACGTTTTTAAAATAAAATATGTATAATTTACAAAACAATGTGGAAAGGGTATTATAAGTTTGTTTTGTTCAATATTCGTGTAACATCGCGAAGTATTCGTTGTAGACCCCCTCCCCTTACCATTTTTTCATATCTTGATGAGATAAAGCGATCTAGCTATGTGTATCCGTCTATCCATTAATAATTGTAATAAAACTCCAGGCCTCAATTTTGGACCGATCATCACGAAATTTCGTGGAGAGGTCGGGTTCCGACCAGAAGTGACCCCATTAGATGTTGGTTATGACCGAAAGGTGTGAAATAGACCAAACCCACCATTTTTACGCGACTTTGTAGCTGTCCTGTAGATCGCAGTAATATTCCGATCGGAGCGAAATTTTAAGAATGATTTGAGTTTAAGCTTGCAATTTAACATGGTGATGAGATAATTATTAGCGGGTTTAATGGACCAAAACTTTTGTGTGAAATCTTATGTATAAAAGACAATGTGTGTATGTTTGTATGTTCCGCATAGACTCAAAAACGGCTGAACCGATTTTTTGTTGAAAATTTCAGAGAATATACAAGGAACAACCGAGGTGAAAATAGTCTTTATAGTTTTTGAATTTCGGAGAGGGGGGGGGGGGGCAGGCCCTATTTTTTAAAAAACGCTTTTTTTTCCGACGGAGCAGACGATATATTTAAAGGGTTTTGAAATTTTGTGTGTATGAACCGACAAAAATATGGATTTGAATAGGACCGACATATTCCAGTTTGAAAGTGGGTCTTATTTTGGGTGTCATTCCCCTCGATAGATATCGCGACCACCTGTCATTTCAGTTGGTCACCATATAATTCATAGGTTTTGGACCATTATATCAGGAAGCATGTACTTGCCTACGAAAAACATGATATCGCTGTAAACAGGACCACTAGGTAAAAATTTTCAAGGGATCCTCGCACAGACCCTTAACCGGTTTGCTCTGTTTATGAGATATCGCTCGTACTATTTTAGCTAATATTTTCGAATTTTTGTGGGGGAGGTACCGGAAGGAGTGGATCTACAATCACTACCTTCGAATTTCATCTAATATTCGAAGAATTATTACGATATACAAAGTGTGGATCAACTCAGTATTTGGTTCGAGAGTTGTCGTGCTCTCCAGCCACTACATGGTGCCATAGAGGGTTTTTACACTTTTCGTGGTGTTTTCTCAAGAAGTATGGACTTGCCCCTGAAAAAACTTTTACCGTCGTAGGATGCAGCGAATAAAAGTTGCTTCAACAAAAATCAAAGTGATTTCAGAGCAGTTCTTAAAGTGAACTTATCCAAAATTTTGTGTGGGAAGTACCCGAAGGAGTGGACAAATATAGTCCATATTCGAACCTGATATATATTTGGTTGATATATTAGGATGTGTAAATATGGACCAAATCGGTCTCTACCATCAAGAGTTATCATGCGCATAATTTTTCCGAAAGTATTTGAACTCATGGGGGGGAAGTACCTGAAGCAGTGGACTGATATGGCTATCTTCGAACTTAAACTAAGTTTGGACAAAATATTACGAAGACCAAATTTTGGATCGAATCGGCAGATCCGTTCAAGAGTTATCTTACGCTCCAACCACTACACACGGCGTCATAAGGATTTTTTTTCCACCTTTCAGACTATTTTCTCAGTAAGTATGGACTTGCCCCTGATGAATCTTGTACTGTCGTATAGAGGATAGTGAATAGAAGTTGCTACAACAAAAATCAAAGGGATTCGAAAGCAGATCCTAAAGTGAACTTTTCCAAAATTTTGTGTGGAAGGTACCCGAAGGAGTGGACCGATTGAGTCTATATTGGAACCTCATCTAAGTCACGATGTGCAAAGTAGGAACCAAATCGGTTACTCCCCTTACTTTCCGAACATTTCCGAAGTTTTATGGAGGAGGTACCGGAAGGATTGGACCGATATAACCCATCTCCGACCTTAAACTAAATTTGGACAAAATATTACGCCAGCCAAATTTTGGACCGGATCGGTTGATTCGTTCGGGAGTTATCGTACGCTCCAGCCAGTCAGACCGATAGACAGACAGACGGACGGACATGGCTAAATCAACTCCAAATTGTCTGAAACACATTTCGTCCAAACCATTATTTCGATGAGGCACATTTTGTCGTTAGCATAAATGCTGAGGGTATAACCAGTAGATTTACATTATCAAATCCATTGCGTATACGTATAAATTCTCATAGAGGGTATTAACCCGACAAGCTCTAAAAAGCTCTAATGTAAACATAAGATCGGTTCCAGAACCTGCAAGAATTAAAAATTTTTATTGCGATAACACTTTTTGCTTTATGATAAAAAATAGTAAATTTTTGCAGTTTTGGAACAGACCAGAATTTTGATGATGTCATGATTGCTTCATAAACTCAAAAAAAAAAACTTTTTTGTTGAATTATGCAATGCTTGCAATGCAATGCTTGTAGTAAATCAGCTGTAACTCGTTGAGTTTTAGAGATATCGGCGTGAGAATTTGACTCAAGATGAAGTAGAAATCGTAGAAAAAATAGAAATTGCTAACTCAGAAAAGGCATTTTTTGAGTTATGCCACTCTTTGAGTATATGAGCGATATGTATGTATACTGCGTTGGCAACTGTCAAACGCGTGATATTAGGTCAAGTCGATACAGAGAACCCTCCGTAACGGGATTGCACGATACTACTTGTGCGTGTAGCTTTTGGCGCTACTGGATGTTACTTAAGCGGTGCTTGCATGACTATCCTAATAGAGACTCTATTGATCTTTATCTTTAACTTATTACGTAAGAATGTGATTGACGCGGATGATCCTAATATTGTCATCAAGTGACTGTTAAGTAACTAATGCGATAGCACGATGAAGATGTTTACCTGTGTTGTGTGTATGTATTCCACATCACATTCTGTCTTAGTTCGTTATTAGTACTTACTTTTACATCTCTTCTACAGTAAAGAAATTAAACCCACAAATTAGAGCATACCTTTAGGCGTAAACGAATAATGTCACACCAAGCCAAATAAAACAAATGATCATTTTGAAACTTTCAATAATCGTGTATTTGTTTTGATAAAAATTAGCAAATTATCAATTAGGTTTTAAGGAAGAACTAACTAACTATGATTTTGTTTAGAAATAATAAAAACATATATATTTATTTTAAAATGTTGTAAATGTCATTTGGATAAAATAAAAATGTAATTGTACTTGTTTTAATGAACAAATAATAATAGTTTAATGATGCATATTATGATAATATAATTTTGTTATACATGGTTTTTTATAAATATTTGTATAGTATAATTAGATAAATACAGTTACAATTAATATTGTTTTGGAAGACTTGATTTATCATTATAGAGCTTTATTAAATATATGTATGTATATCTATAAATAATATGTGTTATGTTCGTACTTAAAATTACTTATTTTTCTATCATTTGTTGGAAGACAATTTTCGATTTTATCTTATTATTATTGTTTGTTCGATTTAAATTAGTATCATAATTTTTTGTTATTTTGTTTTTGATTTTTTTGTTGGAAGACATTTGTTGCATTAGTTTTGTTATAATATTTTCTATAGTGTTTATAATTTTTGTATGTGTTATGTATATAATTCGCTATAAATAATATATTGTGATTTTTTTTTCTTCGAATTAAAAACTATCATTTTTTCTAATTGAATTTGTATGATTTCTTTTGCTTTCATTTCTGTTAGTTCTTTAAAATGGAAGACCTATTTCAAAGGCATTTATCAAGGCATTGCCCGAATCATAAATGCCTATAACTCCAAACAAAACACCCAACCCAATAATAATGTAATCCTTGGCCATTTCCTTTTGATCCAAAAGATGACCCTTTATTTTCAAATGGAAGTAACAGGGCCAAATGAAACTTAACATGGTACCGGTAAAACTGCCAATGAAACCCATCAGAATTGAAAAGTGAGGTATAAAGCAGGCCATCATAATGGTCGAAACAATAACACCCACCCGAAAACCTAAACCCCAAACTTTCAACTCCCCATCTAAATGCCAAATGGTGGGAAATTTCGTTTTTGGTGGACCACGAAAGAAGTTACGTTCCAATAACTCACAGGCGGCGTAATAGGGCAGAGGGTAACTTAAAAGTGCCTTAATGACCAAAAAGAAATTCACCATACCCTTAAAACCCTGTGAATGCAAATTATTGGTAATCACCTGTTGGGTATCATTTTGAAAGGTCAAAAAACAAATATAACCAAAACCAGCTTTAAATGCTGCCGCCGCAATATGTGACCAATCCAACATCCAATTGAATTTGGAGCGATCAATCATATTACCCTCCAGTGTGGGCAAAAATATCTGCGAAGTATATGAAAATACAATAACACCCAATGAGATGGGGAAATTTTCCATATCAATACTCCAACGCACCTTGGACCAACCCCAGTCACCAATCTGTAGAATACAATAACCCAAAATAACCACATTTATGACAATATGAGACATGGTGCACCAGAAGGAAAGCAGTGATACCATCTTGAGAGACTTTAAGAAACCCATTGGCAGTAAGAAGATACCAACTAACATCATCCAAGATCTAGAATCCAACGAACCCTGGGGATATGTGCCCGCCAACAAATCACCACACACTACCACATACAAAATGCAGGTCATCAGCAGCTCAATCAATTGAGCAATACTTACAGCTTTAGCCCCCAATTGGGGACCAAAACACACCTTTGCAATCGATACATAACTGTCGCGTACACGCACCAATTGTCCTGTTGCCGGATCAGGTTCATAGAGGCATTGCACTAACACTTTTCCCGTATAACAGCAAATGTAGGCAATACCCACCATGGCAATAATGGCCCAGTAACCACCATGGAGTACAGCAAATGGCAGCGATACAATAAACATGCCCTGAATGGCATTGGTAACATTCCAGGCGGCTTGCATTTCATCGATTTTCGAACCTCCGCCACCTTCACCTTCGCACACAAAAGAACTGCCTTCGGAAGCGACGCTGCCTTGTCTGAAAGAGAGAAATGTTAATTATGTAAATATGTACATATGTATGTATTTTAAGATTACTTTATTGATTATTCAAATATTATAATTTGTAAACTCCTTCTAATATATTTATACTCTACACTGTGGTGAGGTGCATTATGGGTTTGTGCGTTAGTTCGATAATGGGCATAGATTCGCTTTCTGATCCGACTGTCCATGTATTTTGGTAAACAATTTACAGATCGCATTTATTGTCCGACTCGCATAAAAATTGTGGAAGTTTTTTTTTTTTGTCAAAGGACGGGCCCTTTCTATTTTGGTAAGTATCAGTTCAGATATGGATATAGCTCCCATATATATTTTCAAACGATTTTAGGTATTTTGCTCATCAACCTAGCTATGTATGTATGTATGTCCTATATTGATGAAATTTGAAATGTGTGACGAAATTTGGTCTAGAAAACAAAATTACCAAATTATGTTGAAATCAGTATAGATTTGGAGATAGCTCCCTTTATGTACACGCCTCTCTGACATATCTTCCAAACATATTTTGCAGCAAAAATATATTTGTTTGCAATCAGTCCCAAACAAATATATGTTTGGGTGCAAACAAATTATATGTTTGGGTGAAAACAAATACAAACCCAAAAGCCACAAAAAACAAACACATGCACCAGTGGGCGCTTTCTGAGAGCAAGGGAGCGCACAATGTCGCGAGTTCATATTAACTGTGGCCAAAAATAGAAGGAGTTGTCGTAGGTGCATGAATTTTGGTACACGTACCTATTATTGACTTACAATCTTCAGGACAAAAAATTGGGTTGGTCGGTCCACGTTTTGATATAGCCCCCATAGAACCGTACCTCCCGATTTTCGGTATTTTGAATGTTTTAGACACAATGACCAACCTAAAGTATTCAAATTTTGTGGTTAGTCTTCGGCAGAGGTATCAAACATTCCAACAGAGAATTGTGGGCTTAGGTCCACGTTTTGATATAGCCCCCATACAACGGTACCTCCCGATTATCGGTATTTTGAAGATTTTAGCCTCATTATTACACCGAAATTGCTGAAATTTGGTATTTAGTCTTCGTAGGGTGCTTTATACATTCACCTTGAAATTTGTCTGCATAGGTCCACGCCTTCATATAGCCCCCATAGGACGGTACCTCCCGATTTTCGGTATTTCAGTATCACACCGAATTGGCTGAAAATTCGTATTAAGTCTCCGTTGGGGACTTGTAACCTTCCACCAGAAATATGTCGATATAGGTCCTCGTCTTCCTATAGCCCCCATAGAACCGTGCCTCCTCATTTTCGATATTTTGAGTATTGTGGCCTCAATATCCACCCGATATGACTGAAATTTGGTGTTTAGTCATCATATTGTTTGTGAGCATATTGAATATATCAAACTCTTGTTTTTATATATGAGAAATTTCCTTTAAAAAATTTTTTTGACCGATTAGTGGTCAAAAAACGGTCAATTTTTCGTAAAAAATCGAATTTTGATTTTCGCTGTTCACAATTTTTTTAAAAATTGATATTTTTAAAATTCTCTCGTTTAAAAGCAAGATTATTAGGTACTTAATAAGCCCACAAAAATATATGATGATCGGTTCATTCGTTTTCGCGCTATAGCCAACACCGCAAAACGATTTGTTATAAAAGGGGGTATCCTCTCAGTGAGGTGGTCGCTGAAAAAGAGAAATGACATATTCGTCTGCAAACCTCTGCAGCTGGGACCTTTATATATTTGAAGTACTCACTTTTTACTACTCATACAGCAAAAAATATCGATATACACTTTTATACCACTTTTACCCACTCCACTCAATTTAAAATTTGCTTCAGAAAATTAATAAACTTTGTAATACATGTTTGGGTAAATGTAAACACCATATGATTAATATTTACATGCAAACAAGAGTGTAGCCAAGTTTATTACATCCCAAGAGAACTTTGGAACCATTTTTGCAGCGACCGTTACTTTTAAATTTTAAATATTAACGCATAATATAATTTATTAATTTTAGAAAAAACACAAAAATACGTATTTACTAAAATTGTCGGATTTAAATCCTCATATAGCAAAAACTACTTCACGTATCAGTACCAAACTTCAGATTCTTCTTAATTAATATGTTTTCTATCACTCCCATCAATAAATTTGTTCAACGAAGTATTTAGTTTTTACCATTTTTGGCCACGGTCGTAGCACTGTCGAGCGTAAATGTCAATGTGAAACACATTGAAATGTATGCTCACTTGCTCTCAGCAAGCGCTCACTGGCTATCTCTTACATATACACACATTTATAAATGGTGGTGGTTAATTGAAAGGCATAGAAAAAAGCAAAAACACAGCAGACCCATAGGTATATAAAAATTGCAAAGAAATACAAAACAGACTTTAATATAAGAAAAAACTGATTAAAATAACATATTAAAAATCGCACTTAAAAAAACAACAATATATAGTAACTTCGTTAAACGCTTCTCCTTAGTTGCGAAATAAAACACATTTTTTTCAAAGTTGAAATCATCAGCGGAAAATTGGCATCTGGAATCAAATGATTATATCTACATCTATATATATAAAAGAGCTCAGTGAGTGAGTGAGTGAGTGACTGACATATCATCGCCCAGACGAAACCACTGAAGCTAGAATGCTGAAATTTTGACTGTGGGTTGCTGTCGGTGTGTAGGGGTGAGATAAGGCTGGGTTTTTGGAAATTCGACCTAGAAGGGTACGAAAAGTACTAAAAGGTACTAAATATGGGTACCCTTTGTATTAGACAAACGGGAAGAGCTAGAATTCTGAAATTTGGAATGAGGGTTTTTGGAAATTCAACCTCTAAGTGTACGAAAAGTACTAAAATTTAGTACCAGTTGTATATTTTGAACGGATATAGCTAGAATCACGGAATTTGGTATGGAAATCAAGGTTCGGAAGTGGTGCTTCTAAAAGGAAATGGTTTGGAAAATTACTAATCATGTGTACGAAAAGTACTAAATGGTACTAAATTTAGTACAATTTAGATTTGGGTAAACGTAAAGAGCTGGAAACCTGAAATTTGGAATTAAGATTACTGTTGTAGTGTAGGATTGAGATATGAGAGTAGTTTTGGAAATTCGTACTTATGTGTACGAAAAGTACTAAATAGTACCAAGTTTGGTACAATAGGGATTTGGGTGAACGGATAGAGCTGGAATCCTAATATTTGGAATTGAGATTACTGTTGGAGTGTAGGATTGAAGAACTTTCGGAAATTCGTACTTATGTGTATGAAAAGTACTAAATGGTACTAAATTTGGATTTGGGTGAACGGATAATAGCTGGAATCTCGAAATTTGGAATTGAGATTACTGGTGGGGTGTAGGATTGAGGTAGTTTTGAAAATTTGTACTTATGGGTACGAAAAGTACTAAATGGTACTAAATTTAGTACAATTTGGATTTGATGGACGGATAGAGCTGGAAACTTGAAATTTGGAATTAAGATTACTGTTGAAGTGTAGGATTGAGATATGAGGGTGGTTTTGGAAATTAGTACTTATGTGTACGGAAAGTACTAAGTGGAACTAAATTTTGTACAATGGGGATTTGGGTGAACGGATAGAGCTGGAATCTTGAAATTTGGAACTGAGATTACTGGTGGAGTTTAGAATTGTGGAAGTTTTGGAAATTCGTACATAGGGTACGAAAAATACTAAATAGTACTAAATTTGGTACAGTTTCGATTTGGGTGAACGGATAGAGCTTGATTCCTCAAATTTGGACTGAGGATCACTGATGAAGAGTAAGAAAGATGCACCAAAGGGTTTTTGGAAACTTGAGTGTACGAAAAGTACTAAATGGTACTAAATTTAGTACAATTTGGATTTGGGTGAACGGATAGAGCTGGATTCCTGAAATTTGGAATTGATATTACTGTTGGAGTGTAGGATCGGGGAAGTTTTGGAAATTCTTACTTATGTGTATGAAAAGTACTAAATGGTACTAAATTTGGTACAATGGGGATTTGGGTGAACGGATATAGTTGGAATCTCGAAATTTGGAATTGAGATTACTGGTGGGGTGTAGAATTGAGGTAGTTTTGAAAATTCGTACTTATGGGTACGAAAAGTACTAAAATGTACTAAATTTAGTACAATTTGGATTTGGGTGAACGTATATATGTAGCTGAAAACCTGAAATTTGGAATTAAGATTACTGTGAAGTGTAGGACTGAGATATGAGAGTGGTTTTGGAAATTCGTACTTATGTGTTCGAAAAGTACTAAATTTGGTACAATAGGGATTTGGGAGAACGGATAGAGCTGGAATCCTAGAATTTGGTCAGACTGCTGTTGGAGTATAGGATTGAGATGGAAGTAGTGTTTGAAATTCGTACTATGGGTACGAAATGTACCAAATGGTACAACTTGGATTTGAGTGCGCGGATAGCGCTGGAATCCTGTTATTTGGAATTATGGTTACTGTTGAAGTGAAGGATTAAGGTAGTTTTGGAATATCGAATTGTACAGAATTTGGTACAATTAGCTTTTGTGTAAAGGGGTTTTTGGAAATTCGTCGTAGAAAGGTACGAAAAGTACTAAAGTGTACTAAATATGGAATCCATTGTATTAGGCAAACGCGAAGAGCTAAAATTCTGAAATTTTAAACGAGTGGTCATTGATGGAGAGTTAGGAAGATGTACGATAGGGTATTTAGAAACTCGACCTATAAGTGTACGAAAAGTACTAAAAGTTTCTAAATTTGGTACCAATTGCATATTTTTAATGGATAAAGCTAGAATCTTCAAATTTGGTATGGGAATCAAGGTTGGGAAGTGGCGTTGAAATAAGGAAATGGTTTTGGAAGTACTAAATTTGGATTTGGGTGAACGAATAGAGCTGGAATCCTAAAGTTTTGAATTAAGATTACTGTAGGGGTGTGGGATTGAGATAGTTTTGGAAATTCGTACCTTTGGGTCAAAAGTACTAAATGGTACTAAATTTGGTAGAACTTGGATTTGGATGAACGGATAGAGCTGGAATTCTGAAATTTGGAACTAAGATTACTGCCGGACAGTAGAATTGAGGTAGTTTTGGAAATTCGTACTTATGGGTACAGAAAGCACTAAATTTGGTACAATTTGAATTTTAGTAAACGGAAAGTGTTGGAATTAGGAATTAAGATTACTGTTGGAGTGTAGTATTGAGGAAATTTTTAAAAGTCGTACATATGGGTACGAGAAGTACTAAATGGTACTAAATATGGTACAATATGGATTTGGGTGAACGGGTAGAGCTGGAATCCTGAAATTTGGAATTAATAGTACTGTATAAGTGTAGGATTCAGATAGTTTGGGAATGAAATGGTACTAAATTTGATACAATTTGGATTCGGGTGAATTAATAGAGCTGGAATCCTGAAATTTGGAATTACGATTACAGTCGAAGAGTATGATTCAGGTTGTTTTGAAAAAGCAAACTTATGGTTACGAAAAGTACTAAATTTAGTATAATTTGTATGTTGGTGCACGGATAGCGGTGGAATCCTGCAATTTGAAAGTATGATTATTGTAGCCCTGTTGCGTTGAGGAAGTTTTGAAAATTCGTACGAAAATTCGAAATTGTTCTAAATTTAGTACAATTTTAATTTGGTTTAACGGATAGAGTTTGAATCCTGAAATTTGGAAGTAAGATTACTGCTAAAGTGATAGATTGAGGTAGTTTTGGAAAATCTTACTTATGGGTACGAAGAGTTCGACTTGATACTAAGTTTGGTACAATTTGGAATTGGACGAACGGATACAGCTGGAATCTTGAGATTTGAAATTACTGTAATTATTATGGAATTCACTGTAATTATTTTGTATTAATGTCCGTGTATGGCTGAGATATGTCGTCGAAATACGTACCATAAATAAACGAAAATTACTTAATGGTACTCAATTTGTTTTTGGGTGTAGGGACAGTGCTGGAATCTTTATTTTTTGGAGTTAGGGTGTGTATTGGTGTGCAACGTTGATCTCGCCGTTAATGTGTAAGGGTGAGATACGGCTGATCTATTTGAAAATCGAACTTAAGGGGTACGTACAGTACTAAAATAAAAATAAATATTGATTAAAATTGGTATTAGTGCAACCAAATTTTCAGTGTTTGCCATTTCCATATTATATATTGTTTATTTGTTTTTTTTATATCCTTTCCGCATACGAAGTAGCGGGCATTTTGCTAGTATATATATAAAACAGCTTAGTGATGAGTGAGTGACTGACTGACATATCATCGCCCAGACGAAACGGCTGAAGCTAGAAATTTGAAATTTTTACTGTAGGTTGCTGTAGGTGTGTAGGGTTGAGATAAGGCTGGGTTTTTGGAAATTCGACCTAGAAGGGTACGAAAAGTACTAAAAGGTACTAAATATGGTACCCTTTGTATTAGGCAAACGGGAAGAGCTCGAATTCTGAAATTTGGAATGAGGAAGTGGTGTTGATATAAGGAAAGAACTTTTAGAAGTTCGTACTTATGTGTACGAGTAGTACTAAATGGTACTAAATTTGGTACAATTTGGATTTGAGTGAACGGATAGAGGTGAAAACTTGAAATTTGGAATTTAGATTACCGTTGAAGTGTACTATTGAGATATGGGGGTAGTTTTGGAAATTCATACTTATGTGTACGAAAAGTACCAAATGGTACCAAATTTGGTACAATTTGGATTTAGATAGACATGCAATGAAATTTGCAATTAAGATTGCTGATGGAGTGAAGGATTGAGGTAGTTTTGGAAATTCTTACTTATGGGTACGAAAAGTAATAAACGGAACTAAATTTGGTACAAATTGGATTTGGGTGAACGGATAGAGCTGGAATCCTGAAATTTGGAATTAAGGTTACTGATGGAGTGTAGGATTGAGGTAGTTTAGGAAATTCGTACTTATGGGTACGGAAAGTACTAAATGGTACTAAATTTGGTACAATTTAAATTTAGTTGAACGGTTAGAGTTGGAATCCTGAAATTTCGAATTAAGGTTACTGATGGAGTGTAGGATTGAGGTAGTTTAGGAAATTCGTACTTATGGGTATGAAAAGTACTTACTTACTTACTTAGCTGGCCTTTTACAGAACATTTGTTCCATAAGCCGAACTAAGAAAAAATCTCCAATCCTCTCTGTTTGCTGCTGTATTTTCCCAATCTGGGATATGTAGCTTTGTGATATCTCGTTTCACTTGTTCGCTCCAACGAAGCTTTGGCCTTCCAGATCTGCGAGAACCTCCATGCGGCCCGTATTTATACGCCTTTTTAGCGGGTTCATCATCACTCATTCTTATAACATGGCCTAGCCATCGCAATCGTTGTATCTCGATTCGTTCAACTATATTGATGTCATTGTATAGTTGATACAGCTCGATGTTCATACGACGCCGATATTCGCCGTCAACACAGATTGGCCCGTAGATCTTTCGAAGAATTTTTCACACAAACACACAAAGCACTGCCTTATCTGCTTGAGCAAGTACACATGCTTCGGAACCATACATTAGCACGGGTAGTATCAGTGTTTTGTACAGTGTTATTTTTGTTTGACGAGAGGTGGCTTTATTCCTAAACTGCTTACTCAGCCCAAAGTAGCATCTGTTAGCCAACACTATTCTTCTTCGTATTTCACAACTGATGTTATTTGTTGTGTTTATGGCGGTGCCGAGGTAGACGAAGTCCTTTACTACCTCAAAATTATAGGTACCAACATTCACAGATGGTGCGGTGTTTATGGACATATTACGCGTCGATACCATCAACTTGGTTTTTACGCCGTTTACTGCCAGACCAACTTTAGCAGATTCTCTTTCGACTTTTGCAAAGGTGTCAGTTACTTCCTTTACCGATCGACCCATGATGTCAATGTCGTCGGCATAAGCCAGTAACATGTGGCTGTTCGTGTATATCGTTCCATTTCTTTTGACCTTCGCGTCTCGTATGACCTTTTCCAGCAGGATGTTGAATAGATCACACGACAGGCCGTCTCCTTGTCTGAAACCTCTTTTGGTAGTGAACTCTTCGGAGAGGTTCTTTCAAATTTTAACTGAGGATCTCGTCTCAGTTAATGTCATTCTACAAAGTCGAATGAGCTTTGCAGGAATACCAAAATCAGACATGGCTTGGAACACCTTTGAACGTATAGGGCTGTCGAATGCTGCTTTATAATCGACGAAAAGATGGAAGGTGTCGATCTGCATTTCTTGGGTCTTTTCCAGGATTTGTCTCAAGGTAAATATCTGGTCAATGGTGGATTTGCCAGGTCTAAAGCCGCACTGATAGGGTCCAATAATTTCATTGACCATAGGCTTTAGTCTCTCACACAATATGCCAGATACTATCTTATATGCAATAGGGAGCAGACTTATGCCCCTATAATTGGAGCACACAGTCTTATCACCCTTCTTGTGGACTGGACATAGGATGCTCACGTTCCAATCGTCGGGTACGCGTTCTTCCTGCCAGATGGTGCTAACTAGCTGATGCATACACCTTATCAGCGTGTCGCCTCCGGTTTTGAACAGCTCGGCTGGTAGGCCATCTGCTCCTGCCGCCTTATTATTCTTCAGCCGGTTTATTGCTGTCCTTACCTCATCTTGGCTGGGCGGTATACATTCAATACCATCATCTGGGATTGGATCTGTGGTATCTTCGCCGTCTTCACTGCTATCGGATACCAACAGTTTGGAAAAATGTTCTTTCCATATCCTGAGCACACTATCTGTATCAGTTACCAAATTACCTTGTTGATCTCTACAGGACGATATTCCTGTACCAAAGCCATCAGTTTGATGCTTCACTCTTTGGTAGAATTTTCGGACTTCGTTCTGTCTCCTGTACATCTCCATTTGTTCACACTCCCTCTTTTCCATTTCTCTCTTTTTCCTGCGGAAAAGACGTTTCTCCTCTCTCCTTTTCTCCCGATACCTCTCTCGTGCGCTACGCGTTGCTACTGATTGTAAAGTAGCCCTATATGCCGCATTTTTTTCTTCGGTAGCAGCACGGCACTCCTGGTCATACCACGGATTCTTTGGTGGAGGTCTCTGGTATCCAAGTACTGATTTTGCGGCTGTTTGCATGGAGTGGGCAATATTTTGCCATTGTGCTGATATGTTATCGGGACGAGAAGCGCTATCATTAAGCAATTGGGTCAGTTGAGTGGAATATGCTGTGGCTATCTGTTGTGTTTGCAGCTTGGCGATGTCCAACTTTCGTGTTGTGTCTGTCCGTGCTTTATTTGCAACGTTTAGACGGGTACGTACCTTTGCTGCAACGAGGTAATGGTCCGAATCTATGTTTGCTCCTCGGAACGATCGTACATCCAACACGCTCGATGAATGTCTTCCATCTATCACAACGTGATCAATTTGATTTATTGTTCTTTGGTCTGGAGACAGCCAAGTGCCCTTATGAATATCGAGATGCTTAAATCTGGTACTGCTAACTACCATGTTTTTTGCCGCTGCGAAGTCTATCAGCCTCATTCCATTGTCTGATGTTTCACTATGTAGACTGAATTTCCCAACTGTTTGACCAAAGATATTCTCCTTTCCAATTTTGGCATTAAAATCGCCTAGAACAATTTTAATGTCATGGGCAGGACAACGGTCATATGTTTCTTCTAAGCTCTCGTAGAATATATCTTTGGTCTGTTCGTCCTTGTCTTCGGTTGGGGCATGAGCGCAGATAAAGCTGATGTTGAAGAATTTTGCTTTAAATCGAATTGTAGCAAGTCTTTCATTCACTGGGGTGAAGCTGGAGACCAGATGTTTTAACCTCCGACCAACTACAAAACCGCAACCAAACTCATGCTTTGTGTCATGGCAGCTATAATACAGTGCGTCACCTTTAGGTGTTGTTGTGACATCTTTCCCAGTCCATCGTATTTCCTGTATGGCAGTAATATCGGCTTTGTACTTTCCAAGTACGTCTGCCAATGCGAAGACTGCACCTTCTCTATAAAGAGTGCGAACATTCCAGGTGCAGATTCGCAGATCATGGTCCTTAAAATGTTTGCGGGGTTCGTCAACTTTAGAGGGGTTTGTTTTTCTTTTCTTTCGTTTTTTCATAGTAGGCTGTTTTTTTCTAGGGGAGGGTTACTAACCCGACGCCCAAACCCAAGTTTTTAACGTTCTTATGGGTGAACGCGCGGCACATGTTAGCTCACTACCTTTAAGGGGTGTTAAAGGCAGTTCCCCAGGTGACACCACGGGGAGGTCAGTGTCCACCTGAGATGAAAGAGGGACCAAGATACTAACTGGTACTAAATTTGCTATAATTTGGATTTGGATGAACGGATAGAGCTGGAATCCTGAAATTTGGAATTAATATTACTGTTGGACTGTAGAATTGAGATAGTTTTGGAAAATCGTACTTATGGGTACGGAAAGCACTAAATTTGGTACAATTTATATTTGGGTGAACGGATAGAAATTCAGGTAGGATTCAGGTTGTTTTGAAAAATCGTACTTATGGGTACGGAAAGTACTAAATGCACTAAATTTGGTACAATTTATATTTGGGTGAACGGATAGAGTTGGAATCCCGAAATTTCGAATTAAGGTTACTGTTGGAGTGTAGGATTGAGGAAGTTTTGGAAATTCGTACTTATGGGTACGAAAAGTACTTAATTTGGTACAATTGGATTTGGATAACTTCCCAACTTAAAAAGGTTATTACACAAAAAATAAAATAACTATTGGGACCATCTTTTGTGAAGATCTTGCCAGATATCCGTGCTCAACTTATTATGAAAACACTTTCATGTACTTGACGCACGCATTCGACTATCTCTCGCTCTCTCCACAAACAGCGTGTGCTTTAATGCATTGGTAAAATTAAAAATCATTGAAACAAGCGACAACAGAACCTTCTTCATTGACTTCTGAACGAAGACTGAGTGGTGGTTGTTCTGTTGTTATTCTCATCAAGGGCACGTGTGCCCCTTTTTGCCGGATTCTGATCCAAACAACTACAGTGTGTTTGGTGTCGAAAAAACAAAGTGATTAGGTGTATAGTTCGCATCTACAACGTTTATATATAGCCGCATTTAACAAACCGACTGGCTTTCAAATGTCAATTCCATTGCTTATATATCAAATAAACCCTCATAAAGAAGGTTAATCCTGCAAAAGGCTAAAATATAAACATGGTCGGCAACATCTAATATCTGAACTTACAGCCTGTTTTTGTCCATTCGTTCGTCTATTTCATGGCACAATTACCCAGGTAGTGGCATCGTAAAATTTTGAATATGTTATGTCAAAACTTTCTTTGTGTTGTTGGAGAAATTACAACAAAAATAATTTTTTTATAAAGGGATTTGACTTTTCATATTCGATCAGCTGGTGTGACACCACTACGAACAGCCTGTTTTTGTAAACAGTTTTTGCCCATTCGTTCGTCGATTTAATGAACGAAGACACAATTTGGTTTTCAGAGCGATTGACGTTTGTATTCGTGAGACAAAAAAAATAAAGCTTTTCATTTTCGTAATCTTTTTGGTTTTCACAAAATAAGCATTATGGAAATCCTGAAATATAAAAGCTTCACCGAAATAGACAAAGCTTTTAGATAAAGACGAATGGTTCGTAAAATTTTACAAGAACCAAATTTTGAACGTGTACGTTTTAGTACGAACGGTTCGTGTAACAGGCAAGCATTTTTACAAAAACAGGCTGGAAGACACAATGGAAACCAGCCCTTGACGTTTGTATTCATGTGACAAATAAATGAAAGCTTTTCATTTTAGTAATTTTTCTTCATATTTTTCTTCATATTATGTGAATATTTTTTGACAAATTTGTTTACATTTTTACATATAGATGCAGATGCAAAATTCATAAAATTAGCATTATGGAAACCATGCAATAAATAAAAATACAAAATAAATAAAAGCTTTTCCGAAATAGACGGAAGTTTTTAGACAAAGACGAATGGTTCGTAAAATTTTACAAGAACCAAATTTTGAACGTATACGTTTTAGTACGAACGGTTCGTGTGACAGGCAAGCATTTTTACAAAAAACAGGCTGTTAGTGCTGATAGACTCAACATGTATGTACATATGGTTTATATTGTTCTGCTATGCTCACAAAGACGATAACAACTACGAGGGCAGTTCGGAAACTTCTTAGCCTAGCACAAAAACCGCGGTATAAACAGAAAAAAGTTAAGTGTTTTGGAAACTTCCATCTCTGTTATGAACACATGTTAAATTTTGTTTCGATCTGGCAACTCCTTCATATAGAAACAGGTGTTCAAAAAAGACGCATCCGCAATTTTTTACAATGGAAAAATTAGAAATGCGTGCTGTCATTAAATATTTACATAAAAAAGGTTTATCGGGACAAGAAATTCATAATGATATGGTGAATGTGTTAGGTGAAAGTGCCCCTTTATATGCAACAGTAAAAAAGTGGGTTGCTGAATTTAAACGTGGTCGTACAAGCATTGAAGATGAACCACGTAGTGGATGTCCAAAAACAGCAACAACAACTGAAATTGTAGCCAAAGTGCATGATATGGTATTAAATGATCAACGAATAAAAGTGCGTGAAATTGCTAATATCATGGGCATCTCAAATGATCGAGTCCATTTAATTTTGCATGAAGAACTACAGATGAAAAAGCTTTCTGCAAGATGGGTGCCGCATTTGTTAACAGTCGATCAAAAACGCATAAGAATGAACATTTCTCAAGCTTGTTTGGATCGTTTTAAGCGAAATAAAATGGATTTTAAGCGTCGTTTCATAACTGTTGATGAGACATGGATCCACCACTATACTCCAGAGACAAAAGAACAATCCAAACAATGGACTGAAGCTGGAGGAAGTGCCCAAAGAAGGCAAAAACAATTCAATCGGCTGGTAAGGTTATGGCAACGGTTTTTTTGGGACTTCAAAGGTATTTTATTGATTGACTATCTGCAAAATAGTAAAACAATAAATTCAGAGTACTATTGCAACCTTTTGGATCAATTAAATGTACAAATTCGAGAAAAACGTCCTGGCTTACAACACAAAAAAATAATTTTTCATCAAGACAACGCACCAGCGCACAAGGGCGTTTTAACAATGGCTAACGTCAACCAATTAAAGTACGAGTTGCTTGACCATCCACCTTATTCTCCTGATTTAGCTCCCAGTGACTTTTACTTGTTCCCAAATCTAAAAAAAATTCCTTGCTGGCAAGCGTTTTACCTCAAATGAAGATGCAATTACAGTTGTAAACCACAATATTTGAAGACCTTGAGGAAAACTATTTTAATCATGGGATAGAATTGCTAGAAAAGCGTTGGACTAAGTGAATTGAAGTTTCAGGAGATTATATTGAAAAATAAAAATATTTTTGAAAAACTAACTATTCTCTTTCATTAATAGGCTAAGAAGTTTCCGAACCGCCCTCGTACAATAATACAAAATAAAAGCAATAATAAGTGAGCAAAGGCTATAGTCGGGACGGGCCGACTATGTAATACCCTACACCATCCTACTATCAATAAATTCAATATGCTTCTTCCTCTCTGGAACCCGCGTAGGCCACAAAAATTTCGTGACGGTCGATAAAATTTGCCACATGTAGCGTAATTACAAACAATTTAAAAAGCTTTAAGTTCGGCCGGGCCGAACAGACGGACATACGGACAGCACTAAAGTACGAACGGTTCGTGTGACAGGCAAGCATTTTTACAAAAAACAGGCTGTTAGTGCTGATAGACTCAACATGTATGTACATATGGTTTATATTGTTCTGCTATGCTCACAAAGACGATAACAACTACGAGGGCAGTTCGGAAACTTCTTAGCCTAGCACAAAAACCGCGGTATAAACAGAAAAAAGTTAAGTGTTTTGGAAACTTCCATCTCTGTTATGAACACATGTTAAATTTTGTTTCGATCTGGCAACTCCTTCATATAGAAACAGGTGTTCAAAAAAGACGCATCCGCAATTTTTTACAATGGAAAAATTAGAAATGCGTGCTGTCATTAAATATTTACATAAAAAAGGTTTATCGGGACAAGAAATTCATAATGATATGGTGAATGTGTTAGGTGAAAGTGCCCCTTTATATGCAACAGTAAAAAAGTGGGTTGCTGAATTTAAACGTGGTCGTACAAGCATTGAAGATGAACCACGTAGTGGATGTCCAAAAACAGCAACAACAACTGAAATTGTAGCCAAAGTGCATGATATGGTATTAAATGATCAACGAATAAAAGTGCGTGAAATTGCTAATATCATGGGCATCTCAAATGATCGAGTCCATTTAATTTTGCATGAAGAACTACAGATGAAAAAGCTTTCTGCAAGATGGGTGCCGCATTTGTTAACAGTCGATCAAAAACGCATAAGAATGAACATTTCTCAAGCTTGTTTGGATCGTTTTAAGCGAAATAAAATGGATTTTAAGCGTCGTTTCATAACTGTTGATGAGACATGGATCCACCACTATACTCCAGAGACAAAAGAACAATCCAAACAATGGACTGAAGCTGGAGGAAGTGCCCAAAGAAGGCAAAAACAATTCAATCGGCTGGTAAGGTTATGGCAACGGTTTTTTTGGGACTTCAAAGGTATTTTATTGATTGACTATCTGCAAAATAGTAAAACAATAAATTCAGAGTACTATTGCAACCTTTTGGATCAATTAAATGTACAAATTCGAGAAAAACGTCCTGGCTTACAACACAAAAAAATAATTTTTCATCAAGACAACGCACCAGCGCACAAGGGCGTTTTAACAATGGCTAACGTCAACCAATTAAAGTACGAGTTGCTTGACCATCCACCTTATTCTCCTGATTTAGCTCCCAGTGACTTTTACTTGTTCCCAAATCTAAAAAAAATTCCTTGCTGGCAAGCGTTTTACCTCAAATGAAGATGCAATTACAGTTGTAAACCACAATATTTGAAGACCTTGAGGAAAACTATTTTAATCATGGGATAGAATTGCTAGAAAAGCGTTGGACTAAGTGAATTGAAGTTTCAGGAGATTATATTGAAAAATAAAAATATTTTTGAAAAACTAACTATTCTCTTTCATTAATAGGCTAAGAAGTTTCCGAACCGCCCTCGTACAATAATACAAAATAAAAGCAATAATAAGTGAGCAAAGGCTATAGTCGGGACGGGCCGACTATGTAATACCCTACACCATCCTACTATCAATAAATTCAATATGCTTCTTCCTCTCTGGAACCCGCGTAGGCCACAAAAATTTCGTGACGGTCGATAAAATTTGCCACATGTAGCGTAATTACAAACAATTTAAAAAGCTTTAAGTTCGGCCGGGCCGAACAGACGGACATACGGACAGCACTAAAGCGACTTAGAATTTTACGCTGATCAAGAATATATATACTTTATATGGTCGCAAATAATTATTTCGATGAGTTACAAACGGAATAAAAAACTTAATATACCCTCCATATTATGGTGGAGGGTATAAAAATGATGGAAAATTGGATGCATTACGGACTATTGTGATATCTCCCTTGTTTGACGAACTTCACTAACCTACTTTGCATAAATTTAAAGGCGATGCTTTCTTCTTACATTCATAGGCTTTGCCGTTGGAATACCCTACTAGAAGCCGAGATATTCGCAAAAGAATACAACTTTGAATTTTTCTCCACATGAAAGTTTCTCCATTCCGACCATCACCAATAGGCTTCTTCCTCTGTGGCACTAGCATCAACTCCCAAAATTTCGTGCGGTTCGATCAAATTTGCGAACTATAGCGTGATTAAAAAATCGACAAATGGAAGTCATTACCGACTTCTGCGATATCTCCATCTTTTGGCCACCTCCATCTTTGACCACCATTGACGAATTTTCTTTTTTGGATACCCAACTGGAAGCGGATGAATAAAACTTTGAAATTTCTCCATTCCGACGCCTGAAAATTACCGGAGCATCCCCAAAATCGATAGCCTTCTTCCTCTGTGAGACTCCCATCAACGTCCAAAATGTCGTGATTATCCGACCAAAATTCCGACTGTAACGTGATTACAAAAAATTTAAAACTGGGATGTATTAACGACTATTGCGATATCTCCGCCACCTACGCCAACCTACTCGCATCATTGTAAATATGGGATTTTCTGCTTTCTTAGCCAGCCTTTGTTTTTGGAAAGTCACCAACAAAATCTCTGATATTCGTCATTATAATTAAAATCGCAAAAATATATAGAAGCTGAGAAAAGAACGGAAAAGAACGTTAACTTTTTCTCCAAATAAGTTTTTTGCCCATTCCGACCCCTAAATATTATCCGATCATCACCAAAATCAGTAGGATTCTTTCCCCATAAACACCCAAAATTTGGTGACAATCCGATCAAAATTGCGACCTGCAGCCTGATTACAAAGTTTAGATAGACAGACTGACGGACGGACACACATATCCAGATGGACTAAGCTCGTTGAGACGATCATTTTGGTATAGATAAGTATGGGCCTACGACCATTATTTCGATGCGTTACAAACTTTTTGCCCAAAACCAACTTACAATACCCTCCCCACATAGTGGTGTAGGATATAAAAAGCAGCAACATTTGTCTCTGATTTGGTTGGTGGTGCTTGGTGATTGTTAGTCAATAAAAACAAAACAACTCTCCAAAATTGTTATTTTTTTCAATCTCTCAGAAGAAACCAGTATTTTTTTGCTTTATGAAAGACATTTATGGAATGCAGAAATTTGAACCTTGGCAAGACTTTATGAACACTATTCCTAAAATACAGTAATTTTTTTCTGTGTAAACAATGTCCTATAGGTCCCAAACCGGGGAATATCCGGATACTAAGACGTTTTGTGAGTTTTTTAGTTCCATTAAATACAATAAAAATTACATTTAGCAGAACTCAATCGGGAGGGTTGTCAAGTCGACTAAAAATGTACCAACCCATATTAACAGTAAACGAGACCACCTAGGTCCATAACCAGGGCCTAAAAGTGGTTGGTATGTCATTATCAAACCGAAATGGCTTAAATTCGGCATTAAGTGTTCGCTAAGGGTATGGGTCCACAATTTAATATAGCGCTTATATAACGGCACCGCTTGGTTTCGGTAAACATTTTCCAACCGAAATGACTGAAATTTGATATTTAGTCCTCGCTAGTGATATACAACATTCCTACGGTTTCACAACAGCATTTGGGTATAGCCCCCATATAGCCTCCCATTATAAGTTTTTTGATTAGGGTAAAATTCTGAGTCAATCTATTCATCCGTCCGTCTGTGTTAATCACTCTCGCATCAACAAAAATTGAGATAGGACGATGAAATTATGGAAAATATGTCCTTTATTTGCAGCAGGTTGTATAGCTCCATATAACGGTACCGCCCTGTTTCTAGTATTTTTTCGTTTTTAGCTACATTTTGTGACCGAATTACTTATAAATGGCTTCTTTCATTCCATAAAAATGTTGGGCTCACATTTTGGGATAGTCCTCAGATAACGCTGAAATCGGGTATTTCAGGTATTTTGACTTTTGCACCTACATTTTCAAATCGATTTAGTTATTATTTCGCATTTAGGGTTCATAATGATCAGAACACTTATATACCAAAAATTGTGGACATATTTAGGTCCATGTTTGGTATAGCAATAATTTGAATTCTTTGCTTTATTCGTAAAAGGATTGTGATGTAGAGAATCACACGGTCGGTATCGTCCGACTCATTGTACCACGCACTGACGTAGCCAGGGGCGGCCCAGGGGCTGTGCCCCGTGAAATGATCATTTTTAGACATTTTTGTTCAAATTTTGTCAATAGGGCCCTGCCTCCTGAAATGGTGTCGAGATGCATTGCTGGCTACGATCCTGGCAGTGGTACCACCCATGCCATATATCTTACATTGGGACACATTTTTTAGTTTCATTCCAATTTTTTACAAGATACTGAAACATTACGCCCGCTAACGTTTCGATTCGTCTCAATCAATAATTATATAACGGACAACAACTTGACTTACATCTCACCATGAATTGATAAAACCATGAACTTACCGTATAGCATCTGCTTGCTGATATCTGCCATCATATTCATTGAAAGAGGTCGTTTGATAGCCTTCACCTTTCACATCGCCACCATCATCCATCCAACCATTTGGATTGCGAAAGGGATTCAATTCTGTCGGTCTATCATCTGAAATTTTAAACAAAAACCGATAAAAAACAAAATTTCACAGTTTTTATAAATCTCCTCAAACTTACCGGTGGTACCATACGTATTCTCATCGCCCTGGTACATGGCCTGTGTACTGTCGGGCTCTTGTGGCATTGTTGTCGGTCTACCACCTGGTTGTTCATAGTCCTTCTTATCGGGCATATGTTGGCGAGCAGTCTGAACGGCTACATTGAGGATATTTTTTAAAGGTGGTAAGGGGGCAGATTTCAGTTTATTTAAAAATGCCATGATTAAATAATTCCAATGCTAGGCGAAGTTTGAATGGTTGGATGACAGCGACGATGTACAATGAAAGGATGTTAGCAGGGGTGGGGTTTGGCTGATAATAAGGGTGAAGGTGGCTTTGGTTGCCTTGTGTGTTTTTCTTTTTTCGTTGGCGTTTAGTTAATGCTGCTGCTGTTATTCACTACTACGATGCTGACAAATGCTGTGTTGCGTCGAATAAGTCTTTCTTCAAAGGATACCAAATGGTGGGTGGGGGGTTATCAAATTCAACTAATTTTCTGAAGGCTTGAATGGATGGAGCCTTTCGAAAAATTCGAAATGAATAGTGTTTTTCTCCGATTTTCTTCAATTATAATTTTGTGTTATCGTTGATTTCCCGGAATTCGAAAATCTTGACAAACTTTTTTCTAATGTTATACATTTTTTTCGCATTCGATGTCCTCTGTGTTTTTTTCCTGCTTACATTTGGCCCATTATTAAAAAACGAGATTTTCCTCAACACAGCGCCCGTCGTAGTCGCAGCATCGTAAAAAGAAAGCAATGTGTGATGTGGAACAGTCAGACAGACAGAAATCGATACAAACTATAATACTTTTTTTCTTTTTTTTTTTTGGTGAACACTAAAAACTGAAATGGTAAAGTAAAATTTTCCAAAGATAAATTTACAGATTATCTTCAAATTCTACAGAAAATCTTCAAATGGTTCTAAAAGACAAAATCTCGAACTACTTTTTTATGAATTAATTGAAAGAAAATGTTAATTTTTACTATGGAATATTTACTCTTTTTTATGTAACGTTATAACAAGTAACTAACGCCAACAAAAATTTAGTGTAAAATGTGGATTTCTTTTCTTCGTTTCGCTTTACACTGCCAAAAATTTTCACAGTCGCATTTCGACGCATGCTCCTGCAAATTTTGTTTTGAACATCCCTTACAGCGACAGCAAGGATTCTTCATTCACAATAGCCTTTGAAATGTGTCAAACAGCAGAGATGTATGGGCATTTTGAGTGTATCCAAATTCCGTTACAATGGTGGTGGGTTATAATCATTATATTAAGGATGATGTGGTAAATTCCTGTATGTCTTGTGTATGTTTTATTGTATCTACAGCATTAACAATAGAACATTTAATAACATGCGTCTCGATTCAAAAAGAAAAATTTGCCATTCCGTTATAATACATCGAAGTATTTGAAGATCGACACAAAATTTTAAGTCGATATAACCATGTCCGTCTGTGTGTTGAAATCAAGATACAGGTCGCAATATTTATAATTTGATACCGAAGTTTATATTACTATTAATATTGTCTACTATTACTATTATATTGTCAGTCCACGTGTTGATATAGTCTCAATAGAAAGGTACCTCCCGATTTTCGGTATATAAAAGGTTCTATTCAATTTTTTCACGAAATGGTTGAAATTTTGTATCTGGACTTTTTTCCCCCAGTTTAGGTCCAAGTTTTGATATAGCCCCTATAGAAAGTAGCTCTCGATTTTCGGTATTTTTATGGGGTTTACCCCATTATCCTACTTGAATGCGTAAAATTCGGTATATAGTGTTCGTTTCGAATACACAACAGTCCTCCAGAGAATTAGCCATATTATACAACCGAAATGACTGAAATTTGGTATTTATTATTCGATATGGGTATAAAACAGATAATTGTGGGTACGTTTTTATATCTCCATAGAAGAGGTATAGCGGGTTCTCAGATTGGAAGGCACTACGATACCGCTCGATGTGAAACATATGACTTTGCCATGTAAAAATAATGACTTTCGCGATCAAATTGTTAGTAGTTACTACTGCCAAAATTTACTGAACAAAGCAATCACTTGGTAATTACCATTATTTTTACATGGGGATGACATAGGAAGGATATGTTTTTTAAGTACATATCTTTAATCAAATTTTTAGAACAATTGATGTGAATTTATATTCAAATTCAACACTCCATTTTTCCTGTGTTTCTTCTTTTATTTTGCTATCTGCTGGTTTTGAACACACGAACTTCTGATTTGTAACCAAACACACTACACGGTGAGCCTTAACTAATTTTAAATGGAAGGTGCTTACACCTCGGAAGTTTTTGCTGATTCTGAAACTACAATGCTAATAGATGAGAAATATCATGAAACAAAAAAAATCGCCGGAGGGATTTTAAAATAAATCGCAATTTAAGTTCACATTTTTAGGGGTTCTTTAGGTTTTCACGATTTTGCTTGGAAACCGCGAGTCCTATGAAAATGGCCTAAAGAGAATGTTGTAGCTGTGAAAATTCTTAACAAGATTGACCTTTGTGATATTTTCGTATGTTTTACCATTTTTGAGATATAGAAGTTCAAATTGAGACAATGCACTGACTGTATCGCCTCCTTATAAAACAATGTCATTACTGCAATTTCCCAAATTAAACTTATATATCTTGAAAATGGCACAACCTAGTAAAAAATAAATCATCGAATCTTGTAGAGAATTTTCACAGCTTCAACATTTTCTTTAGTCCCATTTTCATATGACTTGCGGTTTTCAAGCAAAATCGTGAAGATTTAAGATAAAAACCTAAAAATTTGAATTGAACCTCTATGTCTCAAAAACGGTAAAACCTACGAAAATATCGTAAAGGCCAATCTTGTGGATAATTTTCACAGCTACAACATTTTCTTTAGACTCATTTCGATACGACTTGAAAACCTAAAAAAACCCTAAAATTGTGAATTTTGATCGCGATTTATTTAAAAATCCCTCCGGCGATTTTGTCTCTTTTTTTATTTTTCTCATCTATGAACATTGCTGTTTCAGAATCCGCAAAAACATCCCATGTGTAAGCCGTTTTCATTAAAAGTTAGTTAAGGGATACTGTGCATGATATTGTTTTATAAGGGGGCGATACAGTCAGTGCATTGTCCCAATTTGAACTTCCATATCTTAAAAACGGTAAAATATACGAAAATATCATGGAGGCCAATCTTGTGGAGAATTTTCTCTGCTACAACATTTGCTTTAGTGCCATTTACATAGAACTCGCGGTTTCCAAGCAAAACCCTAAAAATGTGAACTTAAATCGCGATTTATTTTAAAATCCCTCCGGCGATTTTTTTTGTTTCATGATATTTCTCATCTATGAGCATTGTAGTTTCAGAATCAGCAGAAACTTCTGAGGTGTAAGCACCTTCCATTTAAAATTAGTTAAGGCTCACCGTGACTATACACTAGGTCACTCGTACAAACAGTTATGGCTGTTTAAACATATACATAACCAGCAAAATTTGAAGGAAGGGGTTCCATGCGATGCCGTGATTTCATGGCATATTTTGCATTGGTTCAAACGAATCGTGAAAGAAAGAAGGAAGTCGTGAAAGATCCGATATTTTCATCAGCATTTGAACCCATGCAAAGGAAGATCCAAAGATCCGATCTTTTCATCAACATTTGAACCCATTCCATCGATCCAATAGAGAAGAGTTTTGTGTTTTTATTTATACAAATTTTTCTAAATATATAAGATTAATTATTTACAATAGGCTTGATGTTGTCGGAGACTCGAAATCACAACCAACGTTGTTAAAACTCTCATCGTAATGATAATGTCATTGCATAGGTCGGTGAAAATGACATGTCAAAGCATTGGTGTAAATGACATGCTTTGGATCCAAAAATGAATAGCATCTTTTGGGGTCCACGCTCATATAAAATTCATCGATGAAGATGCTAAAAAGATGACATGCCAGATCACTTGCAGCCATGACTGAATGGCATGATTGGCATCGAACATTTTGCTGGGTATGTACATCAACATTTCTTTGTAATTTTGTTAACAAACAAGGAGTGGACCGATATGGCTTATCTTCGAACTTAAACTATATTTGGACAAAATATTACTTACTTACTTAGTTGGCCCATTACAGAACATTTGTTCTATAGGCCGAACTAAGAAAAGATATCCAATTATCTCTATTTGTTGCTTCGCTTTCTGGAATACCGCGCCTTTTCATCTCATCATCCACTTGTTTGCGCCATCTATTCCTTGGCCTGCCAATTCTGCATGCACCGCCAAGCGGTCCGTGTTTATACACCTTTTTAGCGGGGTCATCATCGCTCATTCTTATGATATGGCCTAGCCAACGCAATCGCTGCTTCTCGATACGTTTAACAATATTGATGTCGTTGTACAGCAGATACAGCTCGTGGTTCATGCGACGTCGATATTCACCGTCAACGCAGATTGGTCCGTAGATCTTTCGAAGAATTTTTCTCTCAAACACACCAAGCACTGCCATGTCTGCTTGCGCAAGTACCCAGGCTTCGGAGCCATACATCAGCACGTGTAGTATCAGTGTTTTGTAGAGCGTTATTTTTGTTTGACGAGATGTGGCTTTGTTTTTGAACTGCTTACTTAAACCAAAGTAGCATCTGTTGGCCAATATAATTCTTCTTTTTATTTCACAACTGATGTCGTTTGTTGTGTTTACGGAGGTGCCGAGGTAGACGAAGTCTTTTACTACCTCAATATTATAGGAACCAACTTCCACAGTCGGTCCGAGCTCAATGGACGCATTGCGCGTCGACACCATAATCTTGGTCTTCTCACCGTTTACCGCCAGACCCACTTTAGCAGATTCTCCTTCGACCTTCATAAAGGTATCAGTTACTTCTTTTACTGATCGGCCTATGATGTCTATATCATCAGCATAAGCAAGTAACATGTGACTATTGGTGTAGATTGTGCCACTTCTTTTGACGTTTGCCTCTCGTATAACCTTTTCCAGCAGGATGTTAAATAGATCACACGAAAGGCTGTCTCCTTGTCTGAAACCTCTTTTGGTACCAAAATCTTCGGAGGGGTTCTTTCCTATTTTAACTGAGGACCTCGTGTCAGTTAGAGTCATTTTACAAAGCCGAATGAGTTTTGCGGGGATACCAAATTCAGACATTGCTTGGAATACCTTTGAACATAGCGAGCTGTGGAACGCTGCTTTATAATCGGCAAAAAGGTGGTAGGTGTCGATCTGCATCTCTTGGGTCTTCTCCAGGATTTGCCGCAGGGTAATTATCTGGTCAATGGTGGACTTGCCAGGTCTAAAGCCGCATTGGTATGGTCCAATTATCTCGTTGACCATAGGCTTTAGTCGTTCGCACAATATCCCTGACACGATCTTGTAGGCAATAGGGAGTATACTTATGCCCCTATAGTTAGAGCATACAGTCTTATCTCCCTTCTTGTGGACGGGGCACAGGATACTCAGGTTCCAATCGTCGGGTACTCGTTCTTCCTGCCAGATGGTGCTAACTAGCTGATAAATACACCTTATCAGCGTGTCGCCTCCGGTTTTGAACAGCTCGGCTGGTAAGCCATCGGCTCCTGCTGCCTTATAATTCTTCAGCCGATTTATTGCTGTCTTTACCTCATCTTGGCTGGGCGGTATACATTCAATACCATCTTCTGGGATTGGGACTGTGGTATCTTCGTCGTCTTCGCTGCTATTGGATACCAACAGTTTTGAAAAATGTTCTTTCCATATCCTGAGTACACTATCTGTATCAGTTACCAAATTACCTTGTTGGTCTCTACAGGAGGATGTGCCTGTACCAAAGCCATCAGCTTGATGCTTGACTCTTTGGTAGAATTTTCGGACTTCATTCTGACTCCTGTACATCTCGATTTTTTACACTCCCGCTTTTCCATCTCTCTCTTTTTCCAGCGGAAAAGACGTTTCTCTTCTCTCCTTTTCTCCCTGTATCTCTCTCGTGCGCTACGCGTTGCTACGGATTGTAAAGTAGCCCTATATGCCGCATTTTCCTCTTCGGTGGCAGCACGGATTCCTTGGTGGAGGCCATGGATTCCTTGGTGGAGGCCTCTGGTATCCAAGTATGGATTTTGCGGCTGTTTGCATGGAGTGGGCAATGTTTTGCCATTGCGCTGATATGTTATCGGGATGAGGAGTGCTTTGATTAAGCAATTGGGCTAGTTGAGTGGAATATGCTGTGGCTATCTGTTGTGATTGCAGCTTACCGATGTCTAACTTTCGTGTTGTGCCTGTTCGTACTTTGTTTGCTACCTTTAAGCGGGTGCGTACCTTTGCTGCAACAAGGTAGTGGTCCGAATCAATGTTTGCGCCTCGGAACGATCGTACATCCAACACGCTCGATGAATGTCTTCCATCTATCACAACATGATCAATTTGATTTCTTGTTTTCTGATCTGGAGACAGCCAGGTGCCCTTATGAATATCGAGATGATTAAATCTGGTACTGCTAACTACCATGTTTTTTGCAGCAGCGAAGTCTATCAGCCTCATACCATTGTCAGATGTTTCACTGTGGAGGCTGAATTTCCCGACTGTTGGGCCAAAGATATTCTCCTTTCCAATTTTGGCATTAAAATCGCCTAGAATGATTTTAATGTCATGGGCAGGGCAACTGTCATATGTTTCCTCTAAGTGCTCGTAAAATATATCTTTGGTCTGTTCGTCCTTTTCTTCAGTGGGAGCATGAGCGCAAATAAAGCTGATGTTGAAGAATTTAGCTTTTATTCGAATTGCAGCAAGTCTTTCATTCACTGGAGTGAAGCTGGATACCAAATCCGCAACCAAACTCATGCTTTACCTCATGGCAGCTATAATACAGTGCGTCACCTTTAGGTGTTGTTGTGACGCCTTTCCCAATCCATCGTATTTCCTGTATGGCAGTAATATCGGCCTTGTACCTTTCAAGTACGTCTGCCAATGCGAAGACTGCACCTTCTCTATAAAGAGTGCGAACATTCCAAGTGCAGATTCGCAGATCATGGTCCTTAAAACGTTTGCGGGGTTCGTCAACTTTAGAGGGGGTTGGTTTTCTTTTCTTTCGTTTTTTCATAGTATGCTGTTTTTTCTAGGGGAGGGTTATTAACCCGACGCCCAAACCCAAGTTTTTAACGTTCTTATGGGAGAACGTGGACAAAATATTACTAAGGCCAAATCTTGATCCAACCACTACACACGGTGTCCTAGGGGATTTTGCATTTTACAGGCTATTTTCTCAGGAAGTATGAACTTGGCCCTGATGAAACTTGTACCGTCGCACAGTGCGAAATTTGGGAAGTTTAGTGGAACTTTAAGGGATTTTCAAAGTACATGAAATTAATTAAACTTTTATTGAATTCGTTAGCTAAGTACTCCACTGCAAATGGTCCATACTCAGTTTGCCGATTTACTCCACGAAACGACTAAAAAATGCACTTAATGTTGCACTTTTGTTTAATAACACTGTGCAACATTTTTAAGGTAATCTTGTGCAAACAATTCGAACTGAGGATTTTTTGAAAGTACAGACCCAAACGACAAGAAACCCTAGTTGGATTTTGTTGTGTCAGATCCAGCTCAGATTTTATGGCCCCATCTAAACAAGGTGAAATATTGAGTTTTTAAAGAAATTCAGGGCTATATCTCTGAAATCAATGCGAAACTTCTTCTGACCTCTGAAGCAAATTTGTAGACAAGGACAAGAATAAAATATATGGAGAAATAATGAACTCAAAAAACTACATTTATTGCCCCAAATTTAAAAATATACGCAAAAATTCCACAATTTTTATACATTTCGCACCGTATCTCCAAAACCGTTAATTTTTTCTGAACATTTTCTTTTGGTAAAATATTCGCCGGAATGTAACAAACAACTCTTCAGAACATGTCATTGTTGTAAAATGCATCTATGCCGTTGTTTTCAGTACATTTTTCAACGACGATTTAATAAAAATGTCAATAATGTAGTGAAATCCGAAATGTGATAATAAACTGTTGGTGTGAACTGTGTTTGAAATAAGTGTTGTAGAAGATATGATGCAAAATACCGCTGATATACCATGAAGTAAGCATTTTAGAGTTTCAGAATGTTCTAAAGAATTGTTGAGAACTTCATTTGGAAGATTTTTGCAAAAGGTTACTTGGTTCAACTCCCAATAGTTTAGCCGGTACTGACCAGAATTTCAGCAATTATGTAATATTTTCTATATTTTATAGATTTTGATGCTCTAGATGGAGTTTTTCTTATAAGTTCTATTAGTTTATGGCTACAATATTTCTGAAGACAGCAAGGCCAAATTCCTATTCGTTTCTGAGATAAAGGCCTGATAAATGCAAAAATGTGTATATTAAGCCCGGTTTAGATAAGGCCATAAAATCCGAACTGGATCTGACAGGACAAAACCCTACTAGAGTTTTTGTAGTCTAAATATGTACTTTCAAAAATTGCATACTAGAAGTTGTTTGCATTTTCAGTGTTGCATAGTGTATTTTTTTTTTTTTTTTTTTTTTTTTTTTTTGAAGAAATGTATTTTTTGTTCATTAAAAAAGTGGAGTGGCGCGGACAAGTGGTAAGTCAGTATGCCATGACTTATTTTTCTTAATATTTTACAAATCAATTATGATATGTTACACTTTAAAACAATGCAAAAACCCCTTATTGTTTTAGTGCAATTTTAGTCGGAAAGAAGTAATTTTTTGAAGTTTTCAAAATTATAATTTTTTATTTTCCGTGGACATTTCAAAAGTGAGTTCCGTACATTCACGTGTTAAGATATATATAATCTGAAAGATTGGATTCTCCTCTGTTCGCAAAGCTATAAAACTGGTGCGGTATCGCGCGGTCTTTGGAGATATTCAAGATTTTCTAAAAAGACTTCGGGAATTTCATTCAGTTGCATTTTCCAAAAGTGGAAGGTAAACGCGACAATGAACGCCATTGTTGACTGTGTTTTGAAGATATGGACTCACTAATTCTAACAATCATAATTTCTGTAAAATTAAGAAACCTCTCGCAATTTTTCATAGTTTTGACCTCTAAATGTTGGTGATTTACATATAGTGCAACATTTTTAGATGCTGCGGTGCAAATACCAAAATACGTTAAGAATAATGAACTTGATCTGAAAGACATTATTAACACAATTAATGGTACAGACCTGCTGAATGGACCAATAAACATAATAGATACAAATTAAAACAAAAAAATTGACATTTTACTCCTTAATAGATGTGTAGGGTTGTGGGGCTTCACCCAGAAGTGGACCTACATATGTTGACAGCTATTGTGTGAGGAGGTTTTTTTATTCGCTAAAATCTTAAAATTTACATTTGCATCAAAATCGGCTGCAATTTTTGTCTTTAACCATTAAAATACCCAATATGAGGGAACCCGGCATGTGGGGGCTATTCCAAAACGCGAACCTATATTGAAAATATTTTATACATAAGTTTTCTATCCGCTGAAAACTCAATATACCAATTTGCATTAAAATCGATTGAAATATGAATGTAAAACGTAAAAACGGCAGCCACCGTTACATGAGCGCTACAGGAAACCGCGAGTCTATGTGGCCCAATTTGCGCTCCACTCTGTCCACTAATATAAGACACATTTGTGCAAAATTTTAGGAATCTACACCTTTTCCTTTAAAAGTTATTAGTAAAGTTCCGCTAAAGTGCTCATATTTTGCACTGTGCGTCGTATGGAAGACGGTGAATACATCTTGTTACAACAAAAATCAAAGCGATTTGAAAGCAGGTCCTAAATTGAGCCTTTCAGACATTTTGTGTGGGATATATCTTAATAACATTTGCAACATCATCTGTTGTAAATTGTGGTGGTTCCTTCTCGGTGGGAAGAGATCTAACGCAACGTAGTACTATTCTCTTCGCCATGTCACTCAAGGGTTGCTTGATAACTCGCCGTCTAAAATAACTTGCGCAACTCTTCGGATCAGTTAACGAAACGTCGCCAACCATTACTGAGGGCCTATTTTTCTTCTTCCAAGGGTTCGATAGTGACTTAACCGTTGCCCACAATTCACTTATTGTGTCCCTAATGTTAAAACTCCTCAAATAATCTAACCACTTGTCACGCTTGTGCTTATCAACCAACCAAACTACGAGTATTAACTTCCAGTGTTAGCGGCCCGACTCTAAGGTCACTAGAATTGGCACGACGAAGCTCACCACGCACATTTTTTGTTGGGAAATTATGTCTCACTTTGGTTTCAGCAGGTATATAGAGAGCGGATGGAGTTGTGATGATGTCCGGAAACGTATTTTCTACTACCCAAACATCAGAGGGGTTGGACAGTTCTCTGAAGTGTTGATTGGTAAACTTCCTATAATTAGGTCAAATAGCTTTCCCAAAATTGATTAAGTGCGACGTTCAGAAGGGGTGAAATGAGGCGGTCTGCTGATGGAGACAAATAATACGAAAAGACCCGTTTATATGGGTCCCAACTAGATATTCCCTCCAACTACCGATAGAGTCTAAACCGCCTTGTCATCAAGAAGGAAAACTGAAATAAAAACCAAACCTTTTGTTCATTTCATTTTTATTTACTCTGATGTCTTACAAAACTGAAGGAGTTTGCCACCGCTTAAATAACTATTCGCAGAAGTCCACTTTGGCCCATACCGTTGCATTGTATTGCTAGAAAGTGTAAAGATTATGTTAGGTTTAAGGTAACTGCGGCCACTTCACTTTTTCATTCTGAATACATTTTTATAGATGATGGTGAGAACTTTTGCTGGTCATTGTTTCGTGAATAAGTTTTAGGTTATTGCTAATTACACCGTCCGATAATTTTCAAAAAATTTCGTTAGTCATGAACCGCACTGTATACGTGTGAAACTATAGGCAAAATGGAGTAAAATGGCATTAAAGTTTTTTCTTTTTCTCATCCTGTTGACCTTTTAAATGACATTCAAATTTCAAAGGACAATATTTTAAATACTTATACTCATCGCCCGATACTGGTGTTGGTGTCATATTAAAGAGGAGAGTATTGGGTAACAAGGCATCAACATCCTTGAAAAATGAAATACTAAAAAATCCTTTGAAAACATCCTGAAATTTTTTCAAAAAAATATATGTTAATATCCTTTATGTAGTGCAACACTTCCCGAATTTTCAATATCCTAGCTTTATAAGTTATTTTTAATAAATACTTACATTCAATTCTTCTAAGCCACCATCAACTTGTCAAAACTTTAGTAGACAATAATTGATGATCAAAAAATAAAATCTTCTGATATAGAAGAGCAATTACTAATGATGTATGAATAAAACTTACCATAGTACTTGTGAACATTGAAAAATGGGATTACCAAAGCAGGACTATAGGAAAAGTTTGGAGTTTCAATTAACTGACATAATTTCGCATATACATTTATCTAATGAAGTTCGATATATATACCAGTTACCAAGCTTTGCCTTCGTCTGCCACAAAAACAACATCCTAATACACCTGAAGATCGGATTTACCACCCGTGAAACGTAGTGTAATGGTTGGATGCGTGGGACTTCGGTAGACTCCTAATTTTTCAATGTATCTCTAAAGGTCTAACAGCTCAACTCGAAAGAGAATTAATTAAACAAAACATTATAGTTGAACCCGGTGCGCTTCGCTACCCCGAATAAGGTAAAATATATTTTGACACATTTATTTCTAGACCCAATTGAAATTGGACTTACATAGCGTCTTTAATGCATAAAATACATGAAATAGGCCGAAAATATATATGGGAGCTACATCCAAATCTAAACCGATTTCAACATAATTTGGCAAATTTATTTCTAGACCAATTTTCTTCACACATCCAAAATTTGGAGACATTCTCTGTTACCATCCCAGCAAAATGTTTGTAGTCAAAGAAGTAGTTAAATCATGAGTGCAAGTGATTCCGGACTACATCTTTTTACGTGAAAGAAGTCATGATTTTTACAAGGGCATGGTGCAGTGAGGATACTGTCTAATTTACTTCTTAAGCACACATTTTGCATTAGTTCTTTGTAGTGAATAAATCACAACAACATATGATTCAACTACTTCTTTGGCTACAAACAAAGATGTAGTTCGAAATCACTTTTATTATTTTTTGTATACAAATTACTTTTTATGGATGCAAACATATTGCTGTTATTATAATTAACAAGAAACAAATTATGTTCTTTGCCTTTTTAAGTTTTTTTTTCAAAATTTTGAAATTTCTAAAATGTGAAAAATTTATGAAATGGATTCAAATCGGACATTGTCAAAATGTGAAGAACGGACTGCATTTTTCATGACTCTGCGTGGACTGCTTCAAAAAAAGCTATTTAATCACTACTTCACAAGGAACAACTTCAAATAAATTTTGCTGGGATTCTATAGATATTTGCATAAGAAATCTAATTTTTTTGGAGGTACCTCCGATTTTGATGCTATATCTCCGGATCCACGTGGAATTTCAGAAATTTTTATATCCTATGTTACTTTCAGGCCATGTAGTGATATACTCCGAAAATTTCAGGAAGATCGGAATATATACCCAGCAAAATGTTTGTAGCCAAAGAAGTAGTTGAATCATGAGTGCAAGTGATTTCGGACTACATCTTTTTACGTGAAAGAAGTCATGATTTTTACAAGGACATGGTGCAGTGAGGATACTGTCTAATTTGCTTCTTAAACACACATTTTTCATTATTTCTTTGTAGTGGATAAATATAGATTCCATGGAAAGTATTTTGAATTGATTTTTCGATTCATTTAAAAATTGATTCGCAAGCGAGGATATATGAGAAATTAATATCTATTAAGCGAGGATTTTTCACTGATTTGAGACCTCAGGGCCATTTAGAAAAAAAATGTAAAACAGTTGTAACTTTTAATTAATATTTATGGCCTGTTTCTCTAGGACGATTCGAATTAAAATTCGTTCAAATTACTACCAAACTCATGTTTTTGTAGAACATTTTTGTTTGAAAAAACAGTAGTTTGCTAATAGTTCGATCAAAATATAATATAATATAATGAATATAAAACAATGGAATATCTCAAATAAATCATTATAAAAAGCGACTGAGTGCAAAATCAAATACTTTTATTCTAAAAAGTCAAAAATACCCAAAAACATCTTAAAATACTTCTTGCATAGAGTCATCTAAAATTGATTGCATTCTAGCTGCACCATGTCCTTGTAAAAATCAAGACTTCTTTCACGTAAAAAGACATAGTCACTTGCACTCATGATTCAACTACTTTTTGGGTACAAACAAATATTCAGTCTGATATTTCTTGCAACCATGTTTATCTTTTTGGATACAAACATTTTGCTGAGTAGTTAAAATACAATAAAATAAATTGTTTCTTGTGTTCTTAAGAATTTTATTTGCAAAAAGTTATTATAAATGTAAACATTGCTAAAATGTGAAAATTTTATGAAATGGATTCAAATCGGACATTGTCAAAATGTGAAGAACGGAATGCATTTTTCATAACTCTGCGTGGACTGCTTCTAAAAAGCTATTCAATCACTACTTCACATAGAACAACTTCAAATAAATTTTGCTGGGTATATGTATGAGGAAAAGTCAAATTTTTTTAATATTCCATTTTCAAAAAATTAAAAATTTTTTTTGAAGCTACATGAAAGATTTTTGGTACATGGATTCAGAAAAAATTCCCATTCTAAAATCTGTTCGAGATACTAATTTTGGTTATTGCGCGCAAAAGTTATGGCGGTTTCAATTCTGATTATAAGAAAAAATCGTATAAAAACGCTAATCATTATATCGAGAAACGGTGTTAATTTATGGCTTCCTACATACTATATGATTACTGAGGTCCCATAACTTTAGTGAAAAAGTTGTAAATTTTCGCGGAAATTAAGAAAGAATTCAAAAAATTGCTTGCTGCAACTTTTTTTAATAAAATTTAAGCTGTTTATGCATCGGAAAAATAATTTAAAAATATGTACGTATTCTATACATCGCGGCGATTCAAATGAAACCAAAAATATACAAATCTGTTTAGCAGTTTGCATATTATAGCAAAAACAAAAAAATATATTGAGGGAAGTTATAAAATTTTTGTAAGAGAAAATATTTTTTCAAATTTATTTTGAAGAAAATTTAAGAAAATTATGTCGGAGTTATTCTTCTATTTCAGTTAAATTTCACGCAAAAAATCACATTTTTTATTCTATGGGTAACGTTCAAATAAATGTTGGGTTGCTTTGAATGGGGTATAATCTTCAAATAAAACTGGTCATTTTGAAATGCGTGTAAATCGCGAAATCCTCAAAATCACTTGATTCGCATGCGGTTTATCAATATTGCGAATTCTTCTCTTCTAATTTGTACAAATTTGCCAGGATTTACTTTGGCGGCTAAGATGTAGCATCGCCTGCAACGTAGTGTGCAAAAAACGGTATAACGCTTATAATTTGCACAAAGTGCATACACTTTTTATGCGCATCCGATTTCACTATCAACCGTGGAAAAATTAATCTATCTAATCCTATTTCAATTAAATCCATCAAGGACCGTGGATGTAGGAACACACACTATTTTTGGGATAAATCGGATACAGCTCCCATGCCACTAACATTTTAGAATTGCTGTTTTCTTAAAACCGCGATTTATGTGTCAGTTTCTTCATTGACAAGGAAACGAACCTTAGAAAACGCGATTAAATCCGCGATATTTTCAAAAACATTTTTCGCACATTTTTCAGTTTTTGCAGTTGCTGTTATCGCCGTTCTAGCGGATGGATTTTCACGATCTATGATTTATATGATCCGGACTATCAAAAAACTAAAATATCTTGGGGTCTCAGCGCAATCAAAAGGATATTGAAAATACTGTACAAAAAAATAGGGTTTTTCGAAAAAATATCGCACTAAATTTTGGCCTTTGGCGGTGGATTACTGTGATGCTGTGTGGGCTACATAGTCAATATACATATCAAATTATGCGTAATCGCGAGTTCTTTAATCCTATTAATTGTTTTTTTTTAAATACTCGAATGCGCGTTCCAGTTAAATTAAAAATACGAAAAACACCTAAAATCCGGCTTCAAAATGTCAGCATCCATAAAAGGTGGAAGCAATAGAAATTTCGAAAAGTGATACATTAGAAGTGTAATCTTCATTTTGTATTCCTCTACTTTTACTTTGTACATATGTTTGTCATTTGAACGGTTTAATCAGCAATCAAATAGTAACGTAAAAACCACGTTAGCTTCAACTTTTTTCCTATTTTTATTCATTTACGCGGTCATAACTTCCACGCAAATTAAATTATTTTGCAAAATTTTTGAGCTTTGTTCAAAAACATTTGAATTGATCTAGCCATGGTCATATTTACTGGTAAATTGCAACGGTTCGCGTATTATAATAGTGCAAACCTTGGCTTCATGGAAACGAAATTTTTTTGATATTCACTCATATACCCTCGTTAGAACAAATGCTGAGGGTATAAAAACCTTAAACTTTACATGTTCCAAATTTTGTGTGGGAGATACCCTAAGGAGTGGTACGATGTACGTTCCATATTTGGACGTAATCCAAGTATGTACACGAGTGTTATCTTAGACATAACCAAGTTTAGTTAGTGCCTGCAGATTTTTTGGAGCTCCAGGGCCATTATCTCAAAAAGTATGGACTTCTCCCCGGAAAACAATACACCGTCAAGAAAAAGAATACAAAGTCAAAATTTCGATTTTTAACAAAAAATGTGCCGCTTATTGGCCATTAATCGGTCAAAAAATATATGAAGACTGAACACCAAATTTCTGTAATTTTGGGTGGATAATGTGGCTTAAACCTTAAAAACCCGAAAATTGGGCGGTACCGTTCCTCAGGGGTTATATCAAAACGTGATTCAATAACAACAACTCTCTGTAAAAATATTTCGCAAGACCTGGCGAAGACTAAATACCAAATATCAGCTACATTGGTTGCTTAATGTGGCTAAAACCTTGAAAATACCGAAAATCGGGCGATACCGTTCTATTGGAGCCATATCAAAACGTGTACCTATGTACATAATTTTTATCAGAAAAGTTTTTTGGTCTCAAAATTCAACCAATTTGGTTGATAAGTTTAGCTAAAATATTCAAAATACCGAAAATGAGAAGTACCGTTGCATGGGGACTATCCCAATACGTGGACCGACCTTCCCAATTTGTTGCTCTCGACATTTTCAGTGAACTATAAGTATTTTTACCAAAATTCATCTGCCAACGCCAACTCCTTTTATATTTGGCCACCGTTTATTTGAACTCGTGACATAGTGCAGCGTGTTTTTGAGGTTATGCGTCATTATATCGGGAACTATGGACTTGCCCTCGAAAAAAATTACAACGTAACGGGGGCCGCACGAACATCCTGCTACAAAAAGTTCCTTAACGATTCGTGAGGTGTCACTAAACTGCACTTATTTCAAATTTTGTGTGGAATGTACCTTAAGGAGTGGACCGATATAATCCATATTCGAACCTGAGGTATGCCTAGAGGTAGTATAACCATATGCAAAGTTTGGTTCAATTCCCTTCGAGAGTTATCGTGCGCACATTTGTGGGGGAGGTACCTGAAGGAGTGGACCTATATGGCCCATCTTCGAACTTAAATCAAATCTGGACAAAATATTTCGATACCCAAAATTTGAACAGAATCGATTGATCCGTTCGAGAGTTATCGTGCGCACCAGCCAGCCAGACAGACAGACATTGCTAGATCTACTCAAAATTGTCTGAAACGGATATCGTACAAACATATTTGGGGTCTAAAACCATTATTTCGATGAGGCATATTTTTGGTCGTATCAAAGTGTAAATAACCTCTTTAGCCTAAAGGCTGAGGGTATAAAAATGGGAAAGTGGGATGTGACCAAAACTATTTTGCGTCATAATAAAGGTTATATTTTCCTCATCCATTGACAGGCTTTCCTTTAGAATACGCCGACTAGAAGCGAAGATATTCGCATATGAATTAAACGTTAAATGTTCTCCTCATCCTTTTTTTGGCCTGTGCGTTACAAACTTTTTGGCCAAAACCAACTTATAATACCCTCCCCACATAGTGGTGTAGGGTACAATGAAGTGTGTTTGCCAAGCCATGACAGGGGTTTAGCAATTTAAAAGGGTAGTGGGATCTATGTTTGATATGAATATGATAGTACCTATCTCATATTTTCAAACTAGTAGCTGTCTTGTTGGGTGCAGAAAGTGACACCTGCAAAGTAGATGTTCAACCGTCTCTATCTCTTCAGTATCTCTCCCATCTTGAAGTCAGAAATGTAACCCTGTAGTGAACCGCAATGAGTCCTGCAGTGATTTTTATCTATAACTTATCGAGTGAGAGAAGGTAAATGATTCTGTGTTGAGAGATCGCAGACCAGATTGCCTTGGATATTCTGCATCCAGGTTCCATATGTCATCTGCGGTACATTTGCTCGAAGTAGACCTTGCAATGTCTGCCGCTGTAATAGCACATCTGAGTTGTTATCCATAAGCTGATTCGTTTCCCATTATGTTATTAATCATGATTTGGTACCTCTCTCACTAAAATTCAAAATTTTCACTTAAATGCAGTTTAAGGTCTGTTGACGGTGCCGTCTATTTGGCCCTGTTCACAACGATAGATTAAGTCCATACTTCTTGACATATTGACCCAAAAGCTCCAAATAATCCTTTCATGACTAACTAAAATGGCTGGTGACCATCTAGTGACTTATATTGGTCCAATATTTGGATCTGTCAATGCAATAATTATACCCGCTGGATCTCTAATACACATTTAAAGGTAAGGTCACATTAGGCAAATATTTGCTTCAGCGACCGGCAGTTTGCGCTTACTGGGAGAAAGTGAGCGTAAATAATGCATTGAAATTTATGCTCACTTGCTCTCATTGTCTGAGGGCATTTAGCTTTCGGGAAAGACTCTACTGCATATCCAACTGTTTTTTTTTACTTTTTATTGTCTTTATGGGTGAATTGGATACTTTATGGGTGTTGAAAACTCACCTCTTCTGTTCAGAAATAAAAGAATCTTGAAATTTCCATCCTTCAGTTAGCCTTACCTTTAGCAGCAGAAAAACATTTATTTTTCTCATTTTTTCAAAATTTCCTTTTTATTTACAAAATTTACTTTATATCAAAATAAACAAAAATTTTGTTTACAAAATAGATAATTTGTTTAACAAGATGCAATACTGGGATGGATATCTCATGAACGAGTGGAATGATACAAACAAAACTTGCTACACACATACAAAAAAATTACAACTACAACTACTATTGATACTACTAAAGAATAATAAATGAATTGTTTTGTTTTTTTTTTTTCATAAATTAAAGAAGAAAAGCGAAAATGATATTAATATTTAAATTATATAACGCGGGATGTTGTGGTCCAACGAATATTGTAAAAAGGTGGAGTTGGGAATATAACCCTCCTCCCCTTAGATCTGTCATTATCAATTACTGTAACAGGTTTTACGTACACCAGCCAAAATATTGCTGATTTCTTCATCACGCCTGGATTCGATAAGCATTTCTCCCACCCCCAGTACCGTGCCGGAATTGGGTACCGACCCAAACACTTGAGGATGATGATGATGATGGGGGTGATGATGATGATTATGCGGATGACTGGCATAGGAAGGTGTTGCAGATGATTGGACAAGGCTGGTGGATGTCGTTGCAGTTACAGCACTGGAACTTGCTTGTGACATATTGAGACCGCTACTTAGTTGCGAGGGTGAATTATTACCACTACCATCCCCGATATGGGACATTTGTGTCGATATTTGAGGGCTATAATGATTATAGTGGAGATAACTTTGATTTTGGTTGTGAGATGCCGCCACCTGACCATAAACTCCTCCCGCCGCCAGAGAACTCTGCTGCAAAGGTAAAGCCAGTTGCAGCGGAAACGATTGACCGGCCAATGAGTATGGTAATTGACTGTAATAACTACCGCTAGAGGTGGAAACTACCATGGGATTAAAGGCTTCATAGCTATCATAGTTGTGATTGGTATCTGGATACTTAGCTTGCTTCAAAGCATTGATACTTTTTAAGGTTTCATCTTCAATGCTGGTCGGATTATTTTCACTTGAGGCCGACACATAATCGCTGTCCACAAATTGAGATCCATGGGCAGCGGCTGCATGGGCACTTGAGGTATAACGCAAATAATCCTCGTAGGTAACATTGGGACTAACATTGTAGGCATTGGAGGCCACCAGGTAATCTCCTGATGACGTTACCCCCGTTTGTGCCAAACGCGATGAATCTAAGGCAGAAAAATTGATATCGCTTTGATGTAAATGCTGTGAACCATAACCCAAATGCATGCCGCCGCCAGCGGAGGAATTTCCATGACCCATTACCGAGGCCGTGTGGCTACTCAAATGATGTTTGTCGTCATCTAAACTAGAGACAGGTGGATAAAATGTACCCTTAACCGAATGGCCATGATCTAAAAGACCACGATTTGTACAGGTTACATACATGCCACGTCCTGCCACCACTGACATTGAAGTGGCACTAAGCGGATATGTGTGCGATGAAATTGTGGCGTCATTGTCTTTGTTTTGTTTTTGCGTCTCTTTTGTGGTTTTTGCGGAATTTGTATTGCCGGCAACAGAACGATTTCTACCCTGATTCTTTGTTGTCCCCACTAAGGCAGTATTTCTGGAACCAAGTTTCTTATATGCCGTGGAGGAGGAGTTTGGCGAAGCTCCGCCATTGGCATTCGGTTCTTCAATGGTATAGTTATTGCTACCCGCTCTGCCCGAATTTAATTCCATATTTTGTGTCACCGCAGCTGTTGGTGGTTGACAATTTAAATATTCTCCATTATCGCCGCTTGTCAAATCCGGATTACTATAGCAATCTATAGAACTGGGAGAATAATTTGATCTCAAGGTCTGTTCGTAAAGACTGCTGGTGGCAGCTCCACTTGTGGGTGGCAATTGAATATGTGGTGTTGAATTCCTTTGATTGGAATTTGTTTCATATGTCCCAGACGACATTGAGTTTGAGGGTGGTGTGGCTGCTGATTTCTGTTGATTGTTGGAGTTTTTATTGGGAGATTGACCTCCTCCTCCAGAATTTGGACCATTTTGTTCCTTTGCCACTCCATTTGCTTGTAGGGAACGCATTTTTGATTGTTTCCTCCTTCTTGGCCGATATTTATAGTTGGGATGTTCCGTCATATGTATAACCCTGAGACGTTCAGCTTCTTCAACGTAGGGTCTACGATCTTGAGGTGTTAGAGATCTCCATTTTTTACCTGCAAAGAAAAAAATGAGAAAAGGTTTGTAAAGTGATTTTAATAAAGGATTAATTTTGAAAAATATCGACGTACGCAGGGTCCCTAGCGACAGGTTCTCTGAAAGCCAAGTTACAATGAAAACCAACAGGTTGGTCGTGACTTGGTCTTGGAGACAAAGGGTAGGGATGCACCAAATTGTAATTGTGCAGAACAATTTACTTAGTATCGCCAGTAACAAAGACAATTAAGGAGTTGCTGAACGTATACATCCCGCCCATAAATAACTGTACTCCAGGTTATCAACATTCGCCCGCTTTTGGAAGGTCATAATCGACTGCTCTTGGGGAATTTAATGCTAGTCATAAGTTGTGGCATTCGGTCGTCAGCAATGACCAAGGGGTGTAGTGCTGGCAGAGCAGATTCATAGCTCTGTTTTGCACAGTCAATGAGGACGACCCTACTAGAATTGACGGAGAGTGTCACAGTTCGTAGGATATCACCATCGTGTCATCTGTTCTGAAAAATGACGTTATCCGTTTCTCTTGGGTCAGACAAGCCTTCTGATGTTCTGGAAGCAAAGAGTACGTTCTGCTGGTCGAATAAGCGAAATGATACCAAATTTCTTTGCAGAGGGACGGAATTAGGGAGCTGGTACTGCAATTTCACAGTTTGGTGGGTGAGCATAAGTGGAACAAGTGGCTAAATCATCTGAAGAGATGGAACATTGGACCCGGAATATGTGAATTATGGGAAACGTCTAAGTCACTCTCGAACCCCGAAAAGAAGGAGAATAGGACCTCAGTCACATTTGGCGACGTTACGCTGACTAAAATGTTCGCATGTTAATTTAATCGACAGTTTGTCGAGCACCTCTGTAGTGACAGGGTGAATAGAAGAGTACTACGTCACATTAGACCTTTTTCTGAGGTGCCACACAACTCACAATGGATGGATGATGTTGCGAATGTCATCAGTGACGCTAAATAATCCAAAGCGTTGGGTCTTGATGGAACCTACATGTTAATGCTGAAACAGCTAGATGAGCCGGGAGTCCAGTATCCCAGTAAAGTTCTCAACCAGTCGTTAGCCACCAACATCGTTCCCGAAGTCTGGAAAATGGGCAGTTTTGTCCCGCTACTGAAGCCAAGCATGTATGCCAGCAAAGGTGAATCGTACAGACCGATATCGCTTTTATCGCCCGTAGCAAGGACTCTTCCAGTTCCGATCATCAGCATGAGTTTCGTAAGCAGCACAGCACGACAACTGCGAAAAATGCCATCTCCACAGATGTTATTCGATGACTCAACCAGAGTTGACCGTGCGAAAGAGCAGTGTTGGTGGCGCTGTCAAGTACTCCACGCTGTTTTGAGGGCATTGACCAGACAACCCTTTCGCCAAGTTTGAAACGTTGGATAGTCTATTATATCTACATATGTATATGTGTGGACGCCAGTCGCGGTTAGAATTCAGGAACAAGAAGTCCAAGCTTTGTAGAGTGAAACAGGAAGTAACGAAAGGTGGGGTTATATCTTGGAACAGTTTAACCTCTACCTCTCTTGTATTCCACTGCCTGAGATCGTAAGGTATGCGGATTGTTGTACGATCTTGGCGTCAGGTACTTTCCCTGATGACACTTTTTCCCGCAAGAAATATGCAAATATCCGCCACTACATCTACGGACACTCTGTTTACCCCATGGACGCCAGAGGTGAGTACCGAGCTTAATGTCATGGTCGATGGCAGAAGAATTCCCACCACATCTACCCTAAACATTCTAGGGGTCACAGCTATCTGTGCGGATAAAGAATCATTGTTGCGATAGGTAGGTCTGTGGTAAGCTATGCGACGTCAGTGTGGTCCGCGAATATAAGCGCAACGCGATGGAAAATATTCAAACCTGTCAGAATGCCGCCCTGGGAACTGCCTTCTCATGTCTTCCGTGGAAAATTTACAGTCACAGCTGCCATAAAATGTCGTGTGAATGTGGTCCTCGGAGAACATCCCCCATCTATCGCAGCTGAAGAACATTAGCTGCCACGGCAAACAGACTAGTATTGGATCAACTACGCTGGGGACTGTGTATTCGTCTAAATTTCTATAGGGCAAGTCTTGGTGACACCGTGCCCAGCATGCGGTCCGTACGACGCGCTGCGCTTTTTCAATTGCCCTGCCAAACCTACTCAACTTCCTCCATATTTGGGGTTTAAAACCCTATGTCCTAATATTGAATACATCGGACAACTGTTTCGGTATTTTCAACACAAAGTTTGGAAAGAGAGAAGTTTAAGAACTCGTCTGGGATCGTGTTTAAATTTTGGCAGCCCTAGTTATGACGGCACATTTTTTATGGTAAAAGTCTATACTTCCTCGGCAGAAGCATCTCTTATAAAAAAAACACCAAACCCTCTCTAATTATAACTTTTATCTCACTTACCCAACATTTTACTCAAATCCGCATTGTGTAAATCTGGATTCTCATCGGCCAATTTTTTGCGTTCAATTTTAGCCCAGACCATAAACGCGTTCATGGGCCTTCGTATTCTAGCTTCTTTGGCACATTTAGACTGATTGTTAGCAACAGCACGAAACTTAACTTCGTTGACTAATTTGTGACGTTGATCTAAGTAGCTGGCATTGGCGGCGGCACACAGTTCACCCTTGTAATCGTATGCCCACATGGGGCTATCCATAAGAGTGCCGGAAACAACACCCCCTCCGATTGTGGGTGTTCCAGCACCACCCATATGTCCAGCATAATCCTCGGTATCCGAAGACATTGCAATCGACATCATATTGGGATGTGTTAAATATTTATTCAGCATTGTAGCGGAGGATGCTGAATTGGTATTGGCCAACATTGCTGAGGGTATGCCAGACGAACCAATTAAATGTTGAGAAGAGGTTGTTTGTTGTTGTTGCGAATGCGGATGCTGTTGCAAGTGATGTTGTTGATGTGTATGGTGGGATACAGGCGAAGGTGTGGAGGCCACCATATATGAATTGGACATTATTACCGAATTGTGACACTGCGAGGTCATAGGTAATGATACGGCAACAACATTCGCATCTGTTGCACTATGAGGATCACCGTCATAACTGTTGTTGTGCGTAGGTGTGGACCTTGAGGTGGAGTGATGATGTACTACCGGTGAATGAAGGCTAGACGAGGAATGTTCACTGCCATGCCGATATTGATAGGAGGCAATGTCCGCAGTACTGTTGTTGCCGCCTGTGGCTGGAGTTGTTTCATGTAATGAACCTAAACGACCGTCGGCAAGTATTGTTGTTGTTGCTGTTGGCTCATGAAGTTCAGCGCCATTACCGCTGCCACCGGTTACCGTGCTATTGCTGTTGCTGTATTCTGGGGTACGATTTATGGGTGAATTGAATTTTTTCGAACTAAAAATAGAAGAAGAAAAGAGAAAAAAAATAATGCAAAGAGTTCAGTTTTAAATACCAACAACAACAAAAAGAAGCGGTAAGTACAGGAGTTTAAGTTAACTGCCTAGTCGGTAGATGGTTGACAGTGCATGAGGAAAGTGTGTGTTTTAAAGATTTTAATATAAATTTAGCAAATGTCCCTTCGGCAGACAGAAGAGCAATGTAGAGTGATTTTTTCTTTGCAAAGAGGCAGAGGCGTATGAAGAACTTGGGGGTATTCCAAGTTATCAATGAAGTGAAGTTTTACTATGAAAACCTCTATTCAGCCTCGGCTGAAGTGAAGTTTTCCTATAGGAAAACTCTATTCAGCCTCGGCTGAAGTGAAGTTTTCCTATAGGAAAACTCTACTCAGCCTCGGCTGAAGTGAAGTTTTCCTATAGGAAAACTCTATTCAGCCTCGGCTGAAGTGAAGTTTTCCTATAGGAAAACTCTATTCAGCCTCGGCTGAAGTGAAGTTTTCCTATAGGAAAACTCTATTCAGCCTCGGCTGAAGTGAAGTTTTCCTATAGGAAAACTCTATTCAGCCTCGGCTGAAGTGAAGTTTTCCTATAGGAAAACTCTATTCAGCCTCGGCTGAAGTGAAGTTTTCCTATAGGAAAACTCTATTCAGCCTCGGCTGAAGTGAAGTTTTCCTATAGGAAAACTCTATTCAGCCTCGGCTGAAGTGAAGTTTTCCTATAGGAAAACTCTATTCAGCCTCGGCTGAAGTGAAGTTTTCCTATAGGAAAACTCTATTCAGCCTCGGCTGAAGTGAAGTTTTCCTATAGGAAAACTCTATTCAGCCTCGGCTGAATATTGTATTCAGCCAGGCTGAATTGGAGTTTTCTTATGGAAACCTCTATTCAGCCAGGCTGAATTGGAGTTTTCCTATGGAAACCTGCATTCAGCCAGGCTGAATTGGAGTTTACCTATGGAAACCTCTATTCAGCCAGGCTGAATTGGAGTTTACCTATGGAAACCTCTATTCAGCCAGGCTGAGTTGGAGTTTACCTATGGAAACCTCTATTCAGCCAGGCTGAATTGGAGTTTACCTATGGAAACCTCTATTCAGCGAGGCTGAATTGGAGTTTACCTATGGAAACCTCTATTCAGCGAGGCTGAATTGGAGTTTACCTATGGAAACCTCTATTCAGCAAGGCTGAATTGGAGTTTACCTATGGAAACCTCTATTCAGCCAGGCTGAATTGGAGTTTACCTAGGGAAACCTCTATTCAGCGAGGCTGAATTGGAGTTTACCTATGAAAACCTCTATTCAGCCAGGCTGAATTGGAGTTTTCGTATGAAAACCTCTATTCAGCCAGGCTGAGTTGGAGTTTACCTATGGAAACCTCTATTCAGCCAGGCTGAATTGGAGTTTTCGTATGAAAACCTCTATTCAGCCAGGCTGAATTGGAGTTTTCGTATGAAAACCTCTATTCAGCCAGGCTGAATTGGAGTTTTCGTATGGAAACCTCTATTCAGCCAGGCTGAATTGGAGTTTTCGTATGGAAACCTCTATTTAGCCAGGCTGAATTGAATTTTTCCTATGAAAACCTCTACTCAGCCGAGGCTGAATTGAAGTTTTCCTATGGAAACCTCTATTCAGCCTCGGCTGAATTGTAGTTTTCCTATGGAAACCTCTATTCAGCCAGCCTGAATTGAAGTTTTCCTATGGAAACCTCTATTCAGCCAGGCTGAATTGAAGTTTTCCTATGGAAACAATTATTCAGCCAGACTGAATTAAAGTTTTCGATTGGAAATCTCTATTCAGCCTTGCTGATTTGAAGTTTTCCCTTGGAAATCCCTATTCAGTCTGGCTGTATTGAAGTTTCCCCTTGGAAATCTCTATTCAGCCAGGCTGAATTGCAGTCTTCCTGTGGAAAGCTCTATTCAGCCTGGGCGATGAAGTTTTCGAATATGCAAATTTAACCCCAATAAATTAAATTCCCCACAACGAAAAAATTCCTCAAACAAAACAAACCTACGCCAATGCCATTGGAAAAAAGTAGGTAGGTAGTAGGTAAAAAAGCACACACAGAAGAAAGAATCTAAAAACCGTGGCAACTGACGACAGTTAACGATTTATAGGTTCACTAAATATATGTATTTAAAGTAGACATATTGACAGTTTATCCTTAAATATTGAAATTGAACGAGAAAAATTCCCCCCAACACAGCCAGCCAGTCAGGCAGGCTGGTGGACGGACGAACTGACAAAGCAAAAGGTACCCCATGCCAGAAAACTCAAAAACCAAAACAAATTCAAGTGTCGTGCTTTAACTGGGTTCTTTTGGTCACCCAGACCACAACCGCCACCACCAACAGCAGCAGCAGCACCAACAGCCGAAGTACTAGCAAAACGTTTAAGTTTAAGCAGTACTGCATCACTTTTCCATGGTATTGAGGTGGCTACTGCTTGATATGTACTTGGTAAGCTATGGCTTGGTGTTCTTGTTGTTGGTGATATTGGTGTTCCTTAGTTGAACAACAGTAACAACAAAACTACTTTTGTTGACTGTTTTGATTGCCCAGTTTAAAAGAAAACCCTCAAATATTCATTGATTGTTGTTGCTGTTACCGTTCATGTTGTTCTTTTTATGCTGCTAACCAGCCAACCAACCAGTCATCCAGTTAGCCAGTCATCCAGCTAACAAAAATATATATTACCCAGCTCAGTGAAAAATTCGCTTAACATTGGTTTTCGGTAGACATACTCGTAAATGTAAATTGGGCGCGTGCAGCTATTGTCATCATCAAAGTGAATACCGCAACGGTATTTGCCGATCAACACATACTTCGCTAAACTAAACTCCTTTAAGTTGAAAAAATACAAACTGGACGGACATTACTGGACAGACAAGCGGATAAACGGATCTACGGTGGAAATGAAAGAAATGTTTAAGGCAAGCAATGGCTGAGGATGTGTTCTTATGCAGAATGGTAGACACTGAGAAAAATAACTAAACAGATTCATTCACAAAAGCTGAATTGAAGATTTCCTCTGGAAACTTTTATTCAGCAAAGAAACTTTTATTCAGGATTCAGCCAGGCTGAATTGAAGATTTCCTATGGAAATTTCTATTCAGCCAGGCTGAATTGAAGATTTCCTATGGAAATTTCTATTCAGCCAGGCTGAATTGAAGATTTCCTATGGAAATTTCTATTCAGCCAGGCTGAATTGAAGATTTCCTATGGAAATGTCTATTCAGCCAGGCTGAATTGAAGATTTCCTATGGAAATTTCTATTCAGCCAGGCTGAATTGAAGATTTCCTATGGAAATTTCTATTCAGCCAGGCTGAATTGAAGATTTCCTATGGCAATTTCTATTCAGCCAGGCTGAATTGAAGATTTCCTATGGAAATTTCTATTCAGCCAGGCTGAATTGAAGATTTCCTATGGAAATTTCTATTCAGCCAGGCTGAATTGAAGATTTCCTATGGAAATTTCTATTCAGCCAGGCTGAATTGAAGATTTCCTATGGAAATTTCTATTCAGCCAGGCTGAATTGAAGATTTCCTATGGAAATTTCTATTCAGCCAGGCTGAATTGAAGATTTCCTATGGAAATTTCTATTCAGCCAGGCTGAATTGAAGATTTCCTATGGAAATTTCTATTCAGCCAGGCTGAATTGAAGATTTCCTATGGAAATTTCTATTCAGCCAGGCTGAATTGAAGATTTCCTATGGAAATTTCTATTCAGCCAGGCTGAATTGAAGATTTCCTATGGAAATTTCTATTCAGCCAGGCTGAATTGAAGATTTCCTATGGAAATTTCTATTCAGCCAGGCTGAATTGAAGATTTCCTATGGAAATTTCTATTCAGCCAGGCTGAATTGAAGATTTCCTATGGAAATTTCTATTCAGCCAGGCTGAATTGAAGATTTCCTATGGAAATTTCTATTCAGCCAGGCTGAATTGAAGATTTCCTATGGAAATTTCTATTCAGCCAGGCTGAATTGAAGATTTCCTATGGAAATTTCTATTCAGCCAGGCTGAATTGAAGATTTCCTATGGAAATTTCTATTCAGCCAGGCTGAATTGAAGATTTCCTATGGAAATTTCTATTCAGCCAGGCTGAATTGAAGATTTCCTATGGAAATTTCTATTCAGCCAGGCTGAATTGAAGATTTCCTATGGAAATTTCTATTCAGCCAGGCTGAATTGAAGATTTCCTATGGAAATTTCTATTCAGCCAGGCTGAATTGGAGTTTTCGTATGAAAACCTCTATTCAGCCAGGCTGAATTGGAGTTTTCGTATGAAAACCTCTATTCAGCCAGGCTGAATTGGAGTTTTCGTATGGAAACCTCTATTCAGCCAGGCTGAATTGGAGTTTTCGTATGGAAACCTCTATTTAGCCAGGCTGAATTGAATTTTTCCTATGAAAACCTCTACTCAGCCGAGGCTGAATTGAAGTTTTCCTATGGAAACCTCTATTCAGCCTCGGCTGAATTGTAGTTTTCCTATGGAAACCTCTATTCAGCCAGCCTGAATTGAAGTTTTCCTATGGAAACCTCTATTCAGCCAGGCTGAATTGAAGTTTTCCTATGGAAACAATTATTCAGCCAGACTGAATTAAAGTTTTCGATTGGAAATCTCTATTCAGCCTTGCTGATTTGAAGTTTTCCCTTGGAAATCCCTATTCAGTCTGGCTGTATTGAAGTTTCCCCTTGGAAATCTCTATTCAGCCAGGCTGAATTGCAGTCTTCCTGTGGAAAGCTCTATTCAGCCTGGGCGATGAAGTTTTCGAATATGCAAATTTAACCCCAATAAATTAAATTCCCCACAACGAAAAAATTCCTCAAACAAAACAAACCTACGCCAATGCCATTGGAAAAAAGTAGGTAGGTAGTAGGTAAAAAAGCACACACAGAAGAAAGAATCTAAAAACCGTGGCAACTGACGACAGTTAACGATTTATAGGTTCACTAAATATATGTATTTAAAGTAGACATATTGACAGTTTATCCTTAAATATTGAAATTGAATATTGAAGATTTCCTATGGAAATTTCTATTCAGCCAGGCTGAATTGAAGATTTCCTATGGAAATTTCTATTCAGCCAGGCTGAATTGAAGATTTCCTATGGAAATTTCTATTCAGCCAGGCTGAATTGAAGATTTCCTATGGAAATTTCTATTCAGCCAGGCTGAATTGAAGATTTCCTATGGAAATTTCTATTCAGCCAGGCTGAATTGAAGATTTCCTATGGAAATTTCTATTCAGCCAGGCTGAATTGAAGATTTCCTATGGAAATTTCTATTCAGCCAGGCTGAATTGAAGATTTCCTATGGAAATTTCTATTCAGCCAGGCTGAATTGAAGATTTCCTATGGAAATTTCTATTCAGCCAGGCTGAATTGAAGATTTCCTATGGAAATTTCTATTCAGCCAGGCTGAATTGAAGATTTCCTATGGAAATTTCTATTCAGCCAGGCTGAATTGAAGATTTCCTATGGAAATTTCTATTCAGCCAGGCTGAATTGAAGATTTCCTATGGAAATTTCTATTCAGCCAGGCTGAATTGAAGATTTCCTATGGAAATTTCTATTCAGCCAGGCTGAATTGAAGATTTCCTATGGAAATTTCTATTCAGCCAGGCTGAATTGAAGATTTCCTATGGAAATTTCTATTCAGCCAGGCTGAATTGAAGATTTCCTATGGAAATTTCTATTCAGCCAGGCTGAATTGAAGATTTCCTATGGAAATTTCTATTCAGCCAGGCTGAATTGAAGATTTCCTATGGAAATTTCTATTCAGCCAGGCTGAATTGAAGATTTCCTATGGAAATTTCTATTCAGCCAGGCTGAATTGAAGATTTCCTATGGAAATTTCTATTCAGCCAGGCTGAATTGAAGATTTCCTATGGAAATTTCTATTCAGCCAGGCTGAATTGAAGATTTCCTATGGAAATTTCTATTCAGCCAGGCTGAATTGAAGATTTCCTATGGAAATTTCTATTCAGCCAGGCTAAATTGAAGATTTCCTATGGAAGTTTCTATTTAGCCAGGCTGAATTTAAGATTTCCTGTGGAAATTTCTATTCAGCCTGGCTGAATTTAAGATTTCCTGTGAAAATTTCTATTCAGCCTGGCTGAATTGAAGATTTCCTATGGAAACCGTAATTCAGCCTGGCTGAATTGAAGATACCTAAGTAAACCTAGTAAACAAGGCTGAATTGAAGATTTTCTATAGAACCCTTACTTTCTTATAGAAACCTTAATTCAGACAAGCTGAATGAAAGTTGTTCATATATGAATCTTTAATTTTCTAAGTGTATGACGTATTAATACTGGGAGGGTGCTGTATTTGTTGGCCAACCATGTTTTTTCTGAAACCAAAAGCATTTGAATAGCCGGCATTCATAGCAGCAGCGGTGGCGACATCAACATTTATGCGACACATCTTTGTCTACTTCGGCCTTAGTCTTCTTCGTCTGCTTCTTCTTTAGCTTAGCTTTTGCGACACATTTCGCAGTAAATACGGCCTTCTTGGAATTTGCCAAAATAAAATGTATTTCCAATTCCAAATCTGCAAATACTCGATCGGATACGCGAATGTGACTGTCGGAGCGAATTCATAGCACTGGAAATGTAAAATGCGAAATGTGACGATGTCACTCGCCCTCTAAGGCGGCTAGCCGCATGTCCCACATGGCTAATACGGTATTTATGGGATAGTTTTGGTTGTGACAGACACAACGATTGGCATTCCCGTTGGTATGTCCTTTCAACACATTTTTTCTCTTTGAAGAATTTAACAGATCTGGAAAATAAAACTATGCCATGTCATGGAGCTATTGTTGTTGTTTTTTGAAAATCTATTACGAAATATAAAACTAGGACTCGTCATAGAATGACACATTGCCTTTGGGGTTTCCTTCTTTTGTTTGAGTTTTTTTTAGGAAGCTGTCATTTGTTCACAGTTGTCTTTCAATAGATAAGCTATGGCGATTGTTTTTGCTCTCTTGTTGTATTTACTAACTGTAATGCCAAGCCATAAGCAAAAGATGAATGAGTCCAAAAGGATATGAACCAGAATTTCATAATTTATTGATGAGTTTGCGACATTTTATTGGAAGAGTTTTAGTTGATTTGTTGAAGGGATTCACTTCATCCTAAAACAGTGGTTAAATGAGTAATGAGAACTAAAATCCTCAATAAGCCTGGCTAAATTAGGTTTTCCAAAGGAAACCTTCAATTCAGACTGGCTGAATTAAAGTTTCCATAGGAAATCTTCAATTCAGTCCGGCTGAATTAAGGCTGCCATAGGAAATCTTTAATTCAGCCAGGCTGAATTAATGTTTTCATAGGAAATCTTCAGTTCAGCCCGGGTGAAGTAAGGTTTCCATAGGATATCTTCAATTCAGCCTGGCTAAATTAAGGTTTCCATAGGATATCTTCAATTCAGCCCTGCTGAATTAAGGTTTCAATAGGAAATCTTCAATTCAGCCTTGCTGAATTAAGGTTTAATTAATTAAGGTTTCCATAGGAAATCTTCAATTCAGCCTGGCTGAATTAAGGTTTCCATAGGAAATCTTCAATTCAGCCTGGCTGAATTAAGGTTTCCATAGGAAATCTTCAATTCAGCCTGGCTGAATTAAGGTTTCCATAGGAAATCTTCAATTCAGCCTGGCTGAATTAAGGTTTCCATAGGAAATCTTCAATTCAGCCTGGCTGAATTAAGGTTTCCATAGGAAATCTTCAATTCAGCCTGGCTGAATTAAGGTTTCCATAGGAAATCTTCAATTCAGCCTGGCTGAATTAAGGTTTCCATAGGAAATCTTCAATTCAGCCTGGCTGAATTAAGGTTTCCATAGGAAATCTTCAATTCAGCCTGGCTAAATTAAGGTTTCCATAGGAAATCTTCAATTCAGCCTGGCTTAATTAAGTTTTCCATAGGAAATCATCAATTCAGCCTGGCTGAATTAATGTTTCCATATCAAATCTTCAATTCAGCCTGGCTGAATTAATGTTTCCATAGGAAATCTTCAATTCAGCCTGGCTGAATTAAGGTCTCCGTAGGAAATCTTCAATTAAGCCAGGCTAAATAGAGGTTTCCATAGGAAATCTTCAATTCACCCGGGCTGAATAGAGGTTTCCATAGGAAATCTTCAATTCAGCCGGGCTGAATAGAAGTTTCCATAGGAAATCTTCAATTCAGCCAGGCTGAATAGAGGTTTCCATATGAAAATCTTCAATTCAGCCAGGCCGAATAGAGGTTTCCATAGGAAATCTTCAATTCAGCCAGGCTGAATAGAGGTTTCCATAGCAAATCTTCAATTCAGCCAGGCTGGATAGAGGTTTTGCATAGAAAACTTTAATTCAGCCTGGCTAAATAGAGGTTTTGCATATGAAAACTTTAATTCAGCCTGGCTGAATAGAGGTTTTGCATAAAAAACTTCAATTCAACATGGCTGAATAGAGGTTTTACATAGGAAATTTTCAAATCAGCATTGGAAAACTTCAATTCAGCCAGGCTGAATAGAGGTTTTGCATATGAAAACTTTAATTTAGCCTGGCTGAATAGAGGTTTTGTATAGAAAACTTCAATTCAGCCTGGCTGAATAGAGGTTTTGCATATGAAAATTTTATTCAGCCTTGTTAACTAGAGGTTCAGCCTGGCTGAACAGAGTTTTGCATAGGAAAACTTCAATTCAGCCTGGCTGAATAGAGGTTTTGCATATGAAAACTTTAATTCAGCCCGGCTGAATAGAGGTTTTGCATAGAAAACTTCAATTCAGCCTGGCTGAATAGAGGTTTTACGTAGGAAATTTTCAATTCAGCACAGGAAAACTTCAATTCAGCCAGGCTGAATAGAGGTTTTGAATAGGACATCTTCAATTCAGCCTGACTGAATAGAGGTTTCCATAGGAAATATTCATATGAAAATTTAATTCAGCCTGGTTAACTAGAGGTTCAGCCTGGCTGAACAGAGTTTTGCATAGGAAACCTTCAATTAAGCCTGGCTGAATAGAGGTTTTGCATATGAAAACTTTAATTCAGCCTGGCTGAATAGAGGTTTTGCATATGAAAACTTTAATTCAGCCTGGCTGAATAGAGGTTTTGCATATGAAAACTTTAATTCAGTCCGGCTGAATAGAGGTTTTGCATAGAAAACTTCACTTCAGCCTGGCTGAATAGAGGTTTTACGTAGCAAATTTTCAATTCAGCATAGGAAAACTTCAATTCAGCCAGGCTGAATAGAGGTTTCCGTAGGAAATCTTCAATTCAGCCTGGCTTAATAGATGTTTCAGCAGGAAATTCCTGATTCAGGCTGGTTGAATAGAGTTTTCCATAGGAAATATTCAATTCAGCCTGTCTGAATAGAGGTTTCCGTAGGAAATCTTCAATTCTGCGTGGCTGAATAGAGGTTTCCGTAGAAAATATTCAATTCAGCCTGGCTTTATAGAGGTTTCCGCAGGAAATCTTCGATTCAGGCTGGCTGAATAGATGTTTCCATAGGAAATCTTCAATTCAGTCTGGCTGAATAGAGGTTTTGCATATGAAAAATTTAATTTAGCCCGGCTGAATAGAGGTTTTGCATAGACAACTTCAATTCAGCCTGGCTGAATAGAGGTTTCCATAGGAAATCTTCAATTCAGCCTTCAACACCTGAATAACTGTGCCTAAGCTGTTCTCTCAGTTGGATTAGGTTTAATTTTATGCGATATACCCTTAGTTTTGCCATTTCCTGGCGTAATTTAGGGTACAAAAATTGCAGAAAATAACAAAAACAATTTAAGACCGACCGAAAAGTTATAGTGTCACTGTAAACAGTAACCGTAACAAACATTATCTCCTTGTGTTGGTGCAGTGTCATATTATACAGCAGCAAATATAGATACATATGTATGTATGTGAGTATGTGCTGTTCACCGTGACGCTATTGCAGGCTGTCATTCGAAGTGCTCTGCAATGCCAATGTATTCCATATTTGAAAACTCTTTTCTGGGGTACTTTTAGTCTGATTTAAAATAGGGCAATGAGAAAGCTACCGCGCATAATGTCATACATGCTATGCCATAGCAAACAACAACAAAATATACCCGTCATCGACAGTGTGGTACAATTGAATACGGAAATATATTGTTATATTCAGCTGAGCTGAATAGAGTTTTCTATAGGAAAACTTCAATTCAGTTGAGCTGAATAGAGTTTTCTATATAAAAACTTTAATTCAGCTGTATAGTTTTCTATAGGAAAACTTTATTTCAGCTGAGCTGAATAGAGTTTCCGACAAGAAAACTTTAACTCAGCTGAGCTGAATAGAGTTTTCTACAGGAAAACTTTAATTCAGCTGAACTGAATAGAGTTTTCTATAGGAAAACTTTAATTCAACTGAGCTGAATATAGTTTTCTATAGGAAAACTTTATTTCAGCTGAGCTGAATAGAGTTTCCGACAAGAAAACTTTAACTCAGCTGAGCTGAATAGAGTTTTCTATAGGAAAACTTTAATTCAACTGAGCTGAATAAAGTTTTCTATAGGAAAACTTTAATTCAAGGGAGCCGTATAGAGTTTTCTATAGGAACACTTTAATTCAGCTGAGCTGAATAGAGTTTTCTATAGGAAAACTTTAATTCAGCTGAGCTGAATAGAGTTTTCTGTTGGAAAATAGAATAGAGTTTCCTGTAGCTAAACTTCAATTCAACTGAGGTGAATACAGTTTTCTATAGGAAATCATCAATTCATTTCATATAAATTAAGTCCGTATTAAACTCATCCACAGTGTATATTGCTGCATATATAATCATTCTTATTTAAACTCAGCCATACATTAAAATGTTTATGGATAAATGTGGGTAGATACGCGGCAACCGAATATTTCAAACATCTACACATTCGAATGCATGGATTATGGATCGATGATCGTCACTAGCAAGGAGACCTTGCTTTTGCCTCTAGCCGAAACCATAAAACAACACAAACAGTAGTGTGTTTCTGTGGAAGCTTCAAATTCTCTAACAAAACTTTGGAGACATACCGACACAACCAATGTCGTACTCACTACTCATAACATTGGTTGAAGTTGCCTGCCTACCTACAACTGCTGCAGTGGCAGCCACAAACTGTTGACTAGTAGACTGAATGAGCGAACCATACATCAGAGTTTTCAAGTAAACAACAACAACAGCATCAAAACAAAGACAATCAAACTGCCGAACAAAGTCGGTATATTTTCTGAGCTGTAAAATGTCAACATCTTTAAGAAATGTTGCATATTCTAAAATCTGGTCCAACAGCAGCAACAACAGCATCGTAGTATTACCTTGCCTGTTTATGCTGTTGTTGTTTTTGGTGACTGTTTAATATACAACATCACCACACCAAAAACATTGCTTTAACTAGCATGTCTTGCTTGTCTGTCGTTCTGTTGATTGGCCGGCTTGTTTATATTTTTTATGCAGCTAGTTGTACTCTTATTTTGTGATTTTTTTTTCAAAATTTAAAGTTGTTTGTACAATTGAGGAACATGATCGGCTATTTCTGGAATTCAGGATATGAATATTCAAAATCTTAAAAAGAATATTAAAATTAAAAATTTGCATGTAGGTACATATGAGGCGCACATCGGCAAAACGGCCTAATCCTCATGCCCAAAAAAATTAAACAGACTATAAAGATCTAACCAGAAACTTTTGAAATAACTTGAATGCAATATGGAATTTTTTAGAATTTTTTTCAAAAGGTTTCAGTTAAATCTTTACAGTCAATTTGATTTTTTTGGGCATATGGATTAAGACATCGATTCAAATATCCGAAATTAAATCAATTTTAACTACATACCACTTTAAATAAAACTTGTTGTTTTAAAATTTAAAAACAACAAAACCCGAGATTAAGCTGAATTATTTTACAACAATAAAATAATACACATCTCAACAAAACTGCCAAAAGTGAATCTAAAAATAGACACACAGCACGGTGACGATAGTTTGTTGTTGTTTACAACAAACCATCAACATTTGTTACGCGTTTCTTTGCAATGCAAAGACCATAACAGTGGGAAGAAGTTACTTGGTTCACATATGCGGCTACGAGATTTTTTAAATGTTCCCAGCAAAATTTTACGGAAGTGGTTCCATGAGATGCCATGATTTCACTGGATCTTTTGCATTGGTTCAAATGAAATCGTGAAAGATCCGATCTTTTCATCAGCATTTGAACCCATTCAAAGGAAGTCGTGATAGATCCGATCTTTTCATCAGCTTTGAACTCATTCCATCGATCCAATAGAGATATTTTTTTATTTATACACATGTATATATTTTTTTCTTCTACTTATCTAAGATTTATTAAAGCTATGTAAGATTTATTACGCTAGGAAGTCCCAAAGTCCCAATAATTGAGCAAAAAATAGAGTCGGACTGCAATCATTGGTATTATAAAAGTTTCATTGTCTGCTCTAGAGAGCCCTGCTCTACAAGTCGATTTGTAGATCCATACATTTCCAAAATGCTCGTAAAATAAAATTCACGAAATAGTAATTTGCAGTTAGAGTCCATGTCGAAATCTGTACTGGTGATGGGAACTGAAAAACCTTTTGTAAGATGAATCAATCAATCAGTTGCGGAGGAATTAAACTATGTTGCGAGTAGCGGCGGTGCTTACACTGCAACAGCTGGACGGCCGAATGTCAAGTATCTCAATAAAGTTCTCAACCTGTCGCTAGCCACACACATCGTTCCCGAAGTCTGGAAAATATACCAGCTACTGAAGCCTCGCAAGGATGCCAGCAAAGGTGAATCGTGCAGGCCAATTTCGCTTTAGTCGCCCATAACAAAGACCCCAGCATCAGAAATAACTGTCTAGTTGCCGATCAATAACATGAGATCCGCAAGCAGCACAACAACTGCGCTACACGCCATCTCTACACATATTAGTCGAAGACTCAATCGAAATAAGCTGTGCGATAGAAGAGTGATAGTAACCCTTTGAGACTGTCAAGCACTCCACGCTGTTTGAGTTCATCGAGCAGACTACGCTCCGGCCAAGTTTGAAACGTTGGATAATAAATTATATGTTTGGACGCCTGTCGTGCGTAGAATTTACGATCAAGATGTCCGAGGAGATATTGCAGAAACTGTCTAACCAATAACGTATGCGGATGATTGTACGATCTTGGTGTCAGGTGCCTTCCCTGATGAAATTTGTGAATGGCTGAACTCATTTTTGTCTGATCTTACCATCCTTTTCCACGCGAGGAATATACAATTATCAGCCAATAAATCTACGGCCACTTTGTTCACCACCTAGGCGGCAGAATTGAGAGTTGAGTTGTCATGGTCGATGGGAGCAGAACCAGGATCAACAAGCCTATCAAGCAGGTTTAAGAAGTATTCACATGAATGCAGTCGCAGATTCAGTAAACAACTATCTATCGTCTGCATGCGGTCCTCGGAGAATATTGACCATTTATCTCAGCTGAGGAACGTCCGCTGCCAGGACAAAGCAGAGTATTTTAGGCTCAATACGCGACTAAAGCGAAATTGGCCTGCACGATTCACCTTTGCTGGCATCCTTGCGAGGCCTCAGTAGCTGGTATATTTTCCAGACTTCGGGAACGATGTGTGTGGCTAGCGACAGGTTGAGAACTTTATTGAGATACTTGACATTCGGCCGTCCAGCTGTTGCAGTGTAAGCACCGCCGCTACTCGCAACATAGTTTTATTCCTCCTCAACTGATTGATTGATTCATCTTACAAAAGGTTTTTCAGTTCCCATCACCAGTACAGATTTCGACATGGACTCTAACTGCAAATTACTATTTCGTGAATTTTATTTTACGAACATTTTGGAAATGTAGGGATCTACAAATCGACTTGTAGAGCAGGGCTCTCTAGAGCAGACAATGAAACTTTTATAATACCAAAGATTTGCAGTCCGACTCTATTTTTTGCTCAATGATTAGGACTTTGGGACTTTGTAGCGTAATAAATCTTACATAGCTTTAATAAATCTTAGATAAGTAAAAGAAAAAATATATACCAGGAATATTATCAATTATTTCATATTCCATTTCAGAAAAAAAGGATAATTTTTTTCGCGCTACATCAACGATTTTTGATATCTAGGTTAAGAAAAAAATTGCCAGTACGAATCTGGTCGCGAGCCAATTTTTGGTTGTTGCGGACAAAAGTTATGGCGCTTTTATTTCGCTTTTTAAGAACGAAGATATTGTAAAAACTCTAATTATTTTAATGAGCACCATTGTTACAAAAAAGTTCTCTCGAAGTGACTTCAGCGAGTAGATTGCATAATACCTGCAAAATGTTACACAGAATTCGCGGAATGTACATAAAATTGATAAATTATTGAATATAAGTAAACTGTTTTTCAAAATTAAGGCCAATTTAGTAGTCACAAAATTACATAAAAATTTGTTGTTGATCTAAACTTCACGGCGAATCAAATGAGACTACAATCGTACAGATTGGTGTTATAGTTTTGATGTTACAGCCAAAATAAGCACATATTTTGGTAAAAAAAAGATTTTTTTATTTGACAAAATATTTTTTCACATGCATTATGTAGTAGAAAATATTGGAAAAATCTATAGGAATATTTCCTTCGTTTTGCTTAAATCTCCCAATAAAATAGACGGATTTTGCTTTATTGACATTCATATTAAAGCTTTCCCATTAGGGAAGGTAATTGGGTTGAGGAGGATATATCTCAAAGCTTCTGAAATGGAAACAGAGGTCAAATAACCCATTTTAATTTATATGCATTTTAAAAAACGTGTAAATCGCGTAATTATTAAAATCATTTTGTCCGCATGTGATGTTCATGTACAGCAAGACCATATATTTTAATTTATATATATTTTTCGAAATTTACATTGTAGCATCGGCTGCATCCTAGCATAAAAAAACCTATAAAATATCTCTAATTTGCGCAAAGTGCATACAATTTTTGTCCGCATCCGATTTCAGTGTTCACCACGAAAATCTATATCGATATATATATCTATTTCAAGGCGATCAATCAAGAACCGTGGATGTAGCATCACACACTATTTTTTGAGATAAAATGAATGTAGCTCCCTTATAAGTGAAGTTTTCAAATCTCTGTTTCCTCTAAAACGAAGATGCTGTACTAGTTGTTTCATTGCAGTGGAAACGAACCGCAAAAAACGCGATAAAATACGCGATGTTTCCAAAAACAATTTTATACGATTTTTCTACTTTGGAATTTCTTCTAACTCGCGTTTTAGTAGATGGATTTTCACGGGGAATAATTTATTGGATCAGGAACGTAAAAAACTAAAATGTGCAATCAAGTACGAAGAAGTCGAATAACAATTGTTAAAATTAAGGCCGAAAAATATGATTTTTATAAAAATGTTCGCACAAAATTTTCGCATTTGGATGCAGATTTCTATGAAACTGTGCAGACTACATTCGCAATATTCATATCAAATAACTCAGAATCGCAAATACTACAATTCTATATATGGTTTTTATAAAAACCTGTTTGCGGAATCAAATTAGAATAAAATTTCAAAAAACACTGTAAATCTGGCTTCAAAATGTCAGCATCGTTTAATTAGTGAGATGATCCTTATTTAGTTTGCTTCTGTTTTTACTTTGACAGGAAACTCGAGAGAAGTGTGGTTTACTCACAAAAAAAGACATGGTGGCTTCAACACATTTTCACCAATTTTTTAACATAAATATAGCCACAGCTTCCTCGCAAATTATCTTTTAAGGCCAATATTTTTTGCCACGTCCAAAAACATTTTATCCAAAAGTATTTAATTTGTATAATATACAATCACGAGTCGCGTGTTCTAAAAGGGTAAACCTTGGCTTCAGCTATGTTAAATTTTCAAAAATATTGCTGATACATGTGTATAAATAAAAATACAAAATTCATCTCTATTGGATCGATGAAATGGGTTCAAATGCTGATGAAAAGATCGGATCTATCACGACTTCATTTGAACCAATGCAAAAGATCCAGTGAAATCATGGCATCTCATGGAACCACTTCCATAAAATTTTGCTGGGATTTTAACTACATACCACCTTAAATAAAACTTGTTGTTTTAAAATTTAAAAACAACAAAACCCGAGATTAAGCTGAATTATTTTACAACACTAAAATATTTATGAGATTTTAACGCTAAAGTGTTTTCATGCAAATAAATGATCTCGTTCAGAGTGTTGACTGTACTTAATGGCTTATATAATAATTAGAAATAGTCAGAACGGAATAACGGTACATTAAAAATAGATATTTTTTAAAATGTTAACTATAACCTTTTTATACCCTCCACCATAGGATGGGGGTATATTAAGTTTGTCACTACGTTTGTAACTACTCGAAATAATCATTGTAGACCCCACAGACTATATACATATATTCTTGATCAGCGTGCAATTCTACATCGATATAACCATGTCCGTCCGTCTGTCCGTCTATGGAAATCACTCTAGCGTCCGAACGGATTGACGTAGGTGGATGAAATTTTGGGAAAATTTATTATATGTACGTAGGACTTTTGGTATTGAAAGCGGGCTATGTAGGTCCACGCTTTCGTATAGCCCCCATACAAAATGACGCGTGACGCGTCGTCGTTTTAAGGAATTTTTAAGATATTTGTCCCATTTTACCACCGAATTGGTTGTAATTTGGTATTTTGTGCCTCCAGAGACCAAGAAACATTCCTACCAAAGTTGGTTTATATAGGTCCACGTTTTGGTATAGCCCCCATATAACGCCCCATATAAAGTACGCGTCATTAATATAGCCCCCATAGAACAGTACCTTCCGATTTTCGGTATTTTGAAGGTTGTGGCCACATTAATCCACCGAAATGACTGAAATTTGTGGTGGAGGGTATAAAAAGTTCGGCCCGACGGAACTTAACGCTTTTCCTACTTGTTTACCACTAGAAACCCTAAATGCCAAATTATAGGTTATTACGTAGATAGGAATCCGACAGTAGCAAGCAACGGCAATCTCACAGCTGCGGGTATAGCACCCATATAACGGCAATCCCACAGCAGCGAGCAACGGCAATCTCACAGCTGTGGGTTCTTCGGATTGACCCGGAATCACACAACATCCGTGTTCCGGCTAGATACTGAAGGTTATAGGCCCAACTACAGGTTATTGGTCATCATTGATAGCTCTACGTTTGGCACGGTCATTGAAGGCACCCTACCAACATTGTCGGAGAGACAATTTGTCGAGCACCCGGGGAGTGACGGGGCGAAAAGAAGGGTACTTCCTCGGATTAGATCTCTTCCTGCACAGGAGGGAGGAACCACTACAATTTACAATGGATGTTGTTGCATCCTGTGTCCCGTCCTCAAGAAAGGAGATAAGACTGTATGCTCCAACTATAGGGGCATAAGTCTTCTTCCTATTGCCTATAAGATTGTGTCAGGAATATTGTGCGAACGACTAAAGCCAATGGTCAACGAAATAATTGGACCCTACCAATGTGGCTTTAGACCTGGCAAGTCCATCATTGACCAGATATTTACACTGCGGCAAATCCTGGAGAAGACCCAAGAGATGCAGATCGACACATATCCCCTTTTTGTCGATTATAAAACAGCATTCGACAGTCCCCTGCGATCAAAGGTATTCCATGCAATGTATGAATTTGGTATCCCCGCAAAGCTCATCCAGCTTTGTAAGATGACTTTAACTGATACTAGGTCCTCGGTTAAGATTGGAAAGAACCTCTCCGAACAGTTCAGTACCAAAAGAGGTTTCGGACAAAGAGACAGCCTTTCGTGGGACCTATTCAACATTTTGCTGGAAAAGGTAATACGAGAAGCAAATGTCAAAAGAAATGGCACAATTTACACCAATAGACACATGTTACTTGCTTATGCTGATGACATAGACATCATGGGACGATCAGTAAAGGAAGAAACTGATACCTTTAGGAAGGTCGAAGCAGAATCTGCGAAAGTGGGTCTGGCGGTAAACGGCGAAAAGACCAAATTGATGGCGTCGACGCGCAAAGCGTTCATAGAGCTCGGACCAACTGTGGAAGTTGGTACCTATAATTTTGAGGTAGTTAAAGACTTTGTCTACCTCGGCACTGCCATAAACACAACAAACAACATTAGTTGTGAAATAAGAAGAAGAATTGTATTGGCCAACAGATGCTACTATGGTTTCAGTAAGCAATTTAAAAACAAAGCCACATCTTGTCAAACAAAAATAACACTTTACAAATCGCTGATACTACCCGTGCTAATGTATGGCTCCGAAGCATGAGTACTTGCGCAAGCAGATAAGGCAGACTTGGTGTGTTTGAGAGGAAAATTCTTCGAAAGATCTACGGGCCGATTTGCGTTGACGGTGAATATCGACGTCGTATGAACCACGAGCTATATAAGCTATACAAAGACATGAATATAGTTGAACGTATCGAGATGCAACGATTGCGTTGGCTAGGCCATATCATGAGAATGAGCGATGATGAACCCGCTAAAAAGGCATATGAATACATGCCACATGGCGGTGCACGCAGAATCGGCAGGCCTAAGCTTCGATGGAGCATACAAGTGGAAGGCGAGGTATTCCAGAAAGCGAAGCGAAAAACAGAGAGAATTGGAGATCTTTTCTTAGTTCGGTCTATTGAACAAATGTTCTGTAATTGGCCAGCTAAGTAAGTAAGTTGTTGCAAATGTTACCAGGAGCGCTGATTGAATCTTCATTGTAATGCTGAAACAGCTGAATGAGCCGGGAGTCGAGTACTTCACCAAAGTTCTCAACCTGTCGCTAGCCACCCACATAGTTCCCGATGTATGGAAAATATACAGAGTGGTCCCGCTACTGAAGCCAGTCAAGGATGCCAGGAAAGGTGAGTCGTACAGACCGATTTCGCTTTTGTCGCCCGTAGCAAAGACTCTTGGCGCTTTACTCCTCTCCAGTTTCAGAAACAGTTATCCACTTGCCGATAACCAGCATGGGTTCCGTAAGCAGCTCAGCACTACAATAGCCCTGCACACATATTAGCCGAGGACTCAACCAGAGCAAGCCGTGCGAGAGAACAGTGATGGTGGCGCTTAACTTGTCAAAAGCCTATGATAGTATTAAGCACTCCACGCTGTTTGAGAACATTGAGCACGCTACCCTCCGCCCAAGTTTGAAACGTTCGATAATCAATTATATGTGTGGACGTCAGTCGTACGTGGAATTCAGGAACAAGAAATCCAAGCCCGTAAAGTGAAACAGGAAGTTCCCCAAAGGGGGTGATATCTCCGGAACTGTTTAACCTCTACCTTTCCCATATTTTACCTTCTGTAGACGACATTGAAATCGTAACGTATGTGGATGAGGATACAATCTTTGCATCAGGTACCTTCCCTGATGTAATTTGTGAAAGGCTGAACTCCTATTTGACTGATCTCACCACTTTTCTACACGAGGAGTATGCAAATGTCCGCCACTAAATCTACGGCCATTCTGTTCGGCACGTGGACTGCACAGTTAAGCACTGTGAATGTCGTGAATTCCTATCACAAGGGTCAAATTCTACAGCATGTTCACGTCGTCGCATCTGAGGAATGTCAGTTGCAGCCGGCTTAATTCCTATAAGGCAAGGATGGATGACACCGTGCAAATCATCTGCTCAGTATGCGGTACATGCCTGCAAGGCCCAATGAACCTCTTCAACTTCCCTGCCAAACTTACTCCTGCAGCTTTGTGGTTAGAACTCGTCGAATCAGCCACATTCCTGGAGATAGAGCAGCCGTCTAAAGTCCTTTATGCAAAGTTATATCTAAGATCTTGGAGTATACAAATGCAATTAAAAACTAGAGCTGTTGATACCTCACAATATTTTTTTTGTCAAGAACTTTTTAGGCCTTCGGGCCATCATTTCAGAATACTACTACTAATCTATGAATCATGTAAAGATCCATATAGACGAAATAATATCTCTTATGTTTGCATACTGCAGCTTTAAGATGTTGTTCAAGCTGCTGGTTGATTGTAAGCAGAACTAGAGAATTTGGCGCAACCGACAACAACAAAACATTTAAAATTATTGGTAGGAGACATCAAGATGCCACACTTTATGGTAAAATAAAACAACAACAAGAACAACAATGTCATCGTATGCAACAATAACAACAACGAAGGCAAACACCGCCGCAGTATAAAATGGATTTTGTTTATGGCTAAGAAGTTGAAAACGTATGCAAGCATGCCTTCCTCTGCCGAGTTGTATGGAAAAACCGGTAGAAAAGTGTCAAGGCTTTAGCATATTTCATGAGAAGTGGCTTTAACACGTCCCTTTTTACTTTCCGATTCGTTAGTAAACTCATCCAGTCAAACAGCCAGCCAGCCAGCGAGGCATGTAGAAGACAGCCCGCCATATCCCAGTATGCATTTCAATGCAAAGCCATGCTCAAACACTAGGATTAATTTTTGTTGCTGGTTTTAGGGTTTTTTTGTTGATGTTGGTGTTATTGGTGTTGTGCCTACTATTGGGATGATGGTGGTGGCGGTGTAGCTGATATGCTGTTGTCGTTGTTGTTGTTATTTGTGGCGGCGGCTGCTTCTTAACCTGGATCATATATCCTCAAGTACAAGAAAGAAACAGAGCAGTAGAACTCTACATCGTCATTTATGTACGTTTTCGGATGCTGCTGTTGTGTTTTGTGTCGTCGTTTTGCTTGTTGATCTCCTCGTTTCCTCGTTGCCTCAGCTCAAACACACAGTGGCAAAAGATTTATATCACCGCCAATAATGGCATTTTTGTAACGATACGTTTTTTGTCATTATTTTCAAGAGAGTATAAATAAATTTCAATAATTGGAACGATTCGTTTCTTGGCAAAATATGATAAAAACGTCCAAATGGACTTATAAATATTAATGCCCACTCTATGTACATACCAACAGACGGGAATATATAGAGCATTGCAAAAGTGTTCAAAAATTATTGAAACAAATAGTAGTAAATATGGGTTGGTAATAATTAGGTTAGACTGCAAAAAGGCTAGAGTTTCTCGTTTTACTTAATTTTTATGCGATGATGATATTAAGACTATGCCTTGCCCCATCCCTTATTACACCAAAGTAATTAAAATGCAATCTAAATAAAAGTTAGAATGTAGGACTTAAAAAATCCTGTTTTTGGTGTGTGTGTGTTCCGCGATCGTTAGCGAAATTTTCCTTACATTTATGGATACCTTCACTGTGAACGAAAGTAATGCTACAAGTATACAGCCTGCAGTCCAATTCAAGGACAACCGCTATTCGAATCCCAAGCAAGGCAACTGTCCATAAGATTCAATATGAATTAAGCTAGTCCATTGAAAAGCTAACTTCAAACAAAAACAGCTACCAGAAGCACAACGTTGGACATTAAGATAGAAAAGAGGTGGAACAAGTCAAGGCTGCAGGAAATTATGAACTCTCCCTCCATGACTCGGAAGCAGCGAAGAAGATCCGATTTCCTGAGGAGCAGAACACTCTAAAGTAGAGCTCACAAACTTTCAATAGACGGAACATTCTATTATTTCTATATTTCTTTGAAACCTATCATGAGCGCAACAATACACAAAACATCTTTGGGAATAATGGATTTCTGGTCGCTTACCCATTTGTTGCACAGTATATGATTGAACAATATTGCACTTCACCAAGCATAAATGTAATATTTTCCACATATCTATAAATATCACTTTACGAATAAGAGAAAATTTCGTTGTAGCAAAAAGTAAAGAAGATTTTTATAGGTCAATGATGAACGATTAACTTGTCATCGTCAGGTTCGGGGGCTTTACATTTTAACTGTTGCTTTGTGCTTCAACGTGGACTGGTATTCAGAGGTTCCCTTAAGGCTTATACGAACTTTTTTCTGGTTTTCATATTCTTTCGAGTCCTGTCTCACAAATGTTGGCATATTAACGACGTATTTCTCTCGATTTTATATATGTACTGTTTCTGTTGAATCTTCGTGATGTTTAGATTACGTACATACATATTTTTAAAATATTTTTAAGCTGCATAAACAGCTTGAATTTTATAAAACTAGGTGCAAACTACCATATTTTTTTAATTCGTTTTTAATTTCCGCAAAAATTTCCAACTTTTTCACTAAAGTCGGCCATAATCGGGACGGGACCGACTATGTTACACTGTGCAACATTTTTAAGGTAATCTTGTGCAAACAATTCGAACTGAGGATTTTTTGAAAGTACAGACCCAAACGACAAGAAACCCTAGTTGGGGTTTGTTGTGTCAGATCCAGCTGGGATTTTATTGCCCTGTCTAAACATGGTTAAATATTGAGTTTTTAAAGAAATTCGGGGCTATATCTCTTAAACCAATGCGAATCATCTTCTGACCTCTGAAGCAAATTTGTAGATAAGAACAAAAATAAAATATTTGTAGAAATAATGAACTCAAAAAACTACATTTATTGTCTCAAATTTCAAAATATATGCAAAAATGCCTTAATTATTATACATTTTGCACCGTATGTCAAAAACCGTTAATTTTTTCTGAAAAATTTCTTTTGGAAAAATTTTCCCTGAAATGTAATACACAACTCTTCAGAACATGCCATTGTTGTCAAATGCCTCTATCATGTTGTTGCAGTATATTTTTAAACGACGATTTAATAAATATGTCAATAAGGTGGTGAAATCCAAAGTGCGAGAATAAACTGTTGTTGTTGTTGTAACAGTGTTTTATTATTATGTTTGTATGTTCGTTCTCCTGTTCAATCTGGCTCTGGGTCTATCTCCAGTTCCAGGAAGTTGGCTACTTCGATGGGATGTAACCACAGATCCACTGGAGTCAGAAGAGTAGGCTTGGCGGGGCAGTTGAATAGGTGCTTAGTATCGTGCGGGCCCATGTCGCATACTGGGCAGATGTCTTGCACGGTGCGATCGATTCCCGCCCAATAGGAATTTAGGCGACAGCAATATCCAGAGCGTAATTGAGCCAAAACTACTCTGGTTTGTCGTGGCAGCTGACACTCTTAAGCGATAAATAGATGGGGGATGTGCTCCGATGACTGCATTCACACAATAACTGCTTATGGTCTTAGCAACTGTGTCCGTGTCAATGATGTTCAAACCTGCCTGATATGCCTGTTGATCTAGAGGTTCTCTCCTATATCGTCTTTAGAGCATGAATATCCTTCTTGATATGCCTGGGTGTATCGGTGGCCAGCAGATGGTGATTGGGATGGCTCTCCCGGTAACACCCGAGCAAGTACTGCAACGATAGCATCTCATTATGTTGTCGTACTGGAAGAATCTTTGCCTCCTCATGTAGATGGTCCAGTGTAGATTTGAGGAGACACCCTGTTGCTGTTCTCAGGGCGGCGTGTCACATAAATTCGGGGACCAAACTGGCGCCGCATACTTTACCACAGACCGACCTATCGCTCTATACGTGGTCAACAAGGTTTCTTTATCTGCACCCCAAGTGCTGCCGGCTAGGGACTTGAGGACCTTCTTTCTACATTTCAGTTGATCGCAGATAGCTGCGGCATGCGCGGACGACGTGAAAGTGGTGTCGAATGTGACACCTAGAATTTTGGGACAGTTTGTGGTCGGAATTCTGCTACCATCGACCCTGATATTCAACTCTCTTCTATACTGCGCCGTCCATGTGGTGAACAGAGAATAGACTGTTGGTGTGAACTGTGTTTGAAATACGTGTTGTGAAAGATATAATGCAAAATACCGCTGAAACAACATGAAGTAAGCATTTTAGAGTTTCAGAATGTTCCGAAGAATTGTTGAGAACTTTATTTGGAAGCTTTTTGCAAAAGGTTACTAGGGTTCAACTCCTAATAATTTAGCCGATACTGACTAGAATTTCAGCAATTATGTACAATTTTCAATATTTTATAGATGTTGATGCCCTAGATGGAGTTTTTCTTATGAAGTCTGTTCAAAAGATAAGTTCTACTAGTTTAGGGCTATAATATTGCTAACGACAGCAAGGCCAAAATCCTATTCGTTTCTGAGATAAAGGTCTGATTAATGCAAAAAAGTGTAGTTTTAGCCCGGTTTAGATGAGGCCATAAAATCCGAACTGGATCTGACAGGACAAAACCCTACAAGTGTTTTTGTAGTCTAAATATGTACCTTCAAAATGAATACTAGAAGTTGTTTGCGTTTTCAGTGTTGCATAGTGTTATACTCTACACCACTACGCCTGTGCATAAACCTTTCACTGATAAACATTTTTAGGGAGCTTTTATACCAAATAACTTGGCTAACTGAACCAAAAAAATTAATGACCGTTTATTTTTGCATTTGAAAGAAGAAAAGTTCGATGACAGAGAATCCGCTCCACATCCGATATGTCTGAAGAGCCTCTATCAAATGCGAAACATACATGTCACATAATAGTGGTTGTGTGGGCTCGGATCTTCGGCTTTCCTTTTTCACATGCAAAAATAAAAGGTCATTAAGCTCGATTCCAACGAGAGATTAATTAAAATTAATATTAAAAATTATATTCGCCCTAATAGGTCAAATGTTCAAAATTAATAATTTTATATTTGATTACTGTCGACAATATACTTGGTACTGATTGAACGCTTTAAAGAAGTGAAAACGAAGAGAAGCAGAGGTATTTGCTATTAAACAAGTAAAAAGTGTCAGTCGGCTTTGCCGACAGAGATATACCCTCAGCCAATGTAAATTAAAACTTTCATCTACGGACAGATCGAATGTATTTAGGGTCTCTTCAGAGTTTTGTGGCCCTGTTTGAACATTTGAACTTGAGGTACCCTAAAGGAGGATCGATATGGGCCATTTTAGAAGTTAAACTAAACAAAATATTAGGAGATCCAAAGTTTGAACCGAATTGGTTGCCCCATTCAAGTGATACGTCCTAGCATTTAAGTGACATTTTTTAAATATTGGGGAGAAGTACCGGAAGTTGTGGACCGGTATTGCCCCATGAAACTAAGTTTGGATAAAATATGACGAATACCTAATGTTGGACCAAATCGTTAAAACAGTTCGAGAGTTATCGTGGCCGCCACATATGATGACATATGGTTTTCCCAAGAAATATGGACTTGTCTCTGAAAAAACTTTTACCGTCGTAATGGAGGTAGCAAATGCAAATCGATTCAATACAAATCAAAGTGATTCAGGAGCAGGTCTTAAAGTGAACTTATCCGATATTTTGTGTGGGAGGTAGCAGAAGGAGTAGACAAATATAGTCCATATTCGAACCTGATCTATATCTGGTAGATATATAAGGATGTGCAGAGTATGGATTACATCGGTCACTCCCTTCAAGAGTTATCGTGCGCAAAATTTTCCGAACATTTTTGAACTTTTGTGAGGGAGGTACCTGAAGGAGGGGACCGATATGGCTTATCTTCGAACTTAAACTATGTTTGGACAAAATATTACGGAGGTCAAATTTTGGACTAAATTGGCAGATCCGTTCGAGATTTATCTTGCACTCCAACCACTACACACGGTGTCATAGTTTTTTTTGCACCTTTCAGGCGCTTTTCTCACGAAGTATAGACTTGCCCCTGATGAAACTTGAACCGCCGTATGGAGGACAGTGACAGTACAAGTTGTTACAATAAGAAGTAAAAAAGTATCAGTCGGCTTTGCCGACAGAGATATACCCTCAGCCTGTGTATATTGAAAAAATTTTTCCCAAAATACGTATGTATTTAGTGAGTTTTAAAAATTTTGAATATTTGAACCGAGAACAATGTTGCTTAGGATTAAAGTTCAAAAGTTTTGCGGAGGAGATACTAAAAGGAATGGATCGACATTGACCGTTATGGAAGTGGATCTCCAGCCACAACATATGGTGCCTTAGGATGTTTTTACACTCTTCAGGCTGTTTGCTCAAGAAGTATGGACTTGCCCCTAAAAAAACTTTTACCATCGTAATTGAGGCAACGAATGCAAGTTGTCTCAACAAAAATCAAAGTGATTCCATAGCATAGTCGTTGTATATATCTCAAGTAGTTGACCACTATGGTAACACAATTAAACTTCAGAATGTCATGATTGCTCTTTTGTTGAAATGCACCTAACCAAAGCTGGGATATTCGTCATTACATTTCAAGCAAAAAAAATGATTCGCCAACCTACTTTGCATCTTTGTAAAGCTGAACTTTTCTTTTTCCATTGCAATGGACAGGCTTTGCCTTTGGAATACCCCTACTAGAAGAACGGACATATTTTTATATTTGCCCATACCAACGCTTGAATATTATCTGACCAACCCCTAAATCAATAAACTTCTTCCTCTCTGGGAACTGCACCAGCTCTCAAAATTTCGTGCAGATTCGATTAAAATTTCGGCCTGTAGGGTGACTACTTTCCATCATTGTAAAGGTGAACGTTTCTTCTTCTATAGACTGGCTTTGCTTTTGGTATACCTCTACTAGAAGTGGAGATTTTTTTTTTGGAAATAGTGGTGTAGGGTATAAAAATGGAAAAGTGGGATGTACACCAACCAATCTTGCATTACTGTAACAGTGATATTTTCTTCGTCCAGCGAAGTTATTCGCATAAAAATTAAAACGTTGAATTTTGCTCCAAATTAGTTTTTTGCCCATTCCGAGCCCTGAATATTATGCAACCATCACCAAATTCAATAGGCTTCTTCCACCAAAATTTCGTGACAATCCGACCAATATTGCGACGTGGAAAAATGGGATGCATTACAGACTACTGCGATATCTCCGTTATTTGATCACCTACGCCAACCTACTTTGCATCATTGTAAAGGTGAGATTTTCTACGTTCATAGGCATACCTTGCTTTTGGAAGGCTACCAGCCAGAGGTGTGATACTCGACATTACAATTGAAATCTAAAAAATGAAAACTTGGATTGGATTAGCAACTTTTGCGATATCTCGTTGTTGGTTCACCTACACCAACCTAATTTGCATTGTTGTAAAGGTGAAGTTTTACACTTTCATTACAATCCCTGTTTTGTAATACTCGTAATAGAAGCAGAGATATACGCATTAGAATAAAACCTTGTCTTTTTTTCTCCACATAAGGTTTTTGCCCATTCCGACCCCTGAATATGTTCCGACCATCACCAAAATCGATAGGCTTCTTCCCCTTAACCCCAAAAATTTCGTGACGAACCAAAATTGCGACCTGGACACACATAACCAGATCGACTCAGCTCGTCGAGGCATTCATTTTGGCTAAAATCGTGCGCACGATAACTCTCGAAGGAGTAATCGATTAGGTCCAATCTTTGCGCAACGTAATATTTCCACAGACGTATAATAGCTTCGAATATGGACTATATCGGTCCACTCTTTAGGGTACCTCCCACACAAGTTTTAAAAATTCTTTTCGCACCGGCTTGAAATTTGTTTCAGCAGATTGTGATCGCGGCTTCTTTCACGATGGTACAATTTTTCAGTGGGCAAATCCATACATCTTGAGATAATGTCCCAGAAGCTCTATATAACCGATGAACACTAAAACTTATGAATTGAGTTTTGAATTTTTTACAGCAGGTCGTCCTTCCTTTTTTGGGTCAAAAATCTATGTTTTCTAAACGGATAAAGATAAAGCTATGCAATTTGGTATATACAAACTTAAAAATCTTTATATATAAATTTAATTCAGAATATATAATTCATAGGGCCATTATTATATGTTTTCTTTTATTAATGGAGGGATTTGAAAATACCAAATAAACCAATTTGGAAGCATAATTTTCACATTAAAAAATAACTTTACCTTAACCGGAACGCTATAAATATGTTCGGAAAATACAAACGATAACAAAAGAAGACTTATAATAATGGGGGTTAGAGTTATTTCAAATAAAGATTTAAAAACATTAAAACATAAAACGTAATTTTTTCCAATATAAACTTTTATTTTAACAACTTAAACTAATTTTAATTGCCATTATTAATACATTTTCATTTGCGTTATGTACAAGTTCATTATCAATTCGGTACTTTCTTCTAACAACACAGTCATCAAAATTGATCCTGGGACTTTCGCAAAGAATCTGTTTTGAAGTGTTCACAACAACAGTATTTTCGATGTTAAAAACAAGTAAGCAAAGGCTATAGTCGGACGGGGCCGACCATGTGATTCCCTATACCACAACCTGTAGGAATTAGCTATGTGCAACCGCCTTGCACGCTGAATGTCCGGGTTCGATTCCCATCAAATTTTCAATGGTGGCAAAATAACCCGAAGTAAAAAATTTGGTTTTAATCGGTAGGTCAGTAGTTATTATTCCATATGTAGGCTACTTTGCCGGTATATGCCCTCCAGGAATTAAAATATGGACCAAAAATAAAATTTGTATACTTTTCATACAAAAGTAATGGTCCATTTCACCCGCTAAATAATATCAGATTATCATTCCAAATTGTAGGCATCTTCTTTGACCTAAACTCTTATCCGGTTAAAAATTTCGTGACTATTGGGGTAAAACTGCGACCTCTAACAAGTTTATGATTACACTATATACGAATAACTAAAAATATTGGGATGTAACTCTGTTACCTGATCATGCACACCAACACAACTGGCATCAATTGAAAGGTCAAGCGTTCCATTTCCAAGGGTAGCTTACTTGTCCGGAATGTATCTTCCAGGAATAAACATACATATAAGTTGTACATTAAAAATTTTCACAATTTTCACACAAAAGTTATGGACCACAACCCTCTAAATATTATCTGATCGCCATCTCAAATTGCAAGCTTTTTCTCTGTCATATACTCTTACCTTATATAAAATTTCGCGTTGATCGGACTCTTATTGCAACCTACAGAGCCGCTATTATGTTTTTGGTCCATTTCACCCGCTATATATTGCTCGATCATCACCAATAAGAATATGGATTTATTCTGGCCTGAACCCGACCTCCATACAAAATTTCGTGACGATCGGTCCATAATTGCGGCCGGACGAACACACACCTCAAAATCGCTTTATCTCGTCGAGATATGAAGATTGGTATACCACATTGGGGGTCTCCGACGAATATTTCGCGGTGTTACATGAATTTTTACCAAAACAAAATTATAATACCCTTTCCACATTGTGGTGTAGGGTATAAAAAGTTGCAACCATAGTTTATGCTTATCGGAAAATCGATTTTTATTTCCACCAGCTTCACTCCACGTTTTTGTTAACTTGGAACAAAATAGTTTCACCCGCTATATATTGCTCGATCATCACCAATAAGAATATGGATCTATTCTGGCCTGAACCCGACCTCCATACAAAATTTCGTGACGATCGGTCCATAATTGCGGCCGGACGAACACACGCCTCAAAATCGCTTTATCTCGTCGAGATATGAAGATTGGTATACCACATTGGGTGTCTCCGACGAATATTTCGCGGTGTTACATGAATTTTTACCAAAACAAAATTATAATACCCTTTCCACATTGTGGTGTAGAGTATAAAAAGTTGCAACCATAGTTTATGCTTATCGGAAAATCGATTTTTATTTCCACCTGCTTCACTCCACGTTTTTGTTAACTTGGAACAAAATAGTTTTGTCTTTTTTATTGATGCTAGCGGTTTCCAAGCAAAATCGTAAAAACCTAAAAAACCGTGATTGCTTAAGTCTGGAGTATTCCCCCCTAAAAATGTGATCTTTGACCGCGATTCACATAAAATGGGCTTCGGCAATTTTTTTAGTTTGATTTTTCTCATCTATGAACATTGTAGTTTCAGAATCCGCGAAAAATTCCCATGTGTAAACACCTTTCATTTAAAGTTGGTCCAAGAGCACCGTGTACTCCTTTGTTTTACAAATTCGCTTATAACTATTTTTTATAACCTCAGCATTTTTGCTAACAAGGGTATAAAAACGTTCATACGGGCAAAATGTGCCTCATCGAAATAATGGTTTTTGTAGTCGATTTAGCAATGTCCTTCCGCCTGTCCGTCTGGTGCGCACTCTTGAACCGATGAACCGATTTGGTCCAAAATTAGGCTATCGTAATATTTTGTCCAAACTTAGTTTAAGTTCGAAGATGGGTTATATCGGTAAACTCTTTCCGGTACCTGCCCCACAAAAGTTTGAAAATGTTCGGAAAATTTGTGCGCAGGATAACTCTTGAAAGGAGTAACCGATTTGGTGAAATTTCTACCAGACTTAGATGAGGTTCCAGTATGGACTCAATCGGTCCACTGTTTCGGGTAACTCCCACCCAAAATTTCGGAAAAGTTCAGTATAGGAGCTGCTCTCGAATCGCTTTGATTTTTGTTGTAACAACTTGTATGCACTGCCCCCATACGATTGTAAAAGTTTCATCAGGTCAAGTCCATACTTCTTGAGAAAACAGCCTGAAAGGTGTAAAAACCCCCTATTGCACAATATGTACTGGCCATAGAGCACAATAACTCACGAATTGACCAAACTTTGGATCTCCTAATATTTTGTCCAAATTTAGTTTAACTTCTACCAAGGTCTGTTCGATGATCCTTTGGAAATGTATTCCGATACTGTTCGTTGTGGTCCTGTTTACAGCGATATTATGTTTTCCGTGGACGAGTCCATGCTTCCTGACATGCTGGTCCAGTGGGCGCGATATCTATCGAAAAAATATGACTCCCAAAATAAGATCCACTTCCATAATGGACTATGTTGGTCCATTCCTTTAAGAACCTCCTCTGCAACACTTTTGAACTGTAATCCTAATCCACATTTTCGTCGGCAAGTTCAAATGTCCAAAAAAGGTCACAAAATACTAAAAATACCCTAAATACATTCGATCTGACCGAAGAGGAAAGTTGCAATTCACATAGGCTGAGCGTATATCTCTGTCGGCAAAGCCGACTGATACTTTTTTACTTGTTCTCATTTCAAAATACATTATTTTCTCCAAATTAGTCATGTTTGTTAATCTTTTGTTCCGTAAGAACTGCGAATAATGTCAAAACGAAGTTAAGGTTCGAAAAATTTGCAATGTTTAAAAGCGATTTGCATCCACTGTGCTTAGTGGTGTAGGGTATAAAAACTTCAGAATACCCAAAATTGGGCCCAATTGGTGCTACACCAAAACGAAGACTGATATAGCCGCTCTTGACCTGCCTGCAAACAAAAGAAGCATTTGTGCAAAATATACCCTCCATACTATGCACAGTGGTGGCACTTACATGGGAAAATACATCTAAATATTATATCGAACTGAAATTGTTCTCAATGTGTCATAGTGGCCTAAAAACACTCTAAGTAAAATATTGGGGTCCTAGGTTGTCATGTAATGAATCATTCCGAATTGAAGTATTTTACTGTTACCAACATATTTTTCAACCGAATTTGCTGTAATCCGGTACCAAGAAATGTGATTGCATAGCAAACCTCCCTTCGAAAAGTTGTCAGTATTGGTCCATTATTCGGTATACGCCCTATATGATTTTTATAACGATTTATTTAGGCAGATGTCAACCAAATATTCTAAGCGAATATGTATGTACTTATAATGAACTCAGACTTCAGAACACCATCTTATAAAGACATGTCATATCGGTCCACTTTTAACCACAGCCTCCATATAGAGTTACCATCCTTTTCTTGGTACTCTGTAAGATTTAACCACATTTGCTGCAGAATTACTTGTAATAATGTATTTTTGGTTCTTAGTACGGGAAAAATCTCCACTTTTTAGCGTGGTCCAATATTAGGGTGTCCCAAAAATAAAATAGGTTAGTTGTTAAAGTGAATACCCCCATTTTTTTTTCTTTCGCAAGTTTTCTTTGAGGTACCATGACCATAGAAATCGCTAATAGCACAAAAAAACAATATATTGAAACTAAATGTAAGAAAGGATAGTAAAATTAAAAAATATTCCAAAAAATATAAATTCAGCAATTAAAAAAGGGAGTTAAACTTTTGGTCATAACTGCCAAAACCGCAAATTTCCGTAAAAAGTCTATACAGTTTTGAAATCAACAGGCGCTAGGCTTCAATTTGGTACTAGTGGCCATTCTTGCGAATTTTTGGAAAGTAACTTAAACTTTAAGGAAATCCATACACACGGTGCTCTTGAAACAATTTTAAGTGGAAGGTGCTTACACCTTGGAAGTTTTTGCGGATTTTGAAACTACAATGTTCATAGATGAGAAAAATCAAAAAACAAAAAAAAAAAAAATCGCCGGAGCGCTTTTTCAATAAATCGCGATTTAAGTTGACATTTTTAAGGGTTGTTTAGGTTTTCACGATTTTGCTTAGAAACTGCAGGTCGTATCAAAGTGGGACTAAGGAAAATGTTGTAGCTATGAAAATTCCCTATAAGATCGGCCTTTATGGTATTTTCGTAGTTTTTACCACTTTTGAGATATAGAAGTTCGAATTGGGACAATGCACTGACTGTATCGCCCCCTTATAAAACAATGTCATGAAGGGTGCGCCTTAACTAACTTTTGATGAAAACCGCTTACACAGGGAAAGTTTTTGTGAATTTTGAAACAGCAATGTTCATAGATGAGAAAAATCCAAAAACAAGAAAAAATCGCTGTAGGGATTTTTAAATAAATCGCGGTCAAAATTCAAATTTTTAGGCGTTTTTTAGGTTTTCAGATTTTGCTTGGAAACCGCAAGTCCAATCGAAATGGAGCTAAAGAAAATGTTGTAGCTGTGAAAATTCTCTAGAGGAGTGACGTTTATTATTTGTTCCGTGTACCATTTTTGAGATAAAGAAGCTCAGTTTATATTTTTAGGTTTCTTTGTTAGGGTTTCGCGATTTTGCTTGAATACGGTAAGTCTTATCGATATGGGACCTGAGAAAATCTTAAAGCTGTGAAAATTCTCTGCAAGACTGGCTTAAGTAACTTATCCTAAGTTGTAACATTTTTTTAGATATATAAGTTTAAGTTGGGAATTTGCAGTCGTGTCATTGTTTTATAAGGGGGCGATACAGAATTGAATTGAATTTGAATTGTCCCAATTTGAACTTCTACAGTCTGTCGCAAAAATTAGTATACACCGTTGAAACCAAAATGTATTAGCGATAAATATCACTATAACTTATTGAAATCAACGAACAATTAATTTTATTTGATAGACAAGAAGGTTGTCTTCCGTAATAACAATTAAAAGTGCTCAATATTTGCATACATTAGCAAGTGTACGGTTCGAATCCCAAAAAGACCAAAATTTATGTCGCAAAAGTTAGTATACAACGGAGGATCCTCGTGGAACTGTGTAAAAAATTATTGATATTTTTGAACAAAATGAAACTAAATCTGTACTTAAGCTCATAAAGAGTATATTAATTGGTTTTAATGGCAGTTATAGTACTTACAGTGACAAGTCCAACGTACAGTGGATCATAAAATCCACAAAAATTGGTCATCTACAAATACAACAACTGTAGCGACAAAATTCCGGGTGTTATATCCTGTTTATGAAATCTAAAGCCATGAAATGCTCAGAAAAGCTCTAAAGTTTCAATATAGGGTGATTTTGATCGAGTTTCGACTTGCCCTGTTTGAAAAAATGGGAATTTCTTGAAGGAAGCCCATACTTTTGAGGCCATTGTCATTTTGAAACATGTGATAATCCTTAATCCTTACACATAAGGACTTTCCTTTTGAGTTAATTTTCTCACAAATGTTGCCCCTTTTCGTATTCCCACCAAAAGTAAATAGTAGGAGAACCTCAAGTTCTGGTGTAAGCCATACAGTGATACTCCACCAACACAGAAGGATATGATAGCTAATTTAAAATTTTAATACAGAGTTTTCTCTGGTGTTATAACGCATGGATTGTGCAAAAACGTTCTGAAAAACTGTGTTCGCTTCACTTAGGACCAAAATACAACTAAATGGATCAGTTAGAAGTAGTTCATTAGACATTAGACACTATGGACACGAGAAGCATGTTCGATAATGCTAAAAGGCCGTTAGGACAGTATAACTATAAGGCTTACAACGGATCTTGAGGTTCTCCTACTATTTACTTTTGGTGGGAATACGAAAAGGGGCAACATTTGTGAGAAAATTAACTCAAAAGGAAAGTCCTTATGTGTAAGGATTAAGGATTATCACATGTTTCAAAATGACAATGGCCTCAAAAGTATGGGTTTCCTTCAAGAAATTCCCATTTTTTCAAACAGGGCAAGTCGAAACTCGATCAAAATCACCCTATATTGAAACTTTAGAGCTTTTCTGAGCATTTCATGGCTTTAGAATTCATAAACAGGATATAACACCCGGAATTTTGTCGCTACAGTTGTTGTATTTGTAGATGACCAATTTTTGTGGATTTTATGATCCACTGTACGTTGGACTTGTCACTGTAAGTACTATAACTGCCATTAAAACCAATTAATATACTCTTTATGAGCTTAAGTACAAATTTAGTTTCATTTTGTTCAAAAATATCAATAATTTTTTACACAGTTCCACGAGGATCCTCCGTTGTATACTAACTTTTGCGACATAAATTTTGGTCTTTTTGGGATTCGAACCGTACATTTGTTAATGTATGCAAATATTGAGCACTTTTAATTGTTATTACGGAAGACAACCTTCTTGTCTATCAAATAAAACTAATCGTTCGTTGATTTCAATAAGTTATAGTGATATTTATCGCTAATACATTTTGGTTTCAATGGTGTATACTAATTTTTGCGACAGACTGTATATCTCAAAAACGGTAAAACCTACGTGAATACCATAAAGGTCAATCTTGTATTTTCATAGCTACAACATTTTCTTTAGTACGATTTTGATAGGACTTGCGGTTTCTAAGCAAAATCGTGATAACCTAACAACCCCTAAAAACGTCAACTTAAATCGCGATTTATTTAAAAAGCGCTCCGGCGATTTTTTTGTTTTTTTTTTATTTTTCTTATCTATAAACATTGTGGTTTCAGAATCCGCAAAAACTTCCGAGGTGTGAGCACCTTCCATTTAAAATTGTTTCAAGAGCACCGTGTACATCTATATTAGATATTTTCATTTTGACCGATATTATAACCAAAATATATGACAACCCTTGCAATTTAGAAGAATTTTCATAACTAGAAAAATTAAGCCAAGGCAATTTACTAAATGATTCAACTTACGTTAAGGCGTTAATAATAGTCCTTTGTTTCGTAAATTCGCTTAGATTTTTCTTTTCAAAATTGAGAGGCTTTTTTTCTTAAGGCTTTTTTTTCTTAAGAGCCGCAAAAAATGGAAAAAATAAGTTGACATTCGAAAAATTTCGAATGTTTTGAAGCGATTTGCATTTTTAAATTTTTAACACGATATGAATTTTTCGATTTTTGTCGTTGGGCGCATATGGTGGAGGGTATAACAACAAAAGACTTAAGAAACGAACCTATACTCTGCACCATAGCATGGAGGGTATGTTACGTTTTTTTCCTTTTGTAACGCATTGAACTAATCATTTGGGACCCTATAAAGTAGACATATTTCTGATCAGTGTAAAATTCTGAGTCGATCTATGCGTGTCCGTCCATACTTACGTCCGTGTGTGGTAATAATTACTCTAACATCCACAAACAAGGAGATAACTCTCTGAAATTTTAGAAAATACCCCAATTTTTGGTAGACAGGTCAAATTCGAAGATGGGCTATATCGGTCCACGTTTTACTATAGCCTCCATATAAAAGTATTGCCCTATTTGAGGTATCTTAAAGCTTTTAGCTACATTTTCAGGCCAAATTATATCTAATTTGGAATTTGGGGTCTCCAGTAGCCAAAAAAACATCTCGACCAAAAATGTTCTACTAGGCCTAATTTAATGCCATAGGATGGGGGGTATATTAAGTTTGTCACTACGTTTGTAACTACTCGAAATAATCATTGAAGACCCCACAAAGTATATATATTCTTGATCAGCGTGCAATTCTACATCGATATAGCTATGTCCATCCGTCTGTCCGTCTGTCTGTCTGTCCGTCTGTGGAAATCACTCTAGCGTCCGAACGGATTGACGTAAGTTGATGAAATTTTGGGAAAATATGTTATATTTATGTAGGACTTTTGGTATTGAAAGCGGGCTATGTAGGTCCACGCTTTCGTATAGCCCCCATACAAAATGACGCGTCGTCGTTTTAAGGAATTTTTAAGATATTTGCCCCATTTTACCACCGAATTGGTTGTAATTTGGTACTTTGTGTCCAGAGGCCAAAAAATATCCCTACCAAAGTTGGGTTATATAGGTCCACGTTTTAGTATAGTCCCCATATAAGGCCCCATATAAAGTACACGTCATTTTAATATATTTTTTAACGTATTAGACCGATTTGGCCACAGAATTCGTTGTAATTTGGTATTTTGTGTCTTCAGAGGCCAGAAAACATTCCTACCAAAGTTGGGTTATATAGGTCCACGTTTTGGTATAGTCCCCACATAAGACCCCTTATAAAGTACGCGTCATTTTAATATATTTTGAATGTATTAGACTCATTTGACCAAAGAATCGGTTGTAAATTTGTATTTTGTGTTTCCAGAGGCTAAGAAACATTTCTACCATAAAATGTTTATATAGGTCCACGTGTTGATATAGCCCCCATAATACAATATCTCCCGATTATCCCCCAGAAATTTGTAGGTATAGGTCCACGCCATCATATAGCCCCCATAGAACGGTACCTTCCGAATTTCGGTATTTTGAAGGTTGTGGCCACATTAATCCACCGAAATGGCTGAAATTTGTGGTGGAGGGTATAAAAAGTTCGGCCCGAACGAACTTAACGCTTTTCTTACTTGTTAAATTATAATGATGTTAAAGCCATGATATATGTATGTATTTCCCAAAATAACCTTGACAATACAAACAAAATGCACGACTTTTAAAACATAGTCTAATTTATGTTAATGACCGTTCGTCTAACTACCGCATTTTTCAACTTCCTCAATTGAGGGCAGCAGACAGACACTTCACACATTTTGCGCATTTAAATGCATTTCCATTGATCTCCACCATCCAGCTCATATTCAATTCAACGCAATAACAAATTTACTTCACCTATTCTCCATTCTAATGTGAATTACTACTACAATTCCTATTGAAATTCAATTCAAATTTCTCTACCAACAAAAATAACAACAACAAAAGAAGACAAACAAACAATCAAGAAAGCACACAACAATCACTGTTAGTAAGTAGCCTAGCTGGCCGGGTGGTTGACAAATATGAAATTTACAACAATTTGTCTTGCAATTTGTTTTGTTTTACTCTCCTCAGGCCAGGCAGCGCCAGTAGCTAAAGCAGCAAAAAAAAAAACTACTCCAAACTCAAAAACAATTGGAAAACCTTAAAACAAGGTGATGATGCCGGTGTTGGTGGCGTTGATGCTGGTGGTGGCAGTGAATCACGTTCATTGGGATGTATTGTTGTTGCTGTTGTTATTGTAACACCACCAATGAATAACAATTTTTTCCAATACTTACAGTATGATGCAGGTAAGTATTTTCATATATGTATGTATGTCCATACATACATACATATATTGATAGATATGGTTATGGGGGAATTTGTAACGAATATCGACTATTGGCATCACACATCGGCATCGTCATGATCATCATCGTCGCCTTGTTACCTCTCCACATAACGGAAACCATTTTGGTTTTATTTGCCATTCTGATAGGGGGTGTGTCCAAACAATAATCGAAGAGCAAACTGTGATTCTAGAGTTGCACTTCATTGGTTACCCCAGTGGATGGAGGCCTCTTAAATGCTCGCACAGAGTGTTATTTTTAAATTGACTTGGAGAGTAGCTCTTGAATATTTGTTTACATATCGAATACAAAACCCGACACACACATATACTCACTCGTACACAAATCTGTAAAACCAAACAAACAAAACCAAAAACCTCAAAAACCAGTCAATCTGGTATGTGGTGGCTGGCTGACTGGCGCACATACACACACTCACTAACTCCCAAGCCACAAAACTAGCCACCCAACCGACACCATACGTTACGTGATTCAATATTGGAGCTAATATGGAGTTGATGATGCTTGCTGTTGTTGTTGTTTTTTACCATGTGGGGCAGTAAATATGGAGAATTGAACAAGAGTGTCCATTCATTGTCCATTAACACCCATACATGTACAAATGTATGGAGCATATATGGCAATATTTTTATACAGAAATTTATTTCTTATGTGTTCGATTGTCATTCTGTATATGCTACACACCCAGCTGCTTATTTATATACAAGCTATATGACATTTATGTTTGTGTGGATTAAAATATCCACGTGTCCATACTAGGCAACAATGTTGTAATTTTTCAGAAAATTTTACCAATATTAACATAGCCCACAAAAATAACCATGAAATGAGCAAAGTGTCACCTGGACAAAAAGTGTTGTGTACAACCTATATCTACAGTGACCAACTTTAATCTATTGCAGAAAATATACCGTTGAGTGCGTTTGGAACGTTTATCCCGATACGTGGAAATAGCATATGTGCGTCGCACATAGTATTTCTCGACCCCAAGCCCGTACAAAGTAGGACGGATGCCAAGCCCACAACTAACACTCTGAACCTTCTGGACTGAACCAAACACTTAAATGGACAAATAGACCTCAATGAGCTTTTGATGTTCTGCCATCGGAGAAAGAGGTCAGTCAGAAATTTTAGCATTATTACATAATTCGTAAGATGCTAAAAAACCGGTATAGGCCCACGCATTCATAAAGCCTCCATAAAACGGTACCTCCCGATTTGCGATATTTTCAGGGTTGTGCCATATGAAATCCATATGAAATTTTTCGGTATAGGTCCACGCCTCCATATAGCCCTCATAGAACGGTAACTCGGTATTTTGAAGGTTGTGGCCTCAATATTCCACCGAAATAGCCGAAATTTGGTATTTAGTCTTCGTTGGTAGTATAAATTGGCTGAAATTTGGTATTTAGTCTTCGTTGGTGGTATAAAACTTTGCCCCAGAAATGTGTCGGTACAGGTCCACGCCTTAATATAGCCTCCTTAGAACGATTTTCGGTATATTGAAGGTATTGGCTTAAACATTCCACCGAAATGGCTGAAATTTGGTAGTTAGTCTTCATATGGGGTACAAATCTTTTCACCTTCACATAGCCCCCATAAAACGATACCTCCCGATTTTCGGTATTTTCAAAGTTGTGGCCTCAATATGCCACCGAAATGGCTGCAATTTGGTATTTAGTCTTCATTTGGGGTACAAAACTTTTCACCTGAAATTTGTAGGTACAGGTCCACGCCTTCACATAGCCCCCATAAAACGAAACCTCCCGATTTTCGGTATTTTCAAGGTTGTGGCCTCAATATTACTCCGAAGTGGCTGAAATTTTCATTTTTATTTAGTCTTCGTTGGTGGTATAAAACTTTGCCCCAGAAATATGTCGGTACAGGTCCATGCGTTAATATAGCCCCTTTAGAACGGTACACCCATAGAGCGGTACCTCACGATCTTCGTTATTTTTATGGCTATGGCCACAATAATCCATCGAAATGGAGGTAATTTGGTATTTAGTCTTCGTTTGGGGGTATTAAAATTTTCCCTCTAAATAGGTCCACGCCTTCATAGAAAGGCAAATCCCAGTTTTCGGTATTTTGAAATTTGTGGCCCCAATATTCCACCGATATGGCTAAAATTTGGTATTTAGTCTTCGTTGGTCCACGCCTTCATGTTGCCCCCATAGAAGTGTACCTCCCGATTGTCCGTATTTTGAAGGTTGTGGCTTCAATATTCCACCAAATTGGCTGAAATTTGATTCTTAGTCTTCATTGGGTGACGTAGGGGATGAAAGATACCAAGGAACTGTGCTGACCGGCTTTAACATGGTAAAGTCCAGGATTTATCTTGGTCCCTCTCTCATCAAAAGTGGACACTGTCCTCCCCGTGTCGTGCTGCTACCGAAGAGAAAAATGCGGCATATAGGGCTACTTTACAATCAGTAGCAACGCGTAGCGCACGAGAGAGGTATCGGGAGAAAAGGAGAGAGGAGAAACGTCTTTTCCGCAGGAAAAAGAGAGAGATGGAAAAGCGGGAGTGTGAAAAACTCGAGATGTACAGGAGCCAGGAGTCCGAAAATTCAAGCATCAAACTGATGGCTTTGGTACAGGCAAATCCTCCTGTAGAGACCAGCAAGGTAATTTGGTAACTGATACAGATAGTGTACTCAGGATATGGAAAGAACATTTATCCAAACTGTTGGTATCCGATAGCAGTGAAGACGGCGAAGATACCACAGATCCAGTCCCAGAAGATGGTATTGAATGTATACCGCCCAGCCAAGATGAGGTAATGACAGCAATAAACCGGCTGAAGAATAATAAGGCGGCAGGAGCAGATGGCCTACCAGCCGAGCTGTTCAAAACCGGAGGAGACACGCTGATAAGGTGTATGCATCAGCTAGTTAGCACCATCTGGCAGGAAGAACGCGTACCCGACGATTGGAACGTGAGCATCCTATGTCCAGTCCACAAGAAGGGTGATAAGACTGTGTGCTCCAATTACAGGGGCATAAGTCTGCTCCCTATTGCATATAATAATTGGCATATTGTGTGAGAGACTAAAGCCTATGGTCAATGAAATTATTGGACCCTATCAGTGCGGCTTTAGACCTGGCAAATCCAGCATTGACCAGATATTTACCTGGAAAAGACCCAAGAAATGCAGATCGACACCTTCCAGCTTTTCGTCGATGATAAAGCAGCATTCGACAGCCCTATACGTTCAAAGGTGTTCCAAGCCATGTCTGATTTTGGTATTCCTGCAAAGCTCATTCGGCTTTGTAGAATGACATTAACTGAGACGAGATCCTCAGTTAAAATAGGAAAGAACCTCTCCGAAGAGTTTATTACCAAAAGAGGTTTCAGACAAGGAGACGGCCTGTCGTGTGATCTATTCAACATCCTGCTGGAAAAGGTCATACGAGACGCGAAGGTCAAAAGAAATGGAACGATATACACGAACAGCCATATGTTACTGCTGTCTTATGCCGACGACATTGACATCATGGGTCGATCGGTAAAGGAAGTAACTGACACCTTTGCAAAAGTCGAAAGAGAATCTGCTAAAGTTGGTCTGGCAGTAAAGCGCGAAAAAAAACCAAGTGGATGGTATCGACGCGTAATATGTCCACCTGTGAAAGTTGGTACCTAAAATTTTGAGGTAGTAAAGGACTCGGCACCGCCATAAACACAACAAACAACATCAGTTGTGAAATACGAAGAAGAATATTGTTGGTTAACAGATGCTACTTTGGGCTGAAAAAGCAGTTTAGGAATAAAGCCACCTCTCGTGAAACAAAAATAACACTTTACAAAACACTGAAACTACCCGTGCTAATGTATGGTTCCGAAGCATGGTTACTTGCTCAAGCAGATAAGGCATTGTCTGGTGTGTTCGAGAGAAAAATTCTTCGAAAGATCTACGGGCCAATCTGTATTGACGGCGAATATCGGCGTCGTATGAACAACGAGCTGTATCAACTATACAATGACATCAATGTAGTTGAACGAATCGAGATACAACGATTGCGATGGCTAGGCCATGTTATAAGAATGAGTGATGATGAACCCGCTAAAAAGGCGTATAAATACGGACCGCATGGAGGTTCTCGCAGATCTGGAAGGCCAAAGCTTCGTTGGAGCGAACAAGTGAAACGAGATATCAGAAAGCTACATATCCCAGATTGGGAAAATACAGCAGCAAACAGAGAGGATTGGAGATTTTTTCATAGTTCGGCTTATGGAACAGCTAAGTAAGTAGTAAGTAAGTCTTCATTGGGGGTATTCAACTTTCCCCTCTAAATTTGTCGGTATAGTCGGTATAGAACGATATATCCAGTTTTCGGTATTTTGAAGTTTGTGGCCTCAATATTCCTCCGAAATGGCTGAAATTTGGTATTTAGTCTTCATTGCGGTATTCGACTTTCTGTAGGTTCCGTACACATAATAAAAAGTTACTGGCCAAAAAACATACCTTGCAAAGTTTTAAAATCAACAGAAAAATCAGTGATTTCAATTAAATGAAGACAATATTATTTCTAATTTTTGCCTAGAGATCTCTTGTTTCATTGAATTACATACGTATTCACATATATTTGTAAACCAAATCAAAAATATAGGACATAGAGTACGCCCAATGGAAATAGAGAATAGAGTACGGACACCTAAAATATTCTCTATAATAGAGTACGGTTGATCACCGTACCCATAACTGAAAGTTTGTAAATAAACAATATGCCCCAAACCTTAGTATTTACAAAATATCCTTTTGTTGCGGAATTCGAAAGGCTAAAATCATATATTTGAAACATAAAACTGATGGCTTTGGTACAGTTACATCCACTTGTGGAGTTGGGTAATCTAGTTCCTAGTTTCTTGTACTAGTTCCAAAACGTATGAGTAACATCATAGAATGTAACGTGTGCTGTTAAGTACACGCAGTTTGTTCAAAAAAAAATGTGGGCCATTGAAACTGCGAAGTGAGCGAAATAGCTCCATATAGTTCCTTTGGCACAACTCTAGTAATTTGGTAACCGATACAGATAGTGTGCTCAGGATATGAAAAAAGCATTTTTCCAAACTTTTCGTATCCAATAGGAGCGAAGAAGACGAAGATACCGAGATGAGGTATCCCAAGGTGACACGCTGATAAGGTGTATGCAAAAGCAATTTACCACCATCTGGCAGGAAGAACGCGTGCCCGATGATTGGAACATGAGCATCCTGTGTCCCGTTCACAAGAAGGGAGATAACACTGCGTGCTCGAACTACACTATTGCTTATAAGATAGTGCCAGGGATATTGTGCGAACTACTAAAGCCTATGGTCAACGATATAATTAGTGTGGCTTTAGACCAATACTAAAAAATCCTTTGAAAACACCTGCAACTTTTTGTTTCAAAAAAAAAAGTGTTATTATCCTTTATGTAGTGCAACACTTCCCGAAATTTGTAGTTTTGTAAGTTATTTTTTAATAAATATTTACATGAAATTCTTCAAAGAAAACAAAACATTTTATTTTATATCACTGTGCGACACGATCAAAATTAAAAAAAATGCGAACAAACCATATTCTGACACCGCAGCATGATAGAAGACCAACGATAAGAAGACACGTGCTCCGGCTTTTTCCCCATCACTTTCACTTTCTCGGTTATGGGCCCCAAAGGTTTGAGGCCTTGTTGTTGTCCTTTAGCCAGGCTAATATTTTCTAAACTGCTAAGAATTTTAATTTGCTCTCCGAGGTAAAGTTTTAGCTCTTGTCTTAAAGACCTAATTCTGAACACATATTATCCACCAAACCTCATGTTCAAGGTCAAATTTCCTTTATAATTTTTATAACTGATCAAAATTGAAGCAAACAACCAACTAAAAAATGTTGCTTAGATATCAATAAACATGTTTCTGTAACATACGAACTCTGTAGAAAGGGCTCTTACGGGTCAAAATAGCAAAACAAATTCGATTTTTATCCCTTTTCCTCTGATTATGGTCCATAGTTACTAACTATGCTCAATATTTAAGAAAACAATCAACAACAAGAACTTAGCAAGGATATCAGTCACTAAAGCTAGGGTCACATTAGGCAAATATTTGCTCTAGCGACAGGCAGAGTGCGCTTACTGAGAACCAATGAGCGTAAATAATGCATTGAAATTTATGCTCAATTGCTCTCAGTAAACACACACTCCCTGTCGCTGGAGCAAATATTTGCCTAGTGTGACCCTAGCTTAACTTTCTGAAGTATACGAACTGTCTACGAACGCTCCTTATCTGTAAACTAAAACCCTAAAAAATTATAAAGGAAATTTGACATTGACGATTTTGACCTTGAATATGTGGTTTGGTGGATTTTATGTGTTCAGAATTTGTTCTTTACGGCAAGAGCTACAACTTTGCCTCCGAGAGCAAATTAAAATTCTTAGCGGGTTTGAAAATGAGCCTCATAATGGTCCCTTTTGACAAGAAGGCCTCAAACATTTGGGGGACCATAACCGCGAGAGTGGAAGTGATGGGGAAAAACGCCGGGACACTTGTCATCTTATTTTTGGTCTTCTATCATGCTGCGGTGTCAGAATATGGTTTGTTCGTTATTTTCTTTTTTATTTTATGCGTGTCGCACTATGATACAGAATAAAATGTTTTGTTTTTTTAAGAATTTCATGTAAATATTTATTAAAAAATAACTGTCAAAGTTAGGATATTGAAAATTCGGGAAGTGTTACACTACATAAAGGATATTAACATATATTTTTTGAAAAAAATTGCAGGATGTTTTCAAAGGATTTTTTAGTATTTAATTTTTCAAGGTCATTTTTGCTGTCCTTGTTATCCTTGAATGCAATAAATGAGAATTATTATATAAAGCCAATATTCTCCTCTTTAATATGACACCAACAACAGCATCGTGCGATCAGTACAAGTATTTAAAATATTTTTTTAAACATTTTGGAAGGAGCGTTCAACAGTATGAACCTCGAATCCATCCATTCGCTCTTACTACACCATTTTCAACTGTAATTCAGAAAATACCAGTTGTAACTCAGACATTTTATTTGAAATTCAGATGTTTTATTTGTAATTCAGACATTGTATTTGGAATTCAGATATTCCGTTTGAAATTCAGAAATTGTATTTATAATTGTATTTGTAATTCAGAAAATACCAGTTGTAACTCAGACATTTTATTTGAAATTCAGATGTTTTATTTGTAATTCAGACATTGTATTTGGAATTCAGATATTCCGTTTGAAATTCAGAAATTGTATTTATAATTCGGAACTCGTCAATTTAAATTCAGAAATTCCATTTTAAATTCAGATAATTCATTTAAATTTCAGAAAACTTCAATTGGAATTCATGTATTCCATTTGAAATTCAGATATTCCATTTGAAATTCAGAATATTTCAATTGAAATTCGGAGTTTCCACTTTAAATTCAGAAAATATCAGTTGAAATTCAGAATATCCATTTTAAATTCAGAACACGTCAATTGAAATTCAGAATTTTCATTTGAAATTCAGATATTCCATTTGAAATTCAGAATATTTCAATTGAAATTCAGAAAATTTCATTTATAATTCAGAATACTAATAACAAATTAAAATTAACCTCAAAAAGTAACCTGGTACTGGGGCAGTGCAAATTCTCCCAACGTCCAGAGGTCCAAATGTTCATCTCATTGGAGCGATAGGCGCGTGCAGTATAATAAAAACGTATCGACGCCGTGGAGCCTTCAGAGGAAACGATGCAAAAGAGTGGGTCCAGTCGGTTTTGTCCAAATGGGTGGAAATGAGGAACCAATTGTCGGAACTCGTTCTTGTTGTGAATAACGCTCCATGTCACAATAGATTGGAGGAAATATTTTTGCAATCCCCCGAGTCTCTTTTATGATTAGCGCCTTATCCTCCTCAATTAAACCCAATCAAAATTATATGGGGTAAAATAAAAACTTATGTTGAAGGGAATTTGACCATTCCAACCGTGACACCACCAAACATCGGTCAGAAGAGGTTGCAATATTTGGAATCTGTAATAGACGAAGCTTTGTTAACTATTAGTGTCGGCGACTGTAGTCGAGCCATTCAACACTCCACGAAGAATCCCTATCTCTGGAAGATTACCGGTGAGACGATAGATTATTTTACATTTGTTTTTAACAGTTAACACTATGATGTATTTACATAGCATATTGATTAATGCGTTGTATTGTCATTGCTATGCGTCCTTAATTTTCCTCCATTTTATTTACAATCCTATCATCACTTTAGTCGTTCGCTGTTTTTCTTGTTAATGTAAATATAACTCAATACATTATTAAAAATATGTTTAATAGATTATTTTCTGAATTTCAATTGAATATTTCTGAATTTCAATTCAAAATTTCTGAATTTCAATTGATGTATTCTGAATTTCAAATGGAATTTCTGAATTTCAAATGAAAAATCTTAATTTCAATTGACGTTTTCTGAATTTAAAATGGAATATCTGAATTTTAAATGGAATTCCTGAATTTCAAATGGAAATTCGGAATTTCAATAGAAAAATTCTAATTATGAAATGGAAATTCCGAATTTCAAATGGAATATCTGAATTTCAATTGCAATATTCTGAATTTCAAATGGAATTTCTGAATTTCAAATGGAAAATCTGAAATTCAAATGAAGTATACTGAATTTGAAACGGAATATCTGAATTACAAATATAATGTCTGAATTACAAATAAAACATCTGAATTTCAAATAAAATGTCTGAATTACAACTGGTATTTTCTGAATAACAGTTGAAAATGGTGTAGTTTGATTCATCGAATGCTGAAAACCAGACTAATCAATTCAAACATTGGATAAAGTTCTGTAAGGGATTTCATAGACTAGGAATTACAGCATTTTCAACTGTAATTCAGAAAATAGCAGTTGTAATTCAGATTCCAGATTCCTTTTGATATTCGGAAATTCCATTAGAAATTCAGATAATTCATTTTAATTTCAGAAAATTTCTATTGAAATTCCGAAATTCCATTTGAAATTCATTAACTTCATTCGAAATTCAGATATTCCATTTCAAATTCAGAATATACCGCTTGAATTTCAGAGTTTCCATTTGAAATTCAGAATATTTCAATTGAAATTCAGATTCAATTCAGATATGAATCAAAATTGTTTTATATCGCTAGCATGTCTCTTTGCTTATGTAAATAAACATCATCATATTTAATATATTTTTCCTAAATTGTTATTTTCTGAACTTTAATTGAAAGATTCTTAATTTCAAATGAAATATTCTGAATATCAAATGGTAAATCTGAATTTCAAATAGTATTTTCTGGATTTGAAATGGAAAATCTGAATTTTAAATGGAAATTCTGAATTTCAAATGGAAATTCTGAATTTCAAATAGAATTTCGGAACTTCAATTGAAATTTTCTGAAATTAAAATGAATTATCTGAATTTTAAATGGAATTTCTGAATATCAAATGGAATATCTGAATTACAAATAAAATTTTGAATTTCATAATGATTTTCTGAATTACAAATAAAATATCTGAATTTCAAATGGAATTTCTAAATTCTACTGATATTTTCCGATTTACAGTTGAAAATGATGTAGTGTAGTTGCCTATGCAAATGACATACATACACGCAGAAAAATATATGTTAGAAATATGTTTGGATCCAAACATATTATGTTTGGGGCTAGTAACATATCTCAATTTTATTTGTTTGGGTACCAACATATTTTTTATGTTAGAACATATTTTTTATGGGTGGAGAAAAGATTTGTGTCAAAGAGCGTAACAACAGGGTAAGCGAGAGCCCTGTTTAGTAAAGAACTGTGTGTATGGTGCAATAGAAGAAGTATAAGCGACGACGAGAGGGTGTTTTTTTCTTTGGTGGTGTGTAGGCATGTCGAAAATCGCGGCCAAACACGTGTGTTCCGTTCTTTGTTGTTGCGATTTATTCATCCACAATCGAAGAGGAGAAGAAAATAATTGTATAAATTTTGTTATTTTTGTTATTTTTTCTTCAGTTTACTTAAGACAGTCGTTTAATAAAGACGGTAAAGAGAGTGGATAAATCAGTGTTTGTGTTTTTTTAGTAAATTAAATGCCCAATACATTTTATAATTGGAAATTTTATAATTGAATCAAAAAGATGAATGGAAATATTTTATTGCACAAAGAAGAAATCGCATTTAAAATTGGTAATAACATTAATACATTTTTCATATATGTACATGCATATATTTGAAACATGGATGTACCTATTTATTACATTATACAATCATTTGATTATGGATTTTAAGTTTGAATTTATATTTCATCTAAACAAATATTTGTTTGCACCCAAACATATATGTGTTTGCAATCAAATATATGTTTGCTGCAAACTATGTTTGGGAAATATGTTAGAGGGGCCTTTTTTTCCTCTGTGTAGTAATTCTAATCAGCGGAAAATTTTTGACTACGCTGTTTTAATTGATACAAGTTGAACTAGTACAACTCTCTCCCTGTGCTAATCCTTAAGGCCTTGTTGTGAATCCAGCAAAGACAGATTTAGTACTATTCCCCAGGAAAATAAAAATGACTGACTTTGTGCCGCCAATACTGATGGTGTAGAGAAATATTTGTACATCATTTAGAAGTAATGGTTTCGCTGTTGGGGAACTTCATCTAATATTGGAAAATATGTTAATAAGACAGTTTTCCAGCAGCAATATTTTCTATTAATATATTAGATACTATCTCTCCTACCCCCTTTATTATAAGTCTTCATTTGTTACAGTTTGGATTTTACGAACAGATTTTTACCGTTTCGGTTAAAGTTAAAAGTAATCATTAAATTTCAGGGAGGACCTTATTAGCATTAATTTTTAATGTGAAAACTATATTTTTAAAGTCCCCAAATTGGATTACGTTGCTTTTCCAATCCATTCAATAGTAACTTACTTACTTATTTATTTAGCTGGCCCATTACAGAACATTTGTTCTATAGGCCGAACTAAGAAGAGATCTCCATTCCTCTCTATTTCTTGCTTCGCACTCTGGAATACCGCGCCTTTTCATCTTATCAACCACTTGTTTGCGCCATCTATTCCTTGGCCTGCCAATTCTGCGTGCACCGCCAAGCAGTCCGTATTTATACGCCTTTTTAGCGGGTTCATCATCGCTCATTCTTATGATGTGGCCTAGCCAACGCAGTCGCTGCATCTCGATACGTTTAACAATATTGATGTCGTTGTATATAAGATACAGCTCGTGGTTCATGCGACGTCGATATTCACCGTCAACGCAGATTGGTCCGTAGATCTTTCGAAGAATTTTTCTCTCAAACACACCAAGCACTGCCATGTCTGCTTGCGCAAGTACCCAGGCTTCGGAGCCATACATCAGCACGGGTAGTATCAGTGTTTTGTAGAGCGTTATTTTTGTTTGACGAGATGTGGCTTTGTTTTTAAACTGCTTACTTAAACCAAAGTAGCATCTGTTGGCCAATACAATTCTTCTTTTTATTTCACAACTGATGTCGTTTGTTGTGGTTACGGAGGTGCCGAGGTAGACGAAGTCTTTTACTACCTCAATATTATAGGAACCAACTTCCACAGTCGGTCCGAGCTCAATGGACGCATTGCTCGTCGACACCATCAACTTGGTCTTCTCACCGTTTACCGCCAGACCAACTTTAGCAGATTCTCCTTCGACCTTTATAATGGTATCAGTTACTTCTTTTACTTATCGGCCCATTATGTCTATATCATCAGCATAAGCAAGTAACATCTGACTATTGGTGTAAATTGTGCCACTTCTTTTGACGTTTGCCTCTCGCATAACCTTTTCTAGCAGGATGTTGAAGAGGTCACACGAAAGGCTGTCTCCTTGTCTGAAACCTCTTCTGGTACCAAACTCTTCGGGGAAGTTCTTTCCTATTTTAACTGAGGACCTCGTTTCAGTTAAAGTCATTTTACAAAGCCGGTAGAACTTTGCGGGGATACCAAATTCAGACATGGCTTGGAATACCTTTGAACGCAGCGGGCTGTCGAAGGCTGCTTTATAATCGACAAAAAGGTGGTAGGTGTCGATCTGCATCTCTTGGGTCTTCTCCAGGATTTGCCGCAGGGTAAATATCTGGTCAATGGTGGACTTGCCAGGTCTAAAGCCGCATTGGTATGGTCCAATTATTTCGTTGACCATAGGCTTTAGTCGTTCGCACAATATCCCTGATACGATCTTGTAGGCAATAGGGAGTAGACTTATGCCCCTATAGTTAGAGCATACAGTCTTATCTCCCTTCTTGTGGACGGGGCGCAGGATACTCAGGTTCCAATCGTCGGGTACCTGTTCTTCCTGCCAGATGGTGCTAACTAGCTGATGAATACACCTTATCAGCGTGTCGCCTCCGGTTTTGAACAGCTCGGCTGGTAAGCCATCGGCCCCTGCTGCCTAATTATTCTTCAGCCGATTTATTGCTGCCTTTACCTCATCTTGGCTGGGCGGTATACATTCAATACCATTTTCTGGGATTGGGACTGTGGTATCTTCGTCGTCTTCGCTGCTATTGGATACCAACAGATTTGAAAAATGTTCTTTCCATATCTTGAGTACACTATCTGTATCAGTTACCAAATTACCTTGCTGGTCTCTACAGGAGGATGTGCCTGTACCAAAGCCATCAGTTTGATGCTTGACTCTTTGGTAGAATTTTCGGACTTCATTCTGGCTCCTGTACATCTCGACTTTTTTCACACTCCCGCTTTTCCATCTCTCTCTTTTTCCTGCGGAAAAGACGTTTCTCCTCTCTCCTTTTCTCCCTGTATCTCTCTCGTGCGCTAAGCGTTGCTACGGATTGTAAAGTAGCCCTATATGCCGCATTTTTCTCTTCGGTGGCAGCACGACACTCCTGATCATACCATGGAGTCCTTGGTGGAGGTCTCTGGAATCCATGTATGGATTTTGCGGCTGTTTGCATGGAGTGGGCAATATGTTGCCATTGTGTTGTTATGTTATCAGAACAAGGAGTGCTCGCGTTAAGCAATTGGGCTAGTTGAGTGGAATGTGCTGTGGCTATGTGTTGTGTATGCAGCCTATCGATGTCCAACTTCCGCGTTGAGTCTGTTCGTGCTTTATTTGCAACGTTTAGACGGGTACGTACCTTTGCTGCAACAAGGTAGTGGTCAGAATCAATGTTTGCGCCTCTGAACGATCGTACATCCAACACGCTGGATGAATGCCTTCCATCTATTACAACATAATCAATTTGATTACTTGTTCTTTGATCTGGAGACAGCCAAGTGCCCTTATGAATATCGAGATGATTAAATCTGGTACTGCTAACTACCATGTTTTTTTGCAGCTGCAAAGTCTATCAGCCTCATACCATTGTCAGATGTTTCACTGTGGAGACTGAATATCCCAACTGTTGGGCCAAAGATATTCTCCTTTCCAATTTTGGGATTAAAATCGCCTAGAATGATTTTAATATCATGGGCAGGGCAACGGTCATATGTTTCTTCTAAGCGCTCGTAAAATATATCTTTGGTCTGTTCGTCCTTTTCTTCAGTGGGAGCATGAGCACAAATAAAGCTGATGTTGAAGAATTTAGCTTTTATTCGAATTGCAGCAAGTCTTTCATTCACTGGGGTGAAGCTGGATACCAGATGTATTAGTCTCCGACTAACTACGAATCCGCAACCAAACTCATGCTTTACGTCATGGCAGCTATAATACAGTGCGTCACCTTTAGGTGTTGTTGTGCCTTTCCCAGTCCATCGTATTTCCTGTATGTCAGTAATATTGGCCTTGTATTTTTCAAGTACGTCTGCCAATGCGAAGACTGCACCTTACATTCCAGGTGCAGATTCGCAGATCATGGTCCTTAAAACGTTTGCGGGGTTCGTCAACTTTAGAGGGGTTTGCTTTTCTTTCGTTTTTTCATAGTAGGATGTTTTTTCCAGGGGAGGGTTACTAACCCGACGCCCAAACCCAAGTTTTTAAAGTTCTTATGGGTGAACGCGTCACCCAATATGGTACAAGTGCACTTTTTTTGGACGATAGATCTTCAATAAACTCACAATGTTCCCTTTGAAAATTTGTATATAGCATTTGCATTTGTTCAATAACATTGGAGCAATGTCCGTCTGTCGAAAATTTCACGGCCAGATATGGCAAATTGCATTGTAATTGGGCATATTTGCAGCGGCTTATATATTGATTTATATTAGGTGTGTTCCAAAAAGGAACCTGATATTCAAAGAAAATTTATAGATGTTTCAGAAGAGGCTACCAATGTCAATTTTCCAATTTTGAAACTTTTATTAGAAATGTATAATGATATACATAATTGTTCCACAAACATCCCAGTAGGGACAAGGGAGGCTTCTCTAATAAGAATGAGTTCACCCCGATTCATACTAGCTCAATGATTAGGGACCTACTGTTTATCGCCGAGTCCAAACGACGTGTCCTAAGACACCGCATGTAGAGAAGTTTTTCATGGCTGAAAGACTCAGAAAATGTCACCATCATTACTGAGAAGTATTTTGTCACCGTTGAAAATTTCATGTGGTCTGGCCTAGGAACTGAAACCGGGCATTCAGCGTGAAAGCGGGTGTGTATATCTTTGCACAACGGTTGCACCCTATTAAATATGTCAAAACATTTTTTTGATTTTTCAAGAATAGACTTCGGAGACATTTAATATAAGCAAAAAAATCATTACGTATCTTCGTTTCTAATATTATTCCATAGAGTGGACCTATATTTCAACTTCACATCAGCCTTGTACAGAGATTGTCGTCTGTTCGATTCCTCGGCAAGGTAACATCAAACTTTCAACGGTGACAAAATACACCTCAGCAATGTTGGCGACATTTTCTGAGTATTTCAGCCATATAAAACTTCTCTAAAAGTGGTGTCTTAGGACACGCCCTTCGGACTCGGCGATAAACTGTAGGTCCCAAGCTTAATGTGATAAGGTGGCAGAATCCAAAAAAAAGTATTTCTTACAATAAACTTATTTGTTCCATAAAGGAATTTTGATTTGCTGAAAGCTAATTCCCAGGGACAGTGGTGTAGGGTATCAAATGGTCGGCCCCGTCCGATTATAACCATTGCTTAATTGTTTTTTTACGATACATCCCTAAAGATTTTACTATTTCAAAACACTGTGCTTACACATTAAAAAACTATAGCTTCAAAATCCATTTTCCTCTAGCCTTAGTTCATCTATATGATGTTGTTGTTATTTTCATTAAATTAAACCAACCAATAAGCAGCCACCTCCAGCATCCCCAAGACCAAAAACAACAACAGTTGAAGTTGTTCTTGTTGTGTGGAAAGGCAACAGAATCTCAGTTAACACATCTTCAGTGAGAGTGCGACTATTGGCTTGGCTCAGAGTGTGAATTAAAAAACCAAGAACTATTAACCAACCAAAAGCATCTCCACACATTGTTGTAATTAAGGTTTAATTAAAAGAGAATGAGAGGGAACACAAGATTTATATACAATGGAGCGCACAACCCGAAGCCTAACGCAATGCGTTCGTTCATTTTGTTTGGATGCTGTGTGATGTCGAAATGTGTGTGCGTAATTGAGGCAATGCATTCAACTCTTCCATACGCGAACGAAGGCAATTTATGGGATTTCTCATTCGTTCCTTGACTGCATGAAGCAGTTTTGTTGGTTCATTTAGTTGGTTGTTGCTGTTGGGTGTTTTGTTAGGGAGCCTTCGTATACGGCGTTGTTGCTGCTGTTGCTTTTATTTTATTTATCGAGGCTACATGACATGATGTTGTTATTGCTGTTTTTTTCAGTATATTCTCATGAATATATTTTCTCTTTTGTGGGTGATGTGCAGACGGTTCATTTACTAGCCTTAGTAGCCATGTATGTATGTATGTTTGTTGGTGTGTATGTTGGTTGTTCTGTGTCCGTTGATTGCTGTGCTGTGTGCTTTTCTGTAATATTTCTTCAGTTAATGGCAACGCAGTAGACCTAATTCTCACAGCACTGTGCGCGCAGTCGCATATTTAAGATCTTGGAAAATAACCACCAAGACCTCCATCAACAGCTGCAACAACAACAACAAGAAAAATAATCATAAAAAAATAGAAGCAAAATAACAGCTTGCCTAGAAAAATAAACCCCACACTCCAGCTCAAGTCTCAGGCCAGTGGTATAGAAAAGTAAAACGCGCGCGCTTGGCTTTAGCCAACTTTGGCAAAACAGACCCAGCAGCAAGCTGGCAAGTGAATGAGCCAAAACACAACAGCAACAACAACAACACTACCGTAGTTCAGATCATGAAATACTAAATTAATGTATTTATCATTTACTACACGAACCATGACATACATACGCTTATAAATATGTATGCACAACATTACAAACACACACTAACATGGCATATAGCCGCTGTGTCATACGACTGCCTGCTGTTTTCCACATCTACAAGCGTTTATACATAAATTTGTATGTATTTAAGTACATACTTAAATTTTATGTAAGTATGTAGTGCATACTAAACACTAGTGTGGACTAACAGCAGGCAGCATAGACATCAGACCTACATAGTGGCCACAGAAACAACAAAACATCCATCCAAATACAGATGAATTGACGTTCCAAATTTGTACTCTGAATGATGTTGTTATGAATGATGATGATGACGACGACGATGACGAAAACCTCCACCCTAACCCCAAGAAAATGAAATCAAAACGTAAATAAATCATCACGCTTTAGACATTTCTGTTCGCCTTTTTTCGTATTTGTTGGCTTAGTAAGCCCTAAGTCCGTCTTTGGAGTCACAGATACTTTCACCACACCAGAAATGCTCTTCAACATTAAATCCTCTTAAAAGAAAAATTAAAGTTCTTTTGGATTCGAGACATCATTAAAGCCATGCCAAATGAATTAATTACACATTTTTTTAAGAAATGCAAGGAAATTTTAATAGCAACAAAAACAAGAACAATAATAATAAAAAAATAATGGCACTAACATTGGCACCAAAACAAAATTTATAAATGTCCAAAAATATAAATCTTCTTTATTAGGTCAGCCAGCCAACAGTCAGTCTGTCTGCTGAAAAATAATATGCTGTTTCAAGAAATGAAACGTAGTTTAGTAGAACCTGTACATATTTTATGTTTTACAAAATGTTTAAAATAATGAGATAAAATTAAATTTACTGGTAGTATGCTTAAATGATAAAATATCGCAACAAGGTACTTGCGTCTAGTACACAGGAAAATGTGTCACGCCAGGTAAAGAAAATTGCGATCAGTCACTACAACATTGTAGGGTTAACGTTTTGAGTGAAAGAACATAGTTTGCACCATATCGGTAACGATTTTGAATAGAGTTTTAATTTTTATATAGCCAACATAAATGATTAATATGTTCGTAGGGCTCAAGATACAGTTTGGGGAAAGAGATTTTATTGTTTAGAACAGCAATCGGCATACAACAACAAAAAAATTAGCAAACACAGTTGTCATTGTGTGAGTGCATGGGTTTTCAATGAATTAAAATGTGTGAGTGGAGAGAGAATCTCTCTTTGCTTGCTCGCGAGTAAAGGCGCTGCCGATGGCAGATGTAGACATAATCTTGGGTCTTTCCAGATCAAAGTTAGAAAATTGCGAGAAAAGGAGTGCAACCTACGAAGTACTGATTTCAGAATTTAACATGCACTCCAAATTTGAAACTTCATATATGTACATTAAAGTTTTCACCCACCGATTGCTTAAGTCTGGCTTTTAGGCGTACAGAAATAAGGCCCCATGAAATAACACCCCAAACAGAATTGAAAATGGACCCCAATTTTTGCGATGTTTTTTTCAATTTGAAAAATGGCCCCAATACAAAAAGGCCCTTAAATAGGAAATTTGGCCCCCATAAAAATATTACATTTATTCCCCAAAATTTCATTGGGGCCCAAATGCATTTTTGAAATTGATGTGCTTTTGGTAGATGCAATATCACCCCAAATACCTAAAATATAATAAGGCCCCAAAGTATCAACTTACGCCCTGGAACAGACATTTTTACGTATTGAAACAACTTCTACTCTCCATTTTTTCTAATTCTGTTTGAATTGATTTGGAGAGCACCAGAGGAAAAATATATATTAAACAATTTTAGAAACTACAAAGTTCTTGTAAACAAATGCAATATTTTTAAAACCGAAAGCGCCAAAGGCGAAAATGTTTTTGAAAAATCGCGCTATATTGTAAAAAAAATATTTTTACAATTTTAGAAAATACCAAGTTTTTCTAAAAAAATTGCAATTAATTTTATAAAACAGAAAAGCGCTGCAGTCGAAAATATTTTTGAAAAAATCGTGCGATTTTTTACAAAAATATTTTTACTATTTAAGAAAATACAGAGTTTTTGTAAAAAAAATGCAAACACATAAAAAATTCCCGATTTAATTTGTTTTCAATTTAAATAATCAATACACTCGTATATACCGTAGTCTGGTAAATTTCTCCGAACTGCTACTGACAAATTCATATATAAATTAATTTTTAAATACTTTTATGAAATCTGGAAGATTTTGTGGAGACTTCGGTATTGTTTGGCACTTAAGCCTTCCCAAATGTAATGTGTTATAACAGTTCTTTGACCATTGACATAACTCCCAACAAATTTTAGGAGTTATATCCGTGGGTGTTATGTCCGGGCACCGTTTTTTTATTTTTTGTTGTTTGTATGGTCAAGGACCATACCGGTCATAATTACTTTGGTCGAGCCTGTTGTTTGTCAAATTTGTCATTTACATACTCCTGCAACTGCTAGCCAATTCCCTTTGCTGCCTTCCAATGACATTGGAAAACATACTTATGCTTTAAAAGCGATCAAGGCAGCAAAGGAAGTTCAGTTTCTCACCGGTATTACTCTCACAGTGAACACAAGTTACACAATTTGTTACAACTTAAAATCTGCACAAGTCACATACATATTGTTAAAAGAACATAAAAGAATCACAAGTACAAACTAGAAATTAAACACAAGAAACATTCACATTTTGTTAAACACAAAACAAAAAATTTGCACACAAAAACAAAGATTACAAAAGTTAAAAATATTTACTTTAAATCACAACACATTTTGTACAGAACAATCAAAAGTGAAAACTATCCTAAATTACACATTACTTAAACATATTTCAAACCTAAAACTATGTAAAACTTAAATCTATTTTAACCTAAATCTATCTAAAATCTAAACCTACCTAGAAAATCTATATCTACTTAAAATCTAATATTGCACAAAATATATTGCATTCCCCACCAATTTGTATATAAAAAAACCTATCCTGAATTAAAAATATTGCACTATAAAATTTCCCTAATTAAAACCTAATCTAAAAGCAACACAAAATTGAATTGTACATACACATACAAACCACATTGAATTACAAATAAAACCAAATCAATATACTTTGTACGAATATCAAAACGAAAAACAAAAATCTTATCAATTGTGAAAAAAATGGCAAAATTAAACATTAAAAGGTTTGTAAAGAAACAGTGATTCTTAATAAAATTTATGAAACTACACTCTTAATTTTTGTTCGTTTTCTTCATATTAACATTCGAAAATTCACCCCAATTTGTTTTTATAGTGTTTTATTTAAATTGCTCTGGTCCGTTTAGTTCAAATTTGGTTACTAGGCGTTTACACTAGACAGTTTGTCTTCAAATACAACTCTGATTTACTAACACATACATATATTTGTCGTTTGTCTCCCAGCTGTCCATCATTTTTCCAAAGACAGTCGGGTTAACAAATTTTTTAAATTTTTGTGAAAAAGAAGTGAGATGATAATTCAAATGAGCTGAAAACAAAAGAATATGTACAAAAACAAATTATGTGAACGGAAAACGAAAAGGAATCGATGATTTTCATTCATAATTTTACAACTGTTTTCACAGTTGTCTGGACGCCTACGTCACGCAGGCATGTTTTGAGTTTTTGACAATCAATACATGAACCCAACTGTCCTGTCATTTGTAAACGCAGGGTTAATCATTTTTAACACAGTTGCAGTTGACCAATCGAAATGAAACTTTGCACACTTTACACAATACCTGAATATGGAATCAAAACCAATATTGGCCCATTTTATAGTGTTTTAACGGTGTTTTATTTAAATTGCATTTAAAATCTGGTAACTCAATTTTGAAACAGTTGCAGTTGACCAATCGGACTTAAACTTTGCACACTTTTCAGATTTGGATGAAAATAAATGAATATGAAATCAAACCAATATTGGCCAATTTTTACCATTTTTACAGTGTTTTAACGGTGTTTTATTTAAATTGCATTTCAAGTCTGGTAACTCAATTTTGACATAGTTACAGTTGACCAATCGGAATAAAACTTTGCACACTTTTCAGATTTCGATGACAATACATGAATATGAAATTAAAAAAGATTGGTCCATTTTACAGTGTTTTAACGGTGTTTTATTTAACTTGCATTTCAACTCTGGTAACTCATTTTCCACACAGTTGCAGTTGACCAATCGAACTGAAACTTTGCACACTTTTCAGATTTGGATGACAATACATGAATATGGGCCCAATTTTTCCTACAGCCCCCATATAGCGGTACCACCCGATTTCAGGTATTTTGAGGATTTTATCATTTTTGCCCGAATTAGCTGTCATTTGGCATTTCCAATGATACAGACATTTCCCCGCCAAAAATTGTGAACATAGATCCAGGTTTTGGTATAGCCCCCTTATAGCGGTACCACCTGATTTCAAGTATTATGAGGATTTTATCTTCATCTTGGCTGTAACTTGGCATTTGGAGTCCCCAATGGTACAGAAACCTCTCCACCAAAAATTGTTGCCATAGGTGTAGGTTTTGATATAGCCCCCATATATTGGTACCACCCGATTTCAAGGGTTTTAAGGATTTTATCTTCATTTTTAGCCAGATTTGGCTGTAACTTGGCATTTGGAGTCCCAAATGGTAGAGAAACTTCCCCACCAAAAATTATGGACATAAGTCGAGGTTTTGGTATAGTCTTTATATAACGGTACTACACGATTTCAGGCATTTTAAATTTTTTATATAAATTTTCGGCCTAAATTGACTATAATTTTGTTCTCAGTGGTCAAAAAATGTATTTACTAAAAAGTTAAAAATAAAATATAATTTAAAAAAATTAAGTTTCAGGGGTTTATTTAGAAATGCACTTAAAACTAGGAAATAATATGTCGCTTAGCCTCAATAAATATATTCTTTCTCATGATGGAATCTCTCAAATAAAACGCTTGCATTAAAATTATAAATGGTGGCAAAATTAAACGGCAAGTTTTAGAGATTCCATGATGAGAAAGAATATATTTATTGAGGCTGAGCGACAAATTATTTCCTAGTTTTAAGTGCATTTCTAAATAAAACACGGAAACTTAATTTTTTTAAATTATATTTTATTTCTGTTAAACACTGGATTGTATTTGGGCCCTAAATATGTGATGACAATGACAAATTCAATTAGATCCCAATCTTATTTAGACCCCAATTTGATTTTCAAATTTTCGATTTACTTGTTGTGAAAATTTGCCCCAACAGCTGAACGAAAATAATTCATAATTTTATATTTGACTACAGTCGACAATCTACTTGGTACTGATTGAAAGTTTTGCAGAAGAGAAGAAGAAGAGAAGCAGAGGCATTTGTCATTAAAATAAAAATGTTTTCGTCTCTAAAATGTGACCTTTGACCGTGATTTATTTAAAAATCCTTTCGGCAACTTTTTTCTTTTGTGATTTTTGTCATCTATGAACATTGTAGATTCAGAATCAGCAAAAACTTTTCAGGTGTCAAGATAGTTAAGGCGCCTCGGGCATGACTTTGTTTTATAAGGAGGCGATACTGTCAGTGCACAGTGGCCAATTTCCCAAAAAACCTGGCCAAAAATCGAAAAAACCATTGCATATAGTGCCATGCTAAATAGTGTCAAATATTGTTTACAGGAGTCCACTGCGTATAGTTGTGCAAAAATATATACGTTTATTGTTTAGTAAGTGGGTATAAAAGGGGGCAAAAGTGACCCCATTTAGAAAAAAAATTTTTCTCAATATTTAAGTTGTTTATTAAAATCTTATAATATCCAAAATAAACAGCGGTTTGTTTTATTTTTATACCCTCCACCATAGTATGGAGGGTATATTAAGTTTGTTTTTCCGTTTGTAACGCATTGAAATACTCATTTGCGACCCTATAAAGTATATATATTCTTGATCAGGGTAAAATTCTAAGTCGATCTGAGCACGTCCGTCCGTCCGTCCGTCCGTCCGTCCGTCTGTGGTAATCACTCTAGCATCCACAAAAATGGAGATAGGACGCTGAAATTTTGGGAAAATGCGTCTTTTGTTTGCAGGCAGGTCAAGTTCGATGATGGGCTATATCGGTCCACGTTTTGGTATAGCCCCCATATAACGGTACCCCCCGATTTACGGTATTTTGACGTTTTTAGCTACATTTTCAGACCGATTTGGCTATAATTTGACATTTAGGGTTCTTAAGTATCAATAAACATATATAACAAAACTTGTGGACATAGGTCCACGTTTTGGTATAGCCCCCATATAACGGTACCCCCGATTTGCGGTATTTTGACGTTTTTAGCTACATTTTTAGACCGATTTAGCTATAATTTAACATTTAGGGTTCTTAAGTGTCAATAAACTTATATAACAAAAGTTGTGGACATAGGTCCACGTTTTGGTATAGCCCCCATATAACGGTACCCCCAGATATACGGTATTTTGGCGTTTTTAGCTACATTATCAGACCGATGTAGCTATAATTTGACATTTAGGGTTCTTAAGTGTTAATAAACTTATATATTAGAAGTTGTGGACATAGGTCCACGTTTTGGTATAGCCCCCAAATAACGGTACCCCCCGATTTGCGGTATTTTGACGTTTTTAGCTACATTTTCAGACCGATGTAGCTATAATTTGACATTTAGGGTTCTTAAGTGTCAATAAACTTATATAACAAAAGTTGTGGACATAGGTCCACGTTTTGGTATAACCCCATATAACGGTACCCCCCGATTTACGGTATTTTGACGGTTTTAGCTACATTTTCAGACCGATTTGGCTATTATTTGACATTTAGGGTTCTTAAGTGTCAATAAACATATATAACAAAACTTGTGGACATAGGTCCACGTTTTGGTATAGCCCCCATATAACGGTACACCCCGATTTGCGGTATTTTGCCGTTTTTAGCAACATTTTTAGATCGATTTAGCTATAATTTGACATTGAGGGTTCTTAAGTATCAATGAACATATATGACAAAAGTTGTGGACATAAGTCCACGGTTTGGAATAGCCTCCATATAACGGTACCTCCCGATATACGGTATTTTGACGTTTTTAGCTACATTATCAGACCGATGTAGCTATAATTTGACATTTAGGGTTCTTAAGTGTTAATAAACTTATATAATAAAAGTTGTGGACATAGGTCCACGTTTTGGTATAGCCCCCATATAACGGTACCCCCCGATTTGCGGTATTTTGACGTTTTTAGCTACATTTTCAGACCGATGTAGCTATAATTTGACATTTAGGGTTCTTAAATGTCAATAAACTTATATAACAAAAGTTGTGGACATAGGTCCAAGTTTTGGTATAGCCCCCATATAACGGTACCCCCCGATTTGCGGTATTTTGACGTTTGTAGCTACATTGTCAGACCGATTTAGCTATAATTTGACATTTATTGTTCTTAAGTGTCAATAAACTTATGCGACAAAACTTGTGGCCATTGGTCCACGTTTTGGTATAGACCCCATATAACGGTACCCCCCGATTTACGGTATTTTGACGTTTTTAGCTACATTTTCAGACCGATATAGCTATAATTTGACATTTAGGGTTCTTAAGTGTAACTAAATTTATATAACAAAAGTTGTGGACCTAGGTCCACGTGTTGGTATAGCCCCCATATAACGGTACCCCCGATTTACGACATTTTGACGTTTTTATCTACATTTTCAGACCGATTTAGCTATCAATTGACATTTAGGGTTCTTAAATGTCAATAAACTTATATAACTAGTGGACATAGGTCCATGTTTTGGAATAGCCCCCATATAACGTTACCGCTCGATTTCAGGTATTTTGAGAATTTTACCAACAAGTTTTAACCGAATTATCTGTAATTTGAACATTTGACATTTGAAATTCTTAGTGGTCACCACACCTCTCCACCAAAAATTGTCAAGAAAGCCCCCATATAACGGTACCTCCCGATTTTCAGTAGTTTGATGATTTTAGCTACAATATTAAACCGAACTAGCAGTAATTTGACATTTGAAGTTCTTAGTGGACACAACACCTCTCCATCAAAAATTGTCAACATAGGTCCATGTTCGGATATAGCTCCCATGTAACGGTACCTCCCAATTTTCAGTAATTTGGCCATTTTAGCTACATTTGAAGGTTGTAGTGGTCACCACGCATCTGCATCAACAATTTTCAACATAGCCCCAATATAACGATACTTCCCGATTTTCGGTACTTTGAGGATTTTACTTAAAATGTTTAACCGAACGTAGGTCCATGTTTTTGTATAGCCCCAAAACAAACCTCCCGATTTTCCGTACCTTAGCTTTATTTTTGGACGAACTTTCTGTAATTTGAAATTTAAAAGTCAACAAAAATTCTGCAACAAAAATTGTTCATTTAAAATCATATTTTCGTATAGCAAAGATACGTCCGAACTAGCTGTTAATGACATTTGAAGTTCCCACGTTATGTACCGATTTTCGATATTTTGAGGATTCTAGCTAAATTTTTTAACTGAATTAGGAGTTATTTGACATTAAAGGGTCCCATCAAAAACTCTCAACATAGACCCATGTTTTATTATAACCCCTATATAATAGTACCTCCCAATTTCTAGCCCACCAATTTCTAGGCACCATAAAATAGCGCCTCCCGAATGAAGCATTTTATGTACATTATCTCACATTTTAACGTACTCACTTAAAGTTGGGGACAGGAATGAATATTTTATGGTGGAGGGTATGAAAAGTTCGGCCCGGCCGAACTTAATTCTTTTTTACTTGTTTTTTTTTGTAATTGTAATTAAAGGTATGCGAAACGTATTCAAAACGTTTAGTGTCGCGAATGAAATGCGCGTTTTCAATAATTGATATTTGTACTTGTTCATTTTTTTAAGATAAATTTTCACAAAAAGCGATGAAAATAGTTATGAGTAAGATCGAGTTGGGCTATGTAACTTATCATTTCATAAAAAGGGAAGAGTTTTTTACCAAATTACATCGAAACATCCTGCCCATATTTGCCCTTCTCGTTTTTATGCCACTGTTGAAGTGACTTCAACAAACAAGTTTTAAATTAGTTAGTTAAGATATAAAACAATGAATTCTTTTTTTTTCTGAAAACATGAAGTACAATTTTAAATATAATTCAACTGAATTTTACCCTACACGATCTGGTAGCCTTGTTTTCAATAAAACTTAACCTAAACTATTAAGGCTACCATCTCTTAGATTTAATTCCATTTCGTTTCGCTTGTTGTAAAAAGAAGAAACGGCCTGAAAATGGCTGTAACATTACATTGCAACTTCACTTGTATCAGAACAATTAACACGACAAGAAGTCACAACAATAAAGTTTCCCGCATTTTGTATTTTAAAAACCGCAAACAGAACCTTTGTTCATTATTATACTGATCCGCTTTGCATTTGAAGGAGTTGCCACCGCTTGCTTGCAATCGCATCCATAATTACAGTCCACTATTGGCCAACTCGTTCAAAGTTGTACAGCCACATTTTGTCTTGCAGGTATATACATGTATCAGTCTGTTCAGGAGTATATGACAAAAGTTCTTGATATTCCTATATAGCATTACTATTAATTATAACACGTATTGCAAAGTATACATTCTAGAAAGTGCAATACCAGAGCATACTATGGTCAGCATTGTTAAATATGTCAATTTTTGAGATATATAAATTAGTTTTGAAAATATTTCTCGAAAGTAACAGATGTGTTTCAAGTATTACTGACTATATACATCTTTTCGTGATTCAAAATGGCAGAAAATAGTATAGAGTGCACTCGTCATGAAGTTTTCAATGCATTGTGTCAGCAATTTCATTTACCACTAAATGAGAAAATCAGACTTTTGGAAAAGCACCTATCCAACAAAGGAAAACGACCAGTTACAATACATTCAGATCAAACAAATGAAATCAAAGTCCTACTGCACACCATAGGAAAAAAATGGAATGAATGCCATCGAACGACTGAACGTTTTCTTATCTTCAATGAAAAATGGTTGCAAAAAGTAATACATTTCAGGTATGCCTCAACTAATCGTTTAAGTGTTTAGCATTTGACTGTGTTTATTAAAACGACTATAGGTTCAGGCACTGTTTGAGTTAGATATGATGAGTTCAAAGCCAGAAGATGTGTCCGAATCTTCACGAAAAAGGGGTCGACCTTCTAAAGAATTTGAAGAAGTGAGTGAAAGAACGAAACGTAGAAACACAAAAGATTTACGGGAATCACATAGTGTATCTGAACTAGTGTTTGCAACGCAAATGACCTTACGCGCAACTGGAGCCTCCAAAGCTGCAAATGTTCTAAAGGAAATCACTAATGCATCACCTAATCGAGCTTCCAAATATCAAACTGCTTTCAAATCAGCATCTCTACCGCAGCCAACAGAAATTTCTGGTGATCTTGCACTTTCCGATATTATTCAAGGTAAAATGACGAAACATACATATCGTATTATACGAAAACGGGAATTGCAAAATAGGGCACATGTTTATCCGCCGTACCCAAAAGTATTGTTATCCACCGGGAATCATAGTAAGTGAAACCAAAGCAGAAGTGCCTTTACAGTCTCCATTGCAGGCCTGCTCAGACACATACAAACACATTTTGTAATTGTGTTGGTTTTGAAATACACAAATTTCAATTTTCCTTTGTCTCTCTGTATACTGTTAGAAATATCGTAACAGTTTTTTTTATTTTATATTTCAAAATATAGAGTAGAATAATTATTTTATTTTGACCAAATGTGACTGTTGATGTTATAATTTGTTGCAAATCAAGTTCGTGACAAACCAAAGTGCGTTGACAAACCAAACACTCTAATTTGCCGTAAAAATTTTAGGCAAATAAAAATTCGTATTCAGTATCTTCATTCATTTTTTCAGTGTACGCATATAAATTCATAGACAAATTCGAAAACAGAACCTTCCTCATTGAATGTTCAATAGAGACTGATTTTTAATTTTGAAAATATTCAAAACAAAAACAAAAGCTCTCTTTTTAAATTGTGTGTGTGAGAAAATTGACACACACCGACAGCTCAGGTGCGCACCTTGAGCAGGCCTGCTCTATTGAATCATATTTCAAGTAGACTTTTAATTGTGCAAAATGATGTTATTAATACATTCTCAAATGGAAAAGTACATAAGTTATTATTAAGTGTCAAATACGGCTTTGACGTTTCTTCCGGCCAAAGTCAATACAAGCAAATATTCGAAGACGAAAATCCTTCGGATGCCAGTATGCTTTTGTCATCCCTTGTGCCCTTGCGATTGTCTAAAAATGATAACCAAAATTCAATAATTTGGCAAAATCCAAAACCATCGTCTCCTCGATTTTGCAGTCCAATAAAGGTGGAATATGTTCGTGAAGACCAAAATTCGATTATTCAGGAGCAAGAGTATATTGATCAACAAATAGAAGCTCTTGTTCCATATTCTACCCACATAAACGGAAAAGATATAATAATAGTATACAAATTACTTTTTACGATGATTGATGGCAAAATTCGTAATAATGTTACCCTAACAAAGTCAAATATGCGTTGCTATCTATGTAACGCTACGTCGAAGCAGTTTAATAATTTAGACGAAGTTTTAGCTTTACCAGTTGAGGAAGCAAATTTGCGGTATGGTTTAGCGACATTACATGCCTGGATCCACTTTATGGAATATTTCTTGCATGTGGGATATAAATTAGAAAACAAAAAGTGGCAAGCGCGATCAAAAGAAGATAAAAGTAGATTGGAAGAAAGAAAACGGGAAATACAGAAGAGTTTCAAGCAGCAATTGGGGCTTATTATTGACGCGCCAAAAGTTGGAGGGTTCGGAAACAGCAATGATGGTAACACGGCGCGAAGGTTTTTTACCGATTCGACGAAATCCGCCGAAATTTTAGGTTTAGATGCCGAATGCCATAACCGGGCTCACGTTATAATGCAAGTTTTATCTTGTGGTTTCGCAGTAGATATTAATCTTTTTAAGCAATACTGCTTAGATACTGCAAAATTATTAATAACAAATTATCCGTGGTATTACATGCCCACATCAATTCATGAAGTACTCATCCATGGTTTCCTCATTGTTGAGTGGGCATCACTACCCATCGGTCACCTTTCCGAAGAAGCTCAGGAGTCCAGGAATAAAGATATTAAGAAATATCGAGAAAACTTTTCTCGGAAATCATCTAGAATAAACACAATGACGGATATAATGAACTGGTTACTTGTATCCTCGGATCCTCTCATTTCAAGTCTACGTTCAGACCGTTCAAAAAAATTAATAATCTATCCTCAGCTGCTATTAAATTACTATATGCTACCGTGATTGGGAATGCTGAGCTAGTAACCATAAATCCCAATATAGATTCTGAATCATCAGACGAGAGCGAGTCTGACAGCGAATAGTAATAACTTTTTGTGTGTATTTTCAGAAATTATATAATATACATATGTTTATTATTTGGCCGTTTTCATCATATTTATAATTATTATAATAACTTATAATTTTTTAAATGATCAAAAATAATATGGAATAAAATTTGAAACTTCAATATCATACTTGCACGTCTTTTCTTACACAAATTGTAATTCATTGGTGACATATAGTGGAATTTAACGAAGAACATTATTGTCTTTGACGCCATTATTCCAAAATGATGTTTTGTATCACAATTTTATCTAAATTCACAAGAAGTACGACCTTAACCCTAATTTTTTTTCAATTTTGCATATTTCTGGAATTTAGGTAAGATATAGAGTTTTAGTGTATTCCGGGGCCTATAGTAAAATTTGATAGCGAACAAATTTGTAGAATATTTTGATCCGATACGAACTCATTTAATAGGAGAAAGGACCAGAAAGACCCCCTCAATGACCGTCTAAAGGTTAAAAAAAACGAAAAGTGAAATCAGCGACCCGAAAAACATAAGAAACCAAGGTTAGGCTTGAATCCATTCATTTTTAGAGTTTTGGCCAGGTTTTTTGTAAAATTGCCCACTGTGCAGTGCATTGTCCCAATTTGGACTTCTATATCTCAAAAATGGTAAAACCTAGGAAAAGTTCATAGGAGTCCATCTTATATAGAATTTTCACGACTACAACATTTTCTCTAATGCCATTTCAATAGGACATGCCACAGAAATGAACTCGTAAAATTTTCTCTTCGATTGGACAATAAATGTGGCCTTTAGAGCACTTTTGTGAAAATTCACCTTTGGCCCCCCATACAAATTACTATGGAAACTTTGAATCCCCAGTGGCACATGTTAACATATTCCGATTGTGCTCAAACTTTGACAATCTTAAAATCTAACAAAACTAAACACATTATGGGGGTGCAGCATAAAAAAATCCTACATGGAATTTTCCCTTTGAGCTTAAACCATTTTATTGTACACATACAATTACAAATATTGACAAGCAAATTTATGGGTCTATTCCGTATTGCGACAAGCGTCGAGTGGCGGGCCATTTGCAATTTTTACATTACGGATGACAACAGTCATAATGTTCACTTTCAGGTGACAACAACTTAGCTGTCGCCGTGCATATTTACAAGTGAATAAAATCGAGAACTTGAAACATAAGTAACATTTTAGTTTATTTTAAGTGAATTTGATTAATATTATATACGGTTTTGGGTGTTAGAGTACTCATAATGGTAAAAATTACTACAAAACAGCAATTTGAAATACTGTTTGAAAAAAATGGAAGCCCACCCCAACGAAGTTCCTGAAATCAGATTTTTTGGCGAAACTAAAGCGAACTACACAATATCATTCAAAACTGACAGTCAACGTACTTTTAGGACAATTTTCTGGAAAATAACAACTTTTTTAAGCTAAAAATGTTATAAATAAAATATTTTTATTTTATTTTTACGACAACCAAAAAAATTACGAGGAAAACTGAGTAGATGATGAAAGTAGAGCTAAAAATTTGAGACACGTGTATCGGCGTTTTTAAAGTTTACATCGGAAAGTAACCAAAGTATGCGGGGCAAATTTCGCCCATTTCTAGTTTTTTTCGATATATTCGAGTTAAGATATCTTGAAATCGCATTTTAGGTATATAGTGTCTTTGGCAACTTTACTGAGGAGGATATGGGGAATATTTTTATTAAAAGTTGTAACCCTCATGCGGTTCATTAAAAGGAACTTTTTGGTCCTTTTTTCGAAAATCTTTCAAAAACTCCATTAAAATGTGGTCATATCAAATTCAAATATTCTACAAAATTATTCGTCATAAAATTTTGTTTTAGGGTTAAAGTTGGACTTTATGTGAGATTTTTCAAAATTGTCCTACAAAACATAAATTTAGAGAGATGGCATCAAAGACCAAAATATTCTTCGTCAGATTTCACTATGGGTTACCAAAGAAATGAAATGCCTATTTACATTATATATCCTGAAAATATCTGTATCAATGTTGCTGAAAAATCATGAAAATATTTCCCAATTTTTTGATGAAAAATTTTTTCCGTCTTTTTTCGATTTGATACATGAAAGTAATATGAAACTTGGTTCCAGGTGAAAAGTGTCAAAAGAAGAAAAAATTCTACACAAAATTCCACTATGAGTTTCAGAATAAACCATATATCTAGGTATACTATTTCCATAAGAAAATTAAATTACAAATTTGTATATTTTAGGATGAAATTATTTGTTTTAATTTTGTACTGTTAATTTTACATAATTCCATGCTGGATCAAAATCTCACAAAATCCTTTACTTTTTGGAGATTTTGTTTAAAAAAGAAATGTTCCAAATCAAATTTCACTATGAGTCTCTGAGTAAAAAAAATACAGATTGCCGTTGTGATTGCTGCTTTGGTGACATTTACGGAATTCAAGAAATTGGCATAAATGGCTATATGCAAACTTGATTTGCTATACTCATTAATGATACAGCTACTTATGTCACTTACACGGGTTAATTCCGTAAATGTCACCAAAGCAGCTGTTACTCCCATCATTTTATTATTTTGGACCACGCCAAATCGTGTATGTGATAGCCCACATGACACCTATATTTTCACTGGACCATAGCCGTAAACCTCTCACGTATTTTCACATACAATAACGTACTTTTAAATTAAAAGTACTAAAAATACGCAATTTTACAAAGTCCGATCATAATTTTCTACATTTTTCAAATTTATATTCACCACAAATATTTCAGAAAAACTTTATATGGAGTCCACAACATCTTCTGTATAATTTCATAACGAAAAACCATCAATAAGATTTTTATAGTGTCCAATTACAACGGCAATCTGGATAAAAATTGTAAAGTATGACCCTAAACCCTATGTCAAAAATAAGGGCTGAGAAGAATGTTATATGTTATGGTTACAAAATTCTTTTACTCAGAGACTTATAGTGAAATTTGATTTGAAACATTTCTTTTTTTAACAATATCCCCAAAAAGTGAAGGATTTTGTGAGATTTTGATCCGGCATGGATTTCATTTCTTTGGTAACCCATAGTGAAATCTGACGAAGAATATTTTTGTCTTTGATGCCATCTCTCTAAATGTATGTTTTGTGGGCTTAAATGTCGTTTAGGGGCACCTCTCGGATCGGGCTGAAATTTTTACAGTAGATAGCCCTTGGCATCCTGAATACAACGATACATAATTTTCCGGGGGGAAGTCCATACTACCCGAGATATGGGTCTTGACATTTCGGAAATTTCGTACTTTCACACCTTTAGGTTGTTTAGGGGCACCTCTCGGATCGGTCCGAAATTTTTACCATAGGTAGCCCTTGGGACCCTGATTCCAACGATATATAATTTTCCGGGGGGAAGTCCATACTTCCCGAGGTATGGGTCTTGACATTTCGGAAATTTCGTACTTTCGCACCTTTAGGTTGTTTAGGGGCACCTCTCGGATCGGGCTGAAATTTTTACAGTAGATAGCCCTTGGCATCCTGAATACAACGATACATAATTTTCCGGGGGGTAGTCCATACTTCCCGAGATATGGGTCTTGACATTTCGGAAATTTCGTACTTTCACACCTTTAGGTTGTTTAGGGGCACCTCTCGGATCGGGCTGAAATTTTTACAGTAGATAGCCCTAGGCATCCTGAATACAACGATATATAATTTTCCGGGGGGAAGTCCATACTTCCCGAGATATGGGTCTTGACATTTTACAATTCTAAGGTGGGCAATATGGGCATCGTTTTAAAGCTTATGGAGAGTACTTTTATGCACGCGTTTTGATCGCGTAGCCCACTTTTGACCCTGTCCATAGGAGAAAGTCTTAAATCCCCGGCCGAAGGCCGGCTACTTAAGAACACTTTCAATTTAAAAGAGAGTTTTGATCGCGTAGCCCACTTTTGACCCTGTCCATAGGAGAAAGTCTTAAATCCCCGGCCGAAGGCCGGCTACTTAAGAACACTTTCAATTTAAAAGAGAGTTTTGATCGCGTAGCACACTTTTGACCCTGTCCATAGGAGAAAGTCTTAAATCCCCGGCCGAAGGCCGGCTACTTAAGAACACTTTCAATTTAAAAGAGAGTTTTGATCGCGTAGCCCACTTTTGACCCTGTCCATAGGAGAAAGAAAAGGCGGCATTGGAAAGTACTCTTCGTGAGCTTTAAAACGAGTCCCATATTGCATAGGTTTTAAAAATAATGGTGATAAAAGTAAAAAAGTCAAGACCCATATCTCGGGAAGTATGGACTTCCCCCCGGAAAATTATATATCGTTGTATTCAGAATGCCTAGGGCTATCTACTGTAAAAATTTCAGCCCGATCCGATAGGTGCCCCTAAACAACCTAAAGGTGTGAAAGTACGAAATTTCCGAAATGTCAAGACCCATATCTCGGGAAGTATGGACTTCCCCCCGGAAAATTATATATCGTTGGAATCAGGGTTCCAAGGGCTACCTATGGTAAAAATTTCGGACCGATCCCAGAGGTGCCCCTAAACGACACTTGTTCCGTTTTGTGGGACAATTTTGAACAATCTCAGATAAAGTCCGACTTCAATTTTCAATTCAATTTACTTTATTTTTTGTATAAATTACCATTTTACATTAGTGCTTAAAAGTATAATGTATACGAATAAAGTTATACGACATGGTTTTTATTAACCGTCTGTCGGGATTTGAGTTTATTTTTAATGGATTTAATAATTGAATTCATTAATTAAAAATTTTCTAAATGTTAGTGCTTCTAATAAATAATTATATAGCTGTGACCGACAGTAATAGCCATTTAACACATTGATTACTTCATTATCTGATAATATTGATTTGTTAAAGTGTCGTTTCCTAATATATTTGAATATTGGACATCTCCCAATAAAGTGTTGGGTACTTTCTGCTTCTTCCATGTTGCAGATTGAACACAAATTGTTTCCATCCGATCTATAGAAGTTGTTGTTCCCCAGCATGCCTCCTCTCGCTCTCATTATGTAAGATATTTGAAATTGTGTGTACTGATTCATACAATATGTTGCGCCTGCATCAGGATCTAGGACGAATTTATGTTGTAGTTTTCGCTTAATATTTCCGAAATTAACATTTGGCTTGCATTGTACCAGTTTTCCTTGTTAATATCAATGTTGTGGCTATCAATATTGTACGAAGTTAAACGGTCCTTAAAGTTTTTGTACCAGGATATGTTTTTTAGTTTTGTTTTTGTTGCGAGGGTGTGCGGAAGTCTATGACTGTCGAGTTCAAACAGTAATTTTGCCATGTATTTTAGATGAAGTGAGTAAATATATATAAACCCTGGTTCATATCCTGTTTCGAGAGCTAAGACGTAGTTAGGGGTATTTTCTGAGAGCCTTAGAATGCGTTTAATGAAAAATCTGTAAAGTTTGTCTATGTCTTCAAAGTACATATTTCCCCATATCTGTGCTCCATAGCTCTGTATAGAACGACACACTGCAAGGAACATATTCCACTTGGCTGACATCGAAATGTTTGGTTTCCTTATAAAATTTTTCCAGGTTGCATTAAGACAAGATTTAGCGGCTTCGTTTTTCATTGCTATTTGCTTGGTGAATGACAGTTTTGGAGTTAGTAATATTCCGAGGTATCTATATTCATTTACAACTTTTAGTTCCTCTCCATTGTATTTAGTACCATTTATCTTTTGACGTCAATCTTCCTCCTTTACCGAAAACCATTACTTCTGATTTTGTTTGATTTGCTTGCATTCCCCATTTTTCGCAATATTGGGCAAGTTTATTTATCATTTGTTGTAATATTACTGGATCATCTGACATAATTACAATGTCGTCCGCATACATCAATAGTCTTATATTTACCTCGTCTATGTGGAGACCACCTTCAAGAGCATCATGAAGATCATTCAAATATAAGGCAAATAGTATTGGCGATAACAAACATCCTTGTTTTACCCCAGATTTTGTTTCGAAGTAGGTAGAAAGATTTTCTCCTGACCACACTGTAGACTTAGTATTCGTATATACTTTTTCAATGAAATGTAACATTTTGTTAGAAAGTCCCGTTTCATATAACTTATATATTAGAAGACATCTTGGAACTCTATCAAAGGCTGCTTTGAAGTCGACGAAAAATGCATAAACTCTTTTATTTTCATTCATCTTTAAGTTAATTATAGTCATCAAACTAAAAACATTACCTACAGTCGAGTATCCTTTTCGAAAGCCTGATTGGTACTCATTGAGGATTTGGTTTGCGTTTACCTATTCGGTTATACGATTATTGATCATTCCCATCATAATTTTAGCTATACAATTCATAAAAGATATGCCTCTGTAGTTGCTAGGATCATTAGGATCGCCTTTCTTATGAATTGGGAATATAATGCTTGTGCGAAACATATCAAAATCTTCGCAGCCATTATAAATGTTTGAGAATGTTTTAAAGAATTCGTAAGGAATTCTATCTTCTCCAGGAGCTTTATTTCCTTTTGCTGATTTAAGTATTTGTCTCATCTCTGTCAGTGTGAAATTAGGATCTAGGATATCATTTTGTATCAAGTTTTGTACATAAAATATTTCTGAGGCTTGTACAGAAGGATTCAAAAAGGTATTAAAGTAGTCTTTTAGTTCATCTGCTGATATGTTACAGCCAATCTCATTCTGCTGATTCATTATTTCTTTAGCCATAGACCACCACGATTTGCTATCAACCATTTCATCGAACCTGGCTTCGATTCTACTGTAATAGTCCCTCTGTTTCTGATCACAGAGCTGCTTATAATGTTTATTTTGTATTGTGTAGATTTCTCTGTCTGTAGGCTTCAACGTTGATCTATACTTATTTAGTGTCTTCATCACTTTCTCTCTTACCTTAAAACATTCCTTGTCGTACCATCTTTTATTGAAATGTTGTCGATGTACTCTGTACGTACTTGATGGATATGATTTCGCGATCACGAAAGTGAAATCATGCAACTTTGCGCCTTTTTTTAGGATAGCCATGTTTTTGTTTAGTTGTTGTTGAAAGTATTCTTTGTTTTTATTTTCCCACTTCAATTTAGGCAGTAGTTTTAATTTTTCTGAATCAACTTGTCTAATATTGGATGCTTTAAGGCTCAGAGCAATTGGTAGATGATCAGACCCAATAAAATTGCGTACTTCGAAGTTTTGAATATTTTCAACTAATTCCATCGATACTGCATCGATACTGATCAATTACTGAGCTGCCATTTCTGTTTATAAAAGTAAAGGAGCCATCTCTATCTCCAGCAGATCTTCCGTTAAGAATGACAAGCCCGTTGTCGTTACAGAATTCGACATATTTCTGCCCATTTGAAGAAATTGTTTTGTCGTTTGATTTCCTTGAATGTGTAAGACAATCTGATTGTTGTAGAATTTCCTCTGGGATAATCTGCTCTTCTTCGATGCGTATGTTGTGATCACCTATAATTATCTTCCCAATATCATTTTTTTCAGCCGCTCTTTTAACTTTTTGAAAATCGTTATCCCAATTTTCTCCTCGAAGGTAGACCGGCAGAATTTCAAATTTCAGGTGATTTATTTGGTATGATAATATATCACAATCTCCTCTGTTAATAAAGTGATGTTGGAAACCCTTGTCTGATAAGCTCTTTTTTATTCCGTACACTAGACCACCAATTCCTCTACCTCTTCTACTATTTCTGGTTGCTGCTTTCCAGTATGTTTTGAAATTCTTAAATCGGTTACAATAGTTGGCTTGATTTCTTTCCTCTACGTGTGTCTCCGATAAAACAAAGATGTCATAATTTTCGACAAATTCATAAAACTGGTGGTGAAAATATTTACTAGCCAGTCCATGAATATTATATGCTAATACAGATATTACTAAATCATCTCTAATTTGTTTATGGGGTTTTTGGGTATCTTTTTTCTGTTTTTGATTTTGGCTAATCTTTAAAAGTTTTTTGATAAAATAATGGATAATAGTGTATCATAATCAAGACGTAATTTCATCACTTCTTCTCCATATAACGATTTCAGTACACCTTCGGCATTTTCCTGATCACACATCAGTTCTTTTTTTGAGTTCCAGTAAAGGGTTTTACCGTCTATAATTATCTGGTCACCTCGAACGCCGATTTTCTTTTTATCGTTTAGTTTATGTAATAGTTTTTTAATTGAAGCATAATTTTTTCTTTTCCAATCTTGGACCACTTAAATCTCTTTCAATAAAAATATTAGTTCCAGCTAGGTTCTTGGTATTTTTCATGATTTCATTCATCATATTGGAAGATTGCAGCTCGACTATCACGGTCATTTTTTCATCTTTGTGGTGCAACTTCTTCACATACTCAATATTTATATCCTCTTTGATTTTTAAGTTGCTTTTAAATAGTTTCCTCACAGCACCATACAGTGAGTTTTGACTCGGCAGCCCTCTGACAATAATTTGTTTTCTCCCAAGTTCTTCTTCTAAACGTTCTATTCGGCGATTATCATTTTCTTTCTCTTCTCTCAACTTTTTTAACTCAGTTCGAATTTCAACATTTTCGTTCCTCAAACGCTGAACTTCATCTTTGACTCCTTCTATAGTATTTTTTAACTCCTCAATATCAGATTTGGTCGGTAAGTTATCTAACTTCTCATCAAGTAACTTTGACATAGAGTCGTACATCATCTTCATAAGTTCGCTTGTTGTCATGCTTCCTACAACTGCCGCATTTTCTGGCGAAGTTTCCGCAAGTTTGCGTTTTGATTTTTGAAAATCCGGAGCCACTGTGCCTGTTGGAGTATTGTCCGTTTTATTTGACATATTTTTAAAATTTGCCGTACGTTGATGTGAAAGGTGGAAGTGGCAACTATTGTTTTGACTTTTGCCGAATGTGGTAACACCAAACGAAAAACACTATTTTGCCCGAATGAAATAAACACAGCTGTTGTTTACAAACACGGCAATACTCTTTTCACTTTTGAGCGGAATGATATTTTAATCACTTTCCAGTGAAATTGCTAATTTTTTGTTTATTTTGTATTTAATTTAAAGTGAAAAATTGAAGAAATGTCTTTAAATTAAGAAGTGTTTTAGTGTTATTCATTCACGCGCTTCGAGCGAAAGCACAAATATGAGATGTTATGGTCCGAGAGCACTTCGTGATGTAAAATCTTTTGGAGCCCGGATATTTACGTCTACTACCCCTGAAATTCACTCAAACTATTAAAGTCCGACTTTAACCCTAAAACGTGTTTTTCATGTTTAGAGATTCCTGGCGATTAGATAAGATTTACAGACTGTGTGTGTTCTGAGACCTATAACAAAATTTTATGACGAATTATTTTTTAGAATGTTAGAATTTGATATGATCACATTTTCAAGCAGTTTTTGAAAGATTTTCGGAAAAAGGACCAAAAAGACCCTTTTGATGAACCGCATGAGGGTCAACACTTTTAACAAAAATATTCCCCATATCCTTCTCAGTAAAGTTGCCAAAGACACTATATATCTAAAATGCGAGGATTCCAAGTTATCTTAACTCGAATATTTCGAAAAAAAAATAGAAATGGCGGAACTTGAACCGCCTACTTTGGTTACTTTCCGACGTAAACTTTAAATATTTGTAGCCCTACTTTCATCATCTAATCGGTTTTTCCCATCATTTTGAAAAAAATTGCATTTTGTGGCACAGTGTTAGTATTCAGAGATTAGGAAAGTAGTGTGTACTATGCCTAAGGCCACTTTTAAAGAGGTATGGAAGGATGTTGCGGAGCAATTAAATAGTTGTGGCCCACAAACCCGTACACCAGATGAATGGCACAGAGTGTGGATTAATTTTAAAGCCAAAAAAAAGTGAAAATTAGCTAATAATAAGAACACCACAACCACACCAACATTTACACACTTTAAGGAGTGGCTGTGTTGATGTTGACTTACGGGGTTTTAAAGTCATTTTTAGTGTCCCCACTGTATAAAGAACAGCATCTTTTGGAAGCCGAAAATGGGATTTAAACCCAAAAAGTAAACAATTAGTTTGATGAATGTTGGAAACAAATCATCTACTCACAATACTGAAGCAGTTCCAAAGGATTCGATTTTCTTCTTAAAGGTCTCCTCTATCATCATAAAATAGTTCCACCGAGCTTATCATTTTAGAAAAATATTTCTTTTGTTTACAATTTGTTCTGATATTTTTTTCTCATTTATTCAAATCAAAACAAAAAACGCTCCGCTATACATCGCCAATAACTCGTTATCGGCGAATATTTTCGATCGTCTTACGTAATACAAATTTTAAATTTTGTCGCAGAGACGACTGACAACATGAGTGGACTCTTGTCGCAATACGAAATAGACCCGCTTTAACCAACAAAAAATTTAATAAAAATGCGTATGAGTAATAGAAGAAGCCCAATGTTTGATATAAAGCATACGCCCGCCCGTACAGCATGTCGCAGATTCTCAATATTATCGACTCAATAAACAAAAGGTATGAATGTATTTACAATGATGGCCCCGCCCCGGCTGAAAATAGGCCACATATTTTGTTGAATATCGAAGGGGCGGGGTATTTCCCTTTGCCATATTAAAAAAAAACGCCACATCTTTATGAATAAAAATCAAATGCCGTAATACCCCAATTTAGGTTTTTATGGAAAGAAAATTTTACCACGCACACTTTTTTCAATTTTCAGTTTAAATTTTTTCTAAAACCACTGAATACTGCGCACGTGACTTTGATATCAACTGAGTAAACAAATATTAATAATGACAGCATATGTATATTTATAACGGTAAATAAATATTTTTAAAAACAAACTTTAGCTTCGTTCCCGTACTTTTTAATTGTAAAACTCGTAAAAGAGAGAACCGTAAAAATGTTTTCTCACACAAAAATTTTTTGAAATAGTTCGGGAACGGAAAAATTACGAATTTTCGTCAATAAAGCTGAAACAAATGTCAAAGTCGGCGTATCAGCCAATCAGATGCCGGCAACCATGTTACTATTTTTTATTTTTTACACGCTTAAATTTGTCGAGTAAAAAGTTTTTAAAGAGAGCGCCGTTCTGCACCATTTTTGTTTAAAGAGAAGTGAACATTTTACAACTTTTTGTGTACGGGAACGGTTTTTCGGGTAAAATGTGTAAAAGTTGTAAAAACTTTTTAGTTCTGGAACAAAGCTTTTATTATCATAGTTTTAGAGTGTTTACTTCCGTATGACAACGAAAAAAACAATAAAAGGAAATGTCAAAAAATCGACAAAGAATTCGCATTTGAAACCTTAGTGCACTGATAAACTTTCTGTCTTCTTGAATGGGCCTTCAACTCCCAAATTCAGTGCTAAGCCATTGGGCTACATTGGCAGCAATTTGTATTATTTACTAACAAAACTGTTGTCCAATATCCGCCTCAGAGATTAAAAATTTTGGCGTCCTCACCCACCCATTGATTACATTCTGGTATAAAGTCTTTAAACTTAGTTTTGAATACAGTGACTCAGTGAATAAAACATTAAATGTTACAGGAAACTATTTTATTCATGGAAATGCATCTTAACTCCTCTACTGCCCCCTCAGCAGAATGTTTCTAATTTAATTTACAAACCATAACAACATTAAAACGAACTAAAATCGATAAATATGTTGAGTCATTCGTTGATACGGTCTTTTGAAAGGTTACTTGACACAAAACACTTGCACTCGTTCCCATTTAGAACAAAAAAACAACAACTCAACATGCTATGAAAAATACAACAACAACAACTAATTCTAATGTAGAAATCTGCATAACGTCAAGTGTCTCTGTAAATCAGTAATTACTGAAAATGTAAAAAATGTACATACAAAGGTACTACATACATACATATGTAAGTATGTATATAAGAATGTAAGACGGTAACGGCATAACGAATAAATCGGAAACGCTCAGAGTTGTTGTGTTGCGGTTACTGCTATAGTTGCAGCTGTTGCCATTGCAGTTGCATAGGAAAACTCTACAAGTTGTCGCACATCGTCACAAACACAAACACATACATATAAACACAACATAGCCGTATACACAGAGCAACGCCTGTACACCTCTATTTATTATGGTTATTATCTAAAAGATATGTATCTACGCTTCACTTGGATATAATTAAAAAGACAAACAACAACAACAATAGCGATAGCGATAACAACAACTGCAACAACTAACAAAGTCACCAAACGGCCGCAAGCGGCTATAATAAAATACTTTTCGTAACCAACTACAGTAACAAAAATTCAAGATACATTTACAAAAATCGTAAATAAAAGTAAGAAAATATAAGATAAACCACATTAGAAGAAATCGAAGCACTGTGCACAGTGGTTGACGTGCGGGATGAAAGATACCAAGCAACGGTTATGGCTGGCATTAACATGGCAACGTCCTGGAATTATCTTGGTCCCTTTTTCATCTCAAGTGGATACTGAGTTTCCCGCGGAGTCACCTGGGAGCTACCTTTAACACCAGTTCAAGGTAATCAGCTAACATGTGTCGCGCGCTTAAAACTTGGATTGAGCATTGGACTAATAACGCACCCCTCCAAAAAGCAAAGTATACGAATACGAAAGTGCAGTTTATGCATTGACGGATGTACTTGAAAAAATACAAAGTCTATATTATTGCCATACTGTAAACACGATGGATTGGACAACAACGCCTAAAGGTGACGCACTGTATTCTGGCTGCCATGACATAAATCATGAGTGTGGTTGAGGATTTGTAGTTGGATTTGTATCTGGTCCTTAGCTCCATTCCATTGAATAAAAGACTTTCTAGAATTCGGATAACAGTTACATGTTTCAACATCAGGTTTATTTGCACTATTGCTTCCGTGTTAAAAGAGAGCTAAATAAGAAAATGGTTTCGTAGACGGCCATTTGCACAAAACTTCTTAATATTTTTCAACAACAATTTCAGAAAGCAGATTAAATTATGCTCTTTCAGATAAAGAGGAAAATCTATCACAAAAGTTTCGTAGTTTTCTAGAAAAAAAAAATCATGAAAAGGGTTTTTATTGGAATTTTTAACTGTGGGTCACCTCTTAAGGCTCTCGAAGAACTTTAAACTGTTGGCTTATATCCATTTTAAAACCTGGTCATGAATTGCTTATAATTTTAACTGCATGTAGTCCTTATGATTTGTATTGCCCATTCATTTTCACATAGTCTAGTGACAGACTATGAAAATTTTCATGAAAATATTTTGAGCTTATGGGTAAGGAGGGAAAAAGGGATCTACTTCACCTCCTCTCTCTCCTAAAAGTTACAAAATTTTCATGTTATATTTTCAATGTGTGGTAAAAGAGATATTTTCTCACGACGAAAAGTTCCTCCCAGAATATTCTCGTGCAAAAAACCGACAAAACCAACAAATAGTTTCTGTATTTTGTTGCTATTTTCCAATGTAAGATTCAATAGAAACATTATAGATATGAATTTTACTTCATATTTATGTTCTGTAGTTAAATATTATACTCGAACGAACAATATTTTAGCCTATATGGACCCAAATAAACGAAAAGTTAAAAATTTGCGCACACTTTTTTAATTTTTAGCCGTATAGGAATTTACTCTCGTGAAAAAAATTGGTCTGGAGTCGGAGTCGACCCAAAAATACCTCGACTCCGAAAACCTGGTCTCCACAGTGAAATATCTGACAATTGAATGAGGCTGATATTTAAGCATCTCGATATTCGTAAGGGCACCTGGCTGTCTCCAAATCAAAGAACACAACATTCATGGAGTGTTGGAAACATAGACTCGGACCTCTAAGTTGTTGCAGTAAAAGTACGTACCCGTTTAAACGTTGAAAATAAAGTACGAACAGACAAAACACGGAAGTGGAACATCGGTAAACTACAATCACAACAGATAGCCAGAGCATACTCCACTCCTTTAAAATACGATCATATCAAAACCAAATATTCTACAAAATTGTTCATCATAAAATTTTACTATAGATCTCAAAATTTCTGAAAAGTGAAGTTTAACATCTGCTCTTAAATCGCTGTGCAACAAAATTCAATTTTTTCACAATGATGGGAAAATCCTAGTAGATTGTGAAAGTAGAGCTAAAAATATGAGACACATGTATCGGCGTTTTTAATGTTTACATCTGAAAGTAACCAAAGTAGCCGGGGCAAGTTCCGCCCATTTCTACACGCAGAAAAATTTATGTTAGAAATATGTTCGGATCCAAACAAATATATGTTTGGGACCGGGTCCAAACAAATATATGTTTGCAACATATTGTAACATATCTCAATTTGATATGTTTGGGTAAAACATATTTTTTATGTTAGAACATTTTTTTCATGGGTGGTTTGTCAACGAGAGTAATAACAGTGCTCTCGCGGCTGTGGAATGCTGTTTTATAATGAAGAGTTGTGTGTATTATATAAAAGGAGACGTACAAGCGAAGAAGGGGGCTTTGGTGGCATGTATGCGACAAACTCGTGTATTTTTTGTTTTGTTGTTGTTAAACAACTTAGCAGGCGAAGAAGAAATGATATGAATTATATTTTTTCTTTCTTCAGTGTTTTAGATGCCTTTGTAGAGTCAAGACGGTAAAGTGAGTGAATAAATCAGTGTTTTGTGTTTTCTTAAAGAAATTGTGTTTTTTAGTAAATTAAATGCCCAATACATTTTATAATTGAATCGGAAAGTTGAATGGAATTATTTTATTGGACAAGGAAGAAATCGCATTTAATATTGGTAATTACATACATACTTATGTATATTTGAAATATGGCATATCCATATTTATTTATTACATTACCTAATCATTTGATTCTAGATGCCGATTCCCCGCTGATGATTTCAACTATGAGGACAATTTGTTTTATTTCACAACTAAGGAGAAGCGTTCAACTACGTTTCTATATATATTTCCTTTTTAAAAGTGTGACTATTTACAAATTATTTCAATCAGTTTTTCTTTTATTAAAGTGTGTTATGTATTTCTTTGGAATTTTGTATGTACCTATGTGTTTGTTGTTCTTTTGCCTTTCAATAAACAACCTCAACATTTGTGTGTATACTATAGAGATAGCCAGTGAGTTCTTACTGAGAGCAAGTGAGCACACATTTCAAAGTGTTTTACATTGAATTTTACGCTCCCTTGCTCTCAGTAAGCGCCCACTAGTGCATGTAAAATGTTTGCACCCATATAAAATGTTTGCACCCAAACTTAAAATTGTATCCACCCAAACATATCTTTGTTTGCACCCAAACATATATATCTTTGCACTGAAACATAAATATCTTTGCACCCAAACATATATTTGTTTACAGACCCAAACATATATTATGTTTGGGACTGTTGCAAACATATATATGTTTGCTGCAAAATATGTTTGGGACATATGTTGGAGAGGCCGTTTATTTTTTGCGTGTAGTTCTTTCGAAATATTCGAGTTAAGATATCATGATATCATTAAGATATCTTTATAAACTTTACTGAAGAGGATGTGGGGAATATTCTTGTTGAAAATTTTAACACTCATGCGGTTCATCAAAGGGGTTGAAAATCGTTAAAAAACACTCCTTTAAAATATGATCTTATCAAAACTAAATATTCTACAAAATTGTTCGTCATAAAATTTTACTAGAGGTCTTAGAATACACCAAATCTTTATTGTTATCCAATCGCCACGAAACTCTAATTATAAATTTTCCCCTTTAAATTTTACTATGGGTCACCAAAAAAAAAAAAGAAATGTTTAATTACATTAATTTTGCTGAAAGAACATGAAAATATTCCCAATTTTTATGAAATTTTGTTCCATCTTTTTTCGAGATGATACATGAAAGTAATATGAAAATTGGTGCTGGATGAAAAGTGTCAAAAGAAGAAGAAAATTCTACACAACATTTCACAATGAGTTTCAGAATAAACCATATATCTAGGTATACTATTTCCATAAGAAAATTAAATTACAAAATGTATGTATTTTAGAATGAAATTATTGGTTTTATTTTTGGACTGTTAATGTTACATAATTCCATACTGGATCAAATCTAACAAAATCCTTCTCCTTTTGGGGATATTGTTAAATAAAGAAATGTTTCAAATCAAATTTCACCATGAGTATCTGAACAAAAGAAGTGTGTAACCATAACATAAAACATTCTCAGCATCCCTTGTTTTTGATATAGGGTTAAGGGCCATATTTTACGATTTTTATCCAGATTGTCGTTGTGATTGGACACTATATTTCGTTATGAATTCATACATAAGATGTTGTGCACTCCATTTAAACAGTTTATAAATACTTTTGGTGAATATATTCTTGAACAAGTAAAAAAGTATCAGTCGGCTTTGCCGACAGAGATATACCCTCAGCCCATGTGAATTGAAACATTTTTTGGACATTTGAACTTGCCGACAAAAACCGACATAGTCCATTATCGAAGTGGATCTTATATTGGGAGTCATATCTTTTCGACCAGTATGCCAGGAAACATGTAAACAGGACCATATCGAACAGCATCGGTATGCATTTCCAAAGGATTTTCGAACAGACCCTAAACTGCGCCATTTTAAAACTTTAACTAAATTTGGACAAAATGTTAGGAGATCCAAAGTTTTGACCAAACTGGTTGACCCGTTCAAGAGACATAGTGCATATCATATTAGTGGCATTTTTGGCATATTGGGAGAAGTACCGGAAGCAGGTCTTAAAGTGAATTTATCCGAAATGTTGTGTGGTAAGTACCCGAAGTCCTTATTCGAACCTGATCTATATTTGGTAGATATATTGGATGTGTAAAGTATGGACCAAAGCGGTCCCTTCTACACCATTTTCAACTGTAATTCAGAAAATACCAGTTGTAATTCAGACATTTTATTTGAAATTCAGATGTTTTATTTGTAATTCAGACATTCTATTTGTAATTCAGATATTCCGTTTCAAATTCAGAATACTTCATTTGAATTTCAGATTTTCCATTTGAATATCGGAAATTCCATTTGAAATTCAGAATAGTGCAATTGATATCCAGATATTCCATTTGAAATTCGGAATTTTCATTTGATATTCAGAATTTTTCTATTGATATTCCGAATTTCCATTTGAAATTCAGGAATTCCATTTAAAATTCAGATATTCCATTTTAAATTCAGAACACGTCAATTGAAATTCAGATTTTTCATTTGAAATTCAGAAATTCCATTTGAAATTCAGAATACATCAATTGAAATTCAGAAATTTTCAATTGAAATTCAGAAATATTCAATTGAAATTCAGAAAATAATCTATTAAACATATTTTTAATAATATATTGAGTTTTATTTACATTAACAAGAAAAACAGCGAACGACTAAAGTGATGATAAGATTATAAATAAAATGGCGGAAAATTAAGAATGCATAACAATGACAATACAACGCATATAATCAATATACTATGTAAATACATAGTGTTAACTGTTAAAAACAAATGTAAAATAATCTATCGTCCCACCGGTATATCTTCCAGAGATTGGGCTTCTTCGTGGAGTGTTGAATGGCGCGACTGCAGTCGCCGACACTAATAGTTAACAAAGCTTCGTCTATTACAGATTCCAAATATTGCAACCTCTTCTGACCGATGTTTGGTGGTGTCACGGTTGGAATGGTCAAATTCTCTTTAACATAAGTTTTTATTTTACCCCATATAATTTTGATTGGGTTTAATTGAGGAGGATAAGGCGCTAATCATAAAAGAGACGCGGGGGATTGCAAAAATATTTCCTCCAATCTATTGTGACATGGAGCGTTATTCACAACAAGAACGATTTGGACATTTGGACAAAATCGAATGGACCCACTCTTTTGCATCGTTTCCTCTAAAGGCTCCACGGCGTCGATACGTTTTTATTATACTGCACGCGCCTATCGCTCCAATGAGATGAACATTTGGACCTCTGGACGTTGGGAGAATTTGCACTGCCCTAGTACCAGTGCGAGACCATCCGTGGCTCCTTTTGCAAAAAAGGTTAAAATTGGTTTCGTCCATAAAAATTACCTGCTTTCCCTCTCGTATATATTCATTTAGTTTTCATCGACTTCTGCTCCTGATAGTATATTTGATTTTTTACCACCACGTGGTTTTGGCTCTTCATACATTCGAAGACTAAAAATCCTATGGACACTATGTTCTTAGAAATTATGTGAAGTTAATTTTAATTTGTTATTAGTATTCTGAATTGTAAATGAAATGTTCTGAATTTCAATTGAAATATTCTGAATTTCAAATGGAATATCTGAATTCCAAATATAATGTCTGAATTACAAATAAAACATCTGAATTTCAAATAAAATGTCTGAATTACAACTGGTATTTTCTGAATTACAGTTGAAAATGGTGTAGAGTTATTGTACGCACAGTTTTTCCGAACATTTTTGAACATTTGTGGTGGAGGACCTGAAGGAGTGGACCGATATGGCTTATCTTCGAACTTAAACTCTGTTTGGATTAAATATTACGAAAGCCAAATTTTGGACCAAATCGGCAGATCCGTTCGACATTTATCTTGCGCTCCAACCACTACACACGGTATCGTAGGGGTTTTTTACACCTTTCAGGCTATTTTCTCAGGAAGTATGGACTTGCCCCTGATGAAACTCGTAACGTCGCGACGTATGGGGGCAGTGAATACAAGTTGCTGCAACAAAAATCAAAAAAAATTCAAAACTGTACGGAAAAATTGTGCGCACGATAACTCTGGATGGGAGTGAGCGATTTGGTTCATACTTTACACATCCTAATATATTTACCAGATATAGATCAGGTTCGAATATGGACTACATTTGTTATGTTCAGTCCTTGGGGCACCTCCCACTTTGAGACCTGCTCTCGAATTACTTTGATTTTTGTTGAAGCAACTTGCATACGCTGCCTCAATTGCGACAGTAAAAGTTTTTTCAGGTGCAAGTCCATACTTCTTGAGAAAACAGCCCGAAAGCTGTAAAAGACCCCTATGGCACCATATGCTGTGGCTGTAGAGCTCGAACCGAATACTGCGTTCGTCCACATTTTGGATATCGTAATATTTCTTCGAATATTAGATGAAATTCGATGGTAGTGCTTATAGGTCCACTGCTTCCGGTACCACTCCCACAAATGTTTGAAAATATTTGCTAAAATGATAAACGCAATATCTCACAAACGTAGCAACTGATTTGGTACAAATTTTCGATCTCGAAATTTTTTGTCCAAGCTTAGTTAATGTTCAAATTTGGGCCCTATCGGTCCAATACTTGGGGTACCACTCATACAAATGTTCAACACATTTTTGTAGTTGAGGGTCTGTTCGAGGATCCTTTGGACATTTTTACTGAAGGTTTCCCTAGTGGCCCGATATTATGCTTTTCGTAGGCTAGTATGGTACAAAAGCCCTATCTATCGATACCCCCCGGTAATTTTTGAGCTTTAATCCAATCCATGTTTCTGGAAAAAAGTATTTCAATCCACACAGGCTGAGTGTATATCTCTGTCGGCAAAGCCGACCAAACTTTTTTACTTGTTACAATTGTCATTCGATTTACTCGTACTTAATTGCAAATTTTAGATTTTTACGTTGCGGATCTAATAAATGTTTACTCGTGAAATTCCATCTACTGAAACGCGAGATACGAGAAATTCTAAGGTAGGAAAAGTACCTAAAATTGTTTTCGAAAATATCGCGCATTTTATCGCGTATTCTGGGAGCCGTTACAACTACAATGAAAAAACTAGTGCAGCATCTTCGTTTTTGCGGAAACAGCGATTTAAAAACTTCACTAATAAGGGAGCTACATTAATTTTATCCCTAAAACCAGTAGGAAAAGACCAAAATCGGGAGGGGCCGACTATGTAATACCCTACACAAGTCGAAATATGTAAAAATGGAATAATTAGTATACATCCCAATACGCAAATGCTTAGCTTATATAGGGTATAAAAAGTATATAAAAACTGCAGAGTGCCTAAAATCTAGCGGTACTTTAATATGGAAGCTATACCAAAATTCGGGGCTATATCAAAACGTGGACATATGTATGTCCATAATTCTTGGTGGAGAAGTTTTTTAATAACCCAAAACAAACATTAAAGTAATTTTTTTGAACTCATTAAACTCCAAATGGCAAATTGGAGCCATACTTTGGGAAAATCGTTAAAATACCTAAAATCGGGAGGTACCGTTATATGGGGGCTACAAAAAAACATGGACCTATCTTAACAATTTTTAGTGGAGCAATTTCGCGGCCATTGAGAATCTCAAATGTAAAATTTCAGCTAGTTTGGGCAAAAAATGTGGCTAAGATCCATAAAATACCTTAAATCGGGAGGTATCGTTATATGGGGACTATACCGAACCGTGGACCTATCTTGACAATTTTTAGTGGAGCAATTACGCGGCCATTGGGAACCTCAAATGTAAAATTTCAGCTGGTTTGGGCAAAAAATGCGGCTAAGATCCTTAAAATACCTTAATTCGGGAGGTACCGTTATATGGGGGCTATACCAAAACATGGACCGATATAGCCCATCTTCGAACTGATCTTCGACTTGATCTTCCGACGGCTAAAAAAATGGTATTCCCCAATTTTCAGCGAAATCGGTCAACAAATGCGACCTGTATGTTGCGAACGGATGGACGGACGGACGGACGGACATGCATAAATCGACTCAGAAAGTGATTCTATGTATATCCCTAGAAGGAACTATGGGTCTATCTCGCTTCCTTTTGTATGTTACATATAATTGCACTAACACATAATACCCCTTACCACATAGTGGTGTAGGGTATAAATAGTGTGTGATGCTACATCCACGGTTCCTGATTAATCGCCTTGAAATAGATATATATCGATGTAGACTTTAGTGGTGACACTGAAACCGGATGCGGAACAAAATTTATTGTATTTTTTGAAATTTTGCCTTTTTTTTTTATGGCGAAGATCATTTTTTAATGATTTTTGTTAATTTTCTCGTTTAGAGTTAAGCTTGATGATCTGAAATTATTTGCAAGTGAAAAAGGAAAGCCAAGGACTCGAACCCACATAGTCACCAAATTACGTTACCTGGTTTCATTGGTGGTAAAGCAAATCTTCGGACGTATCGACTATGCAATGGCTTCTCTGTCCTAGAACTTATCGTTTTTCAAATGCAAATGTGTTTTTGTACATTAAATGCGGATACTTGGCCACAGAAATGTATTCTTCATGACAAACGCTTTTTGCGCTGACTTTGAAGTTATGAGTTGGCTTTGAACGCTAACACGCCATGACAACATTTTTTGATATGTTTTTCAAGGACGTGGGTTCAAATCCCAGCCGGGCTCAGCCTGTTTTTTATTTTTTGAAATTTTGCCTTTTTTTTTATGGCGAAGATCATTTTTTAATGATTTTTGTTAATTTTCTCGTTTAGAGTTAAGCTTGATGATCTGAAATTATTTGCAAGTGAAAAAGGAAAGCCAAGGACTCGAACCCACATAGTCACCAAATTACGTTACCTGGTTTCATTGGTGGTAAAGCAAATCTTCGGACGTATCGACTATGCAATGGCTTCTCTGTCCTAGAACTTATCGTTTTTCAAATGCAAATGTGTTTTTGTACATTAAATGCGGATACTTGGCCACAGAAATGTATTCTTCATGACAAACGCTTTTTGCGCTGACTTTGAAGTTATGAGTTGGCTTTGAACGCTAACACGCCATGACAACATTTTTTGATATGTTTTTCAAGGACGTGGGTTCAAATCCCAGCCGGGCTCAGCCTGTTTTTTATTTTTTGAAATTTTGCCTTTTTTTTTATGGCGAAGATCATTTTTTAATGATTTTTGTTAATTTTCTCGTTTAGAGTTAAGCTTGATGATCTGAAATTATTTGCAAGTGAAAAAGGAAAGCCAAGGACTCGAACCCACATAGTCACCAAATTACGTTACCTGGTTTCATTGGTGGTAAAGCAAATCTTCGGACGTATCGACTATGCAATGGCTTCTCTGTCCTAGAACTTATCGTTTTTCAAATGCAAATGTGTTTTTGTACATTAAATGCGGATACTTGGCCACAGAAATGTATTCTTCATGACAAACGCTTTTTGCGCTGACTTTGAAGTTATGAGTTGGCTTTGAACGCTAACACGCCATGACAACATTTTTTGATATGTTTTTCAAGGACGTGGGTTCAAATCCCAGCCGGGCTCAGCCTGTTTTTTATTTTTTTTTTTTTTTTTTTTTTTTTTTTTGAAATTTTGCCTTTTTTTTTATGGCGAAGATCATTTTTTAATGATTTTTGTTAATTTTCTCGTTTAGAGTTAAGCTTGATGATCTGAAATTATTTGCAAGTGAAAAAGGAAAGCCAAGGACTCGAACCCACATAGTCACCAAATTACGTTACCTGGTTTCATTGGTGGTAAAGCAAATCTTCGGACGTATCGACTATGCAATGGCTTCTTTTAAAAAATGATCTTCGCCATAAAAAAAAAAGGCAAAATTTCAAAAAATAAAAAACAGGCTGAGCCCGGCTGGGATTTGAACCCACGTCCTTGAAAAACATATCAAAAAATGTTGTCATGGCGTGTTAGCGTTCAAAGCCAACTCATAACTTCAAAGTCAGCGCAAAAAGCGTTTGTCATGAAGAATACATTTCTGTGGCCAAGTATCCGCATTTAATGTACAAAAACACATTTGCATTTGAAAAACGATAAGTTCTAGGACAGAGAAGCCATTGCATAGTCGATACGTCCGAAGATTTGCTTTACCACCAATGAAACCAGGTAACGTAATTTGGTGACTATGTGGGTTCGAGTCCTTGGCTTTCCTTTTTCACTTGCAAATAATTTCAGATCATCAAGCTTAACTCTAAACGAGAAAATTAACAAAAATCATTAAAAAATGATCTTCGCCATAAAAAAAAAAAGGCAAAATTTCAAAAAATAAAAAACAGGCTGAGCCCGGCTGGGATTTGAACCCACGTCCTTGAAAAACATATCAAAAAATGTTGTCATGGCGTGTTAGCGTTCAAAGCCAACTCATAACTTCAAAGTCAGCGCAAAAAGCGTTTGTCATGAAGAATACATTTCTGTGGCCAAGTATCCGCATTTAATGTACAAAAACACATTTGCATTTGAAAAACGATAAGTTCTAGGACAGAGAAGCCATTGCATAGTCGATACGTCCGAAGATTTGCTTTACCACCAATGAAACCAGGTAACGTAATTTGGTGACTATGTGGGTTCGAGTCCTTGGCTTTCCTTTTTCACTTGCAAATAATTTCAGATCATCAAGCTTAACTCTAAACGAGAAAATTAACAAAAATCATTAAAAAATGATCTTCGCCATAAAAAAAAAAGGCAAAATTTCAAAAAATAAAAAACAGGCTGAGCCCGGCTGGGATTTGAACCCACGTCCTTGAAAAACATATCAAAAAATGTTGTCATGGCGTGTTAGCGTTCAAAGCCAACTCATAACTTCAAAGTCAGCGCAAAAAGCGTTTGTCATGAAGAATACATTTCTGTGGCCAAGTATCCGCATTTAATGTACAAAAACACATTTGCATTTGAAAAACGATAAGTTCTAGGACAGAGAAGCCATTGCATAGTCGATACGTCCGAAGATTTGCTTTACCACCAATGAAACCAGGTAACGTAATTTGGTGACTATGTGGGTTCGAGTCCTTGGCTTTCCTTTTTCACTTGCAAATAATTTCAGATCATCAAGCTTAACTCTAAACGAGAAAATTAACAAAAATCATTAAAAAATGATCTTCGCCATAAAAAAAAAAAGGCAAAATTTCAAAAAATAAAAAACAGGCTGAGCCCGGCTGGGATTTGAACCCACGTCCTTGAAAAACATATCAAAAAATGTTGTCATGGCGTGTTAGCGTTCAAAGCCAACTCATAACTTCAAAGTCAGCGCAAAAAGCGTTTGTCATGAAGAATACATTTCTGTGGCCAAGTATCCGCATTTAATGTACAAAAACACATTTGCATTTGAAAAACGATAAGTTCTAGGACAGAGAAGCCATTGCATAGTCGATACGTCCGAAGATTTGCTTTACCACCAATGAAACCAGGTAACGTAATTTGGTGACTATGTGGGTTCGAGTCCTTGGCTTTCCTTTTTCACTTGCAAATAATTTCAGATCATCAAGCTTAACTCTAAACGAGAAAATTAACAAAAATCATTAAAAAATGATCTTCGCCATAAAAAAAAAAAAAAGGCAAAATTTCAAAAAATAAAAAACAGGCTGAGCCCGGCTGGGATTTGAACCCACGTCCTTGAAAAACATATCAAAAAATGTTGTCATGGCGTGTTAGCGTTCAAAGCCAACTCATAACTTCAAAGTCAGCGCAAAAAGCGTTTGTCATGAAGAATACATTTCTGTGGCCAAGTATCCGCATTTAATGTACAAAAACACATTTGCATTTGAAAAACGATAAGTTCTAGGACAGAGAAGCCATTGCATAGTCGATACGTCCGAAGATTTGCTTTACCACCAATGAAACCAGGTAACGTAATTTGGTGACTATGTGGGTTCGAGTCCTTGGCTTTCCTTTTTCACTTGCAAATAATTTCAGATCATCAAGCTTAACTCTAAACGAGAAAATTAACAAAAATCATTAAAAAATGATCTTCGCCATAAAAAAAAAAAAGGCAAAATTTCAAAAAATAAAAAACAGGCTGAGCCCGGCTGGGATTTGAACCCACGTCCTTGAAAAACATATCAAAAAATGTTGTCATGGCGTGTTAGCGTTCAAAGCCAACTCATAACTTCAAAGTCAGCGCAAAAAGCGTTTGTCATGAAGAATACATTTCTGTGGCCAAGTATCCGCATTTAATGTACAAAAACACATTTGCATTTGAAAAACGATAAGTTCTAGGACAGAGAAGCCATTGCATAGTCGATACGTCCGAAGATTTGCTTTACCACCAATGAAACCAGGTAACGTAATTTGGTGACTATGTGGGTTCGAGTCCTTGGCTTTCCTTTTTCACTTGCAAATAATTTCAGATCATCAAGCTTAACTCTAAACGAGAAAATTAACAAAAATTTATTGTACTTTGCGCAAATTAGAGATGTTTTGTAGGTTTTTTAATGCTTATATGCAGCCGATGCTACATCTAAGCGTCCAAGTCATATTTCGAAAAATATATACAAATTAAAAGATATGGTCTTGCTGTACATGAAAATCAGATGCGGACAAAACGATTTTGATAATTACGCGATTTACACATATTTTAATAATGCATTTTCTTGGGAGTTTCAACAAAAATAAAAATAGTACCCCTATAGATTTTTTCCAATATTGCATGTGAAAACTATTATTCAAAACCAAAATTTGTTTTTTGTAACACAAATATGTGCTTATTTTGGCTATAATATCCTGACTACAATCCCGATGATTATAAGTTTGGTCTCATTTTATTCCCCATAGAGTCTTTATTTAAAACTGTTTTTTTTTTTGTTATTTTTGACGGGTAAATGGACTTATATTTTGAAAAAAATCGGATTACATTTAATATTTTGTAAATTTTTTGTAAATTCCGCGAATGCTGAGTAACATTTTACAAATATTATAGAATCTACTTAATGACATCACTTCGTGATAACTTTTTAGTGACTATTGTGCTCAATAAAATAATTAGCGTTTTTATAATATTTTTTTCTTAAAAGCAGTAGTAAAACCGCGATAACATTTGTCAGGGAATTTTTTCTTAACCTATGTACCAAAAATCGTTGATGTAGCGCGAAAAAAATTAAATTTTTTGGAAATGGAATATGAAATAATTGGCAACATTTCCCATATACCCTCTTTAGCCTAAAGGCTGAGGGTATAAATATCACTAGGTGGAAAGTGTGAACCAAATCGGTTGATTCATTCAATTGTTATCCTAAACTTAAGCGTTAAGTGGGTAAATTTTAAAATGCCGTTATTTGTGTTACTTATTAAATAAATAGGTACATAAACCCATTTTTCTTCCGATAGTTTCAACATTAAATGACGAAAATAATGATGTAAAATAACGCTATGCAACACTGAAAATGCAAACAACTTCTAGTATTCATTTTTGAAAGTACATATTTAGACTACAAAAACCCTAGTTAGATTTTGTCCTGTCAGATCCAATTCGGATTTTATGGCCTCATCTAAACCGGGATAAATCTACACTTTTTTGCATTTATCAGGCCTTTATCTCAGAAACGAATAGGAACTTGGCCTTGCTGTCTTTAGCAATATTGTAGCCATAAACCAGTAGAACTTCTCTTTAAAAAAAAAAAAAAAACACATAAGAAAAACTCCATCTAGGGCATCAAAATCTATAAAATATAGAAAATTTTACATAATTGCTGAAATTCTGGTCAGTATCGGCTAAACTATTGGGAGTTGAACCAAATAACCTTTTGCAAAAATCTTCCAAATAAGGTTCTCAACAATTCTTTAGAACATTCTGAAACTCTCAAATGCTTACTTCAGCGGTATTTTGCATCATATCTTCTACAACACGTATTTCAAACACATTTCACACCAACAGTTTTTATCGCATTTCGTATTTCACTACATCAGAGTGAGGCAGAGAACATTTTTGGGTCTCTCTTGTGCTCTCAATGAGCGTAAATTTGTTGTTGTTCACAACGTGTTAGCATCTACACAGGCTGTGAGCGATAACAAATTTACGCTCACTTAGAGCACATGGGCTCTCTTGTGAGTCACAATGCCTCCTCCTGCACTACATCATAGCCGACCAAGAAGAGCGAGCGCTTAAATTATTTATGTGTGGGTAAAATTACACTGACAGAACAGGGTGATGATTTTCATATTGAGTGTGAAATGAAAAATATATTGTTGGCGCGTTCGCTTTGTATGACTTAAATTAAAAATAATATAAATAACTTCATAATTTGAAAAGTATTTTTCTTCATATGTTAATTTTTTTTAAAAGAAAAAACAAATTGTATATAAAAATGATTTTTTAAGACTTTCTAAGCATACATACATTTTTTATTGTTGCATTGCAGACGAGGCATTCTGCGTCATTAAAAATATTAATACAAAACAAAAATCATTTTCAAATTCTTCCCTCCACATATTTGCTGTACAACTGCAAAATCTTTTCTGTGTACCCAAAAATAAACAAATAAAGCGGCATCAACCTGCTTGCATGAAATTCAGTACAAGACTGAAGTAAAAAAAATCAAAACATTTGCTCTCTTACTTTGCGTTCGGGTCGCGTGTGTGTGATTTGCCGAAAAACTTCGTAACCAAATCAATACCCACGAACGGGTTTGCACTACATTATTGACATTCCAAAAGAAAATATTTAGAAACAATTAACGGTTTTGGAGATACGGTGCGAAATGTATAAAAATTGTGGAATTTTTGCATATATTTTGAAATTTGAGGCAATACATGTAGTTTTTTGAGTTCATTATTTCTCCAAATATTTTATTCTTGTCCTTATCTACAAAATTGCTTCAGAAGTCAGAAGAAGATTCACATTGGTTTCAGAGATATAGCCCCGAATTTCTTTAAAAACTCAATATTTAACCATGTTTAGATGGGGCCATAAAATCCAAGCTGGATCTGACACAAAAAAACCCAACTAGGGTTTCCTGTCGTTTGGGTTTTCACTTTCAAAAAATCCTCAGTTCGAATTGTTTGCACAAGATCGCCTTAAAAATGTTGCACAGTGTAATAGTATTTTTGAACAGGGACTTCTCTGACCAAGTGTGGTAATCAATTTGCGATCACAAATCCTTAACATAATCCTTATCTACGATTTGTTTTACTGTCTTTGGAAAACCTTAAGCTAATGAATGAATAGACAACTATAAAAGCTGCAACAGTTGCAGTCAGAACTAATCTTCATCGACTTAAATTTTGTTCTTATTAGATATGATCTTTATACAAAAATTAGGTATTTCACATCCACAGATATCTGAATCAACCTAGAAAAGGGTACTCCCCGTTAAGACATACATACTCGTACCAAATCTTAAACTAACTGAAGTGATGTAAAGTACTTTTACAACCTCGTGTGTGCGTGCATGTATGCAAGTCGAAACCTTAAGTAGGGGAGAGTGAAGTAAGTAATAATAATGAAAGAGAATAAAATAAAACTTAAAGTAGACAACAAAAAAAACTTTGTCATGGGAAAAATGTAAATATTGTATTACTTGTAATTTGTTAGTAGATGTTGTTGTTGCTGCGACTGCGACTGTTGATGAGAATGATGTTGATGTTCGTGATCATATGAGGGTTCCATTTTACGTTGGTCGTTGTTGTCGTAAATTTCGTTGTGGTCTTCGTCACTTTATTTGGCGGCTTTGACTTTGCAACGGTGACTTGAGGAGTAGTACAACAAACAAACAGGTGGTGGTGGCGATGGAAGCAACAAAGTTCGTAGTTGGGGGTAATGGTGCTGGTGGTGGTAGCGGTGCCCTGGCGACGACGATAATAAAATACAACAACAGCAATTTTAAGATCACTTTGAAAACTTTGTGTTTTTAAAAATAAATTTTCTTTGCTAAAATGTGCTTGCTGTTGTTGTTGTGGTGGTGGTAGTTGCCTTTCTTGGTGCTGCTGTTTGTTGTTGTTGTAACTTGCCTGCCTTACTAATGCTAATAATAATGATGTTAATACTGATGATGATGATAGTAATAATAATAATAAAAGCGATGGTGGTATTGCTGCTTCTGGCCAAAGTAGTAGTTGATATTGTAGCTGTTGTTGCTTTAGGGCCAAAAGCATTTTGTTCAATGTTGCATTTTTCCGTTAGATTTTCCCTTCTTCTTCAGCAACAAGTGTTTTGGGTTTCTTTAGTTTTTTTTCTGATTTTTTTTTTCTCACACACTAATACACACCCACTTATTTAGGTATACACGCAAACACTTTTAATGAGATTTCTTAAAATTTGCTTGTCGTTTTCTTTGATATGTTTTTCTTTTTTGTGCTGCTGTTGCACTGTGTTTTCATTTTTTTTTAACTGGAACAACAACAAAATTATAACTTATTTATTTTTCAAGGAACTTTAGATTTTTCTTTCTTTTAAGGGGGGTTTTCTCAGTTATTAAGTATTTTAGGTTTTTTTGTGCAACAATTACGGCCTCAGGCGATGACGAAAATTTGTTTACTAACTGAACCTAGAGCGGTTTGAGTGTTGTACTGTTGGTAATATGGCTGGCTGAGAGCCAGAATATGTGTGTCATGTATTATTTTAAACGGTTTCCTGTGCATGACTAATTCGCTAAATTAAACATTATTTTTGTTTAAATTATATTAACAGAGTTTGCCTTTTGTTTTCCATGGAAATTTGCAATGAAATCTTTGAAATTAAATTTGGTTATTAGTTTTTTTTTTTAATTTCCCACGTCTAAGTACCGAGTTTGTTTCTTAAGTCTTTTGTATTGAAATATGTTATAAAAGTTTAATGGCGCAATAGTTAGGATACCAGCCTTGCGTTGAAGGCCTGACTTCGTGTCCCATTCTCAGCAAAGTGCTAGCCACATTTTCCGAAAATAAAGAATATTGAAAACTTCCCAAAAGTGGTTTGACTTGGCCTACAGGCTTGGCGATATAAAGGGTCCAATATCAATGTTTTTGTTTGTATACCTAATTTTAGCTAAAAATTTGAAAATCCCTGAAATCGGGCGACACTGTTACAGAGGGTATACCACAACATGGGTATGTGTTTGTTTTGGTAAAAATTCATGTAACACCGCGAAATATTCGTCGGAGACCCCCAATGTGGTATACCAATCTTCATATCTCGACGAGATAAAGCGATTTTGAGATGTGTGTCCGTCCGTCAGTCCGTCCGTCCGTCCGTCTGTCCATTATAAATTGTAAACACGCTCCAGGCCGCAATTATGGACCGATCGTCACGAAATTTTGTATGGAGGTCGGGTTCAGATCAGAATATATCCCTATTCTTATTGGTGATGATCGTGAAATATTTAGCGGGTGAAATGGACCAAAAACATAATATTTATCCAATTTTCTAGCGGCTCTGTAGGTCTCAATAATAGTCCGATCAACGCGTAATTTTTAATAAGGTAAGGGTATATCACAAAGGAGAAGCTTGCAATTTGAGATGGCGATCGGATAATATTTAGAGGGTTAAATGGACCAAAACTTTTGTGTGAAAATTGTGCAAATTTTTAATATACAGCTTATATCTTAATTCCTGGAAGTGACATTCCGGACAAGTGAGATATACTAGTAAGTGGAACGCTTGACCTTTCAATTGATGCCAATTATGTTGTTGTGCATGATCAGATAACAGAGTTACAGCCTAATATATTTCGTTATTTGTTTGTAGTGTAATAATAAACTCAATAGAAGTCGCAATTATACATCAATAGTCACGAAATTTTGCACCGGGTAAGAGTATAGGTTGAAAATGATGCCTTCAATTTTAAATGATGATCTGATATTCTTTTGCGGGTGAAATGGACCATTACTTTTGTAGAAAAATACAAAAATTTTATTTTTGGTCGATACATATTTTAATTCCTTGAGGACATATATATTTCGCAAAGTAGCCTACATATGGAAAAAACTACTGACCTTTCCTCTGATGTAAAGTTCAATAAAATGTTTGCTAGATAACGGGCCTACTGCCTAATATATAATGGGTTCTGTGTAGAGAACCACATTTTTATCCCATGCTACTTATTGTCTCTCCAAAAGTTTATGTAACACCACGAAATATTCGTCCTAGACCCCTTATTTGGTAAGCCGAAATTCATATCTCGACGAGATAAAGCGATTTAGCGGTGTGTGTCCGTCCATTAAAAATTGTAAACAAGCTTAAGGCCGCAATTGTGGACCGATTGTAACGAATTTTTTAAGGAGGTTGGGTTCGGGTGAGAATAGAAGTGATTAGTTTTTGGTGATGATCGTGAAATGTTCAGGGATGAAATGGACCAAAAACAAAATTTTAACCAATTTTGTAGGGGCTCTGTAGGTCAAAATAATAACCCGCAAAATTTTAAACAAAGTTAGAGTTTATGATGAAGAAGAAGCGTACAAATCAACTTGAAGATCAGATAATACTTAGCTTGTTAAATGGACAGTAACTTTTGTGTGCAAATGGTAAAAATTTCAATAACGTAGCGGTTAAACAAAGGAAGTAGTAGTACTACATATGTAAGTGGGTTTCATTACATTTTAGTTTGTGTGCACTAAATTTTCCTTTCTTGCTACAAAACTGTCTTTGTCATGCTTGATAACTTTTTGGTTTTGGTCATAAGTATTATACATTACATCTCTGATATTTGATAATTAAATTTTCACAATCATTCTTCAATCAAAAGAAGTTTCGTGGAGAGCGATAGTCCAGGGATAGTGGTATAGGGTATCCCATGGTCGGCTTCGTCCGACTATAGACTTTTCTTACTTGTTGATGTAGAATTTTTTTTATCACGGGGAACCGTATATTCCATATTTTGCTCAAAAATGTGGTATGGGACCATACCAAAACGTGTAGACGTTTTTTTCCACTTTGGCCCCTTAATGCCAAATGACATCTACATACATTAAATCGGGCGTGGACGTATGCCCACAACTTTTGGCGAAGAAATTTCACTACGAACCCTTACTGTAGATAAGTACTTCCAAATACCTGAAATCGATAAAAATCTTCGAAATTACTGAAATCGGGTGGGGTTATACCAAAACAAGCAAAAAAGAATCAGAATGGAATCATCACGAAATTTTGGGGGTTAATAGGGGTCCCATATAGGAAGAAGCCTATTGATTTTGGTAATAGTCGCATATTATTCAGGGGTCGGAATGGGCAAAAAACTTATGTGGAGAACATTCAAAGTTTTATTCATATGCGAATATCTCCGCTTCAGTATCCAAAAAAGAAAGCCCATCAATGGAAAAATATAAGATGAATTGTACTGACGAATATCTAAGCTTTGTTTGGATGCGTTTGAACAACGAAGGCATTCCGAATTGCGTTACCAAAATTGGTGAAATGCTTGTGATGTTGAAAAAGACGACGATTCCAAGGAAAGAGCTCGATATTGAAACTAAACCATTTGAGCTTTAAATTAGTACAAATTCTGACATTGATGGTATAATTTGAGAGTAATCACTAAGGTCTCACTATTTTTATATATTGAATTTTTTAATTTAATGACTATTTGGTGTATTAAAGACATGTTAAATGCTAATCAAGAAGACCAGCAAAGCTCTCAATCAGTACCAAGTAGCTGTCGACAGTAGTCAAATATACAATTAAATATTAATTATTTTGAATTAATTCTCTTTCGAGTTGAGCTTATTAGACCTATTATATACATTGAAAAATTAGGAGTCTACCGAAGTCCCACGCATTCAACCATTACGCTACGACAACTGAGTGTCAAGGTTGCCGGCGTCTTAGCGTTCTGAGCCACCATCAACTTGTCAAAACTTTAGTAGACAATAATTAATGATCAAAAATCTTCTGATATAGGAGAACAATTACTAATGATGTAGGAATAAAACTTACCATAGTATTTGTGAACATTGAAAAATGGGTTTACCAAGCAGGACTATAGGAAAAGTTTGGAGTTTCAATTAACTGAAATAATTTCGCATATGCATTTATCTAATGAAGTGCGATATATATACTAGTTCCCAAGCTTTGCCTTCGTCTGCCACAAAAACAACATTCAATACGCCTGAAGATCGGCTTAACCACCCGTGAAACGTAGCGCAATGGTTGAATGCGTGGGACTTCGGTAGACTCCTAATTTTTCAATTTATATAATAGGCCTAATAAGCTCAACTCGAAAGAGAATTAATTAAAAATCACTATTAATGACCTTCGCTTAATAAGGCAAAAATAAAAAATTAATTATTTTGGTTCAGTTCGCCTTAAGAGTCATTTGGTCTAAAAACCAGGTAGGTGAAAGCTTTAGTATCTCCCTAAAAGAAATGTTCACGAGTGAAATGCTTATGCACAGGGGTAGTGGTGTAGGGTATCACATAGTCGTCCCCGTCCCGACTATAGCCTTTGCTTACTTGTTATGTATGTGTTAATCCCACAAACATAAAAATGCCATTTCGAGAAAACCGCATTTAATACTTTGATCTTACGTAGAAATCACAATTAATTTTTCCTTTCTAAGGCTCATATCTCAGCCAGTTTTTTTATAACATATTCTATTCTACCTGTAGTATAAAAAAGTCAATAAAACAAATTTCGATTTTTTAAATTTGCAAGTGGTTATATCTCCCACGGTGCTGTTGAACCAACTTTAAATGAAAGGAGCTCACATCCGGGAAGTTTTTGCGGATTCTGAAACTACAATATTTATAAATGAAAAAAAAAAAATCAAAAAATCGCCGGATCGCTTTTTAAAAAATCGGGGTCAAAGTTCACATTTTTAGGATTTGTTTACATTTTCACGATATTGCTCGGAAACTGTAAGTCCTATGGATATAAAAGTTTACCGATTTACCGTTTTCAAGCAAATCGTGAATACCTAACAAAAAGCCTAAAAATGTGACCTGAACTTCTATATCTCAAAAATGGTAAAACCTAGGAACAAATCATGACGGTCAATCCTCTAGAGAATTTTCATAGCTACAACAAAATCGCAAAAATCTAAAATAAATCTAAAAATTTGAACATTTTTGAAGGAGGTACGAAAGTGTTGATGTCTGATGGATGAAATATTACGAGAAACAAATTTTGTATCAAATTAGTTGAACTGTTTGAGTGTTGTCCTGCTGGTTGCCGTAGGGGTTTTTACAATTTTCGTGCTATTTTGTAAGGAAGTATAGACTTGTTCCAGGAAAAAAACGTGTACCGTTACAATAGGGGCCGCGAATAAAATCTCTAGCATAAAACTGCTATTTTCAATTTTTTTTTAAATTTTGTGTGGGACCGGAAGGAGTGGACCGATATGACCCATCTTCGAAGTTGATCAAATTCTTGTTTTTTCGTAATATTTATATTTTTTTACATACAAATGAACTTTTTTGTAGAATCTAGTGGTGGCAGCTAGCCTGGCTACGCCCATGGAGCTAAATTCAATTCTGCACCGATTTCGATATAATTTGACACGTTTAATCCTAGACCAAATTCCGTTACATATTCCAAATTTCATCAAAATTAGACATACATATAAAGCGTGTTTGGTGCATCAAATACCTCAAATTTACCAAGCATATGCATATATGGAAGCTATATCCAAATCTGAACTGATTTCGATATAATTTGGCACATTTATTTCTTGACCGAATTCAGTCACACATTCCAAATTTCATCGAAATCGGACACATATAGCGTGTTTGCTGCAGCAAATACCTCAAATCCGCCGAAAATATATATGTGGCTATATCTAAATATGGATCGATTTCTATATAATTTGGCACATTTATTTCAAGACATTTGGCACACTTATTTATAGGCCAAATCCCGTCATACATTCCAAATTTCATTGAAATCGGGCATATATAGCGTGTTTCGTGCACCAAATACCTAGAATCGGCGGAAAATATGTATAGGAGCTATATGCAAATCTGAACCGATTTTCACCAAAAGGAATAGCGTTCTTCCGATGGCTAAAAAATGATATTCCCCAATTTTCAGCTTAATCGGATAATAAATGCGACCTGTACTTTGTGAACGGACGGACGGACATGCATAAATCGACTCAGAAAGTGAATCTATGTATATCCCCAGAAAGAACTATGAGTCTATCTCGTTTCCTTTTGTATGTTACCATACAAATACACAATGACATAATACCCCTTACCACAAGGTACTGTAGGGTATAAAAACCGCGATAACTTTAGTCCGCAACAACCAAAAATAGGCTAGCGTGCGGATTAGTATTGCGGAACTTATTCTTAATCTATCTACCATAAGTCGTTGATGTACCGCGAAAAGAATATGAAATGGAATATGAAAAACTTGGCAACATGATCAAATATACCCTCATTAGCCAAAAAGTTGAGTTATAAAAGGGTGATTACTAAAAAAACCCGGAAATTGGATATATGAATAGCTTGAATAGCCTTTTGCTATATGTTTTGTATTTGACCACTGTCGAAAACCTACCTAGTACATACTGATTTAAAGATCTGACAGTGTTCTCTGAGTAGCAGGTTATATTTTATAAATATACCCAATAGAAGCAGAAATATTTGTCATTAAAATAAAAATGTCAAACTATTAAAATTGGGATAGTTTACCGCCTATCGCAATAACTCTTATATTTGGCCAGCATCGCCAACACATTTGGTATTGATTTAAAGTTCAGACGGTCTAACTTTATTATCATCCCTTAGAATATGGTCAAAAGAAACGAAGATATCCGCCATGGAAATAAAATTCCACAAATTGGAAATTGGTATACTTGAGCGTCTTTTATATCCAGTATTTAACCACTTTGGTAACACAATTGGGATCAATTTAAAGCTTAGACAAGTAAAAAAGTATCAGTCGGCTTTGCCGACAGATTTACACCCACACCATGCGTGGAGTGAAACACTTTTGGGCGTATGAACCGACAAAAAAATGGAGCGGATTAAATATCAAAAATTTGCGGAAATATCGATAGATAGGACTTTTGTACCATACTTGCCTAAAAAAACGTAATATCGCTGTAAACAGGGCCGCTATTAAACCTTCGGTAAAAATTTCCACAGAATCCTCGAACAGACTCTTAACCCATCTCAGACTCTTTGCCCCTGAAAAAGGTTATACTATCGTTTTTGGGGCAGCGAATGCAAGTTGCTTCAACAAAAAACTAATTTATCCGGGAGCAGGTCTCAAAGAGAATTTATCCGAAATGTTGTGTGGGAGTTACCCGAAGGAGTGGACAAATATAGTCCATATTCGAACTTGATCTATATCTTGCAAATATATTATGATGTACAAAGTATGGACCAAATCAATCACTCCCTTCAAGAGTTATCGTGCGCACAATTTTTCCGAAAAATTTTGAACTTTTGCGGGGGAGGTACAGAAGAAGTGAATCAAAATAGCTTTTCTTCGAACTTAAACTAAGTTTAAACAAAAGGCCGAATTTTGGAGCAAATCGGCAGATCCGTTCGAAAATTATCTTGTCCTCCAACCACTACACACGCTGTCATAGGGGTTTTTTGCACCTTTCAGGCTATTTTCTCCGGAAGTATGGACCCTGATGAAACTTATACCGTCGTATAGAAGGGAGTGAATACAAGTTGTTACAACAAAAACCAAAGCGATCCGAGAGCAGCTCCTAAACTGAAATTTTGTGTGGGAGGTCCACTCCGATTGAGTCCATATTGGAACCTTATCTAAGTCTGGTAGAAATTTCACGATTTGCAAAATATGGATATGGACGGTTAATCCGTCCAAGAGTTATCGTGCGCACAAAATGTCCGAACATTTTCAAACTTTTGTGGGAGAGGTACCCGAAGGGGTGGACCGATATCGCCCATCTTCGAACATAAACTATGTTTGGAAATATTACGAAGGCCAAATTTTGGTCCGAATCGGTTAATCCGTTCGAGAGTTATCATGCGCTCCAGCCAGCAGGACAGACAGACAGACGGACGGACATGGCTAGATCGACTCCGAATTGTCTGAAACACATTTCGTCCAAACATACTTGGGGCCTAAAACCATTAGCCTAAAGGCTGAGGGTATAACAATCTTCTTTAACTATGGACACTTTTCTTGAAATGTCCCCAACCAAATCAGGGATATTCGTTATTACAATTCAAAACTAAAAATTTAAAAATGGGATGTATTACCGACGTTTGCAATACCTTCATTACAAAGGTGAAAGTTTCTACTTTTGGAATATCACCAACCTAAAAATGAACAAGTGAGCAAAGGCTATAGTCGGGACGGGGCCAACCATGTGATACCCTACACCACTACCCCTGTGCGTAAGCTTTTCACTGGTAAACATTTATTTTAGGGAATATAATCCGACTACCACCAAACATAATATGCCCCTTTCTCTCTGGGACCCCCATAAGCAACCAAAATTTCGTGACCATCCGATCAAAATTACGACTTGTAGCGTGATTGCAAAAAAATGGAAGAATTGGATGCACTACCGACTCTTGTGGTATCTCCCTTGTTTGACCACCTTCGCCAACCTACTTTACACCAATGTAAAGGTAATATTTTCTTCTTCCATTGACAGGCTTTGCCGTTGGAATACCCGTACTTGAAGCCGATATATTCACAAAGAATAAAACTTTGAAATTGTCTCCATATGAGTTTTTCAAATGCAAAAAATGGTCGTCGTTGGGAGCACGCCACGTCCACATCTTCCAATTTTATGACTTAATTGCATTCCTTAGTTCCAATATGTTTACTATCGCATCCCATACAGAAATTAACAGTCGGTGACGAGAAAAAATTGAGGTGTTGGCAGGGAAAATCGATTCCTGAATCACTGTGCCACGGTGCACTTTTTTCAGTCCATACTTCTAGATAAATTTCCCAAAAGCTCTAATAACCCTGCCGATAATAACTCAAATGACTAATGAGCACGAAAACTCACGAATTCCAAACATATATCAAGTTCCAAGCTGAATTGCCCTCTCTCACAAATGTTCAACAGTTTTGTTTAATTGCAGTTTGCAAATTTTTACCGAAAGTACTTCCTCCTGACATAATGATCCAAAAGCTCTAAAAAATCCACGATGACCAACTAAAGTGTTTGATGGGCACGATAACTATCGAAAAGGGAGGTTGACATTAGTTCAACTTGTGCGCATAGTAATATTTCTTTCGATGGAATCCCTCTAGTACCTCCTACCCAAAGTTTCAAAATTGTTCGCAAATTAGAGTTGTTAAATCAAGTGAACTAGTTCAGTGCAATAGTTTGTTTGTGGATGAGTTATTTCATAAAAAAACAAATGGATGAAATAACTCATACGCAGTTCGTTCAAACAAACGACCGATGTCCACTGAACAGTATAGTGAACCAGGTCGTTCAAACGAACTAGATTTTAACGACTCTATCGCAAATGTGCAGTTTACGGTTTAACAAGTGGTTTACGCGGCTCATATCACGACTGCATAATTTTATCAGGGGTAAGTTCATACTGATTAAAATAAAACCATACGGCCACAGACTATAGCTCTTAAAGTTAGTCCTCGATTTTGACCAATCTTTGCATATCGTAATCGTTCTTCCCAACATAATTCGAGAATGAGCTACATTGGTCCACTTCTCCCTTTCCCAACAAATTTTCAAACACTTAGGCTTTAGAACAGGTTCGCGGATAAATTTTAAAATTTATTTTGGATATTTTTTAATTAATTTCTCGTTGGAATCGAGCTTAATGACCGTTTAATTTTTGCATTTATTTTTTATCCTACCGCAAATCCGGCTGATTCGTTTTTGCTTGTCTTTACTTTTATTTATCTACAGTCATTGAAAAATCTACTTTAAAGCCTATAAATTTCATGAAAATCCCTGGTGTGGGATGATATGCCACCTCTTTTTATCTTTTTTTTCAAAACGGCATAAAATGACACCACTTTCAAAAAAAGTTCTATATGCCTGAATTACTGAGGATATCTAACCAATATTAAACTGAAGAGTTTAAGCAGTTTTCAATATCGGATACTGTCGATATTGTCTGGTCGGATATTCCAATCCTCGACCTTTTACGTACAAATTTAATTATTTATATGTTTGGCCGACAAATAATGGCGCCGTCAAATATTTCATTGGAATGTCATATCGATTCAAATATAGTTGAATATTATCCCTGAATATTTGATTTTCTTTTGGGTTGTTTTGTTAGAAACAAAAGACTTAAGACACAAACATAATCTATAAACTATCCATCTTGTAATGTTTGTTTCTTAAGTCTATCATTGTTCGGATATACTGTAACCGACAAGCAAGGTTCATTCACAGGATTTGTCATTGCCTAAAGCCGTAATTATTTGTTATTTGCAATTTCATATTCTTACATTTTGATTTTTCATTAGTTATCGATTTTTAATTTTTCAAAGTATCACTACTTTAATCGATTATCACTACCAATCACTGTGTACTTTAGAGTATTATTTTTCAAGTTGACTTTTATGTTGTTGTTTATTTTTTTAATTATTTACACATATTTCTTTCACACATTTACACTTTTTCTGAACTTTCCATTTAACGATAAACTTTTATCACTTTTTTTTGCAAAGAATCTTCTTCAAATTTCCTTTGTTGAGTTGTTGTTATTTCTCTTCTTTACTTTTTTATTCGTGTCAGGCAATTTAATTTGCAAAGCAATTTGCGTTAAGAAAACAATCTCATCTGATCTTTAATTTTCCTTTAATTTGAATACTTTATTGCCATTTGGATGAAATTTTCGAAATCACTTTTTGGGTGGCACAACAACGACTACGAAGACGACGACAACGACACTGGAAGACAAACAAACCGACAATGCACCACAATGTTAGCGAATGAGTGAACGAAACGAACGATCGATTGAAGTATACAATGATGGAGATACAAAAACAACAACTTAAAACAAACTTCAAAAAAGTCAAGCAATCGGGGCAGACGCGACTTTAAGAAACGCGTTTTCAGATTGCGGAACGTCTTGCACAGACTTAATGAACGTATCTGGTGCTTAAAATCAAGGGCTCTGCAATTTACATGCCTTCTTGTTGGTGATGTTTGGCGATGGTGGTGGTTGGTGTTGCTGGTCGCTTGTCTTGCTGCTGACAATGTTGTTGTTGTGATGGTGGTTGTTGTTTTTCGGTGCAGCTAAAGCAATCAAATCCAACAAGCCAGCCCAGGCCAAGTCGCGCCAGCCAGCACGAGTATCTCTGTACTCTTGGGAAAAAAAGTACACAACACTAACTTGGCATGAAAATAAAAACAACAACAGCAACACAGATCCGCAACACTTTGAATTTTTATTTTAATTTTATCTCCTTTGGTCTTAAAGGGGCACCAAATGTCTTAAAGAAAAAAAAACACACACACTAGAAGTTGTTGTTGTTATTGTAATTTTTCCAGGCTCCTCCACTTTGTTCTAATGGTGTTGGTGGTTGTTTTTGTTTTCGTTGCACAAATATACGAAATCCCAATCACTTGAGTTTTGAGAAAATGTAAATATTTTCGAAATTTTAGCACTCATCCGTCTCAATGTTCTAAACACGACCGTTCGACCGTACCGTCATTGTATAACAGAGAGTCGGTCATCTCAATTTGGTTAGCTTGACTTAACTGAACCACAGAGGTCGAACGATCAAACAAACGATCGACCAACCCCATGCTCAAACATTCATTGCATGGCGCACACATGCACACACACACAAGTGTGGCCCAAGAGTAGCTCACAAGTGTTTGGAGGCCAAAAACACTAAACTGAATTCTCTCTCAGTCTTAGTCGCTCTTTAGTCACTATTTATTCGAATCTCAAATTGAAAACTTTGTTGCAGGTTAGGGTTGCCATAAGATGATTTCAAATTTGATCATACCAAATTTACAAACTCGTGGAAGTTTTAATCGTTGGGTCGTTATCAGTACGAGCCCCATATGAATTGAGGTGGCTGCATTGTCCGGATCTTAACTGGACTAAAACCACCCGTGTTTGCCTTGGCAGCTGGTGTTTTTCTGCTGTAGTGGATGGGGGTGGTCTCCAAGTACGGCATTCACACTGTATCTCCGTTCTCCCGGAGCGATTGCTTTGGTGTGAATGTTATCCTAGCCGGCCTGATAGACCCGTTGGTCTCGAGGTTCTCGTTTGAACCTTGGACCTCTTTCTCTCTAGATCATGAAGATCTCTCCTGACGTGACTGGGTGGGGAAAGCCTGTCCACTAAATCGTGACAGGGTGCTCACATGTACCATTTTTATTTCTGTGCAACTGAAACATTTTGACGAACTTTAAAAACTACAAAGCATCTGACGATTCGGAAGTCGGCCATGTTTGTATTTGTATTGGATTTTCTGTGTTGGGAGCAGCATATCCCGGAATGGCTCCTCCGGGACGGAGGAAACCCCAGGACCAATTTGTATGTGCTCAGTTTGTCACAACCGCACCCACCACACTCAAATTTCGGTGAGATACAATAGAAGGCGGGAGTGGGTGCATACGCGACTCCCCCAACAGCAGCTGTACACGCAGCTCTTAACAGCAGCCGTTGTTGTTATAATTCCTGAAAATGCATCCTTTTTGCAATTTTATTTCAATGGACTCCGAAGTAAGATCGGGGAAATCGTGGATTTCATGAGTCGAAAGAATATCATGGTCGCGGCGGTCCAAGAAATCAAGCTAAATAACAACTGCAGGTTGCAGCATTGTAATGGTTACAACGTACTGAGGAAAGGTCGCACCAGAACTGGAGGTGGGGGATTAACTTTCCTATTGCACTGGTCTGTTCAATACAGACCTATCTCACTTGAGCATGGCTCTAATCCAGTTGTGGAACTGCCGATGTAGGGTTGCTTAACGTATACATCCCGCAGATAAATAGCTGTACTCCAGGTTATATGCCCAACATTAGCCCGTTTTTGGAAAGTCATAACCGTCTGGTCTTGGGGGACTTTAATGTTCATCGTAGTTTATGGCATTTGGTTCTCGGAAGCGAGTGTTAGCTGCACAGATTGATAGCTCTACGTTTTGAATGGAAAATGCGGACGCACCTACCAGAATTAGCGGCGAGTTTCAAAGTTAGCCAGATATAACCAACGTGTCACCTGGTCTGAGAAATGAAGTCACCTGACAACTCGTCGCTACTCTTGGTTCAGACCATCTCTCTATAATTACCTCCATTAGTAGATTGCGCGATTTCATATTTGGTCCGAGAGTTAACTAATCAGTGGGACATCCACCATCTATCGCAGCTGAGCAGCGTCAGCGTGATGCATTTTCGGATCTGGACAACAACAAGCTGTGTTAGATGCTGCGTTTGTTGTTGTTGGGGAGACTGCAGGGGTCTCTCGTATTCTGACTACGAAGTTGGAGACAAACTGGGAGATGATCTGGCGCAGCAAGCAGTTCTTATCGCAGTAGACTTGGAGGTGACTAAGTGCACCACTCCATACATCCTTCAACATCCCACCGATGTTGACATATGATAAATGCGGACCTGGCAAACGGTGTAGACCCATGGGCCGGTTTTCTTCTCCATGCCAACACGGACCAAAAGAGCTCGGAGCAGACATTCCGGTATATATTCATGCTCCATGGTGAAAAAATATACGACCACAAACGCATTATTGTTGAGGTGATGGCCCCTGGTCGAATATTTCTCTTAGTCAATCTGGTGCATAGACCCGCTGTCGATCAGATTAATCTGCACGATACATAGTTCTTGCGGGTTCGTTTCCTCTTATTGAAAACTGTGAGGCAGAATAAGACGAAAATGAAGCTACTTTTCTGAATTTTATCTCAGAGATGGAGACAACAGTAAACTTAGCCTCTTCCCAAAGTTCCCCAAGGCCATTGACAGCTTGAACATGGAAATGACGTTTCGAGTAGCAACCACTAGCCCGGAATGTCATAAGGTTTTAAGCATCCTTGCCCATAATGTTTAGAGGTCACTTTTCCTGAGGAGATGCTAGCCTCCTTAGTACTGAACTTTTTCAACTGGGCTTTCTGATCAAGGACGTCTGAGTAGGAAGTCGATGGGACTATCTGAGAAACCGTCGTCTTCACGGGCGAGGCTGTGGGCATGACTTCACAGGATGTGATGTCTGTGGACGTGTCGCGTCGGGTTTAGAATCTGACCCATTTGTTAACATTTTTCGGATCTTCTCGGTTTTGGAGCAAATTCCTTGGTCTTCTTCCTACTTTTCGGATTTGTGTTCGACTTTGGGACAGAAACAAACTACACCACTTTGTTTGAGGCCGATTTCACTCCTGTCGCCAGTAGAAAAGATTCTAGAGAGTTCTAAAGGTATAAACGAGAACCTGCCTTTCTGGCAGGCTTGGAGATACAGTGTAAATGGCGAACTTGGGGACCACCCCCATCCATCGCAACGAAAGAACACCGGCTGTCAAGGCAAAAACGAGAGATTTTAGTCCATTTCGTATTGGGCCCGTATCGATGTCAAGATACCCAACACATGCCCGGCATGTGGATTGGAACCACAAGACTCGTTTCATTTGTTTAGCTACCCAGCTAAGCCCGCTCACCTGTCTCTTGATTCTTAATGGACGCAACCAGTCCAGGTTGCAGACTTTTTGAGTCTGGATACAGAGGAATCAGATCCTGATAACTGAAATAATACACCAACAAATAATACATCTTTGCTACAACAACAACAAAGGATCTTCGAATAGACCTTAAACTGCACTCAAAGAAAAATGTTGAGCTTATGTGAGGAAGGTAACCTAAGGAGTTTACCGATATGGCCCACATTCGAACATAAATTAAGTTTGAACAACATATTACGAGATCCAAAGTTTGGACCAAATCGATTGCTCCATTCATTCGTAGGGGTTATTACAGCTTTAGGTCAATTTTTTCAGGACATGAGGACAATCGGCTGCAAAACAACCGAAACGATCCGAGAGGTGCCCTTAAACTATACTTGTGCGAAAAAAAATGTTGGCATTTTGTGTGGGAGGTACCCGAAATAGTGGATCTATATTATCCATATTCTGACCTGAACTATGTATGGGAGGAATATTTCGGGAAACAAATTTTGGGACCAAATCGGTAATCCGCTCAAGAATTATCGTGAACATCATTTTAGCTAAAAATGTTGAACTTTTGTGGGAGAGGAACGGAAATAAGTGGAACAATATAACCCATCTTCGAACTTGAACTATATTTGAACAAAATATTACGATTAATCTGTTCGAGAGTTTTCATGTGCTCCAGCCATTCAGACTGACGGATCGACTCTAAATTGTCTGAAACGCATTTCGTCCAAACTTACTTGAGGTCTAAAACTATTATTTCGGTAAGGCTTAGTTTGGTCGTACTAATGTGTATATACACTCGTTAGTCTGAAGGCTGAGGGTATAACAAGACCACAGGCATTACAGCAATGCCATCAATTATATTTTCTCATGGCAACCCTCAACATTGCTATTTTCCCACAGATTGCATTCATATTCACGTTGTTCACAAAATTTAAAAGTCTGCTCTTTTTCTCTCCAACTTTGCAGCTTGCAATATTACTTTTGAGGGCACTCTTTCTCACTGACCTCTCTCTCCCATTCGTTTTATAATTCTCTCACATTTTACATTTAACTCTTCAACTTTTACAAAAATCTCCATAAAACATTAAGAATCCCCCACAACTGAAGATCATTAAAGCGTGACTGACAGTAACTTTTTTCCTGTTCATGTGTTGTACGAGTATGTAGTTAGTTTGCAGTTTTCCAAAAGGGAAATCCGTTGTTACAATATTTTCAACAGCAACAACAACTTGCCTACAAAAATAGCAAATGAATTGAAACAATAAACTATTCTGTGCGTATGCAACCCCCCGCTTCCGAATGGGGAGCATACCAGAATCACATGGAGGCAAGTAGAAGCCAGGCATCGTTCAATATTGAAATTAAATTTTAAAAAAATCTCAGTAATGTCTATCGGTGAGAATGTCTGAGCGTTTGGGGAATTTGTGGATGTGTTAATAGTTTTACATGGCAAACAATTTTGCATTACAATTAAAGCCATTAATTAATGACAACAAAAATTAATTATTTGTTGTTAGGAAATAACAACAAAAAGATTCAAATGCAATAAGTGTTTTTTATAATATGTGTGTGTTGAGTATGTTTTTGTAAATTATGCTAATTGAATGGGAAATAATAATAAATTTAAATTTACATCTAGCTAATAGTTGAACGTGGTTAGTGGCACCTTGTTGACAGACATTTTTTAAAAGTATTATAAACAAGTGAAATTTTACTATCAAATTTCGAATGACTACTAGCGAAGATTTGTCCATATTGAAATAAACAAATTACTTACAACAATTTTATTTTTCGCTTTATTTCGAAACTGTTGAACTTTTGTGCCGAGGTAAATAAAGTTATTCACTACTTAAAATTTATATTTTTCGACACCAACAGTTGGCCCGAGTCCACAGGACGATTTACATAAACTTGGTCTTATTGCCGTTTACTGTTAGACCCACATTAGCAGACTCTTTTTATTTTTTCCAAAGGTGGCTGTTACTCCGGGTTTTGATCGGCATATGATGTCGATGTCATCTGCATACATCAGTAACATTATATCTTTATTGTATATAGTGTTGTTTTGATCATTTGTATACCCTCAGCCTTAAGGTTAAACAGGGTATATACACTTGGGCTACCCAAAAAATGACAACATTGACAACGCCTTCCCATAATTTTATTTACATTTGATCCAAAAACTTAATATATGAAATTTTATGGCGATCGGTTGACGTTATCCCTTGCTACCAGAAGGGTCTTTGTTTCCATAGCAATTTGTATGGGACCACAGGTCAATTTTCACGAAAATGCTCTAAAGGCTGCATTTATGGTCCAATCGATGAAAAGCTCTACGAGTTCATTGTTGTGGCTAAAAAACGATTTCTAAAAAAAATATATGATGGTCGGTTAACAGTAACCCGTGCCCCCAGACCGATCTTTATTTCCGTAGTACTTTGTACGGGCGCCAAAGGCGAATTTTCAGGAAATCAGTTCAATGTTGTGGGACTAATAAAAATGGATTTCGTCCAACATACTGGGGTCTAGTTTTCACGATTTTCGTTTCAGACAATGTGTAGGCGATTTAGCCATGTTCGTCCATATGTCTGTCTGACTCGCTGGAGCGTACGATAACTTTCGAACGGATCAACTGATTCGGTCCAAAATTTGACTCTCGTAACATTTTCTTCAAACTTATATAAAGTTCGAAGATGGGTTATATCGGGCCGCACATCGTAATATTTCTACCAGACATAGATCAGGTTCGATAATTGACTATGTTCGCTCCTCGAATCGATCCGACATCTAACACACTGGACGATTGTCTTCCCTCTATCACAACATGATCAATCTGGTTTGTATGCGTCGTGGTGTTTAATGTGGGTACCTGCCATGCGGCCTTTCCCACAGTGCTCTTAACACCGGGTGAATACAATGCGTCTACCAACGCCCCCCCACAGAAATTACGAGTATGTACCAATTTGCTCACATGTATTTGGACGTGATCGCCTCCTTGGTTACGAGCGGAGCCTATCTAAACTCCTGCCTTTCTTTGGGTCAGGCACCCGGTTGAAGAGCAACTCCTCATTCGACCCGAAACTTTCCCCGCGATTTAGGTCTTAACCACACATGGGGGCCAACACCAACTGCCAGGCCATACGAGATACCCATATTGACTAAATCTCTAATGTCATCATAGTACCGGCATTCCGTCAGTATATGCCGCCAGTCTTCAGTCATAACACACCCACATTAATTAGTTCCGGACAGGCCTCTTGCATATAAAAATGTATTTAGAGAGCCATGCCCCATCAGTAAGAATCCCAGACTCATGCTAAAGCCGAAGTCTGGGCGGTCCAGTACGAACGTAGCGCCACGAATAAATTCGTACGTCACCCTCCCTTTGTCACTGTTCTTCCTCCTAGTCCGCCACCTAACAGCAGCACCCCATCCACCAGATCAGAAGGCCCGAGCCAATCATCCTCAGACAGTTGCAAGCCACGCTTCAGCTTGTACAGAATAGTCCTACATCTCGCTTCCAGGTCAAAGAGCAGGGCGCCAAGTAGCACCTGCATTGCGTCCGTAGACACAGTGCGACACACTGGCAGACATGATAACATGACCACTCTTTGACACGACAAGAGCTTCCTACGCCCAACAGCAACACAGACAACAAAGAGTCCACCATATATGGTGCGCACAGAACGTCTGCTCAAACCCCAGTCGTTCCGCAAGACCCTTCTAACCATACCAGCTACAGCAGTTAACTTGTCATTCTTTCGGTCATTGCTATCCCAAGGTACTTAACTTGCTGGACATATCGTATGAACACGGGGAGGTCGACTGTGCGCTAATCTGCCTTTCAGCAGCATTAGCTCAGTCCTCTCCTTAGACACCTCAACACCCACTCAGTGACTCCAGACCCCCACGATGACCATAGCCTCCTCAGCACGACGTTCCAGTTCGACACGTGTCTCACCTTCGATCATGATTAGGAGATCATCTGCATACGCACAGATATTGAAAGTGGTCGCTAACTCCCGCAGCAAAGAATCCATCATGACGTTCCAAATAAATGGACCACAGATAGACCCCTGAGGGCAGCCTCGCTCCACATCTGTCCAGACCGTCTCATTGGCTCCCACGACACAAGCCCTACGTCCACTGAAATAGCTCGACCAGAGAACAAACTCCCGACACCCGACCTCAGACAGCTTAGCGAGCACGCTATCCCACGAAAGGAAGTCAAATGCGCCCTTAAAGTCAACAAATATGCCCAAGACATATTTGGCTCAGACTGCTCTGCACATGCATCCACGCGTCCACTGTACATCTACCCTCGACAAAGCCGAACTGATGCGGTGAAGGACTCACGCCGCGGCACCATAATCCTCTCCAGCACATTTCCAAGCACTGGGAGAAGGCTTATGCCCCGATACGATCGAGGATTACTCCTTATCCGATCAGGCGACTTGAGGAGTACCACGACGAGCTTCCTTCCACGCACGCGGGAAGTACCCCTGGTTAATGCAACCACCAAGAACGTACTCAATATACTCAAACATGACCTTCCAGATGGCTTTATACATCCTTCCGGTCATACCGTCGATACCTGGCGATTTTCTACTTCTAATCCGGCAGATACTGTCCGCAACTTCATTACGCTCCAAGTCCGGAGGTTCACCCAACTCACACACAAGCGGGGGAGGTGAATGAGTCTCCGACCTTGGGAAGATAGACCCCAGCAAAATCCCTACGTTTCCCGCCCAGGTCAACATGACGCTTAGACCCACCGTGTCGGCCCACACGGTAAACCTTTCCCCAGGGATCATCCCTGTTGTCCTGTATAAATCTCCTCCAATCGTCTTCTTTACTCCTAGATAGCTCGACCTTGTACGTCCTAAGAGCAGCAAGGAACTCAGCTTTACGCTGAGCCAGATCTTCCGCATTGGTTCGTCCTGACCTTTGGAAAAGCTTTCTCAGGCGCACATCTCCCCTCCGCAGCAGACCCAGCGCACGGGTCCACCATTTGACCTTACTTAGTTCACCTTTCAGAGTCTGCCAAGGAGTACGTCATTGACGCTTCTCATCCACTCATTCAACTTGCTGACCTGGTCATCTAACGTCAGTGCCATGAAGTCCGCAAATGGCATAGCTAACTCCCTGACACAGTTCGCATAATGTTACCAGTTCACGTCTCTTTCCATCCAACCCCGGACACGCTCAGTCGCCCGCGTCCGTCCCCTTGGTGTGACCATAATCTCAATGAGCCTATGATCACTAATATCCCAGTCTTCACTAATCTGCCAACAAAACTGGCAAGCCGTCATTGCTGCCCCATTTGCAACTGTCACGTCAATGTCGCTTACACCGGATGGACCATCAAAGGTATACAGATCCGAGGGCTCATTTAAGACCACCAGGCCCCTCGCTAACACCCATTCACTTAGCAACTCTCCTCTTGTGCGGTTCTGATGGCCAGATGTATGACAGGTCATCTGCGAGAACCACGAAGAGGAGGTTGCATTAACGTCTAAACTGAGGATTAGCGGACAACTACTCTCAAGGAGTAGTACCGCATCCATATACCCAAGATAAGGCTCCAGGGGCAAGCTAAATCTACAATCTGATTTCTTGTTTTCTCATCTGGGGATATCTTTGGTCTTGTGTATGTCGAGTTTTTGGAATCTGGTGCTGTTCACTACCATGTTTTTGCCCGCTGTAAAATCAATCAGCCTCATTCCGTTGTCAGATGTTACTTCATGAAGGCTGTACTTGCCGACCGTAGAATTAAAGATATTTTTCTCCCAACTTTAGCATTAAAATCTTCTCTAGGCGTTCGTAGAATATAGCATTGTTCTGTTCGTCTTTCTTTACGGTCGGGGCATGGGCTCAGGTGCGACTGATCTTAAAGAACTTTTATACGGATTGTGACAATTCTCTCATCAACCGGAGTGAAGCTGTTGACCAGGTTTTTAAGCCAAAACATAGCTTATGTTTTGTTTATGATCATTACGTCTGTCCGATTTCACCGAAATTCCTCTAAGGCGATAACATCAGCTTTGTACTTTTCAAGTACATCCGCCGGTGCGCAAACTATACCTACTCTGTAAAGAGTCCGAACATTCCAGGAGCAGATTCGCAGATCATGTCCCTTAAAACTTTTGCAGGGGTCGTCAAATCTAGAGGGGATTGTTTTCCTTCTTATTCTTTGTTTTTTGTAGTGTGTATTACTAGCCAACGTCCATCCCAATTTTTTATAGTTTTTATGGGCGAACGGGGAGTTCAGTATGCACTTGAGATAAAAGAAGGACCGAAATAAATCCTGTCCTTTTTAAGATAATGCTGGTCAAGACCGTTGCTTGGTTTAATTCATCCCCTACTCGGCATTATACTGATCCGCCAGCTAAAGAAAAAAAAAACAACGAGGGACTTGTCAAGTGAAGTATGATAACACTGAGCACATACAAGTATTCCATTGAGAAGAGATGAATTGAGTCATCCACAGGATGTTCATATCGCTGTATGCCCAATCTTCCCCTATGGAGTTCTGATGTGGTGGAATTCTTTGAAAACTACATCGTTTTTAGCAAAATTAACCGACGTTGAAGCAGCGTTGTCAATTATAATTACTGTTGCTGCAAGAGTACTCCACAGGCTCCACTAAATGTATTACTGGATATAAATTTATTAGATACCATAGTGCAGGAACTGTCATCCAAGAATGCAATTTGCTTCAAAGAGATGTAGCACCGCTACACAATTTAGCTGGGGGAGAACAACAAATGTCCATTTACCTAGCAGAGGAAACTAGAACAGTTATAGGACTGTAATTAATCCTACACGCATTAACAAAAAATATTTTGAAAAAATAACCCTCAATAATATTCGTTTTCAGAACATTCATTACAACGGCTTTCTTATAGAAGCAATTTTTTTCGTTTAGTTTATCTAAGGACTGGTATTAATTCTACGAAGCCTTCAACAATGTATCATTAGACACCATGTGTTCTTAAACTAGATTTTTAAGCAGATATAAAATTCATCGCAAGTAAACCGATCCTAAATAATTTCTCCATTACAACGTTTAATATTCCTTCCTTCATATTCCCCCAAAAAACGTGAATTTTTAATAGGGATTACCAGCTTAATTTTATATGTAGATGTTATCTCCCTCATTAACACTCTCACTTGGCGTATTCCCAATTAAATGCAAGCCTCGTACCACTATCTCTCACACCATCTCAGAGAAAATCAAAACCCAAAGTCATTTCTCATTTCAATTTTAATACTCATAAAATCGGGAACCAATAGAGTCCCAACTTTTATCACATTGACACATTGTGTGTTGAAAAGAGTCACAAAACTAGGTGTGCCTACCTCCATCTATGCCCCCCAACTACCTCATCAATAAAAGAACAACAACAAAAACAGCAATATACTGCATTGAGCGAGAAACAAGTTACACCTCTTCAAGTTCCCCCTCTTCTATTATAAAGAAGAACGGGTTACTGTGCATATACCTACACTCACACTTGTAGTATAGACCAACATCTCCAATTGGTTGGAGCCATGACCACATACTTATATACACACTCACATTTTAAGTGGCGGCCAAACATTTTAAATGTAGTGGTTTATCATGAATATTCATAACGTTATTTTATTGTTGCTTTGCATTTTTTGGAGTGCTGGAGCACCACACCTATACAAGGCTGTTACACAATGCAGTAAATCGGTTTGTATGGAAAACATTTTATATTGAATGCTGCAATTTTTGTTTGTTTGAAAATCAGGATCAAATGCATTTCAGTATGAAACAGAATTTGAATGTAAATTTAAGACAAAAATTTCGAGCTAGAGTCAATGTCAAATCCCTTTTTTCAAAATTCGGATTTTTGAACATGAACTTTATGATCAAACCCAAAAAAAAATCTTGCCAAATAAAGCTACCCAAGTATCAGCCGGTAGCATCCTTACTTACTTACTTAGCTGGCCCATTACAGAACATCTGTTCCATAGACCGAACTAAGAAAAGATCTAAAATTCTCTCTATTTGTTGCTTCGCACTCTGGAATACCGCGCCCTTTCATCTAATCATCCACTTGTTTGCGCCATCTATTCCTTGGCCTGCCAATTCTGCGTACACCGCCAAGCGGTCCGTATTTATACGCCTTTTTAGCGGGTTCATCATCGCTCATTCTTATGATATGGCCTAGCCAACGCAATCGCTGCATCTCGATACGTTTAACAATATTGATGTCGTTGTATAGCAGATACAGCTCGTGGTTCATGCGACGTCGATATTCACCGTCAAAGCAGATTGGTCCGTAGATCTTTCGAAGAATTTTTCTCTCAAACACACCAAGCACTGCCATGTCTGCTTGCGCAAGTACCCAGGCTTCGGAGCCATACATCAGCACGGGTAGTATCAGTGTTTTGTATAGCGTTATTTTTGTTTGACGAGATGTGGCTTTGTTTTTAAACTGCTTTTTTAAACCAAAGTAGAATCTGTTGGCCAATACAATTCTTCTTTTTATTTCACAACTGATGTCGTTTGTTGTGTTTACGGAGGTGCCGAGGTAGACGAAGTCTTTTACTACCTTAATATTATAGGAACCAACTTCCACAGTCGGTCCGAGCTCAATGGACGCATTGCGCGTCGACACCATCAACTTGGTCTTCTCACCGTTTACCGCCAGACCCACTTTAGCAGATTCTCCTTCGACCTTCATAAAGGTATCAGTTACTTCTTTTACTGATCGGCCCATGATGTCTATATCATCAGCATAAGCAAGTAACATGTGACTATTGGTGTAGATTGTACCACTTCTTTTGACATTTGCCTCTCGTATAACCTTTTCCAGCAGGATGTTGAAGAGATCACACAAAAGGCTGTCTCCTTCTCTGAAACCTCTTTTGGTATCAAACAATTGAGCTAGTTGAGTGGAATTCGCTGTGGCTATCTGTTGTGATTGCACCTTACCAATGTCTAACTTTCGTGTTGTGTCTGTTCGTACTTTGTTTGCTACGTTTAAACGGGTGCGTACCTTTGCTGCAACAAGGTAGTGGTCCGAATCAATGTTTGCGCCTCGGAACGATCGTACATCCAACACGCTCGATGAATGTCTTCCATCTATCACAACATGATCAATTTGATTTCTTGTTTTCTGATCTGGAGACAGCCAGGTGCACTTATGAATATCGAGATGATTAAATCTGGTACTGCTAACTACCAGCTGCAAAGTCTAGTCTAGCCTCATACCATTGTCAGATGTTTCACTGTGGAGACTGAATTTCCCGACTGTTGGGCCAAAGATATTCTCCTTTCCAAGTTTGGCATTAAAATCGCCTAGAATGATTTTAATGTGATGGGCAGGACAACGGTCATATATTTCTTCTAAGCGCTCGTAAAATATATCTTTGGTCTGCTCGTCCTTTTCTTCAGTGGGAGCATGAGCGCAAATAAAGCTGATGTTGAAGAATTTAGCTTTTATTCGAATTGCAGCAAGTCTTTCATTCACTGGGGTGAAGCTGGAGACCAGATGTTTTAGTCTCCGACTAACTACGCATCCGCAACCAAACTCATGCTTTACGTCATGGCAGCTATAATACAGTGCGTCACCTTTAGGTGTTGTTTTGACGCCTTTCCCAATCCATCGTATTTCCTGTATGGCAGTAATATCGGCCTTGTACTTTTCAAGTACGTCTGCCAATGCGAAGACTGCACCTTCTCTATAAAAAGTGCGAACATTCTATGTGCAGATTCGCTGATCATGGTCCTTAAATCGTTTGCGGGGTTAGTCAACTTTAGAGGGGTTTGTTTTTCTTTTCTTTCGTTTTTTCATAGTAGGATGTTTTTTCTAGGGGAGGGTTACTAACCCGACGCCCAAACCCAAGTTTTTAACGTTCTTATGGGTGAACGCGCGGCACATGTTAGCTCACTACCTTTAACGGGTGTTAAAGGCAGTTCCCCAGGTGACACCACGGGAAGGTCAGTGTCCACTTGGGATGAAAGAGGGACCAAGATAAATCCCGGGCTTTGCCATGTTAAAACCGGTCAGGACCGTTCCTTGGTATCTTCCATCCCCTACGTCACCCAGTAGCATCCGCCCTTATATAAATCAGAGGGAAGCAGACCAATTCTTCTCATGTCTTACTTCAGTCTCATTCTGTTCAGGTTGTTCTTATTCTGAAGTGATAAGAAAATATGTGGCTCCTTCTGTTCCTCCTGCTCTTTTAAAGTTTTTGGCACAGCATTTTGAGATATAGGTAAGAGTTGGAATTTATATTTTTCTTGCAGGAAGGGCTGAGTGGGTGCAGAGTGGACATAGTGCTCTTGAACCAACTTTAAATGGCTCAAGTTCACATTTTAGGGGTTTTTTAGGTTTTCACGATTTTGCTGGGAGACCGCAAGTCCTATCGAAATGGGATTAAAGAAAATGTTGTAGCAGTGAAAATGCTCTATAAAATTATCCTTTATAATATTTTCGTAGGTTTAATCATTTTTGAGATATAGAAGTTCAGATTGGGACAATTCACTGACTGTTTACATACATATCGTATCCTTATAAAACAATGTCATGATTGCAATTTACCAACTTAAACTTATATATCTCAAAAAATAGGAAAAAATTACCAAAGCCAATCAGGTAGAGAATTTTCACAGCTACCATAGCTCCCATTTCGATAAGACTTGCCGTTTTCAAAAAAAAAAAAAATCGTGAAAACCTAACAAAAAAAAATCTAAAAATGTGAGCTGAACTTCAATGTTTCAAAAATGGTAAAACCTAGGAACAAATCATAACGGTCAATCCTCTAGAGTATTTTTACAGCTACAACATTTTCCTTAGCCCCATTTCGGTAGGACTTGCGGTTTCCAAGCAAAATCGCGAAACCCTAAAAAAACCTAAAAATGTGAACTTTGACCGCGATTTATTAAAAAATCCCTGCAGCCATTTTTTCTTGTTTTTGGATTTTTCTCATCTATGAACATTGTTGATTCCAAATCCGCAAAAACTTGCGAGGTGTAAGCGGTTTTTATGCAAGGTTAGTTAAGGCGCACCGTACATGACATTGTTTTATAAGGAGGCGATACATTCATTTCATTGTCCCAATTTGAACTTCAATATCTCAAAACCAGTAAAACCTACGATAATATCATAGTGGTCAATCATGAAGAAAATTTTCACTGCTACAAAATTTTTTTAATCCCATGTCTATAAGACATGCGGTTTCCCATCAAAATCGTGAAAACCTAGAAACCCTAAAAATGCCAATTTAAATCGAGATTTATTTAAAAAGCGCTCCGGCGATTTTTTGGGTTTTCTCATCCAGGAACATTCTAATTTCAGAATCCGCAAAAACTTCCCAGGTTTAAGCTCCTTTCATTTAACGTTGTTTCAAGAGCACCATGTAGACCACTCCCGGCCAACTTAACTATCTTCACCTTCATCGTTCTAAGATGGAAGAAGTAACAAAAGCAAGAATATTAGTGGGGATCTGAATGTCAGACGCTCATATAAGTTTATATAAATTTATATTTGCAGTATTTACAGCCTATTTAGATGTAAGTCGTCATTCCGATGAATACTGGATACCGATACGACAACAATATTGAGTACAGTGGGATTTGTAATAAAAAACATAGACCATCGAGCATCTTCTCTGCCTTTTCTGGCTCATTGAACCTTACGAGATCACATTTCTCTTTCTACTTCTCATCCATACATACATATGTACCCACAACATTCCCGAAGTGACAACGAAGACATCTCTCGTATTAATGAGTGCACGCCGATTCATATTGGCTTAACGATATGGGACCTATTTTCTTATCGCCGAATCTGAGCGGCGTGTCTTACGACACCACTTGTAGAGAAGATTACATTACGTTACACTGAAGAGCTTTGCACCGCCGAAAATGTTGATGTACTGATCGGAGGTTGAACCGCAGATCATGCAGGGCGGGCGAGCTTACCACTGCACGGTGGTTCCTATGGAACCTATAGTCTTAATTAAATATTGTAAAAATCCTGGAAAGCTATGGATAGATCTCATAGTTCACATCTCAATCGCCAATCTCTTCTAAATAAGTCGATTTATGTTATATTTATGTTTTTCTACTCATCTATACATTCCTCTTCCTTTCTTCCTTTATCCAAATAGACAATTAATGGCAGCGACGCATCCTATAACTTAACTTTAGCCAAAATTTTAAATAATGCTTGAATCTGGTGAAAAAAGGATGATGTTACCTTTTACGGCATGACAGTGACAGATCCGAATAGGTTCGCGTGTTAATTTGCAGTTTATATATAAAAACCCTCTCAGCCGAAGAAATACCACCACAATTTAAGATAAGCGATGTTTCGGAAATCATATGAAACGTGAACTCTTCCAAAGTGTTAAGCCTACACAAAATCTCTATGATAATGCTCAAATATCTTGATGAACCCGGAGTTGAGAATTTGACAAGTATCCTCATTTTATTTTTAGCCAGCCATATTGCTCCGGAAGCGTGGAAAGTTGGCTACTGGAGCCTGCTGTATCGAATCGTATATTTTCCTCCTGTCACCAGTAAGCACTACTTACTGCTACCCACGAAGAGAAGCTGTTTTCCAGATGCCCAACATCAACAAGGATTGCGGAAAATGCATAGTGCCACAACACTGAGGACTGAACCAGAACTTGCCGTGCGACCTTACATGCACGTTGGTTCTTGCCCTATCGAAGACCTTTGGCTTTTCGAGGATACAGAGAAGACTTGTCTTTCAACCGAATTTTGAAACGTGGATAATATACTATGTACGTGTATATGTGTAGGCCGCAGTCGTTGGTGGAATCCAGAAGACGTTGCAGATCCATAGAGTGCAACAAGGAGTTTCCAAAGGTGAGGTTCTATCTCTGGGAACTCTACCTTTTTGAAACTCCGCATCCTTTAGACGGCATATATGTAGTTCATAATGCGCACGAAGAAGTAGGAATAAGGTTCTCAAGTTGCTGGCCGGCAGCAAATGGTTTGCTGGCAAAGAAACCTTTCTGACCTCTTATACAGTCATAGACTGGTCTGTAGTAGGATATGCTGCGACAGTTTGGTATGGAAAATATTCAATTCAGCCAGATTGTCAGCAACAGAGGGCTGAGCACATAAAGATGTTGTCGATGCAGTATCTGCCTTAGTATATCCGCCCTGAGCATCCCAGCCACAATCTTGTGGACAGCCTTTCCCACCGAGGCAAGTCAGAAGAGATCGTCATGATCTAGAGAGAGAGAGGAGTCTAACAGTACAAACGGGAACCTCTGGATCAGCGAGCCTATCAGACAGACAACATTCACACTTATACTGTTGCCTAGGCAGTTCAATGATGTAGTGTTAATGTCCTACTCAAAGACCAACTTCATCCATATGCAAAAGCAACCATGAGTGGTTTTCAAACAATTAAGATCCGGACGGTTTAGCCACCTCAATTTGTATTGGGACGATACTAAACACATATTTAACACTTTTAAACCAGCGTCGCCCAACAGAATGCCATCAAACTGAAGCAAGTGTTTATGTATAGGTGAAAAAGCAACAACCACATGATGTTTATCAGTCGTGTTTTGCTCACGTACACTGTGAATGAGAGAGAATGGCAAAAGCAAGTGGGCGCAGTATACAAATGGGCGACCCTGTTTTAAACCCAGTCACCTGTATCCACCTGTTTTCCTGTCTGAATTTTTGAATCTGGACATAGAAAAATCAGTTCACTGGAATCGAATGAACACATTTATGTTACTACATCATCAATCTTTTTTGTAAGCGCTCGAGCTTTTTAGAATTTTCTTCTACAAAGAAGGATAAATATATTGAAGTTCGTCTTGGCAACTTTTCAAGTTCATACCTTGTCTTCATTAATTCATCGAACTTCGTGAAAGAAGAAGAAGAAGAAGAAGCTCACCGCCGCCGCATCCTTTATGCGGACGGACTTAATCCATTCCAGTCCAAAAAGTAAATTGTCACTTTATATCCTTCGGTATTCCTGCCTCTGACTATCTTTTGACACACTAACGGCAAGATCGGATAGTGGGACTGTGGCCAACCAGTTTCCAGGTTCTGTTCATGAGATTTGAGGGGATATTCTTTATCGCAATAGCTGTCTACTGATATACATATATATGTATTTTCCAAAGATTGTGAGAACAGCCCACTGTGGTAACAAGGAAGTCCAAATATTTTCTGTCTGCACAGCGATTACCTCCACTTGGAGGATTTCAAAGCATATCATAAGTTGTGGCATTCCGTTGGTAATGGTAGGTCTATGTTTTCCAAGCTGAATGAGGAAACCCCTACCAGAATTAATGTAGAGTGTCACATTTCACCAAACATAACCATCGTGTTACCTACTTAGGCCAATGAGGTCGCCTGGAAATCCCTCATTTCTCTTCGACCATATGATTGTCCTATTATCGTCTCCATCAGAAGACTGCTTCATCTCTGAATGCCGCATTTTCGTCAACCACATGCATGTGGAAGATAATTGACCAAATTTTAGAGTGTTTGCTAGAGATAGGCTGTTAAAACAGTCGTGAACGTTACCAAAAACGTTTTAGGAAGCGAAAAGTTTACCCATCTGTCCAAGGCAGGAAAGTACTTAGAAAGATCTTTTTGGTGATGCAAACATAACTGAAGAAGACATTAACTCTAAAGCAGTCATCAGCACCGCCAGCCTTCAAGAACGCTGAAGAGAAAATAAAAATACTCTAGAAAAGTAGAACAGACGGAAATATTTTGGGAGATAAAGACCCGTCATAGATTACAGAAACGGAACTGCTAACATATCAGGATGAAGCTCAACCACCCAAGGAAAGTTAAGGAAATGTATCCTAATATGCTTAACGGAGTCAATTCGATTGACTCCTTTGTGAAAAGTCTCGTTTGCAGAAGCCTCACTCAGAAAAACACACATCAATTGGAGGTTGATTTGGAAACGATAAACCGCTATTGTTGCGATTAAACATTGCTCCCCAAAAATTTGGGCCCATCTAGAAACTCAATAACAACAAGAATGCCGTTCGAAACACGAAATCAATCCTGAAACAGTTGATTTAGACCGCAGTCGAGTATCTCACGAAATCCTTTTTTGCAGGATGCTCCTACTACAGAAGCCAGACAAGTATGCCAACAAAGGTGAATCGTACAGACCAATTTTGTTGACAGTAACCAAGAGTCTTTTAATCCTCCCCATCGTCACAGATGACTTTGCAGTCGCCGATCATCAGCATAGATTTAGCAAGCAGCACAGCATTACAACATCCGAGGACTTAACCAGATGAAGCAGTGCCATAGAACAGTGTTCGTGACGTTTAACTTGTCAAAAGCCCTTGATACAATCAAGCACGATACACTGTTTGAGTGCATCGAGCAAATCCTCCTCCGGCCTAGTTTGGAAAGTTGATGATCAAGTCCATCTCAAAGTTTTGGAATTTTGTCCATGCAAGTGCAACACATTAGAAGAATATTCAGAACAGCCGTGCGGATTTCTTCCGTGGTATCTTCGGCGTCTTCTCTAGTATTTGATAACAAACGATTTGGACAAATACCCACGGCAGCGGATTCTTTCGTACCGGATTGACCCGGAACAACACAAAACCAATGTTCCGTCCAGCGGCTGCCACCTCAGTGTGTATTTGTTTCGTTTTTCTGTATTGGGAGCAGCATATCCCGGAATGCCTGCTCCGAATTCTATTGGTCAGAGCCGGGACGGAGGAAAACCCAGGACCAATATATCTGTGCTCAGTTTGTCACATCCGCATCTTCACCCACATCCAACCTTCGGTGAGATGCAATAGATGTCAGGAGTGGGTGCATCTAAGGGGTTGCTCTGGACTCGTCCACGTGTGGGACTACGACAGGGACTATGTTGCTGCATGTTGCGTGAACACAGTCCCCAGTGAGTCGTCGTCGGATTACGAGACTCCCTCGTCGTCTGATTACGAAACTACCCCGCAGTCCCCTCGACAACAACCGCACACGCAGCCTTTAACACCAGCCGTTGTTGTCCCAATCCCTGAAAATGCAGCCTTTTTACAATTGAATTGAAATGGACTCCGAGGTAAGATCGACTAGATAGTAGATTTTATGAGTCGGAAGAACATCAAGGTCGCGGCGGTGCAGGAAACCAATCTGAACAACAATTACAGCTTAGAGCATTGTGATGGCTAAAATGTTCTGAGGAAAGATCGCACCAGAAGTGGAGGTGTGGGATTGGCTTTCTTATTGCACCAGTCTGTTCAATACAGACCTATCTCGCTTGAGCCTGTCTCTAATGACCCGTACATGGAATGTATGGGGGTAGCAGTCAGGTGTGGAGCTGCCGAGATAGAATTGCTGAATGTATACATCCCGCCGAGAAATAGCTGTATCCCTGATTACAGGCCTGACATTAGCCCGCTCTTGCAAGGTCATAATCGTCTGGTTCTGGGGGACTTTAATGCGCATCATAAGATGTGGCATTCGGCCCTCGGAAACGAACAGAGAGGTACAGCGCTGGCTGAGCAGATTGATAGCTCTACGTTTTGCACGGTCAATGAGGATGCCCCTACCAGAATTAGAGGAGAGTGTCACAGTTCACCTGACATCGTGTCACCTGGTCTGACAAATGACGTTACCTGGCAACCCGTCTTTTCCCTTGGATCAGACCATCTCCCCATAATTGTCTCCATTAGCAGACCACCCTACTTCATCACCTCTGAACGCCGCACGTTCGTCAATCATAAAAAAGCTGATTGGCCGAGTTTCAGAGAGTTCACCAATCACCGCTTCAGAGAATTGCCCAATCCTTCTGATGTTCGGGTAGCGGAAAGGACGTTCATCACTGCTGCAGGACATCATCACTGCTGCAGCCGCTCGCCATATCCCTGCTGGTTGAATACCCGAAGTAAGACCAAATTTCCCAGCAGAGGCGACGGGATTTAGCAAATGAGCATGATGAGCTTCGTCGAACCAACCCCGACGACCCCAGAGTCAGGGAGCTGACACTGGTTGGTTGGTCGGCGAGCATAAGCGGAACAAATCGTTAAATTATCTGAAGAGCTGCAACATTGGAGCCGGTATAGGTGAATTGTGGGCAACGGTTATGTCACTCTCGAACCCTGGAAGAAGGGAAGATAGGACCTCAGTCTCGTTTGGCGACGTTACGTTGACTGACCCGAAGAGGTGCGCAAGTAATTTCAATCGACAGTTTGTCGAGCATCCCGAGAGTGACAGGGCAAAGAGAAGAGTATTACGTCGCATCAGATCTCTTCCTGCCGAGGATGAACCACCACAATTTACAATGGATGATGTTGCCAATGCCATCAGGAACGCTAAATCATCCAAAGCGTTGGGCCCTGATGGAATCTCCTTGGTAATGTTGAAGCAGCAGGATAAGCCGGGAGTCGAGTATCTCACCAAAGTCTTCAACTTGTCGCTAGCCACCCTCGTTGTTCCCGAAGTCTGGCGTCGGGTACCTATCCTGATGACATCTGTGAGAGACTGAACAACTATTTAACCGATCTTACCACCTTTTTCCATTCGAGGAATATGCAGATTTCCGCCACAAAATCAACAGCCACTCTGTTCACCACATGGACAGCGCAGTTTGGACGTGAGTTGAATGTCGTGGTCGACGGTAGCAGAATTCCGACTACAAACTGCCTCAAACTTTTTGCGGTCCCATTCGACACTACATTCACGCAACAGCTATTTGCGACAAACTGAAAACTAGGAACAAGGTCCTCAAGTCCCTAGCCGACAGCACTTGGGGTGCAGATAAAGAAACCTTGTTGACCACATATAACGCGATAGCTCGGTCTGTGGTAATCTATGCGGCTCCAGTCTGGTCCCCGAGATTATGTGATACGAATTGGAAAAAGATTCAAACCTGCCAGAATGCCGTCATGGGAACAACAACAGGGTGCCTCCTAAAATCTTCAGTGGACCATCTACATGAGGAGGCAAAGATTCTTCCAGTTAAGCAACACAATGAGATGCTTTCGTTGCAGTAATTGCTTGGATGTTACCGTGAGAGCCATCCCAATCACCATCTTGTGGGTAGGCCCGACACATTCAGGCACATCAGGAAGGATATCCACGCTCTAGAGGGAAGGGTCCAACGATACAGGAGTTGCCAAGGCCTTAAGCAATTATAGTGTGAATAAAGTACTAGGAGTACATCCTCCATCTATCGCAGCTGAGGAGCATCAGCTGCCACGACAAACCAGAGTAGTTTTGGCTCAACTACGCTCGGGATATTGCAGTCGCCTAAATTCGTATTGGGCGGAAATCGATCGCGCCGTGCAAGACATATGCCTAGTATGTGGCATGGGCCCGAACGACACACAACACCTTTTTAACTGCCCCGCCAAACCTACCCATCTAACTCCAGTGGATCTGTGGCTACAGCTACTTTTCTGGAACTGTAGATAGACCCAGAGCCAGATTGAACAGAGGAACGAACATATAAACATAACAAAAACACTGTTACAACAACAACAACAAATACTCTTACCATATCCTGAGCACACTATATGTTACCAAATTACCTTGCTCGTCTCTACCTTTCTGCCTGTACCAAAGCCATCAGTTTGATTTTTCACTCCTTGGTAGAATTTTCGAACATCATTCTGGCTCCTGTACATCTCGATATGGAGGGTATAATTAACTTTGTCATTCCGTTTATAACACATCGAAATTGTCAGCGTAAAATTCTAAGTCGATTTAACCACGTCCCTATGATTGTCCATCCGTCTGTTGAAATCAAGATACATCTCGCAATATTTAAGATATAGCATTCTAATTTGGTACAGAAGTTTTTATTACTCTTAGGATGGTTGGTATTGAAAATATCGGTCCACATTTTGAAATAGCCCACATAGAACTGTAGCTCCCATTTTTCGGTATTTTTTAGGTTTTAGTCATCTTACCAAAATGGAGAAATTTAAAATTTAACCTTCTTTGGGGCTATAAAACTTTCCCTCAGAAATTTGTCGGTATTTTAAAAGGTTTTAGTCACACTATCCTACCGAAATTACTCAAATTTGATCTTTAGTCTTTTTGAGGCTACAAAACTTTCCTCCAGAAATTTGTCAGCATAGTTCCACGTTTTAAAATAGCTCCCATAGAACGCTACCTCTGGATTTTCGGTATTTTCAAAGTTTTAGCCATATTATCACACAGAAATGTGTAACATTTGGTATATAGTCTCATAGAAAGGTACCTCCCGATTTTCAGTATTTTGAAGGTTTCAGTCACATTATCCTACCGAAGTTACTGAAATTTGGTATTTAGTATGCCTACAGAGACAGAGAATTGTGGGTATAGATGCACGTTTTAATATAGCCCCACATAGAAGAGGTATTACGGGTTCTCAGATTGGAAGGTAATACTATACCGCTCAATGTGAAGTCTTTTAAAGAATTAGATTATTGTAGTGATTGTACTTTGGTATTTCCGATTCTTAATGGGTAGAATAAAATTTCAAATTGAAGCTTTTTATTTCCAAAGACGACTCATTTGTCCCCCTTCTATTCCAGAAATCGATTTTTCAATATTACAGGTCAATTAATTAAATTAATTAAAAAATTAATTAAATAATGGCATTCCTCCTAAAAAGGCAAAAACTTAAAAATAAAAATTCAGCTGAGTCCGGCTGGGATTCGAACCTGGGTCGTCACCAACTAACAGACAATGTTGCTGAAGTCTTAGCGTTCTAAACCACAATCCACTTAAAAATTCTTTCGATGTGAAAGACATATACAGCCTACGATGGAAAGAACCATTGGCTGTAATAAGAATGTAACATTGAAAAATAGATTTCTGGAATAGAAGGGTACAAATGTGTCGTCTTTGGAAATAAAAAGCTTCAATTTGAAATTCACAAATGCAAATTTGCAATCTTGGATGTAAAAATAGAGGCTCCAAATGGCGAAAATTGTCTAGCAACAACAACATCTAATATACCTGAGGATGTTAGCATGTGTGTGTAGGACTTCGCTAGATATCAATTTTCCAACATAATCTCCTTAGGTCATAGAGCTCGATCAATTAAATTAATTAAAATCTCACAAATAATGGCCTTCGCCACTAAAAAGGCAAAAAGTTGAAAAAAATTGATTTATTGTTTTTTGATCTAGTAACAGCCAGGTAGGGGCACGTTAAATCTGGTACTGCTATCTTTTTAGGTTTTTTCCAAGGAAGGGTTACCATAGCCTAAACCTTCCTCCTTTCTCATCCGCGCTTTGGACCGGTAATTAAAGTTTTTTAACTTCTGATCTTGTATCAGTTCAAACATGGAATACTTTGATATGGCTTGGAACCGGGTTTGGTGATTCGGAATCAAACAATTTTACTGCAGTTGGAGTCTGAGTCGTAAAATCACTCGAATCCGACTTCGGACGAAATTGATCTTAATTGGCTGTCGAGGGCGGATTTTATCTGTGATAATAATAAAAGAACCCGGACTCGAGTAATAAGTCGATGTCCGAAGTAATCTTAAGTCACCAAAACACTTCCAGGATCCTCAAAGATACCTAGAGGAACTACTACTGATCCTCGTAATATTGTATTAGTACGCTTGCAATTTAATCGCTTTTCGGTTATTCACACATCTTCTAAACATGTCTAACACTGCCCTCCGTCATTAATAAAGACAAAATTGATGATGAAAAAATAATTCACCCGAAAATAGCGGAGCAATGTCCACGACATAAATCAGTGTGCAAGTTATTGCAGTTAGCAGCGATATGCCTAACACAGTGTGAATTCCATCTATGTATGTGCTCAAAGATCAAACAAACCAATTCAAACATTTCTTAATTTGAATTTATGTTACTGATGAGTTCTAAAGGTCCGTATGGCCAAAGAAAAGCCATTTCTAATGAAAACTTAGCAAATATTTTGATTTGATGTTCTTTTGCATTCGGCAGCAGCAATCATTAGCATTCCGTCCGAAACCAAAAAGGGTAAAAATAGCAAACATTCACCTTCACATACCAAAACTCAAAAACAAGAACCAAAAAAAAAATCAGTTAACAGTACTGACTCTGCTAATCTCCAAAAAGAGGGTATTCCCTAAAATGAAATGAAACCCAAAGAAAACAGCCGTACAATCATAATTAAGCTTGATCAGATAAAATCATGGTATCTACCCTGGCCTGGAACGCCGCCACAATATCGAAACTTAACTTCAACAAACTGACACACACACACCATGTTGTTGCCAAATCACAATCTATGGCTTAGGCCAAAACCAACAAAAAACATAAACCCTGCAGAGAGAATCAACGTAAAAAGAAGCATTAAGACAATTTGTTTATACGAATGTTAAACAACGTCTTTAAGAAACGGAGAGAGCGTTGCAAATGGTCAATGGATCGAACTTTGAATTTGTTTATCATCTAAATAAAAAAGTTTAGGGATTTTGTACCGGCCATCAGGATGAATAAGCCTTTTGGCTTTGCCAGTCGGTCGCCCTGCTAAATTATGCTTTGCAAGTAATTTAGTTAAGCGATTGAACTTTCAAAGCAAAGCTAAAAAACAAATTGTAGTTGGCAGAGCCGATCTCGTGATAACCTACTCCTTTACTCTGGAGAGGGTCTGTAGAAACACCCTTTCCTCTGCAAAGGGTCTATAGCAGTACCCTTTCCTTTGGACAGGGTCTATATAAGCACCCTTTCCCCTGGAAAGAGTCTATAAAAATATCCTTTCCCTTGGAATGTGTCTATAAAAATAACTTTTCCCCTGGAAAGGGTTTATAAAAATACTATTTTCCCTGGAAAGGGTCTATAAAAGCACCCTTTCCTCTGGAGAGGGTCTATAAAACCACCCTTTCCTCTGGAAGAGGTCTACTATTAGAAGATCAGGAGGTCTTCTTTTGGAAGGCCTGAAGATATTCTTACTGAAGATCTGGTGGTCCACATATGAAAGATTTTCTTATAAATGGTCTAGAGGACGTCTTATAGAAAACCTGGAAGTCCTCTTATAGAAAACCTGAAGATCATCTTATAGAGAATCTGGAGGTTTTCTTATAAAAAACCTTCAGGTCTTCTTCTTCTCTTCTTCTGAAAACCTGGAGCTCTCCTTATGGAAGACCTTGAGGTTTCTTTATGAAAGACATGGAGGGATTCTTATAGAAGACCTCGTGATCTTCCTTTAAAAAGGACCTTTTTTTCTATTTATAATCTTAAATGTTTTCTTCTTATAAAAGGTCGTAAGAACTGTGTGGTAAATATGTATATCTTTGCGAAAACCCTAGAATGGTGTGTGAAATATCTTTACATTCTACTAATATTTGTTTACAGATATAGGGTATAATCAACCAATATTAGCCATATGTGTTCCAAGTACATTCTTAAGGCTACTTGCGGCTGGTTCATCATGCTCAGGCTTAAATGATCTTGTTGCTTAACTTGAACTTATGATCAACACAAAAACTTTGTGTAATCGCCCAACTTCAAATGGAAATCTTGGCACACGCGGCTAACAACAAAAACAACATGCCAAACTGAAACAACAACAGCAACAATCCATGAAACACCATGAAGGAGGAAGAAAAAAGCTTAACTTGTCCATTTTTGACTTTCTTTGCTTGTTTGTCCGCCTGCCTTGCTTGAAGTTGTTCTTAGACACTCTTATTGTTGGGATCATCTGCTCAGCAGAGTATCTGCCTGCCAATCCCGTAGGAAGAGTAGCTTTACACTTTTTGTTAGAGGTCAGTTAACATGATTGCTTGCGGCTTGTTGGCTGGATGGCTGACTGATGATCCGATGGCTTAGCTGTAGTACTGTTGCAGGTTCACCACAGATGATGATGATACTTACCAAGCAAAAAAAACTGAGAGAGAGGTTGGTCTATGGCGTCATATCGATGAGCATATCGACTGCTCCATAAGCAACAAAAAATATTACAAATATGGGCGTGTGACATTACTGCCTCTATCTTCAAGCTTTTCTCCCCCTTTAAATATTTGTACAAATTATTGATATCATTTTTTGTGGCTTTTGTTGTTGTTTTTGTTAACTGAAGGTCTTTACAAGTTATGTTGGATTTAGTACACGGAGATATTCAATAAATAAACAAAAGAGCTAATGTGGTCCTTCTTTAAGTGCAAGACCTTCGTATGGCCTTCTATAAGAAGACATCCAGGTCTTCGATAAGAAGGTCTGCAGGTCTTCAGTAATAAGCTTTTATAAGAAGATCTACAGATTTTTCATAAGAAGAACACCAGGTTTTCAAAAGAAATCTTCAGGGTATTCTATAAGAAGATATCCAGGTCTTCTATAAGAAACCCCCCAGGACTTCTATAAGAAGGAAACCTCAATGTCCTCTATAAGAAGGCAACCACGTCTTCCATAATAATACCACCATTTATTTTATAAGAAGATCTCCAAGTATTTCATACGAAGACTTCCAGGTCTTACATAAGAGGACCACCAGATGTTCAGTAAGAAAAACTCGAGGTTTTTCATAAGAAGACCTCAAGATTAAGAAGACCACAGATCTTTTATAAGAATGCCCCACGTCTATGAGGAGACCCACAGCTCATAAAAAAAGAAGATATCCAGTTCCTCAAGAAAGTATTTTTTAGGTATCCTACTTCTTTTATAAAATACCTCCAGGTCTTCCATAATTAATTTATTGATCCTTCATAAGAAGTCCTCCAGATACACCTCTAGGTCTTCTATAAAATAATCTTCAGGTCTTTTGAAAGAAGGTATTTTATAAGGAGTTCTCAATGGCTTTCATAAGAAGGTCTCCGGGTTTTCTATAAGGTGGTTATAAAGACCCTTTCCAAAAGAAAGGGTTATTATAAAGACCCTTTCCAGACGGAAGGATGCTTTTATAGGCTCTTTCCAGAATAAAGGCTGCTTTTACAGACTCTTTCGAGAAGAAAGGTTGCATCTATAGACCCTTTCCAGAGGAAAGGGTGCTTCTACAGACCCTTTCGAGAGGAAATGTTGCATCTATAGACCCGTTCCAGAGGAAAGGGTTCTTCTATAGACCCTTTCCAGAGGAATAGGTGCTTCTACAGACCCTTTCGAGAGGAAAGGGTGCTTCCACAACCCCTTTGCAGAGGAAAAGGTGCTTCTATAGACAATTTCCAGAGGAAAATGTGCTTCTACAGACCCTTTGAAGAGGAAGGGTTGTTTCTATAGACCATTTCCAGAGGAAGGGGTGCTTCTACATAGCCTTTCCAGAGGAAAGGTTGCGTCTATAGACCATTTTCAGAGGAAAGAGCGCTTCTATAGACCTTTTCCAGAAGAAAGGGTGATTTTATAGACCCCTTCCAGAGGAAAGAATGTTTCTATAGACCCTTTCCAGAAGAAAGGGTGCTTTTATAGACCCCTTCCAGAGGAAAGGGTTCTTCTATAGACCCTTTCCATAGGAAAGGTTGCTTCCATAGATCCTTTCCAGAGAATAGGTTTCTTCTAGAGACCCGTTCCAGAGGAAAAGGTGCTTCTACAGACGCTTTCCAGAGGAAAGTTTGCTTCTATAGACCCTTTCCAGAGGAAAAGGTGCTTCTACAGACGCTTTCCAGAGGAAAGGTTACTTCTATAGACCCTTTCCAGAGGAAAAGGAGCTTCCACAACCCCTTCCAGAGGTGCTTCTACAGACCCTTTCCAGAGGAAAGGTTGCGTCTATAGACCCTCTCCAGAGAGTGCTTCTATAGACCCTTTCCAGAAGAAAGGGTGCTACTGTAGACCCTTTCTAGAGGAAAGGGTTCTTTTATAGACGCTTTCCAGAAGAACAGGTTGCGTCTATAAACCATTTCCAGAGGAAAGAGTGCTTCTATAGACCCTTTCCAGAAGAAAGGGTGCTTTTATAGACCCCTTCCAGAGGAAAGGGTGTTTCCATAGACCCCTTCCAGAAGAAAGGGTGCTTTTATAGACCCCTTCCAGAGGAAAGCGTTTTTCTATAGACCGTTTCGAGAGAAAAGTTTGCTTCCATAGATCCTTTCCAGAGGATAGGTTGCTTCTAGAGACCCGTTCCAGAGGAAAAGGTGCTTCTACAGACGCTTTCCAGAGGAAAGCTTGCTTCTATAGACCCTTTCCAGAGAGTGCTCCTACAGACTCTTTCCAGAGGAAAGCTTGCTTCTATAGACCCTTTCCAGAGAGTGCTCCTTTAGACCCTTTCCAGAAGAAAGGGTGCTTCTATAGACCCTTTCTAGAGGAAAGGTTGCTCCTATGTACCCTTTCCAGAGGAAAAGGTTGCGTCTATAGACCATTTCCAGAGGAAAGGTTGCTTCCATAGATCCTTCCCAGAATAAAGGGTGCTTCTATAGACCCTTTCCGGAGAAAAAGATGCTTCTACAGACCGTTTCCAGAGGAAAGGTTGCGTCTATAGACCCTTTCCAGAGTAAAGGGCCCTTCTGTAGACCCTTGCTTCTACAGAGCCTTTCCAGAGGAAAGGTTGCGCCTATTGACCATTTCCAGAGGAAAGGTTGCGTCTATAGACCATTTCCAGAGGAAAGAGTGCTTCTATAGACTCTTTCCAGAGGAAAGGGTGCTGCGTCTATAGAACCTCTCCAGAGGAAAGGTTGCTTCCATATATCCTTTTAGAGAATAGGCTGGGTGTTTCCATAGACCCCTTCCAAAGGATAGGGTGTTCCTATAGACCCTTTCCAGAAGAAAGGGTGCTTTTATAGACCCCTTCCAGAGGAAATGGTTCTTCTATAGATCCTTTCCAGAGGAAAGGTTGCTTCCATAGATCCTTCCCAGAATAAAGGGTGCTTCTATAGACTCTTTCCAGAGGAAAGGGTGGTTATGTAGACCTTTCCAGAGGAAAGGGTGCTTCTATAGACCCCTTCCAGAGGAAAGGGTGCTTCTATAGACCCTTTCCAGAAGAAAGGGTGCTTCTATAGACTCTTTCCAGAGGAAAGGGTGCTTCCACAAACCCTTTCCAGAGGAAACGGTGCTTTCACAAACCCTTTCCAGAGGAAAGGGTGCTTCCACAAAACCTTTCCAGAGGAAAGGGTGCTTCCACAAATCCTTTCCAGAGGAAAGGGTGCTTCCACAAACCCTTTCCAGAGGAAAGGGTGCTTCCACAAACCCTTTCCAGAGGAAAGGTTGCGTCTATAGACCCTCTCCAGAGGAAAGGTTGCTTCCATAGATCCTTTCAGAGAATAGGTTGGGTGTTTCCATAGACCCCTTCCAGAGGATAGGGTGTTTCTATAGACTCTTTCCAGAGGAAAGGGTGCTGCGTCTATAGAACCTCTCCAGAGGAAAGGTTGCTTCCATATATCCTTTCAGAGAATAGGTTGGGTGTTTCCATAGACCCCTTCCAAAGGATAGGGTGTTTCTATAGACCCTTTCCAGAAGAAAGGGTGCTTTTATAGACCCCTTCCAGAGGAAAGGGTTCTTCTATAGATCCTTTCCAGAGGAAAGGTTGCTTCCATAGATCCTTCCCAGAATAAAGGGTGCTTCTATAGACTCTTTCCAGAGGAAAGGGTGGTTATGTAGACCTTTCCAGAGGAAAGGGTGCTTCTATAGACCCCTTCCAGAGGAAAGGGTGCTTCTATAGACCCTTTCCAGAGGATAGGGTGTTTCTATAGACCCTTTCCAGAGGAAAGGGTGCTTCCACAAATCCTTTCCAGAGGAAAGGGTGCTTCCACAAACCCTTTCCAGAGGAAAGGGTGCTTCCACAAAACCTTTCCAGAGGAAAGGGTGCTTCCACAAATCCTTTCCAGAGGAAAGGGTGCTTCCACAAACCCTTTCCAGAGGAAAGGGTGCTTCCACAAACCCTTTCCAGAGGAAAGGTTGCGTCTATAGACCCTCTCCAGAGGAAAGGTTGCTTCCATAGATCCTTTCAGAGAATAGGTTGGGTGTTTCCATAGACCCCTTCCAGAGGATAGGGTGTTTCTATAGACCCTTTCCAGAGGAAAGGGTGCTTCCACAAATCCTTTCCAGAGGAAAGGGTGCTTCCACAAATCCTTTCCAGAGGAAAGGGTGCTTCCACAAACCCTTTCCAGAGGAAAAGTTGCGTCTATAGACCCTCTCCAGAGGAAAGGCTGCTTCCATAGATCCTTTCCAGAAGATAGGTTGCTTCTATAGACCCGATCCAGAGGAAAAGTTACTTTTACAGACGTTTTCCAGAGGAAAGCTTGCTTCTATAGACACTTTCCAGAGGAAAAGGTGCTTCCACAGACCCTTTCCAGAAGAAAGGTTGCGTCTATAGACCCTCTCCAGAGAGTGCTTCTATAGACCCTTTCCAGATGATAGGGTGTTTCTATAGACTCTTTCCAGTGGAAAGGGTGGTTACATAGACCCTTTCCAGAAGAAAGGGTGCTTTTATAGACCCGTTCCAGAGGAAAGGGTGCTTCTATAGACCCCTTCCAGAGGAAAGGGTGCTTCTATAGACCCCTTCCAGAGGAAAGGGTGTTTCTATAGACCCCTTCCAGAGGAAAGGTTGCTTCTATAGACTCCTTCCAGAAGAAAGGGTGCTTCTATAGACTCTTGTCCAAAGGAAAGTTGTTTCTATAGACCCTTTCCAAAAGAAAGGGTGCTTCTATAAACCTTTTCCAAAGAAAAGGGTGGTTATATGGACCTTTTCCAATGAAAAGGGTGCTTTTTGGGCCCCTTACAGAGAAAAAGGTTCTTCTGTAGACCCCTTCCAAAGAAAAGGGTTCTTCTGTAGACCCTTTCCTGAGGAAAGGTTGCTTCCAAAGATCCTTTCCAGAGGGAAAGGTTCTTCTACAGACCCTTTCCAGAGGAAAGGTTGCGTCTATAGACCCTCTCCAGAGAGTGCTTCTATAGACCCTTTAAGGAAGAAAGGGTGCTTCTATAGACCCTTTCAAGAGGAAAGGGTTCTTCTATAGACCCTTTCCAGAGGAAAGGTTGCTTCTATAGACCCTTTCCAGAGGAAAAGGTGCTTCTACAGAACCTTTCCAGAGGAAAGAGTGCTTCTATAGAACCTTTCCAGAAGAAAGGGTGCTTCTATAGACTCTTTCCAGAGGAAAGGGTGGTTATGTAGACCTTTCCAGAGGAAAGGGTGCTTCTATAGACCCCTTCCAGAGGAAAGGGTGCTTCTATAGACCCTTTCCTGAAGAAAGGGTGCTTCTATAGACTCTTTCCAGAGGAAAGGGTGCTTCCACAAACCCTTTCCAGAGGAAACGGTGCTTTCACAAACCCTTTCCAGAGGAAAGGGTGCTTCCACAAAACATTTCCAGAGGAAAGGGTGCTTCCACAAATCCTTTCCAGAGGAAAGGGTGCTTCCACAAACCCTTTCCAGAGGAAAGGGTGCTTCCACAAACCCTTTCCAGAGGAAAGGTTGCGTCTATAGACCCTCTCCAGAGGAAAGGTTGCTTCCATAGATCCTTTCAGAGAATAGGTTGGGTGTTTCCATAGACCCCTTCCAGAGGATAGGGTGTTTCTATAGACTCTTTCCAGAGGAAAGGGTGCTGCGTCTATAGAACCTCTCCAGAGGAAAGGTTGCTTCCATATATCCTTTCAGAGAATAGGTTGGGTGTTTCCATAGACCCCTTCCAAAGGATAGGGTGTTTCTATAGACCCTTTCCAGAAGAAAGGGTGCTTTTATAGACCCCTTCCAGAGGAAAGGGTTCTTCTATAGATCCTTTCCAGAGGAAAGGTTGCTTCCATAGATCCTTCCCAGAATAAAGGGTGCTTCTATAGACTCTTTCCAGAGGAAAGGGTGGTTATGTAGACCTTTCCAGAGGAAAGGGTGCTTCTATAGACCCCTTCCAGAGGAAAGGGTGCTTCTATAGACCCTTTCCAGAAGAAAGGGTGCTTCTATAGACTCTTTCCAGAGGAAAGGGTGCTTCCACAAACCCTTTCCAGAGGAAACGGTGCTTTCACAAACCCTTTCCAGAGGAAAGGGTGCTTCCGCAAAACCTTTCCAGAGGAAAGGGTGCTTCCACAAATCCTTTCCAGAGGAAAGGGTGCTTCCACAAACCCTTTCCAGAGGAAAGGGTGCTTCCACAAACCCTTTCCAGAGGAAAGGTTGCGTCTATAGACCCTCTCCAGAGGAAAGGTTGCTTCCATAGATCCTTTCAGAGAATAGGTTGGGTGTTTCCATAGACCCCTTCCAGAGGATAGGGTGTTTCTATAGACTCTTTCCAGAGGAAAGGGTGCTGCGTCTATAGAACCTCTCCAGAGGAAAGGTTGCTTCCATATATCCTTTCAGAGAATAGGTTGGGTGTTTCCATAGACCCCTTCCAAAGGATAGGGTGTTTCTATAGACCCTTTCCAGAAGAAAGGGTGCTTTTATAGACCCCTTCCAGAGGAAAGGGTTCTTCTATAGATCCTTTCCAGAGAAAAGGTTGCTTCCATAGATCCTTCCCAGAATAAAGGGTGCTTCTATAGACTCTTTCCAGAGGAAAGGGTGGTTATGTAGACCTTTCCAGAGGAAAGGGTGCTTCTATAGACCCCTTCCAGAGGAAAGGGTGCTTCTATAGACCCTTTCCAGAGGATAGGGTGTTTCTATAGACCCTTTCCAGAGGAAAGGGTGCTTCCACAAATCCTTTCCAGAGGAAAGGGTGCTTCCACAAACCCTTTCCAGAGGAAAGGGTGCTTCCACAAAACCTTTCCAGAGGAAAGGGTGCTTCCACAAATCCTTTCCAGAGGAAAGGGTGCTTCCACAAACCCTTTCCAGAGGAAAGGGTGCTTCCACAAACCCTTTCCAGAGGAAAGGTTGCGTCTATAGACCCTCTCCAGAGGAAAGGTTGCTTCCATAGATCCTTTCAGAGAATAGGTTGGGTGTTTCCATAGACCCCTTCCAGAGGATAGGGTGTTTCTATAGACCCTTTCCAGAGGAAAGGGTGCTTCCACAAATCCTTTCCAGAGGAAAGGGTGCTTCCACAAATCCTTTCCAGAGGAAAGGGTGCTTCCACAAACCCTTTCCAGAGGAAAAGTTGCGTCTATAGACCCTCTCCAGAGGAAAGGTTGCTTCCATAGATCCTTTCCAGAAGATAGGTTGCTTCTATAGACCCGATCCAGAGGAAAAGTTACTTTTACAGACGTTTTCCAGAGGAAAGCTTGCTTCTATAGACACTTTCCAGAGGAAAAGGTGCTTCCACAGACCCTTTCCAGAAGAAAGGTTGCGTCTATAGACCCTCTCCAGAGAGTGCTTCTATAGACCCTTCCCAGATGATAGGGTGTTTCTATAGACTCTTTCCAGTGGAAAGGGTGGTTACATAGACCCTTTCCAGAAGAAAGGGTGCTTTTATAGACCCGTTCCAGAGGAAAGGGTGCTTCTATAGACCCCTTCCAGAGGAAAGGGTGCTTCTATAGACCCCTTCCAGAGGAAAGGGTGTTTCTATAGACCCCTTCCAGAGGAAAGGTTGCTTCTATAGACTCCTTCCAGAAGAAAGGGTGCTTCTATAGACTCTTGTCCAGAGGAAAGTTGTTTCTATAGACCCTTTCCAAAAGAAAGGGTGCTTCTATAAACCTTTTCCAAAGAAAAGGGTGGTTATATAGACCTTTTCCAAAGAAAAGGGTGCTTTTTGGGCCCCTTACAGAGAAAAAGGTTCTTCTGTAGACCCCTTCCAAAGAAAAGGGTTCTTCTGTAGACCCTTTCCTGAGGAAAGGTTGCTTCCAAAGATCCTTTCCAGAGGGAAAGGTTCTTCTACAGACCCTTTCCAGAGGAAAGGTTGCGTCTATAGACCCTCTCCAGAGAGTGCTTCTATAGACCCTTTAAGGAAGAAAGGGTGCTTCTATAGACCCTTTCAAGAGGAAAGGGTTCTTCTATAGACCCTTTCCAGAGGAAAGGTTGCTTCTATAGACCCTTTCCAGAGGAAAAGGTGCTTCTACAGAACCTTTCCAGAGGAAAGAGTGCTTCTATAGAACCTTTCCAGAAGAAAGGGTGCTTCTATAGACTCTTTCCAGAGGTAAGGGTGGTTATGTAGACCTTTCCAGAGGAAAGGGTGCTTCTATAGACCCCTTCCAGAGGAAAGGGTGCTTCTATAGACCCTTTCCAGAAGAAAGGGTGCTTCTATAGACTCTTTCCAGAGGAAAGGGTGCTTCCACAAACCCTTTCCAGAGGAAACGGTGCTTTCACAAACCCTTTCCAGAGGAAAGGGTGCTTCCACAAAACATTTCCAGAGGAAAGGGTGCTTCCACAAATCCTTTCCAGAGGAAAGGGTGCTTCCACAAATCCTTTCCAGAGGAAAGGGTGCTTCCACAAACCCTTTCCAGAGGAAAAGTTGCGTCTATAGACCCTCTCCAGAGGAAAGGTTGCTTCCATTGATCCTTTCCAGAAGATAGGTTGCTTCTATAGACCCGATCCAGAGGAAAAGTTACTTTTACAGACGTTTTCCAGAGGAAAGCTTGCTTCTATAGACACTTTCCAGAGGAAAAGGTGCTTCCACAGACCCTTTCCAGAGGAAAGGTTGCGTCTATAGACCCTCTCCAGAGAGTGCTTCTATAGACCCTTTCCAGATGATAGGGTGTTTCTATAGACTCTTTCCAGTGGAAAGGGTGGTTACATAGACCCTTTCCAGAAGAAAGGGTGCTTTTATAGACCCGTTCCAGAGGAAAGGGTGCTTCTATAGACCCCTTCCAGAGGAAAGGGTGCTTCTATAGACCCCTTCCAGAGGAAAGGGTGTTTCTATAGACCCCTTCCAGAGGAAAGGTTGCTTCTATAGACTCCTTCCAGAAGAAAGGGTGCTTCTATAGACTCTTGTCCAGAGGAAAGTTGTTTCTATAGACCCTTTCCAAAAGAAAGGGTGCTTCTATAAACCTTTTCCAAAGAAAAGGGTGGTTATATAGACCTTTTTCAAAGAAAAGGGTGCTTTTTGGGCCCCTTACAGAGAAAAAGGTTCTTCTGTAGACCCCTTCCAAAGAAAAGGGTTCTTCTGTAGACCCTTTCCTGAGGAAAGGTTGCTTCCAAAGATCCTTTCCAGAGGGAAAGGTTCTTCTACAGACCCTTTCCAGAGGAAAGGTTGCGTCTATAGACCCTCTCCAGAGAGTGCTTCTATAGACCCTTTAAGGAAGAAAGGGTGCTTCTATAGACCCTTTCAAGAGGAAAGGGTTCTTCTATAGACCCTTTCCAGAGGAAAGGTTGCTTCTATAGACCCTTTCCAGAGGAAAAGGTGCTTCTACAGAACCTTTCCAGAGGAAAGAGTGCTTCTATAGAACCTTTCCAGAGGAAAGAGTGCTTCTATAGACCCTTTCCAGAGGAAAGGGTGGTTATGTAGACCCTTTCCAGAAGAAAGGCTGCTTCTATAGACTCTTTCCAGAGGAAAGTGTGGTTATGTACACCCTTTCCAGAAGAAAGGGTGTTTTTATAGACCCCTTCCATATGAAAGGGTTCTTCTGTAGACTCTTTCCATAGGAAAGGTTGCTTCCATAGATCCTTTGCAGATGATAGGGTGCTTCTATAGACCCTTTCCGGAGAAAAAGATGGTTCTACAGACCGTTTCCGGAGGAAAGATTGCGTCTATAGACCCTTTCCAGAGGAAAGGATGCTTCTATACACTCTTTCCATAGTATAGGATGCTTCTATAACCCTTTCTAGAGAAACAGGTGCTTCCGTAGACCCCTTCCAGAGGAAAGGGTGCCTCTATAGACCTTTTCCAGAGGATAGGATTTAGAGGAAAGGGTGGTTTTATAGACCCTTTGCAGAGGAACGGGTGCTTCTATAGACCCTTCCAGAAGAAAGGAAGCTTCTAAAGACCCTTTGCAGAAGAAAGGTTGCATCTATAGACCCTTATTGAAGCCCGTCGGAAATCTTTCTATAAATACCAGACTTTCTGAAGTCCTCCTACAAATATTTGTTATACTATATAAATCTTCTGAAAGTTTTCTATAAACACATAACCTTCGGAAGTTCTTCTAACAACCCACTGTCTTCTAAGGACCTTCCATCAATACAATCCCAAACTAAAAGTGTCTTTCTATAAATGCAAGCCCTGCTGAAAGTCTTCTGTACATAAATAGACGATCTTCTATAGACTATCTTCATCTACCGCTGACAGCCCTTGCACAATTTCTTCAAGTGTATGAAGATCAATGAAACTCTTTGCAAGGAAAGGTGCAGTCAAGCAAATTTTCTTATCAGAGATAAAACTGGTTGGGGTTCTGCCTCCACCCATACATACATACATACATACATCTAAATACTATATTCCCCCACCTCTCATTTTGGTGAATAGAAGTATGCCGAAAAAATAACAGCAAAGAATATTTCAGCTGTGTTGAAAAATATGATGAGCCCTAATGCCCATTCAATTCAGGATTACTCTGTACTTATTGATTGCCTCCCGAAAAAAATAAAGTTAGACATTCAACCATCCAGCGGCGATCGTCATCATCGCAATGCCGACTAGCAGCTATTATGTAAGTTCTCTCTAAAACCCGTGGACGATTGAATGATGTTTGGATGGATGATTGTAATGGTGCGGCATCGGCATTTTGCGGCACAAATGGCCACAACTTCACCAACCAACGGTGTTCTGTGTTGATTTGTGATTTTGCTGCGGCATTGGACATCTTTATGATTTGGTGGCGTATCCCATGTTCTGTGGTGGTGATATCAATCGTGCTTGTATGGCTGCGGTAGGTAGAAATGACTTAAAACCATCTAAGATTTCAAATGCATCCATTCCTGGCCAGGATAGCAATGGTTCAATAAAGTACTGCAACTAAAAGATCCTAAGCCAAAGATACTGTCAAAAAGCTTTCAGTGGGAGTATGAAGAAGAGCTTTTATTTGTTGTTTGTATATTTGTTGTAGGTTATTGATGTTGTTACCGTCCTTAGATGAAATGATGATGACCGTTATTCACTGTTTTGTTTGGTGTGAGCGAGGTGCAAGGTTTATAAAGAAAGCGAAACATGTTTGTTAGCACATAACGAAGGAGATGGCCTGAGGAGCCAAGGATATCTAAAAAATGCTGAGGTCCCTTATTGTGATTCTATTGACCTTTATTGAAATAAAGGAAATTATCTAAAAGGGGATATCGGGCTTAACGATCCTGCGGACGCCAGTCTAACAGGGGGTTACAAGGCCTCGGTCACATGGGACCGAAATTGAAAGTAACTCTTTTACGAGATCCAACCAGAGGTCCTTTTCTGATACCGCAGGTGTAGTACAGAATTGGATATTCAACTCTCCACACCATCACAGATCTTTTACGTTATTGTCGGGAGCACTTTCACACAAAAATAGGTTACCGCCAGCAGCAGAGCGGACGCAAAGTGGGCGGCTTGGTGATCTGCGTCTGATTCCAGTAGGTGCGGCAGTAATAAACACTTTTCATCCTTATGGGCATTAAGATCGATGGCATTTCTAGGCTAACGGCTGTGGTATTCTGGAATCTGGGTATGTCGTTGTGGAACCTTACAGCAATGGCTTTAGCCTAATGCCACCTCTGCTTCCGTTACGTTAAAATCTGGCAAGTCTCAAAGTACATTCAATGCTCGTCGCATTAAGTTGGCAGTGTAGGTTCGGATGCACATTCCCGATTAACACGAATCTGGCTCAGAACGGGAGACCTCATAAGGTTCTCCCGTCAACCCTCGCATGGACCTAGAAATGGGCCCATGGGATCTTAAAATGACTGCACATTTACGTCGGAAATAGCCGCTTTGAGTTGGGAGTTTGTTAGCAGTGTTCGTTAGAACATTCCCCCCTGCGACGAAATGCGTATACGTTACCGAAAGGATGGTGGATCAGTAATGCGATTCTGTAACTCCTTAACGACGAATGTCGGTAGTTAACGATAATTTTCGGTAAGTGCTATTCTGTAACCAATTTTAACGATTTTTGTCGGTAAATTTCGTGTTTAATTACCGAAAATTATTGTTAACAACCAAAAAAAGTAGTCGTTAAGTCTTGACGACAGTACATGATTGCAATATTTAGCCGATTTCTCTTAACAAAGGCGTTTTGTTATGTTAATAAGATAAATTCCGCCTTATTGAGAAAAAATCTTTTTAAGGCGTTAACATAAGGGTTAACTATTTAGGATACATGGGGCAGCTCCGGCACTGTTGCTCTTTCGCCAGCGCCGATTTTTATTGAAGCTACGTGAAAATCGTCAAAGGGAATTTTTTAGATCTTCGATAAACTCATAACTTTCCCTTGGACGGTTTTTATGTAGCATCAATCAAATCGGTACTGGCGAAGCCCATGTTACAATACATATCAAAGCTACTCTAATATTTGTCTTATTTAATAAAGAGGGAAAACGTTAGTTAAAGATTTAAAAGAACTCAAGTGAGGCACTATATCTTTCTAGGAGGCTTTCGTTGGCTTTTATGCCGCAATGAGGCCAAAACGTGTATAGTGTTCCTATAACTTTGTTCTGTGGTAATCTTATAGATTTAAACTCAGCATCACTAACAATAAGAATGCTAAAAATGGCGTATAAGATCGGATTTCCGAATTTTTCATACTCTCAACTATAAGAAATTGGCCAACTTCCGTATTGTCAGTTGCTTTGTATTCATGCATAAAACTAGGGGTTCTTAAGTCGATTTCCCCACTACTGCAATTTCATAAAATTACTCTAGTATGGAACTCGATTTAAGAACCCCTAGTTTCATGCACGAATACAAAACAACTGACAATACGGAAGTCAGCCATTCTGAGATGAAGATGTGAATATATGCGGGCATGTTCTGAAATTCACCGTGCATCCATTTCACATTACACATGCACTTCACCTGGGAAAGCAATTGCGTTTCTGTATTTCACGTGAAAAGAGCTTTTATATTTCACGAAAGAACTTTGGAGAGCTTTATTAGAGCTTTCACATTTTATCATTAACAATAGGCCTGTTCGATAACTTCGCAAGTAAAAAGCATTTGCAAGTTCTTGCAACTACTTGCAAGTACTTCTCATTTCTCTTTTACTGAACAAGTTTGTTATTGAACAGCATTTTGTAAAAGTTTGTACAATTTTGTACAAACTTTTGAGTTATCGTACAGACCTAATGGAAACAAGTAAGAACGGCGTTAAGTTCGACCGGGCCGAACTGGTTATACCCTCCACCACAAGTTGTATTGAAGTAAAATGGAATAATTAGTTTCGTTTCTTGTATGAAGAAGACTTAATACTAAATTTCAGCAATTTCGGTAAAACAATGGGGGCTATTTCAAAACGTCGATCTATACCTACAAATTTCTGACGGAAAGTTTTTAGACTCAAAGAAGACTAAATACCAAATACCAAAATCAAGAAGTACGCTTCTATGGGGATATAGGAAGACGTGGACCTATACTGATAATACTCTTCTGGAATATTTTATAACTCTAGGAAGACTAAATAACGGATTTCAGCCGTTTCGGTCACAATCTTCAGTATTACGAAAATCGGGAGGTACCGTTCTAAGGGGGATATATCGAAACATGGACCTATACCGATGAATTTTAGTCGGAAATGGGGAAGCGTGGACCTGTACAGACAAACTTCTGGCGAACAGTTTAATATCACATTGAAGACTAAATACCAAATTTCAGCCATTTTGGTGGAATATTGAAGCCACAACCTTCAAAATAGGGAAAATCGGGGGGTACCTTTTCATGGGGGCTATATGAAGGGGTGGGCCTATACCAACAAATTTAAAGGGGAAGTTTGAGTACCCCACAAGGAAGTCTAAATACCAAATTTCAGCCATTTCGGTGGAATATTGAGGCCACAACGTTCAAAATACCGAAAATCTGGAGGTACCGTTCTATGGGGGCTATATGAAGGCATGGACCGATACCGATAAAGTTCTGGGGGAAAGTTTTAAACCACCAACGTAGACTAAGTACCAAATTTCAGCCATTTCGGTGTGAAAATGAAGCTAAAACCTTCAAAATACCGAATATCGGGAGGTACCGTTCTATGGGGGCTATATGAAGGCGTGAACCTATATCAACAAATTTTAAGTGGAAAGTTCTATACACCCAACGATAACTAAATACCAAATTTCAGCCATTTTGGTGGGATAATGAAGCTAAAACCTCCAAAATACCGAATATCGGGAGGTACCGTTCTATGGGGGCTATATGAAGGCATGGACCTACACCAACAAATTTCAGGTGGAAAGTTTTATACATCAAACGATAACTAAATACGAAAATTCAGCCATTTTGGTTGGATAATGAAGCTAAAACCTTAAAAATACCGAAAATCGGGAGGTACAGTTCTATGGGGGCTATATCAAAACGTGGACCGATATCCCATTTTCAATACCAACCATCCTGAAAGTAATAAAAACTTCTGTACCAAATATTGACGCTCTATCTTTAAAATTGCGAGCTGTATCTTGATTTCAACAGACATGCATAGATCGACTTAGAACTTTATGCTGATCAATAATATATATACTTTATAGGGTCTCCGACGAATATTTCGATGTGTTATGGTGGAGGGTATAAAAAGCTAATTTTAAGTTAACTTTAAATCAGCGTCCGTCCCTACAGGGTACATACAAACTTGACTTTGAAGTTACCCTTTGGAAACGCATTGTTGGGATACTTGCAAACACTCATTGTGACACATTACTTCCAAAAAAAGGTATGTTTTCTTCTTTACGCGTTTTGTCTTCTGTAGTTGCGAAGAAATAACATTTTCAACTTAAAAATACTATAATAAATGATATGCCTGTCTGCGTACTCAATAATGTGCCTGGCTGCGCACTCGATAATTTGTAATTATTATCAAAGACATTGAAGAAATAAGACTAGATAAAAAGCATGCAACAAAAAAATGATTATGAAACAATGTATAGAAACATTACTCTTAACAGAAACAATGCAGGTTGCAGGTAATTTAAAACAAAGACATAAATACAACTAAAGGTAAGGTCACATTAGGCAAATATTTGCTCCAGCGACCGGCAGTGTGCGCTTACTGAGAGCAAGTAAGCATCAATAATGCATTCAATTTTATGCTCACTTCCTCTCAGTAAGCGCACACTGCCGGTCGCTGGAGCAAATATTTGCCTAATGTGACCTTACCTTAAGACTAGACAAAATGCATGCAACAAAAAAATGTTTACGAAACTTTGTATAGAAACATTACCCTTAACAGGTTGCAGTTAATTCAAAATCGCAACCAAGGAGGAACATTTCATTAAATGGTATCAGAAACGAAATTTATGCATTCAAGGATCTATTCAAGAATAATTCTATGTCAATTGGATCGGTAAATTCGGTTAAATACGTAAAAATGTATAAAAGAAAAAATGTTATATCACCATATCGTGATATAACATTATGTTAAATTCAAAAGCCATTCACTGAAGAATGATAGCAAAAAAATGTCTTATCTTGTTGTATTTATGTCTTTGTTTAAAATCGCAATCTACGAGGAACATTTCATGTAATAGTATCAGAAACGAAATTTATGAATTCAAGGATCTATTCCAGAGGAATTCTATGTTATAGGTCATTTAGATATGACATCATTATAGCTCATTAAGACTAGCCATAAATCCTCAACTGGATTTAATAAATCCAGTACAGATCTCATTGCATTTAGATATACATTTTGGAGGATTTAAATGGCAGTCAGCTGATTTTTGTTCATAGTACAATTACCAAGGTAGATGCATCAGCCCATCTGATCGAATTTGAAACGTCAAAAGAAGTTATTGTAAATTGAATTCGTCTTAAAAAAAAATAGGGCAAATTACAAATTCATTGTTTAATATTGAAAATTTTATCGTTTAGACATCGTAAATTTTAGTCTTGGTTGATTAAAATCAACTTTGTATATCAAAGCAAATTTAATTTTTGCAGCTTGTTTACAAATTTTGACATTTTAAATTATTTTAGTTGTAGCATGGTGGAATAATAAGGTGTAACGCCAAAAACATCTGAGCTTCATACCAATTATCAAAATGCGTTATTGTGAATAAAATCACATACAAAATGTAAACAAGCAATTCACAGTTATGCATTATTGTGAGCAAACATGTTGCAAAAAACAGAGTTGTATACGAGGATTTATTCCGGATTTAAAACAAATCCACTCAATACGACGATTTATTTTTGTATGGGAAATCTGGTAGATTGTCGCCTAATTTAGCAAGTAAATCCTGATAATGCTCTTAATCCGGCTAATGAGGTCATATCTAATAGCCCATTTAGATATGACTCATTATAGCCCATTTAATTAGCCGGATTTAGCACATTATCAGGTTTTATTTGCTAAATCCAGCCAAAATCTACCAGATTTCCCATACAAAAATAAATCGTCGTATTGAGTGGATTTGTTTTAAATCTGGAATAAATCCTCGTAACAACTCTGTTTTTTGCAACATGTTGGTTGAAAATACAAAAAGTTGCAAGCTGGCACAAGAAACAAGGTAGATGCATCGGTGAATTGCTACACTAAAAATAATTTATAATTTTGTAAACAAGTCGGAAAAATTAAATTTGTTTTGATGTACAAAGTTGATTTCAGTGAAATTACTCTTAGTGTAGCCCGGGACTTAGCTAAATCCGGCCAAAATCTACCAGATTTCCCATACAAAAATAAATCCTCGTATTGATGAGTGGATTTGATCAAAGATCAAATATATTACTCTACCATGGTAAGAAGTAAGAGCTGTGTTCCTTTACTTACCTGAGGTTACCATTTTTACCATTTGCTACCATTTTTAACCTGCAAAGCGTTCCTTAACCCCGAAAAGTGGCAAAACTGGAAGCAATTTTTAGGAGAGTAAGAGAGGAGAGAAAATTGCTTTCTCTTCTACCACAGGCTACCAGCAAAATTTCTGCAGGTAAAAAATGGCAGAACTGATTTTTCGACTTTTGTTTGACGATTTTTTCACAATGAAGAAGAAAATGTACGAAAAACAGAAGAAAAAATCGAACGCTGACAAAACTAAATTAAAAACTGTGAAATAAAAGACGAAAATTGATTTTTATACCCTCAGCATTTATGCTAACGGAGGGTATATACACTTTCATACGGGCAAAATGTGCCTCATCAAAATAATGGTTTTAGACCCCAAGTATGTTTGGACGAAATGTGTTTCAGACAATTTGGAGTCGATTGAGCAATGTCCATCCGTCTGTCTGTCTGGCTGGCTGGAGCGCACGATAACTATCGAACGGATAAACCGATTCGATTCAAATTTTGGCTTTCGTAATATTTTACCCAAACTTAGTTTAAGTTCGAAGATGGGCTATATCGGTCCACTCCTTCCGGTACCTCCCCCACAAAAGTTCGATAATGTTCGGAAAATTTGTGAGCACGGTAACTCTTGAAGGGAGTAACCGATTTGGTCCAAACTTTGCCCATCGTGAAATGTGTACCAGATAAGGTTTAAATATGGACTCAATCGGTCCACTCCTTGGGGTACATCCCACACAAAATTTCGGAAAAGTTCAGTTTAGGGCCATTTCTCGAATCGCTTTGATTTTTGTTTTAGCCACTTGTATTCACTACCCTCCATACGACGGTAAAAGTTTCATCAGGGGCAAGTCCATACTTCCTGAGAAAAAAGCCTGAAAGTTGCAAAAAATCCCTATGACACCGTGTGAGGTGGTTGGAGCGCAATATAACTCTCGAATGGATCTGCCGACTCGGTCCAAAATATGGCCTTAGAAATATTTTGTCCAAACATAGTTTAAGTTTGACGATAAGCCATATCGGTCCACTCCTTCAGTACCTCCCCCACAAAAGTTCAAAAATGTTCGGAAAAATAGTTCGTACGGTAACTCTTGAAGGGAGTGGCCGAATTGGTCTATACTTTACACATCAAGTTTACAAGTTTTGACATAACATATTCAAAATTTTACGATGCCACTACCTGGGTAATTGTGCCATGGTTACAAACAAAAACAAATTCCTTTGTGGTTGTTGTTCGAGTTGTATTTGTTGTAGTATTAACTTTACCTTATATTTGTTCTACCATGCCCCTATGGCAACATATGTTGTGCAAAAACAGTTGTAAAATTATGAATGAAAATCATCGAATTCCTTTTGTTTTCCGTTCACATATTTTGTTTTTGTTCATGTTCTTTTGTTTTCAACACATTTCAATTATTACCCAGCAAAAAGTTTGCATCCACGGAAGCAGTTAAATCACTGGTGCAAGTGTCACGAAGTGCTTCTTTTTCTATGAATTCCTCAGTGAATTTTACAAGGGAGCGCGCAGAAAGGAAGCACTCCATTTTGCTTCCGCAGCACGCAGTTAGGAAGCACTCCATTTTGCTTCCGCAGCACGCAGCTAGGAAGCACTCCATTTTTACAATTTTTACCACTTTTACGAGTTTTGCGTTCCCGTACACAAAATTTGTATGAAAATCGTTCACGACTTTTACCACTTTGTAAAGTACGGGAACAGGCCATTAATAAGACATTTTAGTTTTATTCTTATAGGCCGTTTATATATAACAAGGTTAACCCAGTGGGTCTGGGTTTCAAATGTCATTTCCATTGTATATACTTCAAACAAATCCTCATAAAGAAGGTTAACCCTGCAAAAAACTATAATATAAACGCCGTATTACTTTAATTTCATTTGTTGAATGAAAATTGAATTTTTTATCGATTATACATAAAAGTGCTTGTTGGATGTAATCCAAATGTGAGGAAAAGGATTGCCTTTTTCATTAGTCCACTGGAAGCGCATCCATGCATGTAATGAAATCCTCACTCCAACTTGCACCACTTCCATTTTTTTTTGCTGGGTATCTCACACATTTTTACAAAAAATGTCAACATTTTGTTAACCCGGCTGTCTGTGAAAGAATGATGGACAGCTGGTAGCCAAACGACAAATGTATGTATGTGTTAGTAAATCAGAGTTGTATTTGAAGACAAACTGTCTAGTGTAAATGCCTAGTTAGTATCTCCTCCGCAAAACTTTTGATCTTTAATCCTAATCAACATTTTTGTCGGTTCAAACGCCCAAATTTTTTAAAACCCCCTAAATACAGTTCCTTTACTTTTCTGGTAAAAATGTTCATGAGAGAGCAATGTTGAGAAATTTTGACACTTTTCTCTTTTACCACTCTTACCATTAAAAAAGTAAAGGAACAAAGCTAAGGTGTTTGCATGAATTACAACAACTAACAATTTTACAATAATGCCAAGTTTATACTTGTGCTCTAAAATCCACTGCATTTCATGAAATCCTGAAATACACCCTGGTGTTTACACTTATTTTTTTGTTGATTTCAAGCATATCACAATAATCAAGGTAGATGCAAATGCGCAGCTGATCGAACATGAATTTTCGAAAAAAGTTGTTGTAAATTGAATTAATCATCAAAAATTTATGACAATATAGAACTTAACTGCATCATTTCGAAAATGATCGTAAAATTATCTATATATCGTATTAATTGTATATAATACTAAGAAATTAAAAACTAAAAAATGATTTTATCGTTGAGACATTATAATAATAAATTTTGATACATAAAAGTTGTGTTCAGATACTGCAAAATATTACTACTTGCAGTATTTTCCCCGTTTAGTGCTAGAAATGCGTTCCAGTACTCCGAAATCTAGCAAGACTTGCACTTGATTTTGAATAAAAGCCTCTTCTCCTGTTCTCTGCCATAAAAATTTGGCCAAGTAAAAACTAGCAGCATGTTTTTTTGGAATCTGAACACGATGGCTGATACGCTGATTTTGGCATTTTTGCTGGAGTTTTTGCAATTTCCGTCATTTTTTCGTTCCCGTATTTTTTAAGAAATTTGTATGGGGAAGCAATTTTTGACAATTCGGTCTATTTTCTAACATTACCATTAAAAAAAGTACGGGAACACAATGAAAAATAGCATTGTAACAATGTAATTTAATATTTTTTCACGTTGTTTACAAATTTTGATATTAACATATTTTGTTCCAGCAATTCGCACATCTACCTTGTTTATTGTGATACGTGATAAGTGTTGCAACTTTTGGTACTTTTTAAGGCAAAAGCAAGGTTGTATATCATGTGTACTGTGATTTCGATGTTGATTTCGCTGAAATCACGAAATAATACCCCGGTTACACTATTGAAGGTTAACCCACTGGGTTTAATAGATCCAGTGGGTTAATCTTTGCTGGTTACACTTAGCTTTTCGAGGATATAAACTGTCAGCTGATGTTTGTTTACGTATACATACAAAATAACTGATAAAGTCGTGTATTACACTTTTACAATTTCTCGTATGAGATATCATCCCCTCTTTGCTCACACACAGGGATACATTTTTGTATCATGGTATCAAGCGTACTTTTTGTTAAAAAAGTGTCTAATGTAAAAAAAATAAATAATTTTATGATTTTCAAATAACTGTAGATTTATTAACTCCATAAAATCTCATGCGACCAATCGTAAACGTGTAAAACACGACAAACTCTGTTGCAAAAACAGTTGCAACTTTTGGTACTTTTTGAGTAGAGTTGGATTTTTTTGCACAAATACCGAATACAACACTGTATTTTTGGTGGATTTGTGCCGGATTTAAAATAAACCCAGTGGTGAGAGGATTTAATTTTTGTATGGCAAATCTGGTCAGATTTGACCAGATTAAGCAATAAATCCTCATAAAGTGGGTTAACCCGGCAAAAAACTGTAGTGTAACCGCACTATAAGATGATTTCATTTTTGTATGCGAAATCATGATAAATTTTGCATGATTCCGCGCGAAATCACGAAACGCCTTCGAAATCACGAAAAGACGCCGAATGTAAACCAAACATAACATGGTTTTATGGGAACTAAATGTCAATGACAACATTTGAATACTAGGGTCTTTCCAAAATAGTTCAGAAAAATTTACAGAAAATAAATGAAAAGATTTAAAATTTAATTTTAAGGGTCGATTATCGATAGCAATTATCGTTGAGTGGAGTTGTCATTTGTCAAAATTACTTTATGTATGGCAACCTTCAACTGAAGTTGCGAATCTCCATTTGACGAACCGGCTATTTTTCAGCAACCAGTTATTTTCAGTTGCAGTGAATATTTTCGAAGAAACAAGAAGTAAAATTGAAAGGAAAAAAACATTTTCTTAACAATTGTTGATTAATTGCATGATTAATTAATTAAGGCCCGTTATTACATCCTTTCTGTAGTTAAATATTGGCCGGTATCGGTAAGATAACCCATTTTTATACCCTACACCACTATGTGGGGAGGGTATTATAAGTTGGTTTTGGCCAAAAAGTTTGTAACGCATCGAAATAATGGTCGTAGACCCATACTTATATATATCAAAATGAATGTCTCGACGAGCTGAGTCGATCTGGCTATGTGTGTCCGTCCGTCAGTCCGTCCGTCTGTCCGTCTGTCCATCTAAACCTTGTAATCACGCTACAGGCCGCAATTTTGATCGGATCGTCACGAAATTTTGGATGTTGATGAGGGTCCAGGAGGGGAAGAAGCCTATTGGTGATGGTCGGATAATATTTAGGGGTCGGAAAGGGCAAAAAACTTAGGTGGATAAAAAGACAACGTTTTTTTCCAAAACCAATATCTCAGCTTCTATATGGGGTATACCAAAAGCAAAACCTGACAATAAAAGCAGAAAATATCGCCTTTCTAATGATGTAAAGTAGGTGCTTGTAGGTGATCAAACAGCGAAGATATCGCAATAGTAGCAAATAAAACCCCAATTTTCATTTTTGCGATTTTAATTATATTGACAAATATCACAGCTTTGGTTGAAAATTTTCCAAAAGCAAAGACTTGCTATGAAAGTAGAAGATCCCGTCATTACAATGATGCAAACTAGGTCGCGTAGGTAACCAAATAACGGAGACATCGCAATAGTCGATAATGCATCCCATTTCTGATTTTTTTGTAATCACGCCACAGGTCGCAATTTTGATCGGATCGTCACGAAAGTTTAGGGGTTAATGGGGGTCCCACAGAGGAAGAAACCTACTGATTTTAATGATGGTCGGATAATATTCAAGGGTCGGAATGGGCAAAAACTTATTTGGAGAAAAGGTCTACGTTTTATTTCAAAGCCAATATCTCTGTTTCTTTAAGAGGTATATCAAAAGCAAAACCTGACAAGGAAAGTAGAAAATATCACCTTTACAACGATGTAAAGTAGGTTGTCGTGGCTGCTCAAACAACAGAGATATCGCAATAGTCGGTAATGCATCCCATTTTCCGATTTGTTTGTAATCACGCTACAGGTCGCAATTTTAATCGGATCGTCACGAATTTTTTGGGGGTTGATGCGGGTCCCACTTAGGAAGAAGCCTATTGATTTTGGTGATAGCCGGATAGTATTTAAGGGTCGGAATGGGGAAAAACTCATTTGGAGACAAATTCAAAGTTTTATTCTTTGTAAATATACATATTGGCTTCCAGTAGGGGTATTCCAATGACAAAGCCTGTCAATGGAAGAAGAAAATATTACCTTTACATTGGTGTAAAGCAGGTTGGCGAAGGTGGTCAAACAAGGTAGATACCACAATAGTCGGTAATGCATCCAATTCTTCCATTTTTTTTTTTTTTTTGCAATCAAGCTACAGGTCGTAATTTTGATCGGATGGTCACGAAATTTTGGTTGCTTATGGGGGTCCCAGAGAGAAAGAGGCATATTATTTTTGGTGGTAGTCGGTTTATATTCCCCAAAAGAAATGTTTACCAGTGAAAAGCTTATGCACAGAGGTAGTGGTGTAGGGTATAACATGGTCGGCCCCATCCCGACTATAGCCTTTGCTCACTTGTTTATTCTTACATGTTTGCTTTAAGAATAAGTGTCAGATAAAATAAAAGGAACTTTGTGTTCCTTTTAAAATTTAAACTGCTCCCGAGAGTATGCTTCACCAAAAGCAAGAAAAAATTGTCAGCAAATTCAAATCAACCAATCAGATTTGAGAAAACTTGAGGTATACAGTTTCCTCTACTCAACTATTCTGGAACGTTGAACAAAAATCAATAATTGTTAACAAAATGCTTATTTTTCCTTCTATTTTACTTCTTGTTTCTTCAAAAATGTTCACTGCAACTGAAAATTGGTGGTTGCTGAAAAACAGCCGCTTCGTCAACTGAGATTCGCAACTTCAGTTGAGAGTTGCCATACGTGGATCAATTTTGACAACTGGCAGCGCCACTCAACGATAATTGTTATCGATGATCGACCCCTTAAACAGTTCATCCCCCGTTGTTTACCAAAGGAAATACTCTCTCAGAGAGGCTAAGTCAAAACACCCACCAAATTCTCTCATTTATTTTGAGAGAGAATTATTAAGGTAGATGTATTAGCAAACTGCAACAAGAATGTCAAAACAATTTTGCAAACATTACTAATTTTCATATTTTCTTAGCACAACTTCATTCCGAAATTATTATTCAATGTATTGTTCAAAAAATTCCACAAATATTTACATTTTTCATCCATAATTTTGTTTTTTAGTTTTTGCTTTGAAATAAACACATTTTTTTGACATCTACCTTCATAACATTCCCTGGGGCCTAATTACGTGATTCGACATCGAGTTGTTTCGACCCGAGTACTCAAAGTTGGGATGACAACATTCGTTATCGAGTAAAATTATCGAGAAATTGAGCATAAATTTGCGAGTAATTTCTCGTAGCCAAATGGCCTATCGTAAACAAACAAAATGAAAGATTTCTTATTGTATTTGTGTTTAAAATGTAAAAAATTGTTTTTTATTGACGGTTTATAGAGGAAAAATGATATTAGTAAATAATTGTGAGCATTTTTTACACAAAATAAGAGAAATTGGGAAAAGTCCTTTTCAGTCGTTTTAAGAAATTGTGATAAAATTATAATTAAAATAAATACATATGCATGCTATCATTAACCAAAAATTAGTGTTTGCAGTCGTTAAAATATAAGTTGAAAAAATAGGCATTTCTGCAAAACAAAAAATTATTTAATATTAATAGGCTTTATTTTATAGGTGTAAACTTTTAATAAAGTGCATTTTAAATAGTTCATACCCCGTTGTTTACCAAAGGAAATACTCTCTCAGAGAGGCTAATGCAAAACACCCACCAAATTCTCTCATTTATTTTGAGAGAGAATTATTAAGGTAGATGTATTAGCAATCTGTAACAAGAATGACAAAACAATTTTGCAAACATTAATAATTTTCATATTTTCTTAGCACAACTTCATTCCGAAATTATTATTCAATGTATTGTTCAAAAAATTCCACAAATATTTACATTTTTTCACTCATAATTTTGTTTTTTAGTTTTTGATTTGAAATAAACACATTTTTTGACGTCTACCTTCATAACTTTCCCCAAAGAACACATAGTTCGATTACCGGTTACTCTCGAAACATTCGATCAGTGATTTCGATCGAGTCTTATCATGCCGTTTTTTTCTCGTGTCGAAAACTTATTAACGAGTAAATTCTCGATCGAATCGAATCACGTAATTAGGCCCCTGAAGAACACATAGTTCGATTACCGGTTACTTCCGAAACATTCGATCGAGTCTTATCATACCGTTTTTTTCTCGTGTCGAAAACTTATTCACGAGTAAATTCACGATCGAATCGAATCACATAATTAGGCCCCTGCATTTATGAAGTCAGCCAATATTCAAACCTGCCAGAAAGCCGCCCTGAGGACTGCAATAGGGTGCCTCTTTATGACACTAATACAATACAACAGCACAGCAAGATGTTGTTGATACAGTGCCTGCTGGAGTGTTACCGGCATGTGCACTCAAGATTGAGAATAAATACATTTCCCATGCTAACAAATTCCCAATTCGGACTTCATTCAGAATGAGGGTAAAACAACTCCCACAAAATTTTATTTAGAATACGGAAATATGGGAGAAGGAAAAAATTCCCAACTCCCACACATTCAGAAAATGGCTGTATATTTTTAAAGCTTCCAAATATGTTTATTTTTTCGCATTTATTGCATTTGGCAATTCCTATGGATATAAGATACATCCATCTTGGAGAACATTTGTTTCTACAAATTATGAGAATTTCCTTCCTCCTTCATAAAAAAATTATCATCAGGATGAATGCACGTATGACTTTTTTAAGTATTAAGACCACGAGAAATAACACAATTGCATTCTGTTGAAAACTCCGAATAAAGTATTTCTTGATTTTGTTTGTTTATAATTAATGTTGGAAATATGTATTTCTTGTTTTGTTGAATTGTAAATTTAGGAATTTATAATTAATATGTATTGTAATAATGTATTTTAAATTAGATTATAATTGTATTTAAAAAAAATATGTTTGTATGTATACGAATATGTAGTAGTAATAGTTTGCTATAGATAATGATAATTGTAATGAAAATGTTAGGATGTATTTTATGTATACAACTAAATGATTAGAAGAAAAAATATATATGATCTTCATGTAGAAACGAATTGGCATGAGCAGTACAAAAGCAAGATAATATTGTAACGACCCTGACATGGAACACCTAACTCTTCATCGATTATATCAACTCAAAGTTTGGTACCGTTTAAAAAATACAGAGGACAATTACAATTGTAAATGATTACTGTATATTACCGTAAAGTAAAAAAATAAACAAATGATTTTGGCAATTTCTTGGTTTACTTCGTAGCAGAATAAGGTTGCAGTCCCAAGCCATATAGGACGGCATGGAAGTCTTTTTTTTTTTGTTCTCTGCTGCTAAAACTAAAACAAAAATCATCAAGGAATAAATTCACAAAGGGAAATACCAAAAAAACGAAGACACACATACAATGCAATATGTATTGTTGTTTATGAAGGATGTGGTGCACATATCTACTATATCTAAACCTAGTTCTGTCTGTCTGTCAGTTTGCTTGTCTGTACGATTATAATTTAAAATCTATTGGAAAAATTGCCTGCTGGCCGTCGCATGCGACGTGCTCTTTGACCTCTTTGATTGCCAAATCCGCCACGACCTGGACTGCCACCTTGCTGCTGATCTTGTTGTGCCCGTTGACTGGGGGAAGTGTTGCGTTGTGAATTACCCGGTGATTCTATAAGAGGAAAATCGGTTTTAGTCGACCCTTTACCTACAAAAAACAAAATAAAACTTATTTTCTATTACCCTGCCAGACAATAGGAGTTGGCCTGTTGGCCGCACCGCCACGATGGAAACCACGTTGGGGTCTACGATTCGCACTCACACCCTTGGTGGCCTTAGAACGTGTGTTGATAGAGGGTGATGTGGATGCCTCAGCTTCACGTCCTTCTTCCTGTAATAGATAGAGGGACATTTAAGGTCTTTCCCGGACAACATTTAAGCAAAATTCCTCCTTACCTCAACTTCCTCAACAGCTTGTTTTTCACCTTCCGATGAAACACCATCAGCACCTTCATTTTCCTCCGAGGTGGCCTCAATTTGATTTTGTTGTACATCCTCCGATTGTGTGGCCCCACTGCTAAGGTGACCTAAAAACAAAAACCAACCCCATAATAACTCACTTTTCATGCAATTTATTGAAGAAAAAACTTACTCTCGCTATCTATATTTTCGGATGCCTCAACTGATTCACCACCCTCTTCATTGAAATCATCCTCTTCGCCTTCGACACCCTCTTCACCCTTCTGAGCTTCTTCGGATGTTACATCACCACTTTTCTTTTCTTCATCATCATATTCCTCGCCTAGAAATTCTCCTCCAGGTCCAGCTTCACTGTCATCGCCAGCAGCATCGGCGTTTTCTTGTCCCACATCTGCGGAAATATCATCTGATTGTTGAGCATTGTTTGAGGTGGTGGTATCGGTAGAACCATAACCAAATTTAGAATCTTGTGGAGAACTGACTATTTCGGAACTGTAATAAAAAAAAAAAAAATAAAAAACACATAAACGTTAAACTCCAATTACATATAGCAATTTGAGAAAACAATTACCTTTCAGATCTTCTAGCAGCTGCTGAAGTGTCTGATGTTTCATTGGACCCTTCCCCTTGGGCACCCTGTTGCAGTTTAACCAAAGTGGCTTTTTGTTGACGACTCAGTGTGTTTGTTTGCTTTCTCACGGGAGTTTCCCCACTACCACTGCTTATGGCCTGGCTTTGCTGGTTATTATCCTGGCTATGGGCCTTCGCCAAGGCGGCAGCTGCTGCAGCACTTGTACTCGCCCCTGTGGCATATGGATCAGCGTCCGCTTGTCCTCCCGCTGCTCCAGCTGAACTACATTGGCCATCATTGTTTTCCATATCCTCATCCACATCAACCTCATTGTTATCAGCTTCTCCGACATCCGCATTACCTTCATTGGCCTCGGGACATTCATTTTCATCCATATCTTGATCTTGATCATAATCCTCGTACACCTCATGTTCACCATCGGCATCAGCAGGACCACCTTCATCGGCTTCAGCTTCAGCCATACCATCATCTTCTTCTGAATCCAAGACCACAACATCATCTTCCTGATCCCTTTGTGAGGAGGTGGGCACCTGGTCCACATCAATACCCGAATCAGAAACACCGGCAACAGTCATTACCGCAGCCTCGCCACTATGCATGGGAGCCCTCATACGTTTAGGATGTTTGGATGAGGTACCTTTGTCCGTATCATCCCCCGTAGTGGAAGAGTCACCTTCCAATTCACGAGGACGTTTGTGACCGGCAGAGGTTCCTGCTTGGGTAGTTGTTACATTGCTACTTGAAGGTGTGTGTCTATTGTGACTGCTGACAGCAATGTGGGAGGAACACATAGCCGATGATGACTGTGATGTACTGGGCTGAGGATTATTGGGGTCCTGTATTAATTGAACTGTTACCGAGGGAGCCGAAGTTGCTGAACTAGAGCCTTCAACGCGTGGAGAAACCAATGCCACCACTTGTGTCTGATTTATATTGCCACCACTAACATGAGGTTGTGGCTCATTTTGTTGAGGTTGCTGGATACTTTCGGCTTCCTGGGAACTTTCTGCAGCTGAAGCAGCTGAGCCCATAGGTGGAATGGCTGCCACAGCCACCGATGCTGAGCTACTAGTTGAGGGCATATAGTCGGTGTGTGATGATGTCGGCGATGAGGACATTGTTTCCAACGAGGCACTGCCTGTGGTGTGGACTTGTTGTTGTGGTGGCACTAATGCAGTATTACTGCTAGCTGTGGCTGAACTTGGTGTCGAAGATGGCGTAGATGTCGATGATGTAGAGGAAGTGGATGTAGAGGTACCAGCCACAACAGCTGTGGAACCTGCTGAACTTTGTTGTGATGTTGGCAGAATTGCCGCCGTGCGTGTATTCTGCACCGATATGGGTCTAATGCTCGCCAAGGGAGTTTCACCACCACGCCATGGTGTTACGGTTGCCGATTGTTGAACGGTGGCAGTGCCAGACATGGGTTTAACGTTTGCTGTCCTAGGTGAAGAATCTGATATGGTACCCTTATCGGATATTGCCACAGAACTAGTAGAGGGCTTGGCTGATTGCTGCAGACCAAGCTGACGATTCAGTTGATTAATGCGTATAATTAGGGATTCATTTTCCCTAGTTAGACGTTGTACATCTTCCTTGTTGCGATTGTTTTGTTCCAATAGTTCTCGCTCCAAACGCTGCAATGTGGTATCAAATTGGGACTGAAGCTCATTAATCTTGGCTTCGTGGGCTTCATTGCTTTGCAGTAGCTTTGTCTTGGTGGCTGCTAATTCGGTGCTCACAACATTACGTGATTCTGTCAAACTGACAATATGACTCTTGGCCTCTCTCAACAAGGTTTTGGTGCGTTCATCAAGTTCCACGGAGGCCTTAAGATCTTCATAATCCTTGCGAATCTTTTCATTTTCTTCTTGCATTGTACGAATGACACCATTCAAGTTTTCAATTGTTGAGCGTTGCTGTTCCAATTCAGCATTTGAGGCAGAAGCACTTTCAGCTCCAGCATTGCCAGCAGCAGCGGCATCTATATTTTCTTGGCCACCAGCAGCATTGGCATTTGCTCCCTCACCTGCAGCTCCAGTGGCGGGTGCCTTACTCAACAACTCCAAATATGAATCCTTATAACGTTTGGCAATTTTACGTATTTGCACTTCCTTGTTTTTGGAATCTTGCAACTGATGTTCTTTGGCCTCCAAATCTTCGGTGATTTTCTGAACAGCTTCTTCTTTCGAAAGCAGTTTATTCTTCATTTCCATAACTTCTTGCATGAGACGGGAATTGGTTACTTTCATGGTGGTTATATCGGCTGTCAAGCTCTTCTTTTCCTCAGTTAGCATGTGGACTTGTCTCTCCAACGAAGCCAGCTCACCATCGAATTTAGTTTTATCGCCCTTGAGAGCTTGCAATTCTTCGGTGAGGGATTTAATTTGCTCCTTTTCGGCTGTTAACATTTTAGCCAGGTTTTCTCGTTCCGATTGTAAGCGTTTAAATTCTTCAGGATTCTTGTTGCTCTTCTCAACCAAAACATTGGCTCTCTGACGCCATTTCAAAGCTTCAGTACGTAAGCTGTTGTTCTCTGACTGTATCTCTTCAATCTTGGAATTCAAATCACGATTTTGATTCTGCAATGGGAATAATTCATCTTCCAGAGCACTAATACGATCATTCAATTCCTTGACACGTTGAGTTAGGGCATTACGTTCTTCGCGTAGCACACGATTACTATCAGTAACGGCATTGAGAGTTTCAATTTTACGTAAAATCTCTTCATGTTTAGAAGCGGATACCAAATTGGTATCAGTTTTACTTCTCTCACGATTAAGGAAATCTTGCAATTCGTCGTTCTTCTTTTGCAATATGGTAAATTCGGATTGCAAGCGCGTATTCTCTGCCTTAAGGATATCCAATTTGGCCAATGTAAGATCTTTTTCTTTGCGCAAGAATTTGATGATTTGTAACAATTGTTCATTGCTCTTATTTTCGGCTTCAGCCTCGGCCATTGAACGATTGGCATCACCACCACTAATGGAAGTGTCCATTAGAACAGAGTCGTTGTTGCCTGCCGTAGATGCTGCCTGACTTAATGTAGCCAATTTGTTGGATAATGCCTCAATTTGATCATGCAAATTGGCATTGAGTGAATTGAGATCTTCCAAACGTTTCTCAAGTTCTTCTTTTTCTTTGCGCAGTAACACCAACGACTCTTCTTGATCTTTTTTGTGATTTTCCAATGCCAATTTGGCGCTGTCACGTTCCATGGTAAGTTCACTGATTTGACTTTGTACCTGAAATGAAAATTGGATAAATTTATCGATTTGTTAAAAATTAGTTATTTTAGTGTATTCAAGTTCTACTCACCTTAACCAACTCCTGCTTAACTTTACCCAATTCTTGTATATCAGCTGAATGCAGTATCATTTCATTGGCATATTTCGATTCAACACTGTTGAGATTCTCTGATAGCGTAATATTCTCAGAACGTAGGCTACGCAAATTACGATTACATTCGCTCAATTTCTGTAGGGTATCCTTCAGCTCATCTTGCAAACGCTTAACTTGTTCAGCCGGTTGATTTTGGTTAACTTGAGCTTCACTCATTGCGCTTAATTGTAAGTCTGCTTCCAGCTCAGTAATACGAGACTTAAGATTCTGTTCATTAGCACACAAATCCTTAATTTCGGCTTCAGCCTTCTCCACATAGGAGGTATGGAGTTCATGGAGATTTTTAATTTCGCTTTCTGCATTCTGCGACATCTTATAGTATTGATCGGCATGTTCCTTGGCCTTCTTCAAACTAGTTTGTAGAGATTCTATTTCTATCTTGGCCTCTTCATATTTCACCTCAAATTCTCGAGCCTTCTTATTGGCCAATGCAATGGGGTTGTCATTCTTAGAGGGTGTCAAACTCTCCTGTAATTTCTTGCTTAACTCATCGATTTGTTGCGTCTTCATGGTAAGCTCCTCACGAACATTTATCAACTCCATACGCAATTTATCAGCCTGTTCCTTTTCTTCTTGCATTAGTTTCTTGGCTGATTCAGTTTGACGTTTCAAATCATTGGTGGTTTCACGGAAACGATCCTCTTCTTCTTGGAATCTTCTTCGTTGTGCCGACAGTTCCCGTACTGTTTCATCCAATCTTTGTTCAAGTCGAGCTTTACCTTCTGTTTCAGATCTTTCCAAATTGGCCTTAATCAATTCCAAATTGTTGAGCAATAGAGTTTGACTTTGTTGTTCGCGGTGATAGGCTTCCTTTTCGGCCTGTAAACGTCCCACGGAATCTTTGAGTATGCGATTCTCATGTCTAACTCGACTGGCCTCCGACTCGGCAGCTGATTGTTGGCGTTGACATTTCATTACTTCATCCTTGAGATAGAGTACCGTCTGTTCATGTTTCACAATGCTATTTTCATAGTTCTTATTGCGATCTTCCAGTGCAGTTATTTGCTGTTTGTAGGTGGCAATATTCTTTTGTTGAAGTTTTATCTGTTCCTTGGTGTATTCCAGAGAGGACATCAATTTGCAATTGGTTGAGGTTAATTCTCGAACTTCAGAACGCATGGAATCAAACTGTTCGTTAAGTAGCTTTTCGTTATTCTTCTTTTCTTTGGAGTAGTACTCATATTGTTCCTTTAATGTTTTGTATTGTTCCTTGACTTCGTGCAGCTGCTGCTCCAAGTCCTTAATACGTTTCTCTTGTTCTTTACTACCAGCCCTGGAGCTCTTATTCATGGTTGATTGGCCAGTGGCATTCAAGGTTTCATTGGCATCATCATCTTGCATTTGTTCATCGTCATTGTCGCTCATATCATCAGCAATAGAGGTGGATTGTTTGTTTAACTTCCTTTGCAATTCGAAGTACAGTTTCTTATAGCGTTCACATTTCGATACCAAAGTGGCGACAGTATTATTTTGTTGATTCAAGGTATCCTGCATGCTTTGGAATTTGACGGCATAATTTTCCAATTTCTCCTGATATGCAGCTTCGTCTATTTCCTGTTTAAGATTTTCCGCCTCTTCCAGTTTGCTACTTAGATCTCTTACCAACAGCAGTAATTTCTGGTTATTCTCTTGCAACTCAGTAATATTATTGAAGGTTACCAATTTCTTCGAAATAACCTCATCGGTGGTACTAAGATTTCCACAAGAACCACTCATATTAGCTCCCTCCGAGGTAAGTCCAATACGCAACTGTTCCACTTCCTTGAGCAAATAACAAACTTGACGACTAAGATCAGTTTGGGAATGTTTTAGTTTCCGATTCTCTCTGTCCATATGGCTTATCTTGGCAGTGGCCTCCACCAACAATTCCTCCAAATCAGTTTTCTTGGACAACATTTCATCGCGTTGTTGGGCCAATATATTGTTGGTCTCTAAAAGCTTTTCATATTCCAATTCCTGTTTCTTGACCATGGGAGCATTTTCATTCAACTCACTGAGTATGGTCTTGAGTTGTAAATTCAAACGTGCCAATTCACGTTTTTGCATTTCACATTCCTCGCTGGTCTTTACATACAGAGAATATAGCTCAGTCAAAGACATATCGGCGCGTATGAGGCGTGAAGCAACTGCTGCTGTGGGTGCCAGTTTTGATATAGCATTCTCCACACTTTCATTCTTCAACTCCTTAAGCAACTCATTGGCATGCTTAATTTCTTCCTTCAACTCATCGATGTTCTTTTGCTTTTCATCCAATTCTTGTTCATGTCTTAGCTGGGTGGCCTTAAAGTTTGTTTCCAATTCACCATATTGGTCACTGGCCTCAGCCAACATTCTCTTCAAATCCGATATGGCTGTTGTCAATTCGGTACGTTCCATTTCAGTATCCTCACAATTACTCTTATAAAGATCAGCCAATTTGGCCTTGGCATCCAATTCCTTCTTATAGTAGTCCATCATCTTTTGGGCCTCTTCGCTTTGTGACAATATCTTCTGTGACAGCTCTTGAACATTTTGCGTTAAACGCTCTATGGTCTCCTTGTATTGGGTGCATTGGATTTGTACAATTTTCAATTCTTCTGTCTTTTCCGAGAGACGTGCCTCAAGTTGCATACTGTTCATGGTATTTTCTCGACGAATATTTTGCAGCTCGGAAATGTTGCGATTCAGATCTTGTGTCAAATTTTGGATTTGTTTGTGCAACATATCACGCTCCTGTTCCATACGACGCTCTTTGAAATCCAAGGTGACTTCTTTACTTTCGATTTCATCGACACGTGCCAAAGCTTCACATTTTGCAGCAATTGCTGCCTTCAACTGTTGCTGGTAGGCTTTCAAATCCTGCTGTAAACGTTCAATTTCACTATTGTGTCGCTCAATCACCTTTAAAAGGTGATCACGTTCATCACATGCGGCTTTCTTATCGTTGCGTAGAGATGCCAATTCTCTTTCATAGGAACTTGTTGTTTCCAGCAGTTGTTTACGTTCAGCCGATACGGTATCCAATTGTGAACGTAATTCCGTGACATTTTGATTGAAGTTTTCCAATTTAACTTCATAGTCTTGTATTTGGGCTTGCAATTCATCCGCTTTCAATTCATAATCATCTGCAAAAAAGGAGAAGAGAGTGGTTGAAAATTTATTATTGTAAAAATGAAATTGAAATATATTTGATTCGTATTTGTGTAGTAATTCGAACGAATTTGAATTCGTATCATCTTAGAGTATCAGACCATTAGAGTGGTGCAGTTCCCACACATGAGGGCCAGTACACTTTGGTCCTTGCCTGCGACAAGAATATTTCTAATTTAGATTTTTGATTTATATGAAAAAGTTGGCGCATTCTGTACATGCTTTTCTTGAGGTTTGTCCGGCTGCACAGCCGCGAAAGTAGTAATCGCCACAGAGATTTTATAGATGTTGGGGATAACAGGATCTAATATTCATATAGTTTCCACAGAATCTGCCTCCTGGATTATTATAATTTTGTGCGCATCTTCCGAATTGTCAATTGCTTTACAAATTACTGCAAATCAGCGAAGAATTATGTTTCTTAAGGCCGTTGTTGTTGTTGTAACAGTGTTTGTAATTATGTTTGTATGTTCGTTCTTCTGTTCAATCTGGCTCTGGGTCTATCTCCAGTTCCAGGAAAGTGGCTGCTTCGATGGGATGTAACCACAGATCCACTGGAGTTAGATGAGTAGGTTTGGCTGGGCAGTTGAAAAGGTGTTTTGTGTCGTGCGGGCCCATACCACATACTGGGCAGATGTCTTGCACGGCGCGGTCGATTTCCGCCCAATAAGAATTTAGGCGACTGCAATATCCCGAGCGTAGTTGAGCCAAAACTACTCTAGTTTGTCGTGGCAGCTGACGCTCCTCAGCTGCAATAGATGGGGGATGTATTTCGAGGACTTTATTCACACTATGTCCCAATTTACATTAGGCGAGTTTACTTGCGGCAATTGTCAGTTTGTAGTTGAGAGAGGGTGCTGAGAGGCAAAGGGTTAAGGTTATATGCCTCACCTCTCTCTCCTACAAAATGACAATTGCCGCAAGTAAACTCGCCTAATGTAAATTGGGACTATAATTGCTTAAGGCCTTGGCAACTGCATCCGTGTGAATACTATTTAAACCTGCTTGATACGCTTGTTGATCTAGGGGTTCTCTCCTGTATCGTTGGACCTCTCCCTCTAGAGCATGGATATCCTTCCTTATCTGCCTGTATGTGCCGGGCCAACACACAAGATGGTGATTGGGATGGCTCACACGGTAACATCCAAGCAGGTACTGCAACGAAAGCATCTCATTGTGTTGCTTTACTGGAAGAATCTTTGCCTCCTCATGTAGATGGTCCACTGAAGATTTGAGGAGGCACCCTGTTGCTGTTCTCAGGGCGGCATTCTGGCAAGTTTGAATCTTTTTCCAATTCGTATCACATAATCTCGGGGACTAGACTGGCGCCGCATAGCTTACCACAGACCGACCTATCGCGTTATATGTGGTCAACAATGTTTTTTTATCTGCACCCCAAGTGCTGCCGGCTAGGGACTTGAGGACCTTGTTCCTACTTTTCAGTTTGTCGCAGATAGCTGTGGCGTGCGCGCACGACGTGAAAGTAGTGTCGAATGTGACCCCTAAAATTTTGGGGCAGTTTGTGGTCGGAATTCTGCTACCGTCGACCACGACATTCAATTCTTTTCCAAACTGCGCTGTCCATGTGGTGAACAGAGTGGCTGCTGATTTTGTGGCGGAAATCTGCATATTCCTCGAATGGAAAAACATGGTAAGATCGGTTAAATAGTTGTTCATTCTCTCACATATGTCATCAGGATAGGTACCCGACGCCATGATCGTGCATTCATTCGCGTACGGAATACAGGAGAGGTAGAGGTTAAACAGTTCCGGAGATATCACCCCACCTTGGGGAACTCTCTGTTTCACTCTACGGGTTTGGACTTCTTGTTCCTGGATTCCACGTCTGCTCAATTTCCTCAAACAGCGTGGCCGCACGGCCGTCTCTAGTTGAGTCCTTGACAAATATGTGTGGTAATGGCGTGCAGAGCAGTTGTCATGCTGTGCTGCTTACAGAATCCATTCTGATGATCGGCAACTTGATAGCTATTTCTGATACTGAGGAGGACTAAGGCCTCAAGGGTCTTTGCTACGGGTGACAAAAGCGAAATCGGCCTGTACGATTCACTTTTGCTGGAATCCTTGCCGGGCTTCCGTAGTGGGACCACCCTGCCCATTTTCCAGACTTCGGGAACAATGAGTGTGGATAGCGACAAGCTGAGAACTTTAGTGAGGTACTCCACTCCCGGCTCATCCAGCTGCTTCAGCATTACCATGGAGATTCTATCAGGGTCCAACGCTTTGGATCATTAGCGTTCCTGATGGCATTGGCAACATCATCCATTATAAACTGTGGTGGTTCCTCCTCGGCAGGAAGAGATCTGATGCGACGTAACACTCTCCTCTTCGCCTTGTCACTTTCGGGGTGCTCGACAAACTGTCGATTGAAATAACTTGCGCGGCTCTTCGGGTCAGTCAACGTAACGTCGCCAAACGTGACTGAGGTCCTATCTTCCCTTCTTCCTGCGTTCGAGAGTGACTTAACCGTTGCCCACAATTCACCTATACCGGCTCCAATGTTGCAACTCTTCAGATGATTTAACCACTTGTTCCGCTTATGCTCGCCGACCGGCCTGTTAACTTCCAGTGTCAGCTCCCTGACTCTGGGGTCATTGGGGTTGGTTCGGCGAAGCTCATCGCGCTCATTTGCTAATCCCGTCGCATCTACTGGGAAGTTTGGTTTTACTTCGGGTATTCGACCAGCAGGGATATGGCGAGCGGCTGCAGCAGTGATAATGTCTCGGAACATCCTTTCCGCTACCCGAAGATCAGAAGGATTGAGCAGTTCTCTGAAGCGGTGATTGGTGAACTCTCTGAAACCCTGCCAATCAGCTTTCTTATGATTGACGAATGTGTGGCGTTCAGAGGTAATGAAATTGGTCTGCTAATGGAGACGATTATGGGGAGATGGTCTGATCCAAGGGAAATGACGGGTTGACAGGTAACGTCATTTGTCAGACCGGGTGACACGATGGTTATGTCTGGCGAGCTGTGACACTCTCCTCTAATTCTGATAGGGGCGTCCTCATTGACCGTTCAAAACGTAGAGCTGTCAATCTGCTCAGCCTGCGCTGTACCTCTCTGGTCGTTTCCGAGGGCCGAATGCCACATCTCATGATGCGCATTAAAGTCCCCCAGGACCAGACGATTATTACCTTCCAAAAGCGGGCTAATGTTAGGCACGTAATCTGAGATACAGCTTCACCCACATCCAACCTTCGGTGAGATGCGGATGTGACAAACTGAGCACAGATATATTGGTCCTGGGTTTTCCTCCGTCCCCTTACCGTCTCCTTAACGCCTTTGTAGTTAACAACTGCGAAGCTACGTGTTTCAAAACGTCAAAAATACACATTTTCAACGCAGGTAAAAAGCAAACATGTATCATTTTTATTTCTGTTGCATTTTCGAGGAACAATGTATGAGCCTACAACTAAAATATTTTGAAGAAGTTTAAACACAAAGCAAATGACGATACGGAAGTCAACCAATCTTCCTCTTATTAGATTCCTCTGATTTTGTAGGCCACTGATCCTAAAAACCTCTATTTTTTTACAGTGGACTCTCAAGGAAGTACATTTTTTACGGAATGGCCCCATTTTTGTTGCGAGGATTCATTTTGGAGCAAGTCTCGTTTAGGGGCAACCCTCGGATCGGGCTGAAATTTTTACCATAAATTGTCCTTGGGACTCTGATCACAACGATATAAAACTTTTTAGCCAATCCGCATTGGACGCCGGTGTTCGGACGGGGTATATGTTCCTCTATTATAGACAGAAACTAAATGCATTTTATTTTATTGTATTGAAAAATAACTGTGTAAGTTTTACCATCTACAAATGATAACGCATAATACAAAATTCGAAATATTATATAATTGCATGCAATTGCGAAATACTCATGTCGTGTGTGTTCCAGTATACAAATACTTGTAAAGTTTTTCAACTTTATAAAGGAAAACACATTTAAAATTACATGTTTGCAAATTCTTGAAATGGCCTATCATAGGTAATGTTTTCGAAATAACCCATGGTTTTTACCTGTTGAAAGTTAAGACGAAAATTTATGAATTTTGGCTTTTCGGAAAATTAGGCAGAAATTTTTAACTGAGGTAACCTCTTAGGATATTAATGACAATAACAATTGCCGACTAACCCAGAAAACGTCTATTTTACCTACCTACTTTTACAACGAAAAATCTTTGAAGCTGAAGCCCACCCACCACTTTTTACAATTTTTCCTAAAACACAAACAAAAATTGGCGGCATTTTTATTTCCGCAAATCCATCCAAACAAAACATCTGGCATCTCACAATGTACTGCATGTTTGCTTTGGTTTGTAATCGTTTTTATTTTTGTTTTGCTTCTTTTTGTTGCATCTTTTATTGTTTGTTGTTGCCCTTCATCTATTCTATTATTTTGCTTTATACTATTTTCGTACAAAACACTCGCACACACACACATTCACCCATGCAAACACAAATTTTTGTGTATGACATTTTGCGTGCTAGGCAAACGACGCCGCCATTAAAAGACAGGTTAGAGACAAACTTTTTCTCTACCACTCTCAACAAGAATTTCACCGGTAAAACTTTATATTTCGCCAATTTCTGCACATAAATTAGAAACAACCTGCATTTTTTCAATACTTACGTAGTCGGTTTGCCGCGGCTTTATCCTTGTAATATTCATCGAAGAACTCATCTAGATATTTCTTCAATTTGTCTTGTACATTTTTCGGTGTCTGTTCCAATTCTTCCTGTGTTAGTATATTTGTTAATACCTCTTGCGGACCACCAAGATCCATTGCAGTTGTCATGTTGGCACACTATTTATTATTTAAATTGTTTATGGAATGAAATATTTTGTTAATTTTATTCGATTATTTCTAAGAAATGTTTCTCTTTGTTGAACAAAACGAAGCTTGCTTCCTTTTTTTCTTTCTTCCGATGAAACGCGACTACACGATGAGGATTTTTTTGCAAACTGACAAAGAATACGAATGAATGCAACTGTGTGAATGCGCCAAGAAACCCAAAGTCAGTTGTGAAGTTTTTGTTAACGGCGTTCAATAAATCGATGTGCAATTAGTTACAACGTAACGTGTGGAATTTGAAATAAACTTTTAAACATTTGCTTTGTTCCAAACCTGCAAGAAGCTACTATTTTTTAGTACGATAACAGCTTTTTCTTTATGTTATCGGAAAAAATTAGTAGATTCTTGCAGTTCTGGAACAGAACATCTGTTTCTATGAAAATATAAAATGTGCTCTGTTCCAGAACATGGAAGAATTTACTATTTTTTACTACGATAACAGTTTTTTCATTATGTTATCGGAAAAAATATTAAAAAATAGTAGATTCTTGCAGTTCTGGAACAGAACATGTGTTTCTATGAAAATAGGAAATGTGCTCTGTTCCAGAACCTGGAAGAAGCTACTATTTTTTACTACGATAACATTTTTCCTTTGTGCTATCGGAAAAAATAGTAAAAATTAGTACATTCTTGCACTTCTGGAACAGACCAATGATAACTATTTTAAAGGAGAAAATTGTCAAATGAAATAAAATATAAAGGAAATATCTTTCATTACAAATTTTCATAGTACAAGAATCCAGCCCCAGGCCTTTGAAGGCTTCTGTACATAAGAAGCAACGAGGGCTGGCTTTCTTGCTCCGCTTCATTTCTGACATAAGTCCCGGTCCACACTAGAGTGAATTTTAATAAAAAATTTCATGAAATTAGGTGTTCTTAGGTCGAATTCCCCACTACAGCAATTTCATGATTTTACTCTACTATGGAACTCGATCTAGAGACGCATAATTTCATGTCAAAATTTCAGTGAAATTTTTCTAGTGTGGCCCGGGACTAATAAAAATAAAAGAAATAGCAAGGACATATGTAAATATACAAAGATAGGACCATTTACACATTGAAACAGTTTTTGGGAGAGAGCTCCTTCACCCCCGCTCTCCCCAAAAAGCTGTGAAAGTAGAAACTTAATGGATTTTTGTAGCTTGCTTTGCTTTCTTGGTGTGAAAGCGAGAAATTACATTATACTGCTTTCAATAGAACAGCCCTCAACGAAGCAAGATTTCAGAAACGCATAATTTCATGAAATTTTTTCAAGTCCCGGTTCACACTAGCGTGAATTTCATTAAAAAATTTATTGAAATTAGGTGTTCTTAAATCGAATTCCCCACTACAGCAATTTTATGATTTTTCTCTACTATGGAGGTCGATCTAGAGACGCATAATTTCATGCAATTTTTTCAATGAAATCACTCTAGTGTGGACCGGGACCAATGCATTACTGTGAATTGCTTGTTTATATTTTGTATGTGATTTTATTCACAATAATGCATTTTGACAACTGGTATGAAGATCAGCTGTTTTTGCCGCTGTACCTGTATTATTGTGCCATGCATTTTTTGTAAAGAGCAGTACACATTATGCGTGATCGTTTACTCAAAATTGGTACAAATTGTTACAGGATGCTGGTCGTTTAATCTACAGTACAATGCAAAAGACCTAAAGGCCTGCGTACATAAGCTGCCTCGCCTGCTTACCTTGCTTGCTTCTGATAAAAGAATAAAAAAGAAAAGGGCAACCCAGTCCGAAATATGCTCGACCTTCTTTATTCTTTTATTTTTATTATGTCAGAAATGAAGTAGGAAAGCAAGACAACCAGGCGAGGCAGCTTATGTACGCAGGCCTTTAGTCGTTTACAAGAAGTTACTGAGCTTGTACAAATTTGTACAAACTATTGAGTAAACGAACACTCCCATTGTCAGTTTTGAATGTCGATATTTCGCAGTTATCGATAACTGTCCAACCGTCCAGTAACCACAAAACATTTTGCGGTTGCATGATGATCCCAGCAAAATTAAATAGAAGTGGTTCCATGTGAAATCGTGATTTCACTGTTTCTTTTGCATGAGTGCAAAGAGAGTCGTGAAAGATCCGATCCTTTTCATCCAATTTTCATGAGTGAAATTGAAGTGGTGAAAGATCCGAACTTTGTCATAATATTGTCATGAGTTTAAATCATTTAACCCTGCTACTACGTTAGAAAAAAAAATCACACACGCTATGTTAGGGTCAATTGATGACCCATTTATTGAAAAAATTATATAGTATACATTTTTAAAAGGTTTTTAAGGCTGGGGATAATAGCTTGAAGTGTTTATTAGAGAAATTTTTTGTCTGATTACTAATAAATTCAGTAAAGAACTAAAAATTTACATAAATTCGATGTCAATATTATCGGCAAAAAATCTGTCACTGAACTGATAGCATTAGGATTCGTTGTTATTGAATGTAAAAATTACAACAATAAATGTCAATTGTATGTCTTCTTTATTTATTTTTTGTTTTGTTGTCATCTAAAACAAGAAAATATATAAGGAAAATGCTAACAAAAATAAAATTAAATTTTGACATGCCACATTATATACGCACGGGGTCATAAAATGACCCTAACATATTTGGCCCGTTCCTTTACTTTTGAAAATGGCAAAACCGGCAAAAGTAGTAAAAAATTTAGACTTCTCCCATATGAATTGTATGGTGTCTTAAGTAAAGGAACGCTTTTCGAGTAAAAAGTGGTAAAACTTGAAAATTCTTGCACGTAAAGGAACAGAGCTGTTATGTGTATACGCATGCAATAAATAGACTTCTAAGCACAAAATATTGATGAAACTAATTGATTTCAGTATACATATCTCAAAAATTCATGCACTGAGTAGTAAGGACTTTTAATTATATCCCACCAGTAAGACATACGGTGATGATAAATATGATTTGGGTCATCAAATGACCCCAACGAAATAGCAGGGTTAATGAGTACCCGTACAATATGACAAAATAATCATGTACCCGAATAATTGTTTACTTACAAAAGTAATTGTTAAAATGAAAATAAAAGTCAGATAAAAGTGATTGGTAGTGGCAAAATTAGCAAATTTTAAATAATTGGTCTGTTCCAGTACTGCAAGAATCTACTAATTTTTTCTATTTTTTCCGATAACATAAAGGAAAAAATGTTATCGTAGTAAAAAATAGTAGCTTCTTGCAGGTTCTGGAACAGAGCATATAATACTATGCAAATTGGGCTTAACTAGGCTTTACACAAGACAGACTGTCTGCAAATACAACTCTGATTTACTAACACATACATATAGCATTTCCAAATTAAATGAAAACTTTTCCAAATTGAATGAAACTTTTTCCAAATTGAATGAAACCTTTTCCTAATTAAATGAAACCTTTTCCAAAATAAATGAAACCTTTTCCAAATCAAATGAAAACTTTTCCAAATCAAATGCTTGGTTTACATTTACGAAATCCACTCGATTTCAACTGTCAAATCCATAGGTTAAACGTTAAATGAAATCCAGATGAGATTTCATTTGACGTTTGAGCTATGGAATTGACAGTTGAAATCGAGTGGATTTCGTAAATGTAAACCAAGCAAAATGAAACCTTTTCCAAATTGAATGAAACCATTATTTTATTAAAAGAAAAAAGCCAGAATATTTTGAAAAGAGAAAGAAATAAAAAATTATATGGGGTTTCAACAATTTTTTACTTAAATTCTAATCATAAGTAATAACATAAAAGTACAACTCCCAGCATGTTTTGCTTCCTTGAACAAACATTTCATAATTTTTGGTCATCAATTAAGGTTATAGCGAAATAATGCTAAGGAGAGAATTTAGGTTAAAAAAATTCCTAATAACACTGTCACACAAAATGGAGGTGAAAATCTGGGGCAGAGATAATTTTTTTTGGGGATGAAAGCCCTTGGTGAGTATATTAAGAATGCCGAAGGACAGATCCGCCGTGAGTCGAATTTCCGAGTTATGGCGTGATTAAGTTTCTGCTGAAGACCCTGTCAGGCATGTGAAATTAGCGTTATATCTTTGTTAAATGTTGTTCTAGCTTATTTATTTTCGTAGAGCATTTCGACCTTCTAAATCACTTCCTTCAATGTCCTTTTCGTCCCTTATTTTAAGAACCGCTATAAAAGTACCACATGATGACGTTTTTCAGCTTCGAAATGTTCAAAAATGTCGCTCAGAAAATGTTAGGTACGACCCTGATTAACAACTAATCGATTTTGCTGCGTTTTCATGGTCTGTTGTTTGAGCTGTTCGATACAATGCTCAATCACGTCAACGGTATTACGATCTATTGTCCGATCACATAGTACGGCTCTGGCACACAATTTTATTTTTGAAAGTTTTTTCAGGACAATTATTATGCAGTAACTTAATAAGTAAACGAATACACATAATGATAGAATTAAACCGGTGTAATTTTAAATTTTTAATGCCATATTCAGCAATGTTGAACCCAATAGTAAAGGCATTTTCAAAAATAAAATTGTGTACCAGATCAAACAATAGATCGTAATATCGTTGACGTGATTGAGCATATCAACCAACAGATATGTGGTCTGTTCCTTTACTTTTGAAAATGGTAAAACCGGCAAAAGTAGTAAAAGTTGTAAACTGCTCCCATATGAATTGCATTGTGTCAAAAGTAAAGGAACGCTTTTCGAGTAAAAAGTGGCAAAACTTGAAGATTCTTGCACGTAAAGGAACAGAGCTATGCTCTGTTCCAGAACCTGCAAGAAGCTACTATTTTTTACTACGATAACATTTTTTCCTTTATGTTATCGGAAAAAATAGTAAAAATTAGTAGATTCTGGCAGTACTGGAACAGACCATTCAATAAACACGACTGCTCCAATTATGTAAGTCTTATGCCAGACTATGAAAATTTTCATTGAAAACTCTTTTTCATTTTCTTCAAAAGTTTCATTGACATCCACACACGTATATGAAATCAAATGAAAATTTTGATATTTCCCTTGCTTTACATTGGTTTGAGATTTACGAATTTAAACACAAAGAATAATTTCAGATTACAGAACCTTGTGTACAGAGTTTCACCCCCTTCACACCTCTTGCCTATAAACTCATTTTCACGTACATGAAAATTTTCATAGTCTGACATAAGACTAATGAGTATGTCCATTGAAAATTCCACAAGCAGCAAATCGTGATCCACTCATTAGGTAATACAATTAGCCCCTGTTATTATTATTTTCATTATTATTTTTAAACCTTAATTGTCTCTTTAGCATCATTTCGCTATAACATTAATTGATGCCCAAAAATTATAAAATGTTTAAGTTCAAGGAAGCAAAACATGCAGCGAGTTGCACTTTTATGTCATTACTTATGATTAGAATTTAAGTAAAAAATTGTTGTAAACCCATATAATTTTTTATTTCTTTCTCTTTTCAAAATATTCTGGCTTTTTCCTTTCAATAAAAAAGGTTTCATTCAATTTGGAAAAGGTTTCATTTGATTTGGAAAAGGTTTCATTTAATTTGGAAAAAGCTTTATTTAATTTGGAAAAGGTTTCATTCAATTTGGAAAAGGTTTCTTTCAATTTGGAAAAAGTTTCATTCAATTTGGAAAAGGTTTCATTTAATTTGGAAATGCTATATATTTGTCGTTTGTCTCCTAGCTGTCCATCATTTTTTCACAGACAGTAGGTTTAACAAATTTTTGACATGTTTTGTAAAAATGTGTGAGATAATAATTGAAATGTGTTGAAAACAAAAGAATATGAAGAAAAACAAAATATTTGAACGGAAAATAAAAGAAATCGATGATTTTCATTCATAATTTTACAATTGTTTTTGCAGTTGTCTGGACGCCTACATCACACAGGAAAGTTTTGGGTTTTTGACAATCAATACATGTACTCAACTGTTTAGTAAAAACTCTCCGATTTTTCTGAAATTTTTTCCGGAGGTAGATATTGTTGCGCTGATCACGGAAATGTATAATTTTCTTGGGGGACGGACCCGGTTACCCGGTTATTGGACCCGAAAGTCCGGGTTAGGCCCGGCCCTACTGAACCGATTGCTACAAAATGGGTATCATAACCGAGTTAAGGTTAAAGTGCGAGCTATAATCCGACACACATTAAGCTGGCAGCCACAATGGACCCATTTTCGACTTTTTGAAGGTTTTATGAAAAAATCCGGGTCCAAAAATTTGTTTATGGGTTATATCACCTGACCACCTGAAAATAACACCATATGACCACTTTTTGGATAGGTATTTCCATAAGTTTTCCAATGATAACCATTTTGTAGCAATCGGTTCAGAAGAACCGGGTCTAACCCGGGTATTGTACCCGGACTTTCGGGTCCAATAACCGGGTAACTGGACCCGTCCCCCAAGAAAATTATACATTCCCATGATCAGCGCAACAATATCTACCTCTGGAGAGTTTTTACTAAACTAGAGTTGTTCCGCAAATTGTTATAAAATAAAAAGGAAATAGATTTTGGGTTTTGAAACCTGTTTCGTTTGGTGTATATTAGAGAGATGTATGAAAGAGATCCGATCTATAAAACACGAGCTGTACCACCGGACACCGATACGCAGTGGGATAATATTCAAATTTGTCAAAATGCCGCCCTGAGAAGAGCAACAGGGGAGGGCAGGCAAAGATTCTTCCAGTACAGCAACACAATGAGATGATTTCCTTGCAGTACTTGCTCGGGTGTTACCGTGAGAGCCATCACAATCACTATCTGCTGGCTACCGACACACCCAGGCATAACAAGAAGTATATTCATGCTCTAGAGTGGGGGTCCAACAATCAATGAACGGAAACAAACAAAACGATTCCCGTACCAATCACACAAAGCCACAAACTTTTCAGCTTCTCTGAATCGTTTCATTCTCACAACCAAAACAAAACCACAAACTTTTCAATGTAAAAAGATGAAAACCGTACGATTGCTTTGCTTTGCCGAGTTGTTTCATTCACCACCGAAACAAAAAGATTTTTTGGCAAACGTTTGCCGTGCGTTATGGACAATGACACACACAGACACACACACACATGTGATTGCATAACAACCCTATAATTATTCACATGGGTTTAGTTTTTTATCTGCTCTTGTGGAGTTGAGTACTTTTCGCTAATCGTTTTGTTCGCACTCGCGAATGTAAACAAAACGAAACTAAACAGCAAACTCCGCCAGCGTGGGTTATGTTTCGTTTTGTATTGTTCCTATTTACATTAGGCGAGTTTACTTGCGGCAATTGTCAGTTTGATGGAGAGAGAGGTGAGGTATATGGTAACCCTTTGCCTCTCAACACCCTCTCTCACCCACAAACTGACAATTGCCGCAAGTAAACTCGCCTAATGTAAATTGGGACTAAAGAAGGCCGAGGAAATTTCGAACTGGGTTGCCCTTTTCTTTTTTATTCTTTTATCAGAAGTAAGCAAGGTAAGCAGGCAAGGCAGCTTATGTACGCAGGCCTTAAGGTCTTTTGCATTGTACTGTAGAGTAAACGAACAACAATCAGTAACAATTCGTACAAATTTTGAGAAAACGAACACACATAGTATAACGTATCGAACTGCAACAATTGCATTGGATGGGCTATGTCATAGAGTTGTGTCGTTCATGAACGAACCGACTCACAGGAACGACTCCGTGAAAAGAACGAACGGATCCGTATCCAGTTCGTTCGTTTTATATCGTTCATTTAGATCGCTAATGGCCAAGACATCACCATTAGCTTTGCACACATACAAGCAAGCAAGAAAAACAAATGCATATGGTTGCAGAGTTGTGTCGTTCTTTTACATCGTACGTTTAAATTTTGAGCTGAATCATCTCGTTCAGTTGGCTCCGCTCGTTCTTTTTTGATTATCTCGTCCTTTTTACTGTTCTCGTTCTTAAAGCGCTTTTATTTTCTATTTTTTATTTAAACGTGTGTTAATTTTAGCTCTATCCTTAGCTCCTTACGATGAAAATATTTCGTTTTTTTCTTGTTAACATCCATGGTATAAGAATAAAGGTAGTTCCATGCTAACATCTGATTTAAATTTTTTTCAATTTTTGAATTTGAAGTACATTCATTGTCACTCTGAATTTGACACAGAATGCTTCCATGCATATGTGTGTGTGTTTACATGTATACATAAGTTTGTATGTATGTAAGTGCAAATGTCAGTTTTTTAATTTTGATTTGATTTTTTAAATTGAAATGAAAAATTGTTGTTTACAAATTAGATTTTCTCGGTCGTCAAAAAGTGCAAAAGACAAATAAATATTGAAAAGCCTTCTATTGATGTACCCTTCACTGTTCCCGCTGTTGGTGGAACAACATATTAATGCACATTTGAAGAAATCCATCCCAAATATGAAGATATCCCTCGTTGCTGATGATTATGTTGTTTACCCAACGAACCTTCAATGATTGAGACAAACATCGATCTGTTCTTCGTATTCCGGCTGCGTTATTTGACGGGCCAAACAACAAAGGACTAGAAAACACAAAAAATTTGGTAAAATCAGTAAGGAATGCAAGCCCTTTGCAGCTGGTCTGTTCTTGTCAACGAGATTTTCGGAGTAGAAACCCAAGCTTTGGACGACGTCATGGAGCACTTATACAAAGCGGTTAAGCTTTGTTTCAATATTGTGTGACTAAACCGTATCTAACAAATTTAAAAAAGTGAAATATCATTTGTTATTTTTAAGATCTCTTTATTAATAAAAAGTAACTAAAAAGAACTACATATATCTTTATATCTATATAACACAAAACTAATGGTGTCGTAATTGTAAAAAAACGTCTAAATTATTTAACAGCAGGTCTACCTAGTCTGGTGGTAATGGTCGTGAATGTTTTTGCTTCAGCTGCGATTGTTGCAATATTGACCACATGCAATTGTTGCTAGTGGAGGTGTTGGCGCAGGCCCATTGTCAATATGTATTGATAATTTTGTTGTTGTTTTTGTTGCAAAGCAAATATGTTCGTATATTTTATTCGGTTATCTGATTCTGGTTCCTCCGTGTCCTCAATTCTGCAACCTGAAATGCAACCTCTCGTGTGTGCCTTGATAGCTGAGGTTCTTCTGCGGCGATGAATGTGGTTTCCAAGTACGACATTCAAACTGTAACTTTGTGTTGTCTGTACAACTGCATCAGCTTGAGTGCTATTCAAGCATTCAAGCATCATAAAGATATCTCCCGTGACATGACTGGGTGGGGATCGTGGCAGGGTTGCTCAAGGCGGTAACTCCCAAGCAGGTACTGCATCAGCAACATTTGGTGTGTTGACGGACCGGTAAAATCTGTGCCTCATCATGAAGATGGTCCGCCGGTGACATGAGTTGCAGAGGCTGCATTCTGCCAGGTTTGAATATTCTTCCACTGCGCAGCGCAAACATTTGCATAACACGCTAGCTCCGCATAACTAACCACAAACCGGTCTATTGCTTTTTGAGAGGTCAACAATTTTTTTGTCAGCAGCACAAGTGCTGCCGGCCAGCAACTTGAGGATCTCGTTCCTACGTCTGATCTTATCGCAAATAGGTTATACCCAATATTTGGCGTAGTTAGTGGTAGAAATCAGTACACCATCGACCGATATGTTTAGTTGAAACCATGGTACAATAATTCATAGGTAGGCCAGGTATGAGAATCGCCAAAAAAGTACAACCCTGTCGCTATGGCTTAAAACGTCAAAATTGTTTTGATGAATGATAACAGATGAGTAAACAAAGAAGAAGAAGAGCGAAATGTTGAAATGAAAACAAAACAGAGTTGAATTTTTTGATCAATAATAAATATCAACTCTGCATGTCAACAAGGTTTTGACAGATTAAGCCATAACAAAAAAAAAAATTGTAATCAGCTGTTAGCTGTGGCCTACCTAAGAATTATTGTACCATGGTTGGAACGTTATACCAGCCGTCCAAGTGGTGAACAGTGCGGCAGAGGATTTAGTGGTCCGCCATCAATGACTTCTAAAAATAAACTCAGTTTTGGTAAATACCTGCAGATTCTGTTTTATTTCGGTAAAAGTTCAAAAAAATCGTTGTTCCACCGCATCTATAAGAGAGGAATTGTTGAGACTAGGATGTTCAAAAGTGTTTTTTTCATAAGGGCGCCTTACCAGTCAGAGCATTAGTTTAATTATCCAATATTTCTTGTTTTACAAATACAAAAAAATAATAAACAACTTTGTTTTTATTATGAAATGTCATGCCGCATTTGACACGCTCCCGTACAGACAAACAGTGTTGTATTTATCCAAATTTGACAGATGCGACTACCTTTTATTATTCTACCATGGTTAACATCATTGCGTGTCGAATGTAGTGTTTTTTAATATATAGGTATAAATTAAAAATATATTGAAATTATATTTAAATAAAAATTAGTTTTTCTATATTGAATGGAAAGAAATATTTTGGCTTATTTTTAAGACTGATAAAACGACTATTGAATATTGATGCAGATAACTAAAGATATTCACAAAAAAATGATAGACTGAAATGTTTTATTGAACGAAAAAGGACCAAAGAACGAAGTGAAAGATCCGGATCTTTTTGGTGAACGGAATGAAAAAGATCGATCCGCTCAACGAACGAGATTGCCCAACACTAGCTGTGTCTGGTTACCCTAAAATTTGCAACAATTTGTACCAATTGTTGCTGGAAGTCGTCTGTTAACACAAAAAACCAGCAAAAGAGAGCGATTCGAGAGAGACATTTTGACAGTTCTTTCACTGAGAGCTTGCAAATTCTTGCTGGACAAATTTCTTCTAGCAAGCACTTGCAAGCTCTTCTTCTTCCTTAAAACAATCAATCAGTTTTTAGTTTTTTGTTGATTTATGTTTGTGAACATTAAAAACAAGTTTATTGTGGAAATAACATAGTCTAATTGTATTGTTTTATGGAGAACAAATTTGTAAAGTGGAAAAATACTTTTTTGTTTAATTTTCTTTTTTTTTTAATAAAATACAACGTGTTTGCTTCCTTTGTTGGCGGACAAATTGTTCTGTTTTGGCAAGTCAGCTGATTGCTTGCTGGTTTTTGCTGGGAAGGTGTCTGTTTACTTTTTACAATTTTCTAGCAAAAGAGAATAAAAACCCCTTACTCTCTGAGAAAGTTCTTGCTGGACAATTCTTGCTGGGAAAGTAACCAGACAGACTTACTAATGAAAACTCGTTAGATTTTCAATTTGAATGTTTCCATATCATTCCACTAAATGCATAATTTCTCGCAGAAAGTAGAATTCTTTTGTTTTTGAAAACAAAATAGAGCACGCTTATTAGGGCTTTATTCTTTTCAAGTTTGACAAAATACCACACATATTAACAAATATTGTACCGCCCCTATAAGCGGTGTTTTAGTGTGTGGCACGTCGTTCGGACTTGGAGGAGGTAACATGTCAATGATATGAAGAAGTCTTTATGGGAAATAGTTTTTTTCTGATGAATAAATGTTTTCTTCAAAAAATAAATCCCTAATATACATCGAACATAGAAATAAATATATAGAATGTCGTATGGAATTTGACGCTAACATTACAGCCCAGTTCAGTCATCTGGGTATTGCTGTTACCTTTTCTTGTTCTACCATGACTCAAACGTTGGATGTGTTTTAAGCACACATATTAACAAATATTGTACCGCCTCTATAAGCCTTGTTTTACCGAAAAACATCGGTAATTATACAAATTATAAGCGATTTAATTTTACCGACAATTGTTGGGAGCTCAAAAAAATGAGTTAGAGAATCGCACTACTGGAGGAGGTTACATGTCAATGATATGAAGAAGTCTTTATGGGAAATAGTTTTTTTTTCTGATGAATAAATTTGTTCTTCAAAAAGTATATATTCCTAATATACATCTAAAGCGGGCCATACACTATCAAATTGGCTTGTCCATCCGATGAACTCCTTCTGTATGTGTGTGCTTGATAAGTGTGTAGCAAAGTATTCAATCTGCAACCGAAATCTTAAAATTTTCCTCTAAAAAACGAACGAATTTATTTTTTTTATTTCTTTCCAAACACAATGTTTTCTTTTTTCAAAATGTCTTATTGACAATTTTGAAAATAAACAATATTCATCGGATTGAATAGGTTTCATTTTGAAAATCAAAACTATTTTGATTTTTCTCAATCCATAAAATACACACACACATTTTCATATTTTGAAAAATGTACACATACTACTACAAATATTGACATCAAAATTTGATAGTGTATGGGCCGCTTAACATAGAAATAAATATATAAAATGTCGGATGGAATTTGACACTAACATTACAGCCCAGTTCAGTCAGCTGGGTATTGCTGTTACCTTTTATTGTTCTACCATGCCGTGCCTAGTCCCGATCCGCACTAGCGTGAATTTCATTAAAAAATTTCATGAAATTAGGCGTTCTTAAATCGAATTCCCCACTACAGCAAATTTATGATTTTACTCTACTATGGAAGTCGATCTAGTGACGCATAATTTCATGCAATTGTTTCAATGAAATCACTCTAGTGTGGACCGGGACTTACAAAAAAGGGAATGATGGCAAAACGGAGAGCAAGAAACTCGGCACTAAAGAGGACTTATTCTCAAGAATTTGAAGCGTTGCCATGATACTTCAACGATTTCGTTAACTAGAGCACTGAACATACCCTTCAATTTTGCAATGTCACAAAACTCATAGCCACGTTTTTTATAACAAACGCCGAAACTACTTTGACATTTCTTGTTGCCAATTTAGTTATTGTTTATTATTGTTTTACGTTGCCCACGAAAAACAAAAGTTATGTTTGTTGTTGTTGGTATTCTTAAATAAGTCAAGAGCTAAAAATATTTCCAAAAATATCGTCATCAAACGCACTGAACGGGTCAAGTGTTTGACAAGGTGAGGCAGAAATAAAAGAAAAAAAATTGTATAATTTGCATAAACAAATGCAAATTCTCTGCATTTTTTCTTATTCATTAAATATTATTGCAATAGTTCAATTATAGAAACTAAAAAGGTGATATGTAAATTGCTTGTACACAGTGAGTTATCATATTTTTTCTGTGGAATTTGCATTTTGGTGTTGGACTTTTTTGGTGTTGATGTGAACCTTAAAATATATTAATTTCACGATATTTTCATTAATTGTGTTTTTAGTTCAAAATATTGTACATTTTATAAATGTCTGTTAAAGCATTGTTGACGGTTACAATTGTCCGTTGAAGTTTAATGGTCATTAGTGAAAAAATTCAAGTTCAAGTTCTAATGTTTTAACCCATTGTGTTTCGTGTGTGCCAAGTGCATTATAGTGCGATCCAACTGATTTTTAGTAACCCTCTCCACACGATGAAATACATTTAGTCCCGTCCATACTAGCGTGATTTCATTGAAAATCACATGAAATCATGAAATTGTTGTACAGGGTAACTTAATTTAAGTCCCTGTCCACACTACCGTGAATTTCATTAAAAAATTTAATGAAAATAGGCGTTTCTAGATCGAGTTACATAGTAAAATCATGAAATTGCTGTAGTGGGGAATTCGATCTAAGAACGCCTACTTTCATGAAATTTTTTAAGTCTTATGCCACACACCGAAACTTGCACTAAAAACTTTCCCATTTTATAGGGTCCTTAAATCGAATTACTCACTACAATTTAATATAACTACTCTACTATGGAACTCGACCTAAGATCGCATAATTTCATGAAATTTATTTCGCCGTGTGTCAGGGGGCTAATGAATTTCACTCTAGTGTGGACTGGGACTAAGAAGCCCAAATTTCATGAAGTTATTTCATTAAAACTCGCTCTAGTGCCTACGACAAATAAACAGCAATGGGTTAAGACTTTACATTTTTGCTCTCTCACCATAACTGAACATACTTCATAGTATGCTCTCTACATGTATTTTTAATCGTTGTAATTATGAATAAAGGGAATAGAAGTAATGCTTGGACCTTAAAAACTGACCAACTTACATAACATTTTGAACTGCATGTTTAAAATAAGAAAATAACTCCCATGTATCCACGAAATTTTTCTCTGCATCTTCTATACTAAACATACCCCATAGTCTCTTTTGTCAGATTCTCTTTCTCCCTTGAAATAAACAAAGCCAATGCGGCTTATTAAATTAACGCCGTTACTAATGTGATGTGACGCTTGTTGGCATTCTGTTGTTTATTGTTGTGTTTTTTCTTTGCCTACGAAAAGACTTAACATTTATCTTTTAATTTCTCTGCCTGTTTATGATAGATCAAAGATGGGGATAATACTAGCAAAATTTCGGGTAAGTTGTTCTTTATTGAAAAACTAGACACATTCTTACTAAATATTTACATATTTTTGCAGAAAGAAAAATCGACGCAAGAGGTCCTCGAACAATTGCAAGAAAAAATAGATGAGTTGGAAGATTTTACATACAATACACAGGAGAAAAAGAAACGAATTGTTGGTAATTTTCTAGCGATCTCCATAGGCATATACATTATTGCCTTTGCTGCATTCTATTTTATTTATTTTCCACCAACATGGAGAGATCGCATTATTTACTCCATTCCATTGTTGCTGTTTCCTATCATGTAAGTAAATGCTGTATCCCGTTTGGATACTAGTTGCAAGGTAGTTTTTTTTTCGTGTTAAAGACATTTAATATGATCAGGTCTTAGAGAAAGGGAAGGTGCTGGCTGCTACGATTGGTTTGAGTCATTGCACTGGACTGGATGGTTTATTCATAGCGTAGCGGTGACAACAACAACGCTATGGTATGTCACTATATAGCAAAACGAAAAAGAGATTGTTTAACGAAGGCTTACATTAAACTATGATGAGTAATGATGATGCACATCGTGAGGGGGATATTATTGCCGATCAATGTGCGCCCAGTGTAGATTTAAAACTAAAACCAGACTTTTTGTTGGCTTCAACTGTAGGTTTAAATTCAGGACAGATTGTCGAACAGGAATGTGTGGGATTTGGCTTGTTGTGTGACAAAGGGCCGAACAAGAATACATACCTGTTGCCAAACCTACAACATATATTATAGTGTGACATTATTGTTTCAAGCTTTTTTCAATAATAACGAACGTGATTGTAGTTATACCCTATACCACAATGTGGAAAAGGGTATAATAAGTTTGTTTTCCCAAAAATTCATGTAACGCCGCGAAATATTCGTCGTAGACCCCTCATGTGGTATACCAAACTTCATATCTCGACGAGATAAAGCGATTTAGCGATGTGTGTCCGTCCGTCCGTCCGTCCGTCCGTCTGTCCGTCCATTAAAAATTGTAATCAAGCTATAGGCCGCAATTATGGACCGATTGTCACGAAATTTAGTATGGAGGTCGGGTTTGGACCAGAATAGAACTGATTAGTTTTTGGCGATGATCGTGAAATGTTAAAGGGATGAAATGGACCAAAAACAAAATTTTTGCTCGATTTTGTAGCCGCTCTGTAGGTCGCAATAATAGTCCGATCGGCGCGAAATTTTAAACGTAGTTTTGGTTTGAGATGAAGAAGTAGCGTGCAAGCCAACGGTATGATCGGATAATATTTAGCGGATTAAATTGATCAAAACTTTTGTGTGAAAATTGGTTAAATTTCTAATGCACATCTTATAACAGCTAGCCCGGAAAGCTAGTGCACAGGGATAGTGGTATAGGGTATCACATGGTCGGCCCCGTCCGACTATAGTCTGTTCTTACTTGTTTTTAATTTGCTATATGCACTGGGTGCACACATTTCGGTCACCATCCCCTTTTAGCTCGATCTTCACTGCATATTTTAGACGATATAATCAGTTTGAATTTATTATGTCAATAGATGCACTTTGATTTTGAAATGTTCAATTGCTATTTTCCTTTAATGTTTATTTAAATTTCCTTAAATTGTATTTCCTTTTTTTTGCTTACAGCATCATACTCCTGCGTCACTTATTCACCTGGTATTACCAGAGGAAATTGAACAAAAACTCGAAACAATTAACAGCCCTCAGGGCTGAAAAGAAAAAAATTCTCGAAAAAGTTATGGATAAGGAGACTTACAAAGTAGCAGTCAATTTGTTGGCTCGTTTTGCCGACAAACCCAGCCGGTCAACTTACACGGGTAAGTACTACCTTATGGTACTAAATAATCTGTTACTACTTATCAATTGTCTATTTTCCAGCCACTTCAAATTTACGCACACCTGCAAAGGTAAATCCATCATTGAATCGCTCCCTACCCGTAACCGCAATGAAAACAACACAATTAGCATTGACCTCATCTGCTCAAAAAACACCAATAGGAAATGCTAATACATCTACACTTAGCAACAATAGTCCACGCACGACAAATGTCAGCACGGCTTTATCACCCCAGTATGGCAGTGTAGCTAATCAAAGTGGCCAATTGGTACGTCGTCGCACCCCTTTCCCTGTCGTAAATCAAAATGAAAAGGGGGTATTTGAGAAAATTGTCGATGTTTTAATTGGCGATGGACCAGGTGATCGTTTTGCTATGATTTGCAAGGAATGCTTTGCTCATAATGGTAAGTTAAAGGAAGAAAATACTTTTCTAATTCAATTTCTTTGAAAATTAGAATGCTGCGAGAGCATAGAATTTTTTGTTTGTAGAAAGACTTTCAGTTTCACGTGGTTATTGCAGAAACAGTTCTGCTGTACATCTTTGCGGCGAAAGCTTTTATTTCCTGTACACTTCGGAAATTCAAACCAATGCAAAAGAAAAAAACTTGTACCTCTATTATTTATTTGGTGCGGTTCCAATCCACATACAGGACAAGTGTTGGGTATCGTTCCATCAATTCGTCTGGTTCTTAACTGGTGTTTCCCTTGGCAGCTGGCGTTTTTTTTTTTTTGTTGCGATGGGGGATGGTCTCCGAGTACGGCATTCACATTGTACCTTTATACTGCCTGCGCAACTGCATCAATATTGATGCAATTCATGCTTGTCTAATAGGCTCTTTGATCTAGAGGTTCCCGCTTAAAAATTTGACCTCTTTCTCTCTCCAGATTATGAAGATCTCTCTTGACGTGTCTGGGTGGGGGAAGACAGAGGCTCACGGCGGCGTTGGTGTACCGGTAAAAAAAGCCGTCCAGGTTCTGAATGCAGTTGTCGGTCGCATGGACTTCTCTGGCTCAGTGTGGATATGGCGTGTGTGGATATGGCGTGTAATGCTCTTGTGGTACTATGCATTTTCCGGAATCCATGCTGATTTTGAGCTACTGGGAAACTTCTTCTCATCATGAAAAGAAGTAGTGCCCCTGGAATCTATGCTATTAGCGACGAGAAGGAAAACGGCCTGTACCATTTGCCTCTGCTGACATCCTAGCCATGCTTCGCTAGCGCTAGCACCCTGCTAACTTTCTAAGCTTCTAGTATGGGTGGTTAACGATATATTGAGGACACTTGTTAAATACTCAACCCCGGATTTTTCCAGTTGATTAAGCATTTCCATTGAGATTTCGTGTGGTCCAAACGCTTTGGGCCATTTCGCGTTTCGGATGACGTCTGCAACATCCCACATCGTAAATTGTGGTCGTACCCCCGGGGCTGGGAGGGCTCTTATACCGCGTTCCTCTTCGCCTTATCACTCTCCGATTGTATAAAAAATCGACCAGCGGGTATGTAGCGAACTCTTGCAGCTGTGATGATGTCCCGGAAAATTCAGCTACCCGAGGATTTGAGGAATGGACAGCACTCTGTAGTGGTGACTGAAAAATTTTCGGAATCCTTGTCAGTCAGCTTTTCCATGATTCAGAAAATGGTCTGAGTCAAGGGAAACAACGGAGTTGTGGCAATCTTCTCTTATCCTCGTAGGAGCGTATTCCTTTACCGTGCAAAACCCGGAGCTACCAATCTGCTCGGCCAGCGCTGAACCCCTCAGGTCAATACCTAGGGCGGAGTGTCAAAGCTTATGGTGAACATTGAACTCCCCTCGCATCAGACGGTATCTTTGGAACTTTGATGATATACTAGCTAGGATTCAGTAGCGGGTTCAACCTGCCTATTTCCCAGACTTCGGTCACAGTGATGGTGGCTATAGAAATATTAGTAACCTCACGCTTTGAGCCTCATGGCTGTGGTTGGTACCGAATCGACTGAAGGAAGTGGTATCTGCCGCAATATTCTTCTTCTTTGTCGTGACCAAAAAAGTATCTGTTAAAATACGTTTCGGGTCTTTCGGAGTAGTGAGGTGATTGAGGTCATATCTTCCTTTTACATTTTTGTCATGAAATAAATTTTAATTTCTTTTAAAAATCGTTGGACTAATTGCAATTCTAATATTTTTTAGGTATGGCTCTAAAGGAAGACTTTGAGTACACTACATTTAGATGCGCATTCTGTAATGTTTTGAACCCGGCCAGAAAGGCAAGACCAGTAGCACCACGTTTGACGCTTAATGCAAATGCACCTGCTGCTGGTGCTGACAATGCTTCTCATTCTTCATCGGATGAAAATGATGATTCAGGTAAATTCGAAAACCAATTTTTTAAATACATAATTTAATAAAATTCTCTAACACTCTTGTGATTTGTTGGATTTTTCCAGATGATGACGTATCCCCCATATCGGCAACACAATTTACAACACCATTAACATCGATGACTGCACGTAATGTAGATACTTCTTCATCGTCCGAGGACGAAGTTAGCCAACCAAAATCTGCAAACAAACCCTCGACAACAGCAGCAAATACAGCATCAGAAGAGCAACAAACAAAACAAGATGAAGCACCCAAAGAAGATTTTTTAAAGTCTGAAAACTTGGAAAAGTCTGACTCGGCCATAGATGATGAAACCATGAGTCCTGTAGAATAAAACAATCAAAGAATGATAGGTGATTTAGGCAATCCTTAAATACCAGCCAATTAAAGTTGAATTTATTATCCCTCTTTCTTTTTCACATGCATTTTGTTACTTAGCAATTACTTTTTTTATATATACTTTTTTCATTTTTTTATGCATTTCTATTAAAAATCTTTTTTATATAATTCTTAATTTTATTTTATTTTTTAATATTTATAATTTTTTAAATTATGATTTTAAGCATTTCTAATGCATTGCTTTTATGCTTTTAATAAGTCCTTTCTTTAGATAACCATAAGAATACTAATTTATTATACATTTGCATAAAGAAACCCCCAATCCCAAACAATTTTGTAACATTTGATTAGAATTATTATTACCTATGAAATTAAGTAAAGCAATGTTTAATAATCTTTTTTTAGTTAGATGGTAATGAATATTAAAAATATTCATTCCATAAAATTGTCTAATAAAAAAAAACAAAATTGTAAATTATACTTAAATTAATTTTAGAATAAACAAAATTTTAAAACATTAAAGCTGGGTCATTTACAAGTCTCTCTATCAGGGATTCAAGTATATAGACTTTTTATTTCACACATATTTTAAAGTGAATGCTAATCAAATTCAAATGGGATTAAATATATTCTGTTGTATTGAAATGTTAGCGATTAAATCCATCCCACCCGCTGTAATAAATAATTCATATTTAGAAATATGACAAAAGATCAAATGTCAGTAGGAGAAATAAAAACGTGATAATATTTTTATAATATGCATGTAAATATTATTACTTCACGCAAATAAACAAACAGAAAAATAAACAAAAAAGAAAGGAACAACAAAATTACAAAATAAAGGCGTCACCGTGATTTTTTAGTTATGCCGTTGTGTGCCACCAACGCATACAGTGGTATGTTAGGTAGAAATACAACAGAGCATTGATAATGCACTAAAACGTAGAAAAATCAGCACGTTCCGCTATATAAACGAATTATAAACGATTTGGAGTAAACTAATAGCTCTACATTTTGCATATTGAACGACGGCACTCCTATGAGGATAAGAGGAGATTGCCACAGCTCGCCCGACATCAGACATGGTTCACCTGGTTGATAAATGATGTAACCTGGCAACCCGTAATTTCGCTTAGCCTACCCGACCATGGAAAAGCAGAATGGCAGGGGTTCAGCACAATTTACGATGTACATCAAAACGTGGACCGATACCAATAAATTTCTGGGTGAACGTTTTGTAGCCCCGAATAAGACTAATGGGTCTATCTTGTATTGCCACTAAACTTGAGTTGCGTTGTCAGTTGTCTGCGCGACTGAGACGAAATGTTGTACCATTAATGTCAACTCAACTGGGTGGTCGATAAACATGTTATCGATCAGTGTTTTTTCAAACTTGTGACCTCTATTCTCAAAAAAAAAAAACAAAAAACATTTTAAAAGTAATTGCGCTTTGGATAACTCTTTTGTGTATTCTGGACAATATTTTAATATTTTGGCTGAGTTTTCGAGCAAATTTGGAAAACAACCCAAGATTGGAATATAACCTGCCCATTGAATCTTCGGATCGTCAAGTTTTATTTGCTGCCCCAAAAAATGATAAGTTCGGTGGAATTATTTTTTGATGATGAAGAAAATGTACAGGACATTGCATCTATTAGAAGAAATTTGAGGCACAAGTCGAATCCATTGGAATTGCCATCTGCACTGTAAGCTGATGATCATGTGGAAAGATCTGTATAATCAGTAAATTATTTCAAAATACGCCTTAAATATTTTCGATTGCCAAAGGATGCCGCAGTTTACGTTGTGGAAACGTTAAAGGATGACTTCAAAGTAAGTTACAGATCAACAGCAATACCCCCACTTTTAAAAGTGTGCGCAGCGTTGGGATTCTTGGAGGAGGGAAGTTTCCAAAAGTCCCATGGCAATGATTTCAACAATTGCATGGCTCAATCTACATTGTCGAAAGTATGGAAGGAAGTTGTCCACTTGATAAAGGACAAATTGTGCCAAAATTAGATCGTTTCGAAGTTGACAGAGGAGGAAAAAAGGCAAAATAAAAACCATTTTTATTCAAAAACGAAAATCCCTGGTGTAGTTGGCTATATAGATGGAGGATGTTCGTCATTTGTACTTAAACTGAACCTACTGTATTTGTCACCAAATTCATTTGCAAAAGATTTGCTGCTGTCCGCTCCAAAGGCGATAAATTCACTTATTCAGCCCAATCATGAACATCATCTCACCGTGAGTTTTCTCACTCTCGCCTCCTCCCTTATTATAAACAGCATAAGGGAGAACAAAACTCACGTTCGTGAGAAAAGTAGCTATCATAAATGTCAAAAAAGTGAGAATGTGAGGCAATTTTCTCTCACCACAGAAATCAAGGTGAGTTGAACAAAAAAATGTAACTATGGACATTTTTTATAGAAAAAATCGACAAGAAACGAATCTTTTGCAATGATTATCAATTGTATTTATTTGTGTTTTACGTTAAAGGTAACAAATAAAAAACAATTAGAAATTCTTTTGGCAACTATACATGTTTATCCGTGTATCAATGAAGCAAGGAAGACCTCAATCGAGTTTGGCGTAATTTGGAGGTGAAGTTGAAGTTGGCCAAAATTTTTCAGATATGGGAAGCGGTTCAGAATCATATGATGAAAACAGGAATGGAAGAGGAACATATCAGGAGCAACACCTTTCTAAAAATTTTTTTTTAGGTACTTCGCTAAGGTTCCCAGCAAAATATTCGATGCCAAAGATTCTATTCAAGCATGAGTGCAAGTTATATGTCACCTTTTTACCACCTTCGCCCATTCTTTTGTCAAGACTGTGACCCCTAAAAGATCCAAATCATTTTGGATGGCATCTTCAATAACCCAGTGGAATGGTATCTTAACAACCACCTTGGCATGGCATATTCCACGAACAAGCCACAATAGGAAGGATTAAATTTATAGAAAAGAGCATGTTTATATTATATAGCCTTTTGCAGGGTTAACCTTCTTGAAAATTGAGAAATTGTATTTAAAATCCATGAAATTGGTTCAAATGTTGAATAGGATCCGAATTTCACGAATTGTACTTAGCATTCATATGATTGATCCTATTGCTGGAGAAGAGATCGGATGTTTCACGTATTGTATTTATTTACAATTCTTGAAATTCCTTCCATATGCTGAAAATGGGATCTTTCACAACTTAATTTGAACTAATACAAAAGATCCAGTGAGATATTGGCATCGCATGGAACGACTTCCACAAAATTTTGCTTGGTTTTCTTTGTATTCCTCAGCGTTTGTCGTTTCGCACATCATTCAAAATGCAATATTAAACATTTTCATTTCTTTTTGCCATTTAATGACCTTTAAACGGTTTTTGTTCACTTTTTTGCAAATTGCGGAAATTCTTCGGGCGTAAATAAACAATTTTTACGTACATATGTATGTATCTGTCAAAACAAAACAAAAACAGCTGTTACAGATGTTGCCACATATCAAACATTTAATATTTTTATCAATTACCAAGTATTTTTAAAGTGGATTGTTGATAAAAATTATTTTTCGTTTTAGAAATATTAATTTAATTTAAAATAAATTAATGTTTTATAAAAAAATTACGAAATTAGTTATTGCAAAATTATTTGTAAATAAAATAACGATATGGCAACGCAAATTATATTTTCAAGGGTTCACAAAATGCGGCACTATTTTCAATTTTCAAACTTGTGAAACCCTCTTCACTTTTTTCGCTCCTCCCTTGTCATTTGTGATAGGTCGAGACGTGAGAAGTGAGCTGCAACTCACTCGTGAGAAGCTCCCTACGTGAGTATTCATGATCGCTATGATTGTGATGGACCACCACCAGTGTCGATGAAGTTTATTGTATTTTGAGGCATTTTCTTCTTCAACTTTGCTTTAAAGTGAATACAGACTCTGCCACTCTTCATCAGAGCTCCGAAATACTCGCTCGAATTCTACTCGCGAGTGAAATTCGAGCGAGTTCGAGCGGGAGTACTCGCGCGAGTAGAAAAAATAAAACGAGTATACTCTATTTTTACTCGTCACTCGCGAAGCATATTTCAGACTTCCTCGTTTTTACTCGCGAGTGAAAAGTGTTTGCGAGTACGAGTACATGAAGAGTACGAGTTTTGCAAGAAAAAACGAGTGGGAGTGAAAATGCTCGAAGTAGAATACGAGTTTACTCGAAGAATAAAATCGAGTAAAAAGGAATTGATAAATTTTTGGAAATATTTTTGTATAGTGTTGGTGGTAAGTTAATGGGGGGGCAAGTTGAGGGAGGGCAAGTTGAGGGCGGGGAAGTTGAGGGGGGGCAAGTTGAGGGCGGGGAAGTTGAGGGGGGGGGGGCAAGTTGAGGGGGGATAAGTTGAGGGCGGGGAAGTTGCCCTCAACTTAACCCCCCCTTAACTTCCCCGCCCTCAACTTAACCCCCTCAACTTGCCCCCCCTCAACTTACCCGCCCTCAACTTGCCCCCCCTCAACTTGCCCCCCCATTAACTTACCACCAACACTATACAAAAATATTTCCAAAAATTTATCAATTCCTTTTTACTCGATTTTACTCTTCGAGTGAACTCGTACTCTATTCCGTGTATTTTCACTTCCACTCTTATTTTTAAGCCCCGAGTACTCGCGAGTGCTCTCAAATAAAACAAAAGAGTGGAGAGTAAACTTCTTTTAAAACTCGCACTCTTCGAGTACTCCCACTCGCTGGTACTTTTCACTCGCGAGTAAAAACGAGCAAATCGGACTTTTTACTCCCACTCTTCGAGTACTCCCACTCGCGAGTACTTTTCACTCGCGAGTAAAAACGAGCAAATCAGAGCTCTGCTCTTCATACGTTCGTGTTGGAGGTTCATGGCTGTTTAAACTGTCCGAAATGGACCTCACGCTTCATCCGCTGTGGCTTTGGTCTCACCAAAACTCCCGAATTCCTCGGGCTAAGTTTGGATTTTCACTCAGTTTATCAATTAATATTTTTTTATTAATATTAATAATAAAACTGCTGCTTTGTCGTTATTTTCACCATATTGATACACAAAATTAATTAATGATGCAAAGAATCAATAACTGTTAATAAAATGTTTATTTTTCCTTCTATTTTACTTCTTGTTTCTTCGAAAATGTTCACTGCAACTGAAAATTTGTGGTTGCTGAAAAACAGCCGCTTCGTCAACTGAGATTCGCAACTTCAGTTGAGAGTTGCCATACGTGGATCAATTTTGACAACTGGCAACGCCACTCAACGATAATTGTTATCGAAGATCGACCCCTAAATACCAAATTTCAGCCACTTTGTATCAAAACGTGGAGGTGGGAGGTACCGTTCTATGGGGGCTATATCGACGCCTCCAAACAATAGTATGCTAAGTCGACTTAACATGTTTTCAAGCTCTTTACATTTTTATATTTAACGTCCTTTAACTTAAATTCTGTCAAATTTTGGTAATAATCGGACAATCCGAACAGAAGTTATAAACAAATATTTACTTATCATAGTACTGAAGGTCAAAGAAATTTCCAAACTTTTGGAGCTTGTCCTGCAAAACTCACAGTTCAGAATTAGCGAACTATTATTTGGAGGTGTCGAACGTCCTTTAACTTAAATTCTGTCAAATTTTGGTAATGATCGGTCAATCCGAACAGAAGTTATAAACAAATATTGACTTAGCGTAGTACTGAAGTTCAAAAAATTTCCACACTTTGAGAGCTTCTCCTGCAAAACTCACTTTTTAGACTTAGCATACTATTATTTGGAGGTGTCGATATGAAGGCGTGGCCCTATACCGATAAAATTCTGGGGAAAAGTTGTACACCCCCAACGAAGACTATGTACCATATTTCAGCCACTTCGGTGTGATAATGAAATTAAAACATCCAACATAACGAAAATCGGGTGGTACCGTTCTATGGGGGCTATATCAACACGTGGACTGATATAGCCCATTTGCAATACCGAACATCCTAGGAGTAATAGAAACTTATATACAAAATTACAAAGCTCTATATTAAAAATTGCGAGCTGTATCTTGATTTCAACTAATTTTTTGAGTTTCCGACAAAAATCGGTAACATTAAACTCAAAATTATGAATGAAGAGTTCAAACAAAAGTTGACAGCACGGTTGCTATCGGTAGAAGTTTACAACTACTTTTAATTGGTCGTTAATTACCGAAATTATAAGCATTTTTATTTTATCGATTTTTGTCGGTAACTCAAAAATGGGTTAGAGAATCGTACTACTGATCAGGAATATATCGCTCATTTACACATCTCAAAAAATCCAGGGGCCTAATTATGTGAGTCGATTCGATCGAGAAATTACTCGTGAATTTGTTTTCGACACGATAAAGAAACGGCATTATAAGTCTCGATCGAAAACGTTTAAGCATTGTTATCGATTTTTTCGATAGTAACCGGTAATCGAACTGTGAAAACCGGTAATCGAACTGTGAAAGCCTAAATTTTCTTTAAGGAACATAATTATAGGTAGATGCCGAAAAAGTATTTATTTTAAAACAAAAACGAAAAAAGCATTATTATGAATGAAAAAATGTAAATTTTTGTGAAATTTTTTGAAAAATACTTTGAATAATAATTTCGGAATAAAGTTGTGGTAAGAAAAGAAGAACATTATTAATGTTTGGAAATCCTTTTTTAAATTGTTGTGACATATTGATAATGCATCTACCTTAATAAACGTACGGTTGTTTTGGCAGAATTATTAGAAACATTCTTGGTTGGCGCAATTTTTATAAGAAATGAACATAAAATAATAAAATGGATCCATCTGTGTTATTCTTGTTATCTTCTTCTGACGAAGAAGATGACAACATTAATTTAATTCGTAAACAAATTCGTTCACACGAATTTATCTTTACCGGAAGCTGCGTATGTGTTTTAAAGTATAAATCATAAATTGATCAATTTAAAATGTATATTATATTTCTTCGCAGATTTCTACAGATATTCAGGCTGACAAAAGAGGCTTTCCGTTATGTACTTTCTTGTTTGGAATTTTCGTGCCAAAGTTCAAAATCTGTCCCCCCAATTTTGCAGTTGGCAGCAACGTTGTCCCTTTTGGGAAGTGGCGGTTTCCAATATACTATAGGGAATGATTTAATTTTAGGTCTGTGTCAGAGTGTTACATCAAAAATTGTTAAACATGTTGTAAATGAAATGGAGCGAAAACTATGCCCACAACATATAAGATTTTCTCCAGAGCAATCTACTCTATGTAAGGAATCATTTTATACCAAATATGGAATTCCTGGAGGTTCGTATATAATATTTAATATATCATGCAATAACAAAATTATATTAGTAATTGGATGTGTTGACGGAACCCATTTTGGCCTACAAAAACCAACGGAAAATGAGCATATGTTCTTTAACAGAAAAGGCTATCACAGCCTTAACTCTATGATAGTAAGTTTTGTTTATAGAAAATGTTATTTTCATCAAATTTTATTTACATGACTATAGATTTGCGATCATGAATATACAATTTTGGCTATATGTTCCAAATATGGCGGTGCGGCGCACGACTTATTATTATTCTTACTTTGTTCAGAAATCTTCACATTTATTAACTAATTTATCTGTATTTTGCATAAACGAAAGCAAGATTCAATTTGCACATTACTTTTCTTGCATTTTCTTTCCTTTTGCTTGTTTACGATTGGTAATGTAGCAACGAGAAATGTCTCGCAGAAAACTGATCGATAACTCGATAATTTTACTCGATACCGAATGTTATCATACCAACTTTGGGTACTCGGTTCGAAAAAACTCGATATCGACTCACATAATTAGGCCCCAGTTTCGAGAAAAACGCGTTTTAAGTTGGCGATTGAAATTTGACTTCCCAACTTAAAAAGATTATTACACAAAAACAAAGATCACTACTTGGTCCATATTTTGCAGACAGCTAGCTAGATAGCAGTGCTAAATCAATCATGATTTGAAGTGTTTTAGTGCTTCATAACCTCGAAAAACTTTTGTTTTGAATTATTGGCAACTCGTAGTAAATGAGCTGTAACTCGTCGAATTTTAGAGATTTCAGCATGAAAATTTGGCACAAGATAAAGTGGAAGTCGTAGAAAAAATAGAAATTGCTAACTCAAAAAACTCATTTTTTGATTTATGTCACTCTTTGAGTAAATGAGCGATATATCGTCACCTGAAATGCCCAAAGACGTAACCCACAAAGGGTTACGTTGAGGGTTACGTCTTTGGGCATTTCAGGTGACGATATACTTTATAGGGTCTCCGATGGAAACGGAATGACAAATTTAATTATACCCTCCATATTATGGTGGAGGATATAACAAGGTACGTCAAAGTTATAAATGTCAGATACCATAAAATTTGAAAAATATTTTTTGTAAAATGGTCCTAAAATTACCGTTGTAGCTACAATTTGGTCCAACATAGTCATTATTCAACAGACCGCCGATGCTGTCTAATAGTCACTATAATCAGCTTTTTAAGCGAAGTCTGTGCATAATTAATACGATCTTTAGTCGAATGTCAGATTATAAAAGTTCTACGCTCTAAAATTGACGGGCCAAATTGACTTCTATACCTTCCAACCATGCACGTCTTCGTAAATCTTTATGGTTTTCTCTGCGTAAAGGGGCCCACACACTATCAAATTGGCTTGTCCAGCCGATGAACCCCTTACGTACGTGTGTGCTTGATAAGTGTGTAGCAAAGCATTCAATCAGCCTTCAATCTGCAATCGAAATCTTAAAATTTTCTCTAAAAATTTATGAACTTAAATTTTTTTTATTTCTCCACAAACACATGTTCTTTTTTCCAGAATTGCTTTTTGACAATTTGAAAATAAACTGGGGATTTCATTTCGAAAATCAAAGCTATTTTCGATTTTCCTCAATCCATAAAATTCACACACACATTCTCATATATGGTCTGTTCCAGAACTGCAAGAATCTACCCAGTAGAAAGTGTCTTCAATACAACATTGATGACTCGTGCACGACACTTTCAATTCGTTGAGGACTCTTTGCCGACAGCCCTTTGGGATCGTTGACGACATTTTCACACAAGTGTCCCAGTATTCATGCACGACAACTTGGGTGACAGGGTAAGCGAAGTTGTCGTCGACGACGATCTTGATGACTAAAATCCCCGTATTTCGTCGACGACTGCTTCACCGACCCTGTCTTGCTACTGGTCATCGATTTTCCTCAATCCATAAAATTCACACACACATTCTCATATATGGTCTGTTCCAGAACTGCAAGAATCTACCCAGTAGAAAGTGTCTTCAAGACAACATTGATGACTCGTGCACGACACTTTCAATTCGTTGAGGACTCTTTGCCGACAGCCCTTTGGGATCGTTGACGACATTTTCACACAAGTGTCCCAGTATTCATGCACGACAACTTGGGTGACAGGGTAAGCGAAGTTGTCGTCGACGACGATCTTGATGACTAAAATCCCCGTATTTCGTCGACGACTGCTTCAGCGACCCTGTCTTGCTACTGGTCATCGATGACCCAACTAAAGACATTTTCCTTTATGTTGTCGTGTGTCAAATTTTTATTTAATTATAAAATATATTATTTGCTCTGTTCCAGAAACTGCAAGAAGCTACTATTTTTTACTACGATAACATTTTTTCCTTTATGTTATCGAAATAAATAGTAAAAATTAGAAGATTCTTGCTTTCTGGAACAGACCAATTTTTACAAAATAAATTAGTTTATTAATTAATAATACTTAGCTCCCGTATGTTCTACAATCCAATATTTTCTTCCAGCTTTACCACGCCATACACGTCTTACCCCACCTGACCGAAACGATTTTAAATGAATGTTGTGAATATCCACTAAATTTTCTATAATCTTACCTTTTACCACAGACGTTGTATTTTACAGTCGCTGGAATTTTCAATGTTCTCCATGACTTCAACATACATGCACCTATTCAAAGAATAACTACAATTAATTTTAAAGCATTTTAATCTATTTATTCTAGCTTACCGTTTTTTACATAATGCAGTTTGTATAAATAAAATTGTTCAATCAGTAGCGCGGTTTCCGAATTTTATGACATTATAATTTTTCATTTATTACAAATCAAAAATTTTATATTTGGATAAATATGTTCGGTTTGTTGCCAAGACACAATGCAAGACATGGTCATGCAAGTTGTCGTACATGACAATTTCGGAAAATTCGTTAACGAATCGTCGACGAAAATGTCATCGAAGACTCGATTTTCTATTGGGTACTAATTTCTATTATTTTTTCCGATAACATAAAGGAAAAAATGTTATCGTAGTAAAAAATAGTAGCTTCTTGCAGGTTCTGGAACAGAGCAATTTTGAAAAATTTACACATACCACTACAAATGTTGACATCAAAATTTGATAGTGTATGGCCCACTTAAAGCTTACCGAGTTTGTTGATGAGTTTGGTTTGACACAGTCCTCCACCCGAAGGTCAGAGTCGTCTTGTCACTGTCTCATTTCAAACCTAACTTGGCGTTTACACAAGACAGACTGTCTGCAAATACAACTCTGATTTACTAATACATACAAACATTTGGCTAGTTGCCTCGGCACTGTCTGGTAATTTTCATAGACAGTAAACGTGGACATTTTTGAACAAATGAAAACAAAACTATTTCAAATAACAAAAAAGACAACAGGGGCTGGATTCTTGTTCTATGAAAATTTGAAATGAAAACTTTTATAAAGGAAATAGGTAAATGTTAAATGAAAAATGTTGTAAGGAAAATATTTTTCATTTAAAATTTTAATATAATAAGAATTCAGCCCCTGGACTGGGAGGCAACAAAACAAAAACAAAATACATACATATGTATGTGAACGGAAAACAAAAAGAAATCTATGATTTTCATTCATAATTTTACAACTGAGCTGTGTTCCTTTACTTATCTGAGGTTACCATTTTTACCATTTGTTACCATTTTTAACCTGCAAAGCGTTCCTTAACCCCGAAAAGTGGCAAAACTGGAAGCAACTTTTAAGAGAGTGAGAGTGGAGAGAGAGCGAAAATGGCTTTCTCTTCTACCACAGGCTACCAATAAAATTTCTGCAGGTAAAAAATGGCAGAACTGATTTTTCGACTTTTGTTTGATGATTATTTCACAATGAAAAAGAAAATGGACAAAAAACAGAAGAAAAAGTCGAACGCTGACAAAACTAAATTAAAAACTGTGAAATAAAAGACGAAAATTGATTTTTTTATGTTTCTTTTTGACATTGCTGCCAGATCTACCATTTTTCCGTTCCTTTACTTTTCTGGTAAAAATGTTCATGAGAGAGCAATTTTGACACTTTTCTCTTTTACCACTCTTACCATTAAAAAAGTAAATGAACAAAGCTAACATGTTTAAGTGCATTATCTCGATTTATTTGACAGATATTGTATGAAAATGAAAACTTAAATCGACTGGATTTCCTAAATCCAGCATAGTCTAAATGGGCTATTACCGTATAATTTATGGAATAAACGATACAAATTGTACATTTTATTGCTTTAGCGAAGGTCTCTGGTTGTCCATGATATCTTTCCGTCAAAATAGGAACATATTTGTGGGTTAATTGCCTTTAGACTTCACTTATTGCTCGGTAAATCGGACTCTTGCAGATTTCTTTGAGTTGTTCGCTCTAATACTTTAAAAAACAAAGTAGAACTGAAGATTTTGAAAAGTTGTTCTTGTGGTAATATATCCACCAAACCATAGCTGTATGTATAATTTCTTGAGTTTTCTGGTATAGTTTATAGATTCCACAGCATTCCAAGACGTACATAACATGCATAAGCTTTCGAATTGCCTTGTAATATGGTCTGGTACAATCCTCGAGCATCCATTGAATCAGCAATATACAATTATCCGACATTTATAACCCTTTTAGTGGCCATAACGATCACTATACGACAACGTAGCAGTTCACAGTATTAATTCCATACAAATTTCATGCATTCGTTGGAGGAGTTTATATTTTGATGGTTTGGAAGCTTTAGGACCGAATTATGTTTTACAGTCCTAAAATTAGACATTATCTCGAGGCACTTCTGCTTTTAATTTGCGCTTTGGAATACTATGGAATCTATCATCAGCGTGCATAGGCAGTGCAGGTCATTTCCCACACATGGAAGTCCACAGGGGACAAAACATGCTGCTGACCTGTTAGACGACATGCGGACCAAAAATGGAGTAGTTCCCTTAAACAATTAACTAAGATGGGCAGGAAAATAAGAGGAATAAAGTCACGGTGCAGGGAGTTAAAAACACAGTACCGGCTGCAAGCGTTGGTGAGACTATAATGCTTGGTTTACATTTACGAAATCCACTCGATTTCAACTGTCATTTTCATTGCTTAAACGTGAAATGAAATTGAATGAATTTCGGAGATCGTCATCGAGATAAAGTGATTGTGATCCGGCTGTTTAGGTGTGCAGATGTACCTCTTAAAACTGCATCAAGTTTAATCGGAAAAAATGACCTCCCGAAAATTTCATTGGAACACTGAACACTGACTGAACACCACCGTGATTCCGGCCATATCTACCAGGAAGGATAAATGTGGCTCTAACGAAGAGAGAATGGACCTCAATGATCAACTGGAAAAAAGTCCGATTACGAGTGGTCCTTTGTCGGCATATGCTGGCCGACGGTGCAGAATTTAACGAAACTCCAAAAACAGCCAATAACTCTGAGGTAGGGATAGGTAAGCCGATATTTCGCCGTCCAGCAACCACAAAACATTTTGTGGTTGCATGATGAATGACAAAAATGAACGGCCACACTAGCAAATACCAACAAAGCTGTCATTCAACCCGCGGAGTCAAGTAAGAGCCGACGCAGTAAAAGTAAGAGTGACGCAAAAAATTAAACGATGGATGTGAAATTTCATTAATGCCATCCGTGGTACATGTTTGAGGAAAAAGTACAGCCAGGCGTCATAATGTGAAAATGGATGTACCGCAAGGTGGGAAGTATTTTCCTGCTGTCATTCAATCTTAACATCTCTAACTTTTCTGTTCCACCAAAACAGTAACGGAATTTATAGTGTTTCCCTCCAAAATCAACCGAAACGTTTTTCCCTCCTTGGTTCAAAGGGGCAAGGAGGTCATTAGATATCAAAAACGGAAATCGACTATCATCCAAACCAATTGAACTAACTCCAGAAGCTTTGTAGCCACATTTCTAGTCCTGAAGATTGAAATATGATTTTAGTTTTAAAAACCACTGTGGCGCGCTTTATTTTAAGACATTAACATAACCTCTACCCAAGTCGTCATGTTCAAATCATAATCGAATATTTCATTTTAGACAAAACATAGATTTACAACAACTACGTTTTGCTAAGTTTACAACAAACACAACACTATTTTGATAACAATGAAATGTAAGCCCGTGGCAACAACAAACTGCATTTTCGCCACGACATACGGCAACAACAACAGTTTGCAGGCAGCTAACATGTGCCCAACAATTTTCCGGACCATTGATCAAGGCTACCAACCCCAAAATGTGTAGACTTGTTTCTTTTCAGATCAGAAATATTCAAAGCCATCAACGGTCACAGTAACAACTAAATGGAGATTACAACAAGTTGTTTGTTGCTATGTTAATACATATGTATTTACTACACATTTGTTATTGTTGTTATTAATAATTTATTGAGGTAAACAAAAACAACAAGAATATCATAAAAACACCTTCTTTCAGAATTTTGTATTTAAACTAGGTTTGGTGGTGTCAGAGAGGTAGATGTTATGCTATGGCTTGACCACAACACAATTACGTGCATTTGTTCCACTGACGATTGTTAAAGGAACGCTCGTCGGCCTGTCATTTAGACACACTTGGACTTCGTGCCTGCCATGTAGTTTCGTTACCCCGTTTGTTCATGCTTGATTTAGGATTCCGTATGCGATATAAGGAATTTATTTCAGTTTTATTGTTTTTATTGTTATTCGCAAAAGGGTATATTTCGTGGTCTATGTTGACGAAATTTTGTAATGTGCCGAAAAATCACTTAAGAAACCGCCACACTAACGCCTCCTATTTTTCATCAGCATGCAACAAACATTCTTTGCCATTGGTGGTGGTAATTTGTGGTGAATGAAAAATGCTGGTGTTGGGGTATTGCCATTATGAATGAAGGAGCTGAACAGAGTCGTAGGGAATGGGAAAAAGGAGAAGATTTCCTTAGTTTCATGACACTTTGACCTTCCACAATAAGGAACACCTTGTGAAGACTTTGTAGTCTCCTATTGGAAGATTTTCTTGGAGGAAGACCTTTTGGTCTTCCATAGGAAGACCTCTTGGTCTTCTGTAGGAAGACCTCTTGGTCTTCTGTAGGAAGATTTTAAGGTCTTTCATAGGAAGATCTGTGGTCTTCTATGGGAAGAGCAGTGGTATTCTGTAGGAAGACTTGTGGTCTTCTATAGGAAGACCTGTGGACTTCTATAGGAAGACCCCTTGGTCTTCTCTTGGAAGACCTATTGATATTCTATATGAAAACGTCTGGTCTTCTTTATGAAAACCCCATGGCCTTCTATAGGAAGACCTTTGGTCTTCTACAGGAGGCCTTTGGTCTTCTAAAAGATGGCCCTGTGACCTAATATAGGAAGACCTGTGGTCATCTATAGGACGACCTGTGATCTTCTATAAAAATACCCTTTTATTCTATAGGAAGACCCGTGGTTTTCTATAGGAATGTCTTCTATATGAAGGCATGTGGTCTTCTGTAGGAAAACCTGTGGATTTCTATCGGAAGATCTGTAGTCATCTATCGGAAGACCTATAGTCTTCTATAGGAAGACCTGTGGTCTTCTACAGGAAGACCTGTGTTCTTTTATAGAAAGATCCTGTGGTCTGCTATAGAAATACCTGTGTGGTCTTATATAGGACGACCTATAATCTTCTATAGGAAGTCATGTGGTCCTCTATAGAAAGACATGTGGTCCTCTATTGGAAGACATGTGGTCCTCTATAGGAAGACCTGTAGTCTTCTGAAGGAAGACCCCTTGGTCGTCTGTAGGAAGTCTTTTTGGCCTTCTAAAGGAATACGTTTTGGTCATCTATAGGAAGACCCCTTGGTCTTCTAGAGGAAGGCCAGTGGTCTTCTAAAGAAATGCCTATGGTTTTCTATACGAAGACCTATGGTCTTCTAAAGGAAGACCTAAGGTCATCTAAAGGAAGACCTAAGGTCTTCTATAGGATGACCTATGGTCTTCTATAGGAAGACCTATGGTCTTCTATAGGAAGACCTATGGTCTTCTATAGGAAGACCTATGGTCTTCTATAGGAAGACCTATGGTCTTCTATAGGAAGACCTATGGTCTTCTATAGAAAGACCTTAGGTCTTCTATAGGAAGGCCTATGGTATTCTATAGGAAGACCTATGGTCTTCTATAGGAATACCTATGGTCTTCCATAGAAAGGCCTATGGTCTTCTATAGGAAGACCCCTTGGTCTTCTCTTGGAAACTTATTGATCTTCTATATGAAGACGTCTGGTCTTCTATATGAAAACCCCTTGGTCTTCTACAGGAGACCTTTGGTCTTCTATAAGAAGGCCCTGTGACCTTCTATAGGAAGACCTGTGGTCATCTATAAGACGACCTGTGATCTTCTATAAAAAGACCGTTTTATTCTATAGGAAGACCCGTGGTATTCTATAGAAATGTCTTCTATAGGAAGGCCTGTGGTCTTCTGTAGGAATACCTGTGGATTTCTATAGGAAGATCTGTAGTCATCTATCGGAAGACCTATAGTCTTCTATAGGAAGACCTGTGGTCTTCTACAGGAAGACCTCTGTTCTTTTATAAAGAAAGATCCTGTGGTCTGCTATAGAAATACTTGTGTGGTCTTATATAGGACGACCTATAATATTCTATACGAAGTCATGTGGTCCTCTATAGGAAGACATGTGGTCCTCTATAGGAAGACATGTGGTCCTCTATAGGAAGGCCCGTAGTCTTCTGAAGGAAGACCCCTTGGTCTTCTGTAGGAAGTCTTTTTGGCCTTCTAAAGGAATACGTTTTGGTCATCTATAGGAAGACCTATGGTTTTCTATAGGAAGACCTATGGTGTTCTATAGGAAGACCTATGGTCTTCTATAGGAAGACCTATGGTCTTCTATAGGAAGACCTATGGTGTTCTATAGGAAGACCTATGGTGTTCTATAGGAAGACCTATGGTCTTCTATAGGAATGCCTATGGTCTTCTATAGGAAGACCTATGGTCTTCTATAGGAAGACCTATGGTCTTCTATAGGAAGACCTATGGTCTTCTATAGGAAGATCTTTGGTCTTCTATAGGAAGATTTTTGGTCTTCTATAGGAAGACCTATGGTCTTCTATAGGAAGGCCTATGGTCTTCTATAGGAAGACCCCTTGGTCTTCTCTTGGAAACCTATGGATCTTCTATATGAAGACGTCTGGTCTTCTATATAAAAACCCCTTGGTATTCTATAGGAAGACCTGTGGTCTTCTACAGGAGACCCTGTGACCTTCTATAAAAAGACCGTTTTATTCTATAGGAAGACCCGTGGTATTCTATAGAAATGTCTTCTATAGGAAGGTCTGTGGTCTTCTGTAGAAATACCTGTGGATTTTTATAGGAAGATCTGTAGTCATCTATCGGAAGACCTATAGTCTTCTATAGGAAGACCTGTGGTTTTCTACAGGAAGACCTCTGTTCTTTTATAGAAAGGCCCTGTGGTCTGCTATAGAAATACCTGTGTGGTCTTATATAGGACGACCTATAATCTTCTATACGAAGTCATGTGGTCCTCTATAGGAAGACATGTGGTCCTCTATAGGAAGGCCTGTAGTCTTCTGAAGGAACACCTGTGGATTTCTATAGGAAGACCCCTTGGTCTCTTCCTGGAAGACCTTTTGATCTTCTATAGGAAGACGTCTGGTCTTCTACAGGAGACCTGTGGTCTTCTACAGGAGACCTGTGGTCTTCTACAGGGGACCTGTGGTCTTCTATAGGAAGACCCTGTGGCCTTCTATAGGAAGACCCTGTGGCCTTCTATAGGAAGACCAGTGGTCATCTATAGGAAGACCACTGACCTTCTATAGGAAGACCTTTTATTCTATAGGAAGACCCGCGGTATTCAATAGGAAGGTCTTCTATAGGAAGGCCTGTGGTATTCTATAGAAATACCTGTGTGGTATTTTATAAGAAGACCTTGCGGTCTTCTATAGGAAGAACTTGCGGTCTTCTATAGGAAGACCTTTGGTCCTCTCTAGAAAGACCAGTGGAAACCTATGGATCTTCTATATGAAGACGTCTGGTCTTCTATATAAAAACCCCTTGGTATTCTATAGGAAGACCTGTGGTCTTCTACAGGAGACCCTGTGACCTTCTATAAAAAGACCGTTTTATTCTATAGGAAGACCCGTGGTATTCTATAGAAATGTATTCTATAGGAAGACCTGTGGTCCTCTGTAAAAAGACCTGTTGTCTTCAATAGGAAGACCTATGGTCTTCCATAGAAAGACCTATGGTCTTCCATAGAAAGACCTATGGTCTTCTATAGGGCATCATGTGGTTCTCTATAGAAAGACATGCGGTTAGCTATAGGAAGACATGTGGTCTTCTATAGGAAGACCTGTGGTCCTCTGTAGAAAGACCTGTGGTTCTCTTTAGGAAAACCTGTTGTCTTCAATAGGAAGACCTGTGGTCATCTATAGGAAGACCGATGGTCCTCTATAGGAAGACCGATGGTCTCCTATAGGACTTCATGTGGTTGGTTCTGTATAGGAAGACATGTGGTCTTCAGAAGGAAGATCCCTTGGTCTTCTGTAGGAAGATATGTTGGTCTTCTAAAGGAAGACTTTTTGATCTATAGGAAGACCCCTTGTCTTCTAGAGGAAGGCCAGTGGTCTTCCATAGGAAGACCTATGGTTTTCTATAAGAAGACCTTTGGTCTTCTGCAGGAAGGCCCGTGGTCTTCTGTAGGAAAACCTGTGGTCGTCTGTAGGAAGACCTGTGGTCGTCTGTAGGAAGACTTGTGGTTGTCTGTAGGAAGACCTGTGGTCTTCTGTGGGAAGACCTTTGGTCTTCTATATGAATAATTGTGGTAGACCTGTGGTCTTCTATAGGAAGTCCTATGGTTTTCTATAAGAAGACCTGTGGTCTTCTGCAGGAAGGCCCGTGGTCTTCTGTAGGAAGACCTGTGGTTTTCTGTAGGAAGACCTGTGGTCTTCTGTGGGAAGATCTTTGGTCTTCTGTGGGAAGACCTTTGGTCTTCTGTGGGAAGACCTTTGGTCTTCTGTGGGAAGACCTTTGATCTTCTATATGAATAATTGTGGTAGACCTGTGGACTTCTATAGGAAGACCTGTGGACTTCTGTAGGAAGACCTGTGGTCTTCTGTAGGAGGACCTATGGTCTTCTGTAGGAAGACTTGTGGTCTTCTGTAGGAAGACCTATGGTCTTTTGTAGGAAGACCTGTGGTTTTCTGCAGGAAGACATGTGGTCTTCTGTGGTAGACCGGTGGTCTTATATAGGAAAACCTGTATTCTTTTATAGGAAGACCTGTGGTCGTCTGTAGTAATTACGGTGGTCTTCTATAGGAAGACCAGTTGTTTTCTGTAAGAAGGTCTTCTAAAGGGAACCTGTGGTCATCTATAGGTAGGTATTCTGTAGGAAGACCTGTGGTCTTCTATATGAAGACCTATGGTCTTCTATAGAGTGGTTGTCTGTAGGAAGACTTGTGGTCTTCTGTAGGAAGACTTGTGGTCTTCTGTAGGAAGACCTATGGTCTTTTGTAGGAAGACCTGTGGTTTTCTGTAGGAAGACATGTGGTCTTCTGTGGTAGACCGGTGGTCTTATATAGGAAAACCTGTATTCTTTTATAGGAAGACCTGTGGTCGTCTGTAGTAATTACGGTGGTCTTCTATAGGAAGACCAGTTGTTTTCTGTAAGAAGGTCTTCTAAAGGGAGCCTGTGGTCATCTATAGGTAGGTATTCTGTAGGAAGACCTGTGGTCTTCTATAGGAAGACCTATGGTCTTCTATAGAGACCTGTGGTCTTCTATAGAGACCTGTGGTTTCCTATAGGAAGACCTGTGGGCTTCTATAGAAAGACCTGTGGCATTCTATAGGAAGACCTGTGGCCTTCAATAGGAAGACCTGTGGTCTTCTATAGGAATACCTGTGGTCTTCTAAAGGAATACCGGTGTTCTTCATTGGACGTCATGTGGTCTTCTATAGCAAGAGTTTCGGTCTTTTATAGGAAGGTCTTCTAATTGAGGAACTGTGGTCTTCTGTAAGAAGACCTGTGGTCATCTATTGGAAGACCTAAGTTCTTCTATATGAAGACCTGAAGGTCTTCTGTAAGAAGACCTTTTATTCTTCTATTGGAAGATCTCTGGTCGTCTATAGAGTGACTGTGTGTTACTCTATACGAAGACTTGTGGTTTTCAATAACAAAACATTGGGGTCTTCTATGAGAAGACCTTGTGGTCTTCTATAAGAATACCTTGAGATCTTGTATATAAATACCATGTGGTCTTCCATAAGAACATTGAGGGAACCTAGTTGTCTTCTAAAGGAAGACTTTGTGGTCTTACCTAGAGCTTTGTGGTACTTTTCAGAACTTATTGTTGTCTTCTTTTTAGTATGTAGATCTTTAAGTCTGATATAAGTGGAGCTTGAGGTGTTAGATAAGAAATCCTACCTTTTGGTTATTTTCTAAAAGAAGGCCTTGCAGTCTGCGATAGACGTGGATAATGATATCGACAATTGTTAACCCCTCTTACCTCCTACGTCCTTGACGATTTTTACTGAAGTAAAAAAAACATTTCTTGTAATGTCTCAACTTTTGACCGCAAACAAGTAATGTTTCTTTCAGCGCACACCACAGAAAGTGTACATTAGGTTGGAGAACCCTCGCACACCAACGATGCTGTCGATGGTGTCTGGTGGTGGCTAAATGTGGCCGAAAAGTTGTAAGTTGCTGTGACAAAACATAGTTCGGACGTAATACCTTTTAGTGTGGTAACAAATCTATCGTGAATGGTTGAGGCTGGCGTTATGTTGCTAAAAATATCTGCACCATAAGCCAAGCAAGCATCCGAACCCCCAACCAACGTCGCAAACATTAACGCCACAATATTTAAAGTCGCGCCACAATTTGCACCAAGTTTATGTTGTTGCCACAAAGAACTTAACATTAATTACAAAAACACTTTTTATGGGATGATGGGTGTGGGTGGTCGTACGGCCGGTCGAAAGATTTTAGTGCCTCCTAGCACATGGCCAACGTAATAATGGTGGTGGCTGGCGATATATCGATATGACACCCGCTGTGGATCGTGATGAAATTTTGTTAGGAAATTTACAAATAAAACAAAATTCCAGCAGTCCGTCCAAGTGTCACATGAATGTGAAGATTTATAATAATGTTTGGGGCGGCACACGATCGCTTGCAGCTTGTCGCCTATTGCAGAGAACATAATGCCCCAAGTGTTGGAAAAATGTTAATGAAAATTAATTGAATTACACCCCCCTTAAACACTTTTAAGCTGACTCATTCTTTTCTTTGTCACCGTAACATCCACCAACCAATCAACCAAGCGGAGGCTGTCATTCAACAGTCAACACCCTCAACCGAATTCACATATCAAAATTCTTAACATTGTACGAAGCGTTCTTGTCATTTTACAGCCTCATAAAATTCGTTCATAAATTCATTATTGAATGGCTTATCAAAGTTAAACATTTTGTTAATAAACGGTGGCAGGTCGGTCCATAAAAATTTGCAAGTTTTGGTCGATGTGTTCGCTGTTTAAGCGCTCGTAAATGTGACAATTATAACAAACTGTTAAAGCAATTAGCTAAAATTTTATTGATCTATAATTAACTCTTTGTAGCAGTTTGGGTGATAAAACCGCCAAGTAAAACGTCTACAAAGGAACCAATCAGAGAGAAGGCAGAATTAAAAAAAAAACAAACGAAGCTACGTAAATGAAAAGAAACAAAATATGTCAACATGATTATGTCATTATCTAAATTACACTCGAAAAAAGGCGATGTCTATAAGATTTGTTATAAGTTCACATTTTCCCTTAGCTCACTTTTTTCAATAGACAAAAAATTTGCTCAAGGTACACTTCTATCTATAGAAAAAAAATTTACTCAGGCCCCTGAGATCACTTTTTTCCAAAGAAAAAAATTAGCTCGTGTTCCTGCGCTCACTTTTTCCGTAGAAAAAAGAAAATTTGGTCAGATCCCTGTGCTCACTTTTCACAGGGAAAAGTGTTCACTTTTTTCTATAGAAAATAATTTGCTCAGGTCCTGAGCACAGTTTTTTCTATAGAATAATAATTGCTCAGGTCCTGAGCGCACTTTTTTCTATAGAAAAAAATGTACTCAGGTGCTGAGCTCACTTTTTTATAGGAACAAATTTCCACAGGTCCTTAACTCACTTTTTTCTATAGAAAAAAATTTACTCAGGTGGTGGGCTCACTTTTTTAGAGAAAAAAATTTGAACAGGTCCTTAACTCACTTTTTTCTATAGAAAAAATTCGCTCAGGTCCTAAGCTCACATACTTCTATAGCTAAACATTTGCTCATGTCGCTTAACTCACTGTTTGCTATAGAAAACAAACAAAGGGCCGAACTTTCTATACCCTCCACCATGAAACATTCTTAACTAAAATGGAATAATGAGTTTCCTTTCCTGTCCACAATTTTAGGTGCAAATTTTTTCGAGCATGGATACCCCAAATACCTAAATTATCTAATCTAACATGAATAAATGTAATAAATCAGGTGGTGCCTTATTATGGGGGCTATATCAAAGTGTGGACCTATCTAGACAATTTTTGGAGGAAAAGTTGTGTAACTGCAGAGAACCTCAAATGTCAAATTACGGGTAGTTCTATGGAACAATGTAGCTCAGACCCTCAAAATGCCGAAACTCGGGAGGTACCGTTGTATGGAGGCTATACTAAAACATGGACCTATTTTGCCAATTTTTTTGTGCGAAAGTGTTGTGACCACTAAGAACCTCATATGCCAAATTACAGATAGTTAGGTTAAAAAATTTACCGGAAACCCTCAAAATACCGAAAAACGGGAGGTACCTTTATATGGAGGCTATATCAAAGTGTAAACCTATCTTGACAATTTTTTTGTGGAAAAGTTTTGTATCTGCAGTTAACCCCAAATGTCAAATTTCGGGTAGTTCTGTCAAACAATGTAGCTAAGACCCTCAAAATGCCGGAACTCGGGAGGTACCGTTATATGAGGGTTATACCAAAACGTAGACCTAAATTGCCGATTTATAGTGAAGAAGTTTCGTGACCACACAGAAAGTCAAATATCAAATTATTAAATTAAATTAGATCGGTTAAAAATTGTAGTTAAAACCCTCAGAATACCGAAAACCGGGAGGTGCCGTTATATCGGGGCTTAAAAAAACATGGACCTATGTTGATGAATTTTAATGAAGAGGTTTCGTGCCCACTGAGAACAAATGTCAATGTACAGCTAGTTCGGTTAAAAAATGTAGCTAAAATCTTCAAAATACCGAAAATCGGGAGGTTCTGTTATAAGGGGCTATACCAAAACATGGACCTATGTTGCCAAGTTTTTGTGGAAAAGTGTTGTAACAGCAGGGAACCTCAAATGTCAAATTACGGGTAGTTCTGTGGAACAATGTAGCTAAGACCCTCAAAATGCCGAAACTCGAGAGGTACCGATATATGAGGGTATACCAAAACATAGACCTATGTTGACGATTTTTACTGAATAAGTTTCGTCACCACTGATAACTTCAACTGTAAAATTACAGCTAGTTCGGTTAAAATTTTTAGCTAAAATCCTCAGGTAGTTCGGATAAAAATTGTAGCTAAAACCTGAGCTCACAATTTTTCTATAGAAAAAAATTGCTCATGCACCTGAACTCACTTTTTGCTATAGAAAAATTTGCTGATGTCCCTGAGCTTACTCATGTCCCTTAGTTCACTTTTTCTTTAGAATAAAAATTTGCTCAGATGCTTGAGATCACTTTTTTGTATAGAAAAAATGTGCCCAGGTCCCTGAGCTCACTTTTTTCTATATAAAACATTTGCTCAGCTTCTGAGCTCACATTTTTCTATAGAAAAAAATGCTCAGGTGCCTAAGCTCACTTTTTCTATAGAAAAAATTTGCTAAGGTCTCTGAGCTGCCTTTTTTCTATAGGAAACAATTTGATCAGGTCCCTGAGTTCACTTTTTTCTATAGAAAAAAATTGTTCAGGTCGCTGAGCTCCCTTCTTTTATAGAAAAAAAATGCCAGGTCCCTGAGCTCAGTTTTTTTATACAAAAATTTGCTAATATACCTGAGCTCATTTTATATGGAAAAAATTGCTCAGGTGCATAAGCTCACTTTTTTCTATAGAAAAAAATTGCTCAGGTGCATAAGCTCACTTTTTTCTATAGAAAAAATTGCTAAGGTCCCTGAGCACAGTTTCGTTTCTATATATATCGTATATATCGTTTCTATACATTTCTATAGAAAAAAATTGCTCAGGTCCCTGAGCTCACTTTTTTCTATAGAAAAAAATTGCTCAGGTCCTTGAGCTCACTTTTTTCTATAGGAAAAAATTGCCTAGGCCAGACTCCTAAAACTCCATGCTGTAGCTCGTTTATAAAAACTTTCAGCTTCTTACCTGGTCTGCAAAGACGCTCAGTTCTTCAACTCGGCTATAAAGACTGCCAACACATAATTTTGTCTATAAAGAATCCCGGTTTTTTAACTTGTTTATAAAGACGCCAGGCACTTCAGTTTGTCAATAAAGACTCCCAGTTCTTTACCTCTCCGAAATATACTCCCAGCAGATATGCTCGTCTATAAAGACTCCCACCTCTTCAGCTTGTTTATTAAGACATCCAGTCTTAAGATCGTCTTTAAAGAATTCCAGGTCTTTAATTGGTCTTTAAAGACTCCTGAGCACAGTTTCGTTTCTATATATGAAAGAAAGGGGGTTAAGGCCCCTGAGCTCACTTTTTTCTATAGAAAAAAATTGCTCAGGTCCCTGAGCTCACTTTTTTCTATAGAAAAAAATTGCTCAGGTCCTTGAGCTCACTTTGTTCTATAGGAAAAAATTGCTCAGATCTCTTAACCCCTTTTCTTTCACTTTGCACAAGTGCCTGAGCTCACCCCTAGGATAATTCCGTAACTGTTTTGCCCTATTAAAACATCGGAAGTCAGGCTTACACGGGTCTAGCTCTGAACGCAGCTCCCTTCTGCTGCATTTCGTCCATAAAGACTCCCTGCTGCAGCCCTTCCATAAAAACTCCCTGCTCCATGTCGACTAAAAAGACTATTTGCTGTAGCTCGTCCATAAAGCCTCTCTGCTACAACTCCCTGCTGCAGCTTCCCCATAAAGATTCGCCACCCATCTAAAATCTCGCAGTTGCAGCTCATCTACAACGGACCTCATCTCTTCAGATCGTCAATTAAAACTCCCTGCTGTATCTCATCCACAAGAAGATTCCCAGTTGTACGAGGGTCACTAAAAAAGCTTTTGGTGTAGGCAACAGTGTCGCCAGGTGTCGTTTTACATACGACCTTGTGTTGTGTTGTTTACAGTGACTTGAAAAAATCACTTTGCAAAAAAATTGATTTTACTTGTGAACATTTTCGTGCAATCATTATTCACAACTTCCGATGTGAATAATCACGGCAAGAGTGCATCGATCAAATTAAATTTTTGTATGTTTTGAAATTTTGCCTGTTAAGGCGAAGATCATTTGTAATAATTTTTTATTAATTTTCTCATGTCGATAAAGGACCATCCTATAGCACTATGAAAAACAGGTTTAATGAATTCAAAAAACGAAGTTCGTGAGGGTCGTCCAAAAACGGCCGTTGTGCCAAAAAAATATGCCATGTGTGAGCGGATAATGCAAGAACGCAGTGAGATAGAGGCATCCTTGGGCATTTATTCCACCAACTAACATTTGATATTACATGAACACTTGGCGGCAAAAATGGCGTTTTTCTCGATCGGTGCATGCAATTTCGAAAAAATACGATCGCGGCGCTGATGCCACCGTGGTGCAATGGTATGCACACCCTCCTTGCAAACACTTTTGTGGCAAAATACCCCTCAGTAATGTTGCCGACATTTCATGTAAAACTTGTCTACAAGTGGTGTCTTAGACACGCCGTTCGGACTCGGCGATAAACAGTAGGTCCCATATCATTGAGCTAATATGAATCGGGGTGCACTCATTGATATGAGAGAAGTCTCCATTGCCCCTTCTGGGATGTTTGTGGAACAATTATATTATTATATTACGATCGCGGAGCTTAAAAAGACGTTTATAAGATGGATACAGGTGACGAATTATGGAACTATGCGTACAAACCCCTAAAATGACAGCAATCGCCAGAAGATGCTGTAAAAACGTTCAAAAATCATGTTTTGGAGGTGTCTCAATCAAGCCACTGTAAACAACCAATCACATGGTCGTATGTCAAACTGTCCTGAGTACTCTTATGCTAAAAACTGTTAAACAGACTCCTATAGACTCCACGCTGTAGCTCGTTTATAAAAACTTCCAGCTTTTCACATGGTCTGTAAAGACGCTCAGCTCTTCAACCCAGCTATAAAGACTGCCAACAGATAATTTTGTCTATAAAGAATCCCGGTTTTTTAGTTTGTTTATTAAGACGCAGAGTTCTTCTGTAAAGACATCAGGTTTTAAGATCGTCTTTAAAGAATTCTGGGTATTCAATTGGTCTTTGAAGGCTCCTGGCTCTTCAGCCCGTCTATGAAAACTCCCAGCACTTGCATTCGTCTATAAAGACTCAGAGTTCTTCAGCTCGCCTATAAAGACGCCCAGGTCTTCAACTTGTCTATAAAGACTACCGCCTCTTCAGCTCAGCTATATAGTTTCTCAGTTCTACATCTCGTCTATAAAGACTGCCAGCTGATTAAGTCCTCTGCAGCTATACAGCTCCTCTTTAAAGACATCCAACTCTTCATATGTGCTTTTAAGACCGCCAGCTCGTCTATAAAGAATACAGCTCTTCAATCCGTCTGTAAAGACTCACGGCTCTTTAACTCCTCTATAAAGATCTTATCTAAAAATGCTCCCAGCTCTTTATCGCCTAGCCTAGCTCAGAAGTTGGTCTATAAAGGATCACAGCTCTTCAGCTTGTCTATAGAGGCCACTCCACAGCCGATATGTCTGATGAGCTGCTACCAACGGCGAAATCAGGGCACATAATGGTGGTTGTGTGGATTCGATTTTTAGGTTTTCCTATTTCACTTGGAAAAAATATTCGATCATGAAGCTCAACTCCAACGAGAAATAAATTAATATTAAAACAAGTGAGCCAAGGCTATAGTCGGCTCGGGGCCGACTATCTGATACCCTACACCACTGACCCTGTGCATAAGCTTTTGAGTGATAAAATTCAAAATATTAAAATTGGGATACCTTAGCGCCTTTATTAATACAGGTCAATTTTGTTGAAACGCATTTAAGTGCATCGTCAGTACAACTCAAATAAAACAAGTAAAAAAGCATTAAGTTCGGCCGGGCTGAACTTTTCATACCCTCCACCATAAAAGTGAGTACGTTAAAATGTCAGATAATGTACATAAAATGCTTCATTCGGGAGGCCCTTTTTATGGTGCCTATATCTAACTGTTGACAATTTTTGGTGGACTAGAAATTGGGAGGTACTGTTATATAGGGGTTATAATAAAACATGGGCCTATGTTGACAGTTTTTGATGGGAGCTTTTAATGTCAAATAACTCCTAATTCGGTTAAAAAATTTAGCTAGAATCCCCAAAATATCGAAAATCGGTACATAACGTGGGAACTTCAAATGCCATTAACAGCTAGTTCGGAGGTATCTGGGCTATACGAAAATATGAACTTAAATGAACAATTTTTGTTGACTTTTAAATTTCAAATTACAGAAAGTTCGTCCAAAAAATAAAGCTAAGGTACGGAAAATCGGGAGGTTTGTTTTGGGGCTATACAAAAACATGGACCTACGTTCGGTTAAACATTTTAAGTAAAATCCTCAAAGTACCGAAAATCGGGAAGTATCGTTATATTGGGGCTATGTTGAAAATTGTTGATGCAGATGTGTGGTGACCACTACAACCTTCAAATGTCAAATTACAGTTAGTTCTGTTAAAAATTGTAGCTAAAATTGCCAAATTACTGAAAATTGGGAGGTACTGTTACATGGGAGCTATATCCGAACATGGACCTATGTTGACAATTTTTGATGGAGAGGTGTTGTGACCACAAAGAACTTCAAATGTCAAATTACTGCTAGTTGGTTTAATATTGTAGCTAAAATCATCAAATTACTGAAAATCGGGAGGTACCGTTATATGGTGGTTTTCTTGACAATTTTTGGTGGAGAGGTGACCACTAAGAATTTCAAATGTCAAATGTTCAATTTACAGATAATTCGGTTAAAACTTGTTGGCAAAATTCTCAAAATACCTGAAATCGGGCGGTAACGTTATATGGGGGCTATTCCAAAACATGGAGCTATGTCCACTAGTTATGTAAGTTTATTGACATTTAAGAACCCTAAATGTCAATTGATAGCTAAATCGGTCTGAAAATGTAGATAAAAACGTCAAAATGCCGTAAATCGGGGGTACTGTTATATGGGGGCTATACCAAAACGTGGACCTAGGTCCCCAACTTTTGTTATATAAGTTTAGTTACACTTAAGAACCCTAAATGTCAAATTATAGCTATATCGGTCTGAAAATGTAGCTAAAAACGTCAAAATACCGTAAATGGGGGGGGGGGGGGGTACCGTTATATGGGGGCTATACCAAAACGTGGACCTATGTCCACAAGTTTTGTCATATAAGTTTATTGACATTTAAGAACTTCAAATGGCATATTATAGCTTCATCGGTCTGAAAATGTAGCTAAAAAAGTCAAAATACCGTAAATCGGGGGCACCGTTATATGGGGGCTATATCAAAACGTGGACCTATGTCCACAAGTTTTGTCAAATAAGTCTAATGACACTTAAGAACCCTAAATGTCAAAATATAGCTAAGTCGGTCTGAAAATGTAGCTAAAACCGTCAAAATACCGTAAATCGGGGGTACCGTTATATGGGGGCTATACCAAAACGTGGACCTATGTCCACAACTTTTCTTATAAAGTTTATTGACCTTGAAGAACCCTAAATGTCAAATTATAGCTACATCTGTCTGAAAATGTAGCTAAAACGTCAAATTACCTCAAATCGGGGGGTACCGTTATAGGGGGGCTATACCAAAACGTGGACCTATGTCCACAACTTCTAATATATAAGTTTATTAACACTTAGGAACCCTTAATGTCAAATTATAGCTACATCGGTCTGATAACGTAGCTAAAAACGTCAAAATACCGTATATCGGGGGTACCGTTATATGGGGGCTATACCAAAACGTGGACCTATGTCCACAAGTTTTGTTATATATGTTTATTAACACTTAAGAACGCTAAATGTCAAATTATAGCCAAATCGGTCTGAAAATGTAGCTAAAACCGTCAAAATACCGTAAATCGGGGGGTAACGTTATATGGGGGCTATAGCAAAACGTGGACCTATGTCCACAACTATTGTTATATAAATTTATTTACATTTAAGAACTTAAGTGTCAAATTATAGCTACATCGGCCTTAAAATGTAGCTAAAAACGTCAAAATACCGCAAATCGGGGGGGGTACCGTTATATGGGGGCTATACCAAAACGTGGACCTATGTCCACAACTTCTAATGTATAAGTTTATTAACACTTAAGAACCCTAAATTTCAAATTATAGCTACATCGGTCTGCAAATGTAGCTAAAAACGTCAAAATACCGTATATCGGGAGGTACCGTTATATGGGGGCTATACCAAAACGTGGACCTATGTCCACAAGTTTTGTTAAATATGTTTACCGACACTTAAGAACCCTAAATGTCAAAATATAGCCAAATCGGTTTGAAAATGTAGCTAAAAACGTCAAAATACCGTAAATTGGGGGTACCGTTATATGGGGGCTATACCAAAACGTGGACCGATATAGCCCATCATCGAACTTGACCTGCCTGCAAACAAAAGACACATTTTCCCAAAATTTCAGCGTCCTATCTCCATTTTTGTGGATGCTAGAGTGATTACCACAGAATCAAGAATATATATACTTTATAGGGTCGCAAATGAGTATTTCAATGCGTTACAAACGGAAAAACAAACTTAATATACCCTCCATACTATGGTGGAGGGTATAAAAATGGAAAAGTGGGATGTACGCCAACCATCAGTAGGTTTCTTTCTCTGTGAAACCCCCATCAACCTCCAATATTTCGTGAGGATCCTATCAAAATTCCGACCTATAAAGCGATTGCAAAAAAAATGGAAAAAGGGATGCATTACCGACTATTGCGATATCTCTGTTGTTTGACAACCTACGCTACACCGCTGCAAAGGTGATATTTTCTACTTTCATTAGCAGGCTTTGCTTATGATATACCCCATTTAGAAGCGGATATATTCGCTTTGAAATAAAACGTTGACTTTTTCTCCAAATAATTTGTTTGCCCATTCCGACCCCTGAATAATATCCGACCATCACCAAAATCAATAGGCTGATATTTTCCACTTTGATTATCAGGTTTTGCTTTTGATATAGCCCATATAGAAGCGGAGATATTCGCGTTGAAGTAAAATGTTGACTTTTTCTCCAAATAAATTTTTTGCCCATTCAGACCCCTAAATATTATCCGGCCATCACCAAATTGAATAGGCTTCTTTGGTGACGATCGGATTAAAACTGCGACCTGTAGCGTGATAACAAGGTTTATATGGACAGACGGACGGACACACATAGCCAGATCGACACATCTCGCCGAGACATTCATTTTGGTATATATTTTGGTATATATTCGATGCGTTACAAACTTTTTGACCAAAACCAACTTACAACACCCTCCCCACATAGTGGTGTAAGGTATAATGATCTTCGCCCTAATAGGCAAATTATTCAAATAAATCGTTTATAGAGACGCCTAGCCTAGGTCTAGAAGTTGGCCTATAAAGAATCACAGCTCTTCAGGTTGTCTATAGATACTCCCACTCTGTAACTGGTCTGTAAAACTACCAGCTCTTCAAGTCGTCTATAAAGCCTACCACCTATAAAATTCTTAATGAAGGAAGACTTCCAGCACTTTAGCTCGTCTATAAAGAAACCTAGCTTTTCACCTCGTACATAATGGCTTTAGCTCGCGCCTATAGAAACCGGAAAGACTTTCTGTTCTTCAAGTCGTTTAAAATGACGTAAAGATTATTTCACCTGTAAATGGTCTCTACTTCAGCTCCCCTATACAGACTTTTTTCTTCGGGTGCATTTACATTTCTAAGACATTGTTGATATGATTAAATATGTCTGATACACAGTGTTTACCTAGTGGTCAATTTAATCCATTCACCTGTCAAAGCCATGTCCTACCTATCTACCCACCCTAGATATTGGCGTAGCTGTGAGTGAATGTGTGTGTGGCTTTGTAATTATTAATTGTGACAATGAAAACATTACAACGTTTACTTTATAGTTCCACGACGGTGTTGGAGACTGAGATAAGTTTTGTAATTATTTTGATTAGCGAATGACGGCTGGTCGATGGGTGGAAAACAAAGATATGATTGACCATCTGACCGAACGGTTAGACAGTTTAAAGGCAATCATCAACATATTTACATAGAAATGAACTCAAGAACAAATGTTTTTTTTATTTATTTTTTTGTGTTAATTTTTTATGAGTAGAAAGAGTGTGTAAATATGGAAAACTGGTGTAGCAACATGACAACCGATTGAGTGAGTGAATTTTCTACCCAGCAAACAACTTGCGGTACTTGTTCAAGGCCTAAAAGCAATATAATCTATGAATTGTAAGACTTTTGAGGGAGTGTGCTGCTGTGATTGACATGTCCTCCTTACATACAGAAATTTGTGAGTTCGGCACTGCTTTGGTGGCTAAACTCCTTCCACAAAGTTTATATTTCGTTTATGAAAAACTTCTTTTAAAGGTTCGACACGTCTTTTGAACTGGGAAAAAATGAAAGAAAAAATAATTTCCCACTACGATTTCAAAAGGTCCTCTTGCCCTTCACTCCCTTGCTTACTCATCGTTGCAAGGGGGAGAATGACACCTTTTGAGATCTTATTAGGAAATTATTTTTTTATCCGGAAATAATACTCGCTAAAATTCTTTCCTAAGCAATGACAATTTTTACTGACTTGAGTGCAATAATTGGCATACACATAAAATGTTAAAGTTGCTTTAAATTGCAAATTATGTATTGAATAAACAAATATTTCTTTGGCAAAGAAATTTGAATTACCGGTGATAGTTTAAATTCACATACACACACATACCTAATAAAGCCTTCCGGTTACTGCGTTGATATCATTTGAATAAATTTCAATCGCAAATTATAAATAAACACAATAAAGCTGTTCTTGTTGTTGCTTTTTATTGAAATTTAAGTAATTTTTTGGAAAGTTGCCATATGATAATGACAAATTTTGTGTGCGTGTGTGTGGGACGAAGTACGAAGAAGAAAACAAAAGACTTGGGAAATAAACTTGAAAATGTTTAATGCCTGGCGACAATTACATCGAATTCACTTTTTGCTGTCTTTCATCCGATCTAATGCCATACGACCTTGAAATGGGAATTAAAGAAAGAGAAAAAAGAACAAACGAAATTAAATTGTATAGAATGCGGTTAATGAATTTGTTTTTAATTTCTTACATTTCTATTAAAGTACCACTGAGCATAACACTGTAATTGTTTGACATTTAAAGAAAAAAAATAAATTATTGACAATAAACATTGATTGCATTTGGAGGTTTTTTTGTTAGCTTATTTAACAAAAAACTGTGCGAGCCAATAGTAATAATATTTTAATTCTGGATATAGCGTTATAATTCAAAGCGGAGCTACATTATGATTCAATAAACCAAATGTCACTTCTATTTTAAAATATTAATCAGACGGCAACTTTTGGTCTTGTGACATTCCAAAAATTGATTTTATTTAATATTAAATAATAATTATTACCGATCTTTGTCGAAAAGGAACAGAGACTACATTGTAAATTTGTAGGCATTTTTCATCCTCTATAAAGGCGTCCAGTTCACCAGCTCGTCATAAAAAATCCTTATCTCTTTAACTCGAAACGATGCCCAACTCTTCAGCTAGTTTTTAAAGACTCCCATCACTTCGGCCCGTCTATAATGACGGTCTAAACGAATAAATCCCTAATCCTTCATCTACTATTGAAAAACATCACTTGCGCGGAACTTTCTAGCCAATATCGAGGAAACTACGTAGAATTAAATTATATCGTTGTAAAAGATACCATAAAGATTACCTTACAGTGAAAACCTGCACTTAAGATGTGTTTCTAAATATTCGGACATTTGGTGGCTGTTGTAATGAATAGTCGGCTACTAACATTTCAATACGAAAAGGGGAAAAGTGTTGAACTTTTCTGGAGAATGTACATAAAGGAAGGAGCCGACATATTCCACCTTGAAAATTTATTTAAGTTTGGGAGGTATTTCTTTGGATAGTTTAAGTGCCCACAAGACATTTTAGTTGGTCACCGAAGAAATTTTGAGCATCACATTTTTCATATAATATTTCAATATAATTTGGCAAACTTATTTCAAGAATTTTTTTTGAGTTTGTTGCACCAAATACCTTAAATCGGGTGAGCATATTCATTAGACTGGTTTTAACTCAAAGTGAAAAAAATCGATGTCGATTTCGTGAAAATTCATATAAATTACTATGGAAATTTTGAGACCCCAGTGGCACGTGTTAACATCTTCCAATTTTGCTCAAATGTTGAAAATCTTAAAATCTAACAAAACTAAACACTAAACACTTAATTAAGTCTGTATCATAACTTTCCCAGCAACAATTACTGAGCTAGTTCCAGCAACTTCCCTCAGTGAAAAAGAAAAATTGCAGAAAGTTATCGAACAACATTTTGCGAAAACTTGCAAGAAAGTCAGCTGTTTCCGAAAAAGTATGAAAACATGTTTTTGTTTCTTTTGACATTTTAAACCAAATGGAACAAAAACATAAATTTTAAAATTGCATTTTACTTATATAAAGCAGTAATCCTATCCACAACGCTTTAAAATCTTTAAAAATAATGTGAATTTGTGAAATTTTCTTGGTCAAAAATTTTAACATTTGAAGTTGTTCACATTTAACAGCTACTTACAAATTTTTACGGGACAAATTTTTCCAGCAAAAACTTGCAAGTTCTCAGCAGCGTGACCAGATATAAAAAAGTGTTGCTGCTAAATCTGCTTTGAAATTATGCTAAAATAAATATTAAAATGTCAAAAATAATGCTAAATTTAAAAACGTCGTTTTTAATAATATACCCTCCGCTACAATAAGAAAGGTAAACTAAGTTTGTTTTTCCGTTTAAAGCGCTTTAAAATAATCATTTGCGACCCTATAAAGTATATATATTTTTGATCAGGGTAAAAATCTTAGTCGATTTATGCATTTCCATCTGTGGTAATCACAAAAATTGAGATAGGACATTCTGGAAGCATGCATCTTTTGTTTGCAGGCGAAGATGGACTATATTGGTCCATGTTTTGGTATAGCCCCCATATAACGGTTCCGGCCGCTTTCAGGTATTGTTTTTGGCTGCGTTTTCAGGCCGAATTAGCTATGATTTGGTATTTAAGATTCCCAAAAAACTGATCCACCAAAAATTGTGAACATAGGGCCCACCTTTTAAAATAGCCCCAATATAACGTTTTTAGCTACATTTTCAGACCGAATTACCTACAATTTAGCATTTAGCGTTCCTAGGGGCCAAAAAACTTATCTACCAAAAACTGCCAACATGGGTTCATTTTTTGGAATAGCCTTAAATAACGAGTATTTTTATGTTTTTACCCACATTTTGAGATCAGATCGAATTAGCTGTAATTTCGTATTTAGGGGTTTCAACATACTTCTCCATTAAAAATTGTGGACATAGGTCCATATACCGGTACTGTTCGGTTTCAGGTATTTTAAGTTTTTATATACATTTTCGGTTTAAATTGGCTGTAATAATATAATATGGCTGTAATCAACAAACGTCACCACCAAAGTTGGGGGCATAGGTCAAGGTTTTGGAATAGGTCTTACAAACTGGTACCGGCTGATTTAAGGTACTTTCTTTATTTCTTTATTTCAGCCAATAGATTCAAATTCTTTACAGGCTGTGGATAAATATCTTAGTCTAATAACATACATATTTGCTTCACTTAATTCTAAAGTAATTAATACATAAATCGTTTTATGTTGTCTTTCAAAGACTGTTTTGTTGCACAAAAGTCAACCATAGTAATTCTATTCAATGAGTTATAATTTGAGAGAGCCCTATTAATAAGGCTGTTGTTTACATAATTACACCTATGGGAATCTACATGAAAAATGTTGATATTTCTCAACTGACGACATGGAGCATTAAACGGTATTTGTTCTAAAAGGTAAGGACAATCAATATCTGAGTTGATCAAGTCAAATATAAACATCATAGCTTAGGTGTCATTTGGGTTCAAAGTGGTTACAAAACTTCTTCATCATAAATCGCGGACACATGCCCACAATTCGGTGTCCCCTTATAACGACGCCGCTGGTTTTAGCTTATTATGTTTAAATCTAAATTTTCGGGTAAAATCGGATGTCATTTGCTATTTATAGGTCCCAGTGGTCAAAAAACTTCTCTATCTAAAATACGAGGGCAGTTCGGAAACTTCTTAGCCTAGCACAAAAAGCGCGGTATAAACAGAAAAAAGTTAAGTGTTTTGGAAACTTCCATCTCTGTTATGAACACATATTAATTTTGTTTCGATTTGGCAACTCCTTCATATAGAAACAGGTGTTCAAAAAAGACAATTTTTTACAATGGAAAAATTAGAAATGCGTGCTGTCATAAAATATTTAGATAAAAACGGTTTATCGGGACAAGAAATTCATAATGATATGGTGAATGTGTTAGGTGAGAGTGCTCCTTCATATGCAACAGTAAAAAATTGGGTTGCTGAATTCAAACGTGGTCGTACAAGCATTGAAGATGAACCACGTAGTGGACGTCCAAAAACAGCAACAACAACAGAAATTGTAGCCAAAGTGCTTGATATGTTATTAAATGATCGATGAACAAAAGTGCGTGAAATTGCTAATATCATGGGCATCTCAAATGATCGAGTCCATTTAATTTTGCATGAAGATGCTTTCTGCAAGATGGGTGCCGCATTTGTTAACAATCGATCAAAAACGCATACGAATGAACATTTCTCAAGCTTGTTTGGATCGTTTTAAGCGAAATAAAATGGAATTTAAGCGTCGTTTCATAACTGTTGATGAGACATGGATCCACCACTATACTCCAGAGACAAAAGAACAATCCAAACAATCGACTGAAGCTGGAGGAAGTGCCCCAAAGAAGGCAAAAACAATTCAATCGGCTGGTAAGGTTATAGCAACGGGTTTTTGGGACTTCAAAGGTATTTTATTGATTGACTATCTGCAAAAGGGTAAAACAATAAATTCAGAGTACTATTGCAACCTTTTGGGTCAATTAAATGTACAAATTCGAGAAAAACGTCCTGGCTTACAACCCAAAAAATAATTTTTCATCAAGACAACGCACCAGCGCACAAGAGTGTTTTAACAATGGCTAAAATCAACGAATTGAGGTACGAGTTGCTTGACCACACACCTTATTCTCCTGATTTAGCTCCCAGTGAATTTTACTTGTTCCCAAATCTAAAAAAATTCCTTGCTGGCAAGCGTTTTACCTCAAATGAAGATGCAATTACAGTTGTAAACCACTATTTTGAAGACTTTGAAGAAAACTATTTTAATCAAGGGATAGAATTGCTAGAAAAGCGTTTGGCTAAGTGTATTGAAGTTTCAGGAGATTATTTTGAAAAATAAAAATATTTTTGAAAAACTAACTATTCTCTTTCATTGATAGGCTAAAAAGTTTCCGAATCGCTCTCGTAATGGCATTGGTACTTTCGCTAAATATGCGGCTAAATACAAAAAAAAAAAAATAAATAATGCTAAATTTAGCTGCAAAAATGGTCACACTGGTTTTCAGTTACAATACTCTCCAAAAAGCGTCAGGCACCATACTTTTCTATGTTACGTGCCACCTACTGTGGCGCTATGGTAAGGTATCCAGCAAGCTCAGGGGGCCATCTTCAGGGCGGTCCCAATCCACTCAACCATAGCCCTAGGGGACGAACAATTTTATTTTAAATTGAAACAGATACACAACACACAACGATCACTAACACTTCGTACACCGAAAACAAGGGAGATTGGTGTTTTCCCCCACACCTGCCCGCCCATCCTTGACCCTTAGATCCTAAATATACTTTTTTATAAGGGCCCCAGCATCCACCGACACTCACCTCATTACAAAATACGATCTACTTCCCTCTCTTACAAACAAAAATTAACACATCATTTCTCTATCTTTCACATTCAAGACGGTTTATTGACATTATTGCTCTTAATCATAACATACAAATATGACAACGAAAAAAAAATTTAAACATTAACATCTAGGCAGCATTTAAAGATTCGGATGAGTCACTTACTCAGATCACTCACTATTACAAAAGGAAACAAACACAATGATGCCAAATCTGGCGTATTTTCTACACTGATAGTACCTGCCTAGTAGAGCTCTTTTAGGTGGTCTAGGGACATAATAGTTCGTCCACACAATATAATAAAACAAATGACAGAATATCTTCTGTAATTCGGTAACCCTACGCTCAATGATATTTAACAACAAAGGAGTTAATGTCCCTCACAATAAATAAGATTACAATTAACACTTAAGGACAACACTTCAACGGCACAACTTAACCTAGCAAATACATTCAAATTTTAAGTCTATTATTAATTTTTTGTAGTTACATGTTATCTTTTGTTTATCTTAATTTTAGTTTTTTTTTTAGTTTAGCCAAATTTTAGTTTCTCATATTTAAGGTTTTGCAAATTTATAGTTTTTTTTTTTACTTTTTTGTTTAAATCTTTAACTTTAAGTATCACTGGTTAATTAATAGTTTCTTCTTTTTCCTTTTTTTAGCGGCTTTGTTGGTGCGCAGACGCGATTCCTGGGCTTCAAGTTTAAAACTTTTGGACATTTTTGTTACCTGAATTTCCATACGCAATACATCTACTTCAGGTATTTTTCCCTCCGGCTTTACTCTGGGAAGTATAATAAATGGATATGGCTGTACTTGGCCCAAACCCACCGCATCAAGACTTTCTGGCCTTTGTATGAATAAAAGGAGCTGACCTCTCGGCTTATAAAGCCGGGGAGGTCAGAGAACATCCAATTTTGCTGATTGGTGATATCTTTAAATAGAATATAACAAAACATGCAACACCATAACTATTTTATATAACAACACTACACCATGAATAAACTTACATTTTACTTTTATCACCCACAACATGTATTTAAATGCAATAAAAAATAAAGAATTTATTTAATTAAACTTTACTTCGGTTGTGGTATTTAAAAAAATGGTTTATTATATTATAGCCGTTTTGGTTTTTGCAGCAGCTTATGTTGCTGCTGAAGATTATTTTCTGCTGCACACAACTATAAAAATAAGGGCGCCTTTTAGCATTTTAGACCCTTTTATAAGCCGGGAAAAAACGCAGAACTTTCCCTCTTTTCCTATTTTCTTCATTTTCCTATGTTTTTTATTTTTTTATTTGAACCCAACCTACGGAACCCTATACACCCCCACAGGTTTGTATTTCGGATTAAGGCACTTCTATAATCTCGTAAATATTGCAACCCTGACAGTGGCAGCACTTTTATATAGCGCTTTTTCCCGAATTACAACATTTCCGGTTTCATTTTTCTAAAGCCGGCTAAAGCAATCACTTCGTGCAAAAAATTTTCACACCAAAAATAATTCCTTTCAAACACCACGCAACGGGGTGTCGTTGTGTGAGTGCATGCTTTTTCAATGGGTTGTATTGTGTGTGTGGAGAGAGCAACATTAAGTGAGCTGTCTCGCCTGACGCTGTTTTACACCAATGTCGTGCTTTGGTATTGTTAAAGTTACGAAGTTTTTCGGCAATTCACACACACACGACCCGAACGCAACGAAAGAGCACACAAATGTTTTGATTTGTTTTTGTTTTGCAGCATGCGTGCATACAACGTTACTAACACACTGTCAAAAGTTGCAAATATTGAGAATTTTGTGTGCCCTCTTTTTGGTCGGTTGTGTTTTACACACATACGACACGATTGCCAAGAAATAGCGTAACAAAGAGAACAAATGAAAATAAAATAAATGTTTTAGTATCTCTCGACATTTCAAAAGCGTTTAATTCTGTCAATTTTGCCCTTATGGTTACAAAACTAAGGGATAAATTTAATTTTTCATTGACTGCATGCAGATTGATACTTTCATATTTGAATGATAGGTTTCAGTATGTAGTTGCAAATGGCTATCAGTCCGATATTATTCATCTTTACAGTGGTATTCCGCAAGGGTCAGTATTAGGGCCACTTTTATTTATTCTCTACGTAAATGATTTAGTGGATTACACCGAATCTGAATGTTGCACTACGTTTCAGTTTGCTGACGATATATTTTTAATATTTACTGGTTGCAATGACAATTTATCATTTCTTGAAACTACCATTAATACATGTCTTCGTCAATTTTTATGTTGGGCTTCAATAAATTGTCTTACAGTGAACTCGACAAAGACTAAAGCAATGATGTTTGGCATGGTCAAAAATATTTCCCCTTATTTAAACATTGTATTACATGATAGTAATATTGAGTTTGTTACGCATCATAAAGTCTTGGGTGTTGTTCTTGACAATGAACTCTCATTTATACATCATATTGATATCTTATCTGGAAAAATTTGGGCTTCGTTAAGAAAAATCTATGCATCAAACTTGTATATGCCGCTTCATACTAAAACACAATTAGCTCATGCCTTGTTGATGTCTAATATTCTATATGGTTTTGAAATTGTATCTGGTTGTATCGGTATCCACTTTTCTAGGTTACGGAAAATTATTAATGCAGTTGTACGTTTCGTATATAACATCTCAATGAGATACCACATTTCGGAACATGTTAAGCGTTTTTTGGGTTGTTCCTTTAATAACTTCGTTTCTTACCGAAATCTTTTAGTATTTTATATGTGTTGCCCCACGAACTCAGAATATTTTCCTATACTAATAATGTATTTAAGAAAAAACTCATTCAATACTTTGCAGCACGTTAAGAATTGATTCCTTCAAACTATTTTGAACATTGTATTTAAGTTATTGTTTGCTAAGACATCTACTAATGTATTTTTAAAATAGTTTTATGGTTGAGGGTCCAAGATAACTAATTTTGGATGTTCAATTACATTCGTACTTAGTATTTTTTTTATTAATGAATTAAATTTTATTTGTAAAAGAAAATTGTATACGCTCAGGATTGGATTTGTAAGCTGTGTAATATTTTATATGGTCTTATAGGCCTTTTATTACATGAATTAAATAAATAAATAAAATAAAATAAATAAATGTTTTGATTTGTTGTTCTTCAACAGCTTGTTTGACTTACCAATTTACTAATACATTGGCAATAATTGCATTTTTTACAATACATTCTCATTTTAGCCTTTCTCTTCTTGGTCAACTATGGTCTGCATAGCTTTCAACGAGGTGCGATCGCTTGTTTTCATGAGCTTTGTTCCTTTACTTTTTTAATAGCAAAAGTAACAAAAGAGAGAACTGTCAAAATTGCTCTCACCTAAAAAAGTTTTGCACAAAAGTAAAGGAACGGAAAAATAATAGATCTTTCAGCAATATCAAAAAAGCAAACATGGCGGCTTAAAAAATAACAAACAAAACTATGATTTTCAATTTTAACAATGAATTCACGCACACGATGTTTATCGAGAGAGGCAGAGAAAATCTCGTGTCTGTGAGCACACAAACAAAGCGGTTGCATTCGTAGTGGTTGACTATCGCTCTAGATCAGCGTCAGGCAAGAGAGCGCACACGTGCTCTCAGTAAACGGTTCTCTCTCCACACACACAATTCAACTATTTGAAAAAGCATGCACTCACACAATGACACCCCCAAAAGTATGCAATATAAATAGATGGTGCCTATCGCTGCTCTAGATTGCCAATTTTACTTGATTTATTACAATGTTAAGTACATTTTTATTTTTACCCCTAGAACTGTACCTTTCGATTTTCGGCATTTTAAAGATTTCTACCACATTATCCAACCAAAATGGCTAATATGTGGTATTTAGTCTCCCTTGGGGTTATGTATGCATTGCTGTAAGCATTGTCGATATAAGTTCACGTTTTCCTATGCCCCGAATAGAACGGTACCCTCCGATTTTCGGTATTTTGAAGGTTGTAGCAAATCTTTGATCCTCCGGGTGAAACTGGAGACCAGATGTTTTAATCTCCGACTAACTACAGATCCACAACCAAACTCATGCTTTATATCATAGTAGCTATAAGACAGTGCGTCACCTTTATGTATGGCGGTAATATCAGTCTTGTACTTTGCAAATACATCTGCTTCTCCTTAAAGACTCCGAACATTTCAAATCATGGTCCTTACAACGTTTGCAGGCATCATCAACTTAAGGGGTTATGGCCAATATAAAAAGGACATTAATTAATCTATTAAAACTATATTTGTATTCGTTTTGTTAAAGCGTCACACCTAGTCGTGCAGATAAAAAAACATCATTTTTATGATTTTTTCAGGAAAAGTACCAGGCTTTTTCCTTTACTTTTGAAAGTGGTAAAACCAGCAAAAGTAGGAAAAGTTGTAAACTGCTCTCATATGAATTGTATGGTGTCTGAAGTAAAGGAACGCTTGGCAATTGTTTTCTTTACTTAACATTTTATTTTTTATCTTATATAGTAATAATTTGAACTGATATATAAGTTATTGTATTTGCCGATTTTTTGAATGTTTGAAATACATTTTGCCGATTTTGGCTCCCGAAAATTGACGATTTTCGACCAAACTTATCTGGCATCACTGATGAGCGTTAGAAAAAGAAAATTTATTGTGGATTGTATGTAACATCGAAGTTTTAAAGGCGGTTTTCTCTAAATGGCATTTTTGAATGCGGTGCTCCACTGTAACCCGAAAACGAATGATTCGATCTTCATATGCTTTTGTGGGATTATTATACATATAACCAGTAAGGAAAGGATCAAAGTCGATTTCGATATAATTTTACACATTTATTTCCAGACAGAATTCAGTCACACATTCCAAATTTCATCGAAATCGGACATATACAGCCTGTTTGGTACAGAAAATACCTGAAATTGGCCGAAAATATATATGGGAGCTAGACCGAATTCAGTCACACATTCCAAATTTTGTTTGCTATATTGCGTGGAGCTATATCCAAATCTGAACCGATTTTCACCAAAAGCAAAAGCATTCTTCCTATGGCCAAAAAAATTGTAGTCCCAAGTTTTCAGCTGAATCTGACAAAAAATGCGACCGGTACGTTGCGAACAAAAATACATGAACAGACGGGCGGACGGACGTGCATAAATCGACTCAGGAAGTGATTATATGTATATCCCCAAAAGGAACTATGGGTCTATATCGATTCCTTTTGTACGTTACATACAAATGCACAAAGACATAATACCCCTTACCACAATGAAGAGTAGGGTATAAAAAGCGAAAGAACTTAAACATATTTGTTTGACGGATTTATTGCAAAAAAAAAATAATCCATTTTTTAGTCAAAATTGAAATTTTGACTTTGACAGTTCACCATTTTATTTTTACATGTATATTTTTTAATTCCATTTCGCTTAAGTCCGAGATTGTTAGGTTCTTAATGATCCCACAAAATCATATGTTGATCGGTTTATTCGGTGTCGAGCGACCATTTGTCAGAACATTGTGCAATATTATTCAACGAAAAAACCCCGAAAGTAGCTTAAGGCATGATCTATCAGATGAAAACAAAAGCTTCTAAAAAATTTGGTAGAATTCTTGTAAAAAAAATTAATGAAAAATTTAATTTTATGTGGCCATAACCCATTAAAATGTGTTTGTTTTTTTCATGATATGATATTTATGGGGTGTGGGTAACTAACCCTACGCCCAACGCAAGTTTGTATCATTTTTATTGGAGAACGCGAGGCACATGTTAGCTCACTACCTTTAATGGGTGTTGAAGGAGGTTCCCCAGTTGACACTACTGGGAAGTCAGTGTCCACCTGGGATGAAAGAGAAACCAAGATAAGTTCTGGGCTTTGCCATCTTATAGCCGGACAGGACCTTCACTTGGCATCTTACATCCCCTACGTCACCTTATTTTGATCCAATGTCTAATTTCTCACGATAATTATAAATAATGAACAAATAGAGTGGACTTAAAACAGGGTGTGGATGTCGATAATAGAGTACTTTTGGTCACTGCACCTGTCAACCAAATATACAGCATTCATAGTTGATTCCGCGAACAACCTCGCCTAATGTACAGCACATATCGTTGCATTATTTAAGGATGAACATATTGGAACAATGTCATCCGAGTATGCGGCTGCAAATAACATAGCCCCGTTTACTAAAACTTTTGTCTAATACCAGAAAATATATTTCTGGGACAATTTTAACATGAAAATAATTTTATTTTCATAATTTATGGTAACCGGAAGATGTTATATTTCATGTAACGACAATGCAAATATTTATCAATAATATTTAATACAATTTTATAATGGCTAATAAAAAGCGATATTTTATGTTTCCTTTATTTTCACAATTATGCAAAATAGAAAATTATTCTTTTTTAGATTTGCATAGCTAAGACATTTATTGCAAAATAAAAGGTTTAATAAAAAAACAAAACCTGTAAATGAACTCCACTCGATGAAGTCATTCCGTGAGAGCTGTTTACGAGCTATGTGGTTTTATTTCAGAATTTTAAAACAAGATTCTAGTTCATGCTGAGATTTAGTTCTAAATATTTTATTGATAATTGCAGGCCATTACAAATTTGAAAATATTTTTAAAATGCAAATCTGTTGCAGTTGGTTTTGTGGAATTTTAATTTATTTATGTATTTTTCTTTGTATTTTTGTTGAATTTATTTGTTGGCAGAACATATTTTTTGACATTTATGAATTGTTTACATTGCTATGAATGCTAATCATTTATCTTCTCTGCAGATACATTTGTTTTATGTGATTTGAACATTGATTAGCAGGTTATTTTTTTTATGGGCATATTAGACACTTGAACTCATCAAGTCTTTTGCAGGTACCCTTGCTATGCTTATGAGATTACAACACAGACGACGATTTTTGTCACAATTTTGGAAAATGACGATTTGAAGATTTTATGCCCTGAAATGACGATTTTTCACATTAGCCATTTTAACCAAATTTAACGAAAGAATTTAAAGAAAGCAATGTTGGAAACTCGATTTTATGAGCTCTGCAATTTCCAGCCTGTTTTTTTTTATATTTATGTATGTACATATCTGGAATACAGGTAGTTTGAGCTTTTTTGCCTCACAATCGAATTATATCAGTTGAAATTTTTCGTTTATGATTGTTAATGGATGAAAATCGTCAATCTCGTTTTGAAAAATATAGGAGTACAGCTTTCTGCGCTTTTCAAGAGGTCAGTTAGTTAGTCATGTCCGAAAGACATGAACGGTCACACAGTCACACAGTCAATCAGGCGATATTTGAGCAAAGCTGTCATTCAAACGGGCAGTGAATTTACCTTGCTGCATTGTTGCAAACTCGATAGCCGTAAGGGAAAATCTCATCTGATAAAGCCTTTTTATGGCGGTATTTAAGTGTTATTAATTTAGCTTTACTGATGTGGCTTCTATATCTTATGTCAGTCTCATTGTTATAACTATAAGGGGAAAATTCATATTAAGCGGTAACCAAACTTAGTTTTGGACAATGTTGACGATTTTTGATTTTCCAAATTTTATTGACGATTTGTCGATTTTTTTGACGATTTCCGATCAAAAACTATCGGGAACGCTGCCCGGGAGGACGCCCCCCATGTGGGTACGTCGGAGCTCTATGGGTAATATTGAAACAGAATGAGGATATGAAAGAAAGAAAGCAGTTAGGTGTGTTTTTCTCAGGTCATTGTAAATTTGGAATATAACTCGTATCATCAGAGTAATCGGTGTATTTTTGTGTGAAGCAAAGGACACCTGCAAAGTAGATGTTCAATCATTACTTTCTCTTTTGCAGTGAGCCGTAATGAGTCCAACAGTAATCTTCATTCCTAGCTTATGTAAAGAGAGAAGGGAAATTGTTCTTCGTTGAAAGATCGCAGGCCATAGTTTTAGAACTGCTCATATACAAACTGTGAAAATCGTCACTTTTCTAACTCTTGAAGTCTAAAAGCCGTTACTTCAACTTGAAACTGTGCCAGGATAACGGGAAATTGGAGATCTAGGATTACGTTTCAAGCAGCGTGATTAGTGCTTTTGATTGCTCCGGTGGTCAGAATTGACGCAGCCCTTTGTACACTTAATAGTTTTGACAGTAGTACTTATTCCCATGTCCCTGTCACCAGGTTAGGCTTAGATATGCAGAACCACTATTACATACCACCAGTATAAGACTTGTGGTTACCCAGACTCATAACTTTTGTCACTGGAGTTCTTGCAGGAGTAGAGTGCAATACTAACTTTCTTCGTCCGTTCCTCGATATTACTTTACCAACACAAGCGATAATCTTCGATTTAGGCGAGGTATTTAGCTTCGATAGAAAGTTCTAATGCAAGAATTAGTGGTTGGAAATCGGGAAGTTGGCGCTTCCTGGTGATTGGTACGAGGTCCGTTATTTCCGGGTTCTCTCTAAGAACATTTTTCAGTTCAAATTGTCAAATGTGGATTAACGGTTTACACAATTTTAAAACCATTAGTGCATAATTTATTTGTGAATAACTCATTTATCCATTAATGTGTATATTTTGTTTATCCACAAATAATCAGTTTATCCAAAAATAATCACTTTATCCACGATTGTGGATAATTTATTATTCACAAATGTGGATAATTTACTTGGGTGACGTAGGGGATGGAAGATACCAAGGAACGGCCCTGACCGGTTTTAACATGGCAAAGCCCAGGATTTATCTTGGTTCCTCTTTCATCTCAAGTGGACTCTGACCTCCCCGTGGTGTCACCTGGGGAACTGCCTTTAACACCTGTTAAAGGTAGTGAGCTAACATGTGCCGCGCGTTCACCCATAAGAACGTTAAAAACTTGAAAACAGCCTACTATGAAAAAACGAAAGAAAAGAAAAACAAACCCCTCTAAAGTTGACGAACCCCGCCAACGTTTTAAGGACCATGATCTGCGAATCTGCACCTGGAATGTTCGCACTCTTTATAGAGAAGATGCAGTCTTCGAATTGGCGGACGTACTTGAAAAGTACAAGGCCAATATTACTGACATACAGGAAGTACGATGGATTGGGAAAGGCGTCACAACAACACCTAAAGGTGACCCACTGTATTATAGCTGCCATGACGTAAAGCATGAGTTTGGTTGTGGATTCGTAGTTAGCCGGAGACTAAAACATCTGGTATCAAGCTTCACCCCAGTGAATGAAAGACTTGCTGCAATTCGAATAAAAGTTAAATTCTTCAACATCAGCTTTATTTGCGCTCATGCTCCCATTGAAGACAAGGACGAACAGACCAAATATATATTTTACGAGCGCTTAGAAGAAACATATGACCGTTGCCCTGCCCATGACGTTAAAATCATTCTAGGCGATTTTAATGCCAAAATTGGAAAGGAGAATATGTTTGGCCCAACAGTCGGGAAATTCAGTCTCCACAGTGAAACATCTGACAATGGTATGAGGCTGATAGACTTTGCAGCTGCAAAAACATTATTCATAAGGGCACCAGGCTGTCTCCAGATCAAAGAACAAGTAATCAAATTTATCATGTTGTGATAGATGGAAGACATTCAACGAGCATGTTGGATGTACGATCGTTCCAAGGCGCAAACATTGATTCGGATCACTACCTTGTTGCAGCAAAGGTACGTACCCGTATAAACGTTTCAAATAAAGCACGAACTGACACAACGCGGAAGTTGGACATCGATAGGCTGCAAACACAACAGATAGCCACAGCATATTCCACTCAACTAGCCCAATTGCTTAATGAGAGCACTCCTTGTCCCGATAACATAACAACACAATGGCAAAATATTGCCCACTCCATGCAAACAGCCGCAAAATCCATACTTGGATACCAGAGACCTCCACAAAGGAATTCATGGTATGGCCAGGAGTGTCGTGCTACTTTACAATCAGTAGCAACGCATAGCGAACGAGAGAGATATCGAGAGAAAAGGAGAAAAGAAACATCAAACAGATGGCTTTGGTATAGGCACATCCTCCTGTAGAGACCAGCAAGGTAATCTGGGAACAGATACAGATAGCGTGCTCAGGATATGGAAGGAACATTTCTCCAATCTGCTGGTATCCAATAGTAGCGAAGACGATGATACCACAGATCCAATCCCAGAAGATGGTATAGAATGTATACCGCCCGGCCAAGATGAGATAAAAACAGCAATCAACCGGCTGATGAATAATAAAGCAGCAGGAGCCGATGGCTTACCAGCCGAGCTGTTTAAACCCGGAGGCGACACGCTGATAAGTTGTATGCATCAGCTAGTTAGCACCATCTGGCAGGAAGAACGCGTACCCGACGATTGGAACCTGAGCATCCTGTGTCCCGTCCACAAGAAAGGAGATAAGACTGTATGCTCCAACTATAGGAGCATAAGTCTTCTCCCTATTGCTTATATGATAGTGTCATGGATATTGTGCGAACGACTAAAGCCAATGGTCAACGACATAATTGAACCATACCAATGTGGCTTTAGACCTGACAAGTCCACCATTGACCAGATATTTACCCTGCGGCAAATCCTGGAGAAGACCCAAGAGATGCAGATCGACACATATCACATTTTTGTCGATTATAAAGCAGCATTCGACAGTCCCCTCCGATCAAAGGTATTCCATGCAATGTCTGAATTTGGTATCCCCGCAAAGCTCATCCGGCTTTGTAAGATGACTTTAACTTATACTAGGTCCTCAGTTAAAATTGCAAAGAACCTCTCCGAACAGTTCAGTACCAAAAGAGGTTTCAGACAAGGAGACAGCCTTTCGTGTGACCTATTCAACATTTTGCTGCGAAAGGTAATACGAGATGCAAATGTCAAAAGAAATGGCACAATTTACACCAATAGCCACATGTTACTTGCTTGTGCTGATGACATAGACATCATGGGACGATCAGTAAAGGAAGTAACTGATACCTTTATGAAGGTCGAAGCAGAATCTGCGAAAGTGGGTCTTGCGGTAAACGGCGAAAAGACCAAATTGTATTGGCCAACAGATGCTACTATGGTTTAAGTAAGCAATTTAAAAACAAAGCCACATCTCGTCAAACAAAAATAACACTATACAAAACGCTGATACTACCCGTGCTAATGTATGGCTCCGAAGCATGGGTACTTACGCAAGCAGATAAGGCAGTGCTTGGAGTGTTTGAGAGGAAAATTCTTCGAAAGATCTACGGGCCGATTTGCATGACGTCGTATGAACCACGAGCTATATCAGCTATACACATATATAGTTTAACTTATCGAGATGCAACGATTGCGTTGGCTAGGCCATATCATAAGAATGAGCGATGATGAATCCGCTAAAAAGGCGTATGAATACATGCCACATGGCGGTGCACGCAGAATCTGCAGGCATAAGCTTCGATGGAGCATACAAGTGGATGAAGAAATGAAAGGGAGCGGTATTCCAGAAAGCGAAGCGAAAAACAGAGATAATTGGAGATCTTTTCTTAGTTCGGTCTATGGAACAAATGTTTTGTAATGGGCCAGCTAAGTAAGTAAGATAATTTACTTATCTACGAAAGTGGATAATTTATTTATCCACGATAGTGGACAATTTGTATTTCCAAAAATGTGGTTATTTTATTTATCCACAAATGTGTATAATTTAATTATCCACAAAAGCGAAAAATGTATTTATTAAAAATGTGGATAATTTTTCTATCCTCAATGGTGGATAATTTATTTCTCACAAATTTGGATAATTTATATAATTTATAATTAATTATTTTTAATTATCCACATTTGTGGATAAATAAAATATCCACATTTGTGGGAAATACATTATCCACCTTTGAGGATAAAAAAATTATCCACATTTTTAATAAATACATTTCCCGCTTTTGTGGATAATTAAATTATCCACATTTGTGGATAAATAAAATAACCACATTTCTGGAAATACGAATGTGGATAATTTAATTATTTATCGACGATAGTGGACAATTTGTATTTCCGGAAATGTGGATAAATTATTTATCCAAAAATATGGATAATTTGTTTATCCACGAATGTGCACAATTTTATATCCACAAAAGTGGATATTTTTTTTTTCACAAAAGTTGATAATTTTTTATCCACAAAAGTGGATAATATTTTATTCACAAAAGTGGGTAATTTATTTATCGACCAAAGTGGATAATTGTTTATCTACAAATGTGGTCATTTTTTATCCACAAAAGTGGATAATTTTTTATGAAAAAAGTGGGTAATTTATTTATTCTCATGGGTGGATAATTTATTTTTCCACTAATGTGGATAATTTCGTTATTCACTGAACTCTCTACCATGTGGGAATTTATGATTCTGAGTCTTTCAGAGTCTCTACTCAGAGTTATTCCACGTCCCGTCGCTCCGCTTAATACTGCCTATGCTTCGTTTACTTTCTCTATAGTCTCACTAAAGCTGATCCAAGACTTTAGTTTAGCTTCCTTGATTTCGCTATTGTACTTTTTAAATTAACCTTATAGGCAATCCAAACTGTTTGGTGTTCTATGGGAAGAAGTCCGAATCTTCTGTGAGAAGGGTTTTTTGCCTTCTATGGAAAGACTTGTTTGTCTTCTATAAGAAATCCTTTCGGTCTTCTATAAAACTTTGTCTCCTTCTATAAGAAAACTTTCAAGTCTTAATTGAGTCGACCTATTCTTCTCCTATGATCAGGCATTCTCATCTTTCTTGAGGATACATTCTGATATTCTTTGGTACAACATTCTGCTCATCTATGGAAAGATCTTCTGGTCTGCTTTGCTTTTGATACATACATACATATGTTTTCACAAGCATCCGTGATGGGACAAGGGAGACTTTTCTTACATCAATAATTGTATCTCGTTTCATATTAGCTCAATTATACAGGACCTACTTTTTATAGCCCAATCCGAACGGCATGTCTTACGACACCACCTCTAGAAAAGTTTAGCTTTTCATAAGAATATTAATATCTCGTACGTTTGACAACATTGGCTTCTTAAAGTTTTAATTGAAAACAAATTCCTAAAACTCATAGCTTTGTCGTTATAATTGTTCCTAATATTATGCTTAGACACAGCCTTTGTTGTGTTAAATAAAAACACCATAAGTACGAATTGTTTTGTCAGCCCCAACAGTATTAGTGTTTAAAAAAAATATCAATTAGTTTCATTAATGTTTTAGCCTTTTGACCCAATGGAGAATGGTTTTATTTTTTGGTTCGATATCAAAGCAATTGTTCACACGTGTCAAGACCCACCCACATTTATAGTGAATTAGCTAATCCAGTTTTACGACAATAAAGAATTCTTATCCCTTTAAAATAAATTATAAAAACAGTGATACCCTTCCCCCACAGCACCTATTTCAAATCAAATGAAAAGCGCTGATAAACAAAAACCAGCTCACAAACCCCTTCCTGATTTCCTTGTGGGAACTGAATAGCAACAATTTTGTTTAATTATTCTCATGAGTGCAATAAGAAAAAGTTCTGTTACGGTGCTGTAAATTCCGTTGGTAACACATCATAAGACCACCACCATCGCACCATATGTGAAGCATGGAATTGCTCTACATAAACGCAAACAAAAGACTTAAGAAACAAACCTTGGCCGGGCCAGTTAGGCCAGAAGTAATCACAACTTTTAAGTGATCGAATACCTTTTATAGAGACTTGCAATAAATTAATTATAACTGTATAATGTAATATATTTATGCAGAAATTAAAGACAACAACGACAACAACAATCAGTGCAATATATAAAACAAAGACAAATTAAAAAAAAGAAAAACAGCAACAACGACAACAAACGAATCAATGAAAGTTGCTTTTGACATGACGTTAAGAGTCCATTGCCAATGTAAGTTGTGTGGCCACAATTTGTTGTAGCTGTTGCTGGTGCTGTTGCTTTTGTTGTTGGCCGCTTCTCACACCAACAACTACATATTATAAAAGGGGCAACATTTTTATTGTTGTTGCTGCTGCTAAACTCATATTAAATCGACACGTAAGTAAGTATTTCTTGCTGCCGCATGTAGGTTGAAAGGTGGCGGCACTCTGCCAACTTTATAACAGAATGTTCGTTTTTCTCCAGCTTGTTTCTAAATCTTAAAGTTGTTATTGTTGATGCTGCTGTTGTTGTTGTTAGCCACAAATAATAATATCGACGACTATGTTGTACACCCAACTAAATATACATTTCATACAACAACAAGATACACATACCTTATAGAAATAATCATATTGTTGGAATCAACAGAAAAATGCGATCAGTTGCAAATTGTTGTTTTTATTGTTTTTTTTTTTTCCTTTTTTTATTTTAAAGAGAATTGCAAAAAGTTTGAGGTCTGCAAGAAAAAAAATTTAAAACTAAAGGAGAACTAAATGCTGAATTGTTCAACTAAAATGTTGAACTTTGATTGCAACAAGAAATATTGTGAAGAGGAAGAAGAATGCAAAAATTCATAAAGGAATTTTTGAAAAGAGTGGGGGTGGTCGACTATAAATTACCATACCAAGCAGCGTATAAAAACATACTAGCAAGCGATTGCAATTGTTTGTACCATTTTTTTACATTCGCAGCCTTATGGGTGCTGGAGCTATAAACACTTTGTTACGATCAATAATATGCCTCATTGAAATAATGGGTTTAGACCCCACCAATGTAATACCATTCTATTCCAGATTATTTAGAGTCGATCTTTCCATGTCTGTCTAGATGACGGTATGACTCTCGAAGGTAGTGACCGACTTGAGCAAACTTTGCATATCGTAAAATTTTTTCCAAACTTAGATCAGATTCGGAAATGGACTATATCAGTCCACTCGTTTTTGTACCTTTCGAGAATATTTTCCCATTGTCTTAAATAGCGAGGAAGACAGAATAATAATCTCTCGCTCTCTCCACAAACAGCGTGTGCGTTAATGCATTGCTAAAATTAAAAATCATTGGAACAAGCGACAACAGAACCTTCTTCATTGACTTCTGAACGAAGACTGAGTGGTGGTTGTTCTGTTGTTATTCTCATCAAGGGCACGTGTGCCCCTTTTTGCCGGATGCTGCTTTAGATAATGTGTGAATAGGTTTCCTTGCTTTGGGCATGCTAATCACTTTCACCTCTTTCCATAGACCAGGTCTGAGAAATGCACACGGGCCTTAAAAATCTCTGTAAGGTTTGCTAACAAAGGTTTCGCTGTGTATTGAAACATGGCTGGTATTGTACCATCCGGTCCCGGCGATTTGTAAGGCTGAAAGCTGCTAATCACCCATTGTAGACTTGGAAGGCGGGATTTATTATGGCTTCTTATAGCAGGTCATCAATCAAGATCCAAGCAACAAGCGAGCCCCTGATAGTAGATGTAGGGACTCTAGTAGAAAGTTAGTCAACATACTATCGTTCCGCTTAATACTACCTATAGATTTGGGATCTTGCGAAAACTGGCCGCCTTGTTTACTTCCTTTGTAGACTTGCTAAAGCTGATCTGGTGCATGATCGTACTATTCACCAGGAAGCGCAGGCTTACCAATTTCTAGTTACCAGTTCTTGATGGAGTTACACTAGAACTTCTTCTCGAAGTTAAATGCATCGGTACGATCCTGGACCATCGGATGACGTGGAAAAGGAATATTGAGGAGTGGACAAAGAAAGGTCTTATTACACTCTACTCTTGCAAGAATCGCATTGTCAAAAGTTGGACACTCAGACCACACGTCATACACGGGTTATATGTAAACGTTGTTCTGCCCATCTTAACTTATGTTAGACTTATCTGGTGGCAAGCACTATAAGGCACTACTATCCAAACTATCAAGAATCAAAAACACCCCTCAGGCTGCGTTGAACGTGGTTCCTGGATATCCTGGTCCAATTTTAAGCTGAGAAGAGGGCTTTTAGATTTCGTGAGCCAGGAACGTGAAGAGTTTCACAGTTGGAACATGTCTTAAACTCAACTGATAAGCAGTTTGAATCGGGAGACAATAATCGCACAAGCTAGTATATGCTCACCTCTTTCCATGCGCAGACATTTGGGCTGAAGGTCATTTTATGCGGAATGATACAAGATGGAGAAAGACGACGGTGTCTATATTGTAATATTTTACCCTAACGTATCGGACAACTGCTTCGAGAATCTCCCCCACAAAAGCATACATTTTCAAGTGCAGTATAATGTTCTAGAATAGGTTTAAAATGTTCACTTGTGGTCTCCATTGCATCAATATAATTGTTAGGTGAAAAGTCTGCTTCCTGAGAATATGGTTACGAAAAAACGACTGACAACATTGATCAAATCTTTGCACATCGAAATATTTTTCTCAAATTAAGATGAAATATGAACTATATCGGACCAACTCATAATGTGGTCTCTCCAAAAAATTAAAACTTTTCACTTAAGGACTTTTGGAGGATTGTTTTAAATTTTTTACCGAAAGTAGTCCTTGTGGTCCTGATTACATCGATATCATTTTTTGTAGACAAGTTCATTTTTTTTTATATAATGCCACCGTGGTGCAATGGTATGTACGCCCGCCTTGCATGCTGAAGGTCGTGGGTTCGATTCCCTGGCCGGTCAACATCAAACATTTTTCAGCTGTGGCAAAATACCCCTCAGTAATGTTGGCGACATTTCCTGAGTATTTCAGCCATGTAAAACTTCTCTACAAAGTTGTGTCTAAAGACACGCCATCCGGACTCGGCGATAAACAGTAGGTCCATATCATTGAGTTAATATGAATCGGGGTGCACTCATTGATATGAGAGAAGTCTCCCTTGTCCCTTCAGGGATGTTTGTGAAACAATTATAATGCCACGAAAGTTCAAAGTAGAATTCAAAGGTGATAACTCAGTTTCAACAAGTGAAAGTTGAGAAAGTGTCGAGATCTATAGATTCCACACTCATTGCATTGGTCCTCGACCAAGACGGCAAAGTCACAGTTTTCCAAGAGAATGTAAGGAAGTCAAAGAAACCAAAGACTACACATAAAGTGCAGAGCATGCGGAGAGGACGACGAAAAGTTGGAACACTACCTCTGTCATTGCCCAGCCTTCGCGACGCTAAGAAATCAATTTTTGGGAAATAATATAATACAAGAACTCAGGCAAATTAGAGCAAGCGAGTTCAAAAACTTAAGAGATTATGTCAATGGTACATAATTTCTAAACTGACACATTTATTTTCTAATAAATTAAACAAAACAAAATGTATCCTTCTTTAGGCTTCCGAAATTAGAGTGCACAACAGGCCTACTCTGGCTTAAGTGTATGCCTATACGGGTATGTGGCGAGTCCCAAAACGCACCTCTTTTCAACCTAATCTAACACCTAAATTCTCTGAGACGGTTTCTTCTGTCTACCAAAGAAGACCTTAAAAGGTATTCTGCCTACTCTTAGGTTTACTAAAAAGTGTACTAGATAATAGCTTAAACAATCTTCTGTCTACTGGAGAATACCTTAAAAGTTCTTCTGTCAACTATAGAAGACCTTAAAAGGTCTTTTGTCTACTAGAAAAAGTCATTGAAAGGCCTTCTATCTACAAAAGAATACCTTTAAAGTTCTTCTGTCTACTAGAAAAGTCCTTAAAAAGTGTTCTGTCGACTAGAGAAGACATTAAAAGGTCATCTAATAGAACTTAAAAGGTCTTGTGTCTACTACAAAAGACTTTAAAAATAATACCCTAAAATATCTCCTGTCTACTGAGAATAAACTAAAAGGTCTTTTACCTACCAGACCTTAAAAGGTCGTACCTTAAAAAGCCTTTCGTGTACTAGAGAAGACATTAAAGGGTCTTTTGTCTACTAAAGAATGCCTTAAAAGGCCTTATGTTGAGTCTAGAAAACCGTAAAAGGTCTTCTGTCTACTAGAGAAGACTTTAAAAGGTCTTCTGTCCACTTGAGAAGGTCCTAAAAGTTATTCTGTCTTCTAGAGAAGACATTTAAAGGTATTCTGTCTACAAGAGAATACTTTAAAATTTCTTCTGTCGCAGGGTTCCTCAGCTGGCTAACTCCCCAATCCCATACTAAGGAGTTAGAGGTGAGAATGATCTACGAGTATGAAACCACTCGACAAAGGTACAAAGGCACGAAGATGGAACAATGATGTTTTGTTGTAGCGTCGACCGCTTCAAAGACCGCTTGTCCGCAGTTCACCAATCCGAAACCACTACCAGTGGTCGTGATGAGAATGAGGAACTGCAACCAGTCTTGAAAAAGTCGACACTATCTCAGCCGGGTCATACATCTGTTTACTATGCCTCTGTGACGATAAAGGTTAGTCAGAAAATCAGTACTAAAGAGGTGTTCAGGCAGCGCATCTTCGCAGTAACTTTGTACGTTTACGAAGGCATACAAAGACAGTGGGAAGCCACTTCTTCGCTGGAACCTGGCACATCTAACCTGAAGCATATTTTCTAAATTCCTTTCTGAAGAAAGTCGGACTTGTCATAAAATTTACGATCGCTCATTCTGAGTAGTTAAACGACCAGACTTATACGGTGTTCTTCGTCTCAAATGCGGACAAGGTGAGAACGGGTATAGTTGCTAAAAACGAATTTTAGTAATGCGAATGGAAATAGTACGCCGACCCACCAAGCAAAGTCACTCAGGAACTGTTGAATGAGTTGGGAATCATAGGTCTGGTAATTCCAGGATTCGACGCGACACAATTGCTAGGGGTGAATTCCTATTCAACTTTATTCTAAATTGTAATTTATGAATATGCTATAGGGGTAACACGCCATGTTTTTAGAGTAGGATTTCTAAGGATTTCTAAAAAAGTATTTCTTTTCTTTTTTTATACTTGGTGTCGAAGAGAGTTGTCATAGGAATTCCAGGACAATAGATTGAGACAAAATCAGGGCGCTGACGGCTTAAAAATTGTGTGAAAATTGTGATTTTCACAGAGGAAGAAGTCAAGAGAGCTGTGAATATCCTTACCTCTTACAGACATGCTATGAGGATTTCTGTCCAAACACTTAACGAGTAGAAAATTCCAACAGATTTGGTGAACCAAACAGTTATCTACGTACGTAAATAAGTACATAGATATGTTTCCATAACATCCCGAAGGGATAAGGGAGTCTATAGAGAGCCACTTGGTGCAGTGGTAAGCACGTCCGCCTTGCGCTCAGAGGGTCTGCGGTTCGATCTCTGGTGGCAAATTCCCTCAGTGTAATGCTGGCATACATTTCCTAAGTATTCACGGTGCGCCTTAACTAACTTTAAATGAAAGGTGCTTACACCTAGAAAGTTTTTGCGGATTCTGAAACTATAATGTTCATAGATGAGAAAAATTGAGAAACAAAAAAATCTCCCAAAGGATTTTTAAAACAATCGCGGTCAAAGTTCACATTTTTGGGGTTTGTTTATGTTTTCACGATTTTGCTTGTAAACCACAAGCAAAAAGCATTTCGGCGACTTTTCTCTTTTTTGGATTTTTCTTATCTATGAACATTGCTGTTTCAGAATCCGCACAAATTTCCTAGGTGTAAGCGGTTTTCATTTAAAGTTAGTTAAGGCGCACCGTGTATTTCAGGCATAAAAAAACTTCTCTACAAGTGCTGTCGTAAGACACGACGTTCCGACTCGACGATAAAAGTAGGCCCCATATCATTGAGCCAATATGAATTGCCGTGCACTCATTAATATTGGAGTAGTTTCCCTTGTGACCTGCAATCAGCAAGCCATAATCAATCCCATACTGAAGTGGATGAATAGGTTATAATTGGATAAACTAGCCTCGAAAGACTTCAAAGGGTTATTAACAGGGACGGGATAATATAATACCAGCTACGCTTCAGAACGCAGCGATATCGGTGTTAGCTATCCCGATGAAGATTTTTAAGGGCTACACGCATTTCAAAAACAGACCTTATCTATGGATAGATATAAAGGTGACATACATCCCCAAAGTAGGGGAAACCGACAGGACATTGAAATTAGGACACGATTGTATTTATCAAAGATCAACATCAAGGGCATGTTGGTAGCAACCGCTTTACATGAGGTGGTGGTTAGTTGAATTGAGAAGAATATGGATAAGTCATACATTACTTTGGCGGCTTTTCTCGATTTAGAATGTACCTCCGCAAACTTTCCTATTTGCAGCCACCAGTTTTGGATAGAGTTACTCTCAGTACAATCCTGGACCATCGCATTACATGAACAAGTAAAAAAGGCGTTAAGTTCGGCCGGGCCGAGTTGTATTAAAGTAAAATGGAACAACCAGTTTCATTTCGTTTATGAAGAGGACTAAATAACAACATTGAGGCCATAACCTTAAAAAAACCTAAAATTGGGAGGTACCGTTTTATTGGGACTATATGAAGGCGCGGACCTATACCGACAAATTTCATATGGAAAGTTTTGTACCTCAAATGAAGACCGAAGACCTCAAAATACCGAAAATAGGGGGCTACCGTTCTATGGAGGCTATATCAAAACTAGGACCGATATAGACCATTCGCAATACCAAACATCCTAGGAGTAATAGAAACTTCTATACCAAATTTCAAAGCTCTATCTTAAAAATTGGGAGCTGTATCTTAATTTCAACAGACGGACGGACAGACAGACGGACATTGTTATATCGCTTTAGAATTTTAGCCTGATCAAGAATATTTATACTTTATATGGCCTCCGATGAATATTTCGATGTGTTACAAATGGGTGCCACCGTGGTGCAATGGTATGCACGTCCGCCTTGCATGAAGAAGGTCGGGGGTTCGATTCCCCGTCCAGGCAACATCAAACATTTTTCAACGGTGGCAAAATACCCCTCAGTAATGTTGGCGATATTTCCTGAGTATTCCAGCCTTGAAAAACTTCTCCACAAGTGGCTCGGCGATAAACAGTAGGTCCCATATCATTGAGCTAAATATGAATCGGGGTGCACTCATTGATATGAGGGAAGTCTCCCTTGTCCCGTGTGGGATGTTTTTGTTGTACAAACGGAATGACAAATTTAATTTTACCCTCCATATTATGGTGGAGGGTATAAAAACGAATATCTGCAAGAACTTCATTGGCAAAGGTTGGGTACTCAGTACATATGTCATACACTGGTCGTATGTGGTCGTGGTTTTGATAACATATGATGAATTTGTCTGGTGGCAGGCACTTCGGATAATGTACTACGTTCGAAACTACCAAGTGTGCAATCGGCTGCGTCAATTCTGGTCACTGAACAATCAAAAGCACATCTCCAGATGTGTTATGTGCGACGACAGCTTTTAGCCTTCGAGAGTAAGGTCAGGACCTGGCGAAGGTCTTAAACTTAATTGATAACATTAAACATTAAATAATTACTCCGAACAGAGACATTTGTGGCAGAAACTAAATTTCCTCTAGACGACCTGACAAAGTATACAGCATCATTTAAGAAGATATTTATTCTATGAGGAAAGCAGCAAAGTTGGTTAGAAATCTTGAACTCAGTGTCCTTAAATGCAGAAGGGATCTATATGATATGGGTAATATCGTTAAACGTTGCTGTGTTCCAGGACATAGTAACATAAGCAGATAAACTAGCTCGGGATGGCTCTAAGTAGATCGATTTACCAACTGATGAATGTGTTAGGCAACCGATGTTATGGCACCAGAACCGCAGATGGCTTATGGAATGTAGAATATCCAAAGCAATACGGCTTGGGATCACTTATCGTAGAACCATTTCCCTTCTATCACTCGACAAATTAGGGATGAAGATTACAGTGGGACTTATTACGGGTCACTGTACGGTGAAACTGTATTACGGACTCTAACTTAAAGATGTGATGACAGTGTCGTCTACTGTTGTAGACTATGTAGAGATGCAGAAGAGGTAGAAACGGATCGATAGATTTTTTCACCTTCTTATCAGACATAGATCCCATGCGCTGTTTAAATTTTTCCAAAAACCTTCTAACTATTTCACTTCTTTCTTACTCTTTTTCTGTTCTAACTAAAACATTGAGCAGAAATAATACATCAATGTCTTGGAAACTTCTTCATCTTCAATTCAAAAAGCAATCACAATTAAATCTTCTCATCACCACTGGCTTGCATATTTATCTATCTGGGATGAGCACACTGCGCCAAAGGTTTCAGATTGAAGTGGTTTTTGTTTTTGGAGGTAGCACATCCTTAAACCTAACTTAGATCAAGTTCCAAGATGAACTATGTTGGCTCATTTCTTTAGGTATCTCTTCCACAATAGTTTAAGACATTTGCTCTTAAATCTAGTTTAAGTTATTTGTCGGAACGAATTGAAATTAAAAAAAAATTAAAAATGAAAATTTACTGCATGAGCCAGGAAGCCACGGGTGCGGTTTGAACCTGGGTCCTCTCTAAAAAAAAGTCAATGTTGCCGACGTCTTAGCGTTCTAAGCCACTCCCAATCTATCAATCTTCCTTTGATTGTATAAGAGTGATTCTGGGATGATCGGAGACACTGGGTAGACATGATAGTAAACAAGTAAAAAAGTATAAGTCGGTTTTGCCGACAGAATACCCTCAGCCTGGGTGAAGTGAAACACAAAGTTTTCCCAATAAAAACTTTTGTATTTAGGACGTTTTCAGAATTTTGGGCTTAAGAACTTGCCGACAAAAATATGGATTTTGATTAAAGCAGAAGAGTTTTGCGGGGGTACCTAAGTGGGAAGTGGGTCTTATTTTGGGAGACATTCCTCTCCATAGATACCGCACCCACCAGTCATTTCAGTTGATCACCATATAATTTAGACTATTATATCAGGGAACATGGACTTGCCCACGAAAAACGTATTATCGCTGTAAATATGGGAGTACCTTCGGTAAAAATTTCCAAAGGGTCTTCGAACAGACCCTTAAAAGCACTTAAACAAAGACGAGGAACATTTGTGTGGGTGGTACCTCAGACAGTGGACAGATAAGGCCCACTTTTGAACATAAACTAAGTTTGGACACAGTATTTCGAGATCCAAAGTTTGTACCAAATCTATTGTTCCGTTTATGAGAAATCGCGCGTGTCATTTTAGGGAATATTTTCAAACTTTTGTGGGGAAGGGAAGCACCACCTTCGAATTTTGTCTAATATTCGAAGAAATATTACCATATGCAAAGATGTACCAATGCAGTATTCGGTTCGAGAGTTGTCGTGCGCACCAGCCACTGCACTTGCTTGCCGTACGGTTTTTTAGGGTGGGAGGTACCCGAAGGAGTTGACATATATATTTCATACAATAATCTGAGCTATTCCTCGTAGAAATATCACGATGTGCAAAATACGGACCAAATCTGTTACTGCCTTCGAGGTGCGCACCATTTTAGCCAAAAGTTTTTAACTGTTGTGGTTCAGGTAGCCAAAGGAGATGACCGATATGGCCCATCTTAGAACTTGATTTAACTTTGCGCAAAATATTACGACTTCCAAATTTTGGATCGAATTGACTTATCCGTTGAAGTGTTATCGTGTCCTTCATCCACTACATATGGTGGCTTAGTGGGTTTTTACAGCTTTCGAGGAAGTATGGACTTGCCCCTGAAAAAAAACGTGTACTGTCGTAATGGGGGTTCGCTGCCTACCAGTTGTTACAACAAAAATCAAAAAGATTCGAGAGGAGGTCATAAATTGCACTTTTCGGAAATTTTGTGTGAGAGGTATCCGAAGGAGTAGACCGATATGGCCCATCGTCGAACTTAAACTAAGTTTGGGCAAAATATTACGAAGTGCAAAATTTGGTTCGAATCGGTTGATCTGTTCGAGAGTTATCGTGCACACCAGCCAGACAGACATACGGTTGGACATGTCTAAATCGTCTCCAAATTGTCTGAAACGAATTTCGTCCAGACATACTTATGGTCTAGACCCGTTATTTCGATGAGACACATTTTTTGTAGTATCAGAGTGTATCTACCCTCGTTAGCCTAAAGACTGAGGGTATAAAAAGGCTTCAAAAATACTTCACAACAAACAAGTTGCAAAAGTTTAGTATAAATACAACGTTTTCAAAATCAGGCTTTGTGTAGCACCACATCTGCTATGCCTGATGAGCTGAATAACCACCAGCGAAACAATCGTAGAATATTGGTTGTGGACTTCACTATATATCACTTTTTCAATACAAACTCCTTAGGTCATGATAGGATCAATTAATTCAATTAGTTATAATTTTATTTCCATACATTCGTGGGCAATGATCCGTGGATTGTGTATTTTATTCGTGTAATCAATTGAATGTAAGATCGTTGGCAGTGAAAACGAGTATCATCTATCCCCAGTCAAAACTATAGAATTGTTGAAAAATACTTTTGACTTTGCTATTCTTTGGATTTTCATTACTAGCAATATTTGTTATCCTCAAACTCCAATAGAAATAGGGTAGGGTACTAAATTTGTTTAGTGGTGATGATTGTGGAAATAGTTAATTTGTTTCCGATAACCATTGGATTCAATGAACATTCATTACAACAGTCTAACTAAACTGGCGAAACCCCAAAGAAAAGAAACCAAAAATCGACGAGGATTGCTACATTTTACATTCTCAAACAAAAGGGTGGAGTGTAAGGCGAGCAAGTTATGTCGAATTGAATGGTTTGGGAGGCAGACAAGCATAGCTTGGCATCGCTGTAGCGGAGGGACAAACACTCACCAAAGGTGCAATGTAAGCAACTAACAGCGAGAGCAGACACATAGACCACCGCTTGGCAGAGGTGTTTGTTCTAATGTGCTCTACAAAACATGAAAAAATGCATTTCGCTTTCAATTTAGAAAAAAATGAACCGAACTGAAATAATAATAAAACAAAAACAAATCACAAAACTGTTTTTTTGTTGCTCTGGCTCATTGTCTGGTCGGGTGCTGTTGTTACTTACTGTCGCTGCTATCTATCTAAGCCTGCAGTCTATTTGCCGCCGCCGTCTGTCTGTTCAACTATTTGTTACTGCTATATAAGTAAGGTAAACATTTTAAGAATCTATCACAGTCTAGTTTCACAACGAAAACCAATTGGAAGTTTAATTTTTCTTAATTGGAGAAAAAATATAGTTCAATTGTTTTGTGAAACTAATTCCTTCCTTTTTTTCTAAAAATTTTCCTTTTTTTAATAAAAAAATGTTTACAAAGTTGGTAAGTTGAAGAAAATAATAACAAGGAACATTACATTACACCAAAAACAAGGATTACGTGGACCAAATGTGTTGTGAGAATTTAAAAAGTGAAGATAAATTGAAAGAACATTTGAAGTGATTTTAAAATTGGAAGATATGCATAAATGTTTATAAAAGCCCAAAAATATAATAATTCTACATAGAATATATTTTGTGTTAATTCGCCTAGATATTTTTGAAAATGATGATTTTGAAAATTTTGATCTAAAGCGATATGATTTAAGTTTAAATGAACGCTTTGCTGTTGTCTTTCAGTTAACTCAAATCGATATAAACCAGAGATTAACACCGTGTAGACAATGTGTATGGTTGAATCGTATTTAAAAATAAAATCGCGTGCTCACCGTGTTCATCTCTGATATTAATAGTGTATACAACTAAATGCATTAATAAATAATCTCAGAAAAGTGCGTTTCTCATATCCTTTTAAAAATGCTGCCTTGAAGCAGTATTTTCATTTAAGGACTTCATATAAAGCAATGGAAAAAAGCGGAACTCTAGTTTCGCTCATTTTATTTAAGTTACAAAACAAATAAGTCCAGACAAATGTTGCAAATTAAAGCAATGAAGCGTCGTAATATTAATAAAACGTGGCACTTAGAAGAAAGAACTCCAATAAGAAAAGTCCAAGTTGCTACCATCAGTTTGATATGATAATATCAAATGGATATACGTTTCGACATACACCACTGGGTCGGATTATATTCTCTAAATAATTATGTAGAAAGATTGATGCACAATTTGCACATCCTAGTCTGTGAAAGTTCCTCATTCTTTTAACTTCACCCCTTTGTTTGATGCGTACCATATCGAAATAATGATTTTAGTCCCCCACATATGTTAAGGTCAAATCCATTTCAGACACTTTGGAGTAAATATGGTCATGCTCGTCCTTCTGTCTCGCTGGTCTGGTGCACACTCCAACAGCGCAAAATGTGTAAATCGTAATAATTTTTACAAACCTAGATCAAGTTCGGAGATGGAGTTCATGAAATTTATAGTTTTATTCTTTTGGAATTTTTGTCAAAGGTGGTCATAGCCTTTCCGTTTACAATTATATAATGTTTTTAGCGGGCAAGTCTATAAAAAAACTACAAAAACCGAGCAACCTCCGACTAAAATAACTCATGAGCCGAGTTGTTTCATACTTTGCAGATCGTAAAATTTCTACCAGATATAGATTATTGGCCTGTTTCACTAAGACGATTCGAATACAAATTCGTTCGAACTTCTACCAAACTTCTGTTTTTTGAAAAATATTTGAATGCTTTTATTTTCAATCAAACAAACATTTCCTACAATAACAGAAGTTTGATAGTACGAGTAATTCGAACGAATTTGAATTCGAATCGTCTTAGAGAAACAGACCATATGTTCCAATATGGACGCTATCGGTTCACTCCTTTGGGTACCTTCCACACAAAATTTTAGGGCGTGTTCTCCCACCGCTTTGATTCTTTTGGCAAGTCCATATTTCCTGCAAAAAAAATTATCCGAAAGCTGTGAAAAGCCCTACGACACCAAGTGTAGTGACCACACTTAGTTTAAGTTCGAAGATGGGCCATATAGTCCACCCCAACAAAAACTCAAATTTTTTCTGCAAAATGTTGTGAACGATAAATCCCAAGGGGAGAAATCGATTTGGTCCAAAATTTACACATCGTATTATACCTTCCAAATATAGATTGCGTTTGAATATGGACTATACAGGCCTGCTCCTTCGGTTAGGTTCAACATAAAATTTGGGAAAGTGCAGTTTAAGGGCTCCTCTCGGATCGTGTTGACCTTTTTTCTGCAGGTTATTCTTGTGGCCCTCTTTACGTCCGCATAATTTTTTTCGGGGGAAAGTCCATGCTTCCTTAGGTAATGGCCCCATTAAACTCTAGCGGCACCAACTAAAATGGCAAATCCGCAAGATAACTTTGCACATGGTATTATTTCATTTAGTCATGTATCATGTTAGAATGTGGATATATCGGTCCAGTTCTTCGAGTACCTCCTACACAAAATTTGGGAATATTGGAGTTTAACAGCTCGTTTTGATTTTTTCTAAAAAGTTCTTGCGGGCAATGTAAAGACTATAAATTTTTCGTAGGCAAGTCCATACTTTCTGTGATAATGGCTCAAAATCTCAAGTAAGTCTGCCGGCACCAAATCGAAGGGAGAAACCCATTTGGTCCACACGTACATTGTATTATTACAGCCTCAAATTATTCCCGAATATTGACAACATCGGACCACTCTTTCGGGTACCTCCCACACAAAGTTTGGAAAAAGTGCAGTTTAATCACTCGTTTGGGATCGTTTTAAAATTTGTGGCAATATATTGTGTATGCGCCCCTAATTAGACGGTACAATATTTTTCGGGGGCAAATCCATACTTCCTGAGAAATTGGCGCAAAAACTCAAAAAACTCCTATAGTCGCCAGAAGTATTTTGTTTCTTCTTTTCTATTGGTCTGTCGGCACAGCTGACTGATACTTTCTTACTTGTTGATTAAGTACAGTTTAAGGGCTATTCGAGATCATACAAAAGCTTTAAAAACGATAACTATAAAATTGAGTGATATTTTTTACAAAATCATATGAAGTTTAAAGATGCTCTGTGTGAAACCACTACTTCTTGTACCTCTTCCACAAAATCCTATGATGTTCGCTTAATTGATTCGCTTGTGGTTCGGATTAAAACTAAATAATTTCCTTCGTACCGGCAAAGATATTCAAGCAGAGGGCTACCAGTCTCCCGGCCACATGGGGCTTAAACATAAATAGGTTGGCGTTCCCCAACTGTAGAGCGAAAAAGGTGAATTTACATTCTTTGGCACTGACTGATCGTGCCAAACAGATCGCGCATTGGGCAACAACACCCGACTAAAATTGGTAGTAGTGTCGAAAAGGTGAGGGTCATGTTGTTGTTATAACAGCATATGATATAGAGCTGGCAAACTATCGATAGTCGAACTATCGTTTTGTTCATTGTGCAGAAGCGGCTACCAAAACATGGTTTTTGGGTTATGTGATTTGAAGTCCGGCATTAGCATGGCTTTTCGACAGCGATCAAAACAATAGTTAGACTATCGATAGTTTGTCAGATCTATTATTAGATTGTATGATTTTTTTGTTTATAACTTATCGAAATAATCATTTGCGACCCCATATATATTCTTGATCAGAGCAAAATTCTGAATTGATCTAGCCATGTCCGTCTGTGCCTCTGTTGTAATCACTGTAGCGGCTGCAATAATTAGGCTAGAATGCTATATTTTTGCACCCGAGCGTATTTTTCCATAGGCAGGTCAAGTTCTAATATGGCCTATTTCGGTCCATGTTTTGGTATATAGGTCCACATTTTAGGTATTTTTAAGGTATTAGCTATATTTTTTGACCGAACTACCTGTAATTTTACATTTGAAGTTCCCAGTGATTACAAAACTTCTCCAATAAATATTGGTGTAGCCCCAGCATAACGGTACCTCCGGATGTTAGGTATTTTGAAAGTTTTTGCTACATTTTTTGAGCAAACTATCCATAATTTGACATTTGAGGTTCCCATGATCACTTTTTCATCAAAAAGTATTAACATAAGTCAACGTTTCGGAATAGCCCTCATATAACTGTACCCCTCAATTTTCGGTATTTTAAAGTTTTTATCGACATTTTCGACCCAAATTGCATATAATTTGGCATTTGATGTTCAAAGTCCTTAAAAACTTCTCCCCCAAAAATTGTGGAAATATATCCACGTTTTGAAATATATCCATATAACAGTACGACTCGATTTCAGATTTTTTTAAGTTTTTTATCGACATTTTCGCCTCAAATTGGATATGGTAAACAACTTCTCCACCACAAATTGCGGACATACGAGTAAAACCGACATAGCAGTGGGAGGCCGGGGGGCCAGGCCCCCATAAATTTTTTTTTGTATATTTTACTCATAAAACATCATCCCGAAATTGTCTCCAGATACATATCTGACTACGTCCCTTCTCGTTCGTCGTTTTCGTTTTCAATTGGCTGTTATTTAGCATTTAGGATTCCCAGTGTTCAGAAAACTTCGCCACCACAAATTATGGATTATTAAGAAAACTAATTATTGTTATTTATTGGCCTGGCCGAACTTAACGCATTTTTACTTGTAGTGCTATATCTGGCTCTGTGTCTATCTCTAGTTCTAGGAATGTGGCTGCTTCGATGGGTACTAACCACAAACTACTGGTAGGACAGTTGAAAAGGCGAAGTATGTCGTTCTGGCCTGTGTCACATGTCGGCAGTTGTTTCGCACGGTATCTTTGCTCTAACTAGTTGACGCTCCTCAGCTGCGATAGATCCCCCATCTATACTCCGAGGACGGCATTCACACGATAGTTGTTTAGGGCATCTCCGATTGCATCTCAGCAGTCCATGTGGTGATCCGCATTCATTATCATCTCAATGCCGTCTAGAGGGTTGGAATATAGGAGAGGTAGAGATTAAACAGTACCAATGTTTCAATCTTGGACGGAGGGTAGTCTGCTTAATGTCCTTAATATGTGTGGAGATGGCTTGTAGCGCTGTTGTCGTGATGCGCTGTTTACAGAGCCCATGCTGATGATCGGCAACTGTATTGCTATTTCTGACGCTCATCCGTAGCAAAGGCTCTTGAGACAAAAGCGAAATCGAAATCGGTCTGATGGCTTCCTTGTTTTGCTTCAGTAGCGATACTACCCTGTCCATTCTTCAGACTTCGGGCATGGTATGTGTGGCTAGTGACATGTTGAGAACTTTGAGTATCTCATTCAACTCAACCAGCTGTTTTAGCATTACAACGGAGATTCTTTGAGTGTCCAATGCTTTGAATTATTTAGCGTTTTTGATGACATTCACAACATGATCCATTGTAAATTGTGATGGTTGCTCCTCCGCAACAAGAGATGTATTGCGTCGTAGTACTCTTCTCTACGCCTTGTCACTCCCGGTGTGCTGGACAAATTATGATTAAAATAACTTAATCAGTGTAACGTCGCCAAACTTGACGGAGGTCCTGTCTTGCTTCTTTCCAGGGTTCGAAAGTGTTTTAACCGTTGCCAACAATTCGTATATTCCGTCTTCAATGTTGCAATTCTTCAGATGCTTTAGCCACTTGATACACTTATGCTCACCGACCAACCTGTTAACTTTCAGTGTCATATCCCTGATTCTGGTGTCACCGGGGTTGGCTCGACGAAGCTTACCACACTCATTTGCTAATTCCGCCGCCTATGCTGGGGAATTTGGTCTCACTTCGAGCAGTACGTATAAAGCGAGCGGCTGCAGCAGTGAAGATGTCTCGGAACGTCGTCTCCCGAACATCTGAAGATTTGGGCAGATCTCTGAATCGGTGGTAAGTGAACTTTGTGAAACTAGACCAATTAGCATTGCGTTCAGAGGTGATGAAATCGGGGAGTTACGGCGAGGTGGTCTGTCCCAAGAAAAAACGATGGGTTGCTAGATGACGTCATTTGTCAGAGCATGACCTTATATCTGGCGAATTTTAACACTCTCCGCTAATTCTGGTAGGGAGAACAAGGAGTGAATAATCCTTCCAAACCCTGGTGAATGACTAAATGCACTCCGCCCAAGGCTGTAACAGCCTCAACGCGTTGTTTTTTTTTCTTAAAAAACAATAACAATATGGCCGAGCAAAATGGAGATGACGACGAAAGCATATTGTTCGTCGAAAATTGGAAGAAGAAACGGAACTCGAAATCAAGCTAAGCGCGAGGAACTCGATTGGGTGAAGCGAAAATTATCCACAAATCCCCCATAGATAATCTCATGCAGGCTATGGAAAGACCTTCATACATCTCCCACACAAAAGTTCAAAATACTTGTCTTCAGAAAGTTTTTGTGGTCATTATTTTTCCTTGATAATGTCCTGAATGTTTCAAAAGTTCCACTTGAGTGGTGTTGTTTAATTCATTCGAAAATTTTATTCATGTAGATTGTGTTGATTGGATCTGTCTGTGGAACATTTAAGTCCACTGTTTCTGAAGCCTTCCCCACAAACGCCCAATTGTTTTGAAGTCTTGGAGGAAATTTTCAAAAATTCTTTTCTTTTTTATAAGGCAGTTGTTCATAGGACATTTAGGTCCACTCCTACTATTCGTTTGTTTTTTTTTCTGTTGCTGGCTGGGGTATTTAGCTTTCAACTGATTCTTTTGTATTTGTTTTCGATCTTTTGAGGGACCTCTGAAAATGTGATGGTGTTTCGTTCGAGTACCGAACTCTGTGTGGCTCCTATCTAAACATATAACAACTCAACTTCCACTGTTTATCCTTGCCGAAATAACATGTATCGACATATAATTTTCCACCTTCTTGGTCTTTCAATCAAAATTATGGTCTTCCCCTTCTGCGTGTAGTATTTAAGATCACTTTTCGGCCATATACTTAATCATACAATAGCGTACTGTCGTCATCCTTAATCAACTTGTTTAGAAGCACGACTGCTGCTGATTGATTTTTCTTATTTGGTGTACCAGGGATCGGCTTTCTTTCTTTACATGATCAATCAATTTTATTTTACAAAATTAGTAATACTTATTTTATACTAATTATAACATATTATGTTCCACTTCCTCTACTATAACATCCCACATCCTTCCCCCAAATATAAGTCATGCAATTAAAATTTTTTTCTGTGTTTCTTTCAGGTAATATTGTCTTTGGCCGCTGTGGCTTGTGCCAAACCCCAAGCTGCCCAATACCCAGCCGGCGTAAATCCCCAAGATTGTCCCGGTTTTCCCATCTGTGATAACGAACGCCTGCATAACCCAGCTTCCAGATGGCAACAGCCTCAACCTGCATGGCAACCACAACCCTCATGGCAACAACCTCAACCCTCTTGGCAACCACAACCCTCGTGGCAACAACCTCAACCCTCATGGCAACCACAGCCACAATGGGGTGCTCCACCAGCTGCTCCCGGTGGTGGTGATAAATTCCCAGCTGGTGTAAATCCTCACACCTGCCCCAACTATCCATTCTGTGATGTTAATGCTGGTGGTGCCGCTGCTGCAGCTCCTCCACTACCCGGATTCACTGAACGTCAATATCCTGCCGGTGTTAGCCCCCACAGCTGTCCCAATTTCCCCTATTGTAATTAAGTTGGGCAACCAGCAAACTGGATGACTACAATGCACTGCCTGCCTTTTCGCGCCTTTCTCACCACTCAACCGCACTTTCTCGCTCAAGGAATACTCTCAAACATATATCATCAACAATTGTGTGCTGTTTTATATCTTTAATTTCTTCTTAAGATTGATGATGATGTCCATGATGATTTCCACATCCATTCCATTCCTGCATTTCATCCTAGCCTATTCTTGCCATCGTTTTTCCTCCCATCTAATCCTTGGTTGTTTCGACAAAATAAAAACAAGAAAGACAAAGACTTATTTCATGAATTTGTATCCATTACGAAAAAAAATTACTCTTGATTTTGTTTTTTGATTTAAAAAAGAAAAATAAATACTCAATAAAGTAAAAGAACAAGAATTCTTAGATAAAAATTAAGACAAGATTACAGTTGTTTTTGTTGTTAGCTCCTTAAAAGGAATATAACTTCCTTAGGAAGATAAAACAAGTAAGAACGACGTTAAGTTCGGTTGGGCGAACTTTTTATACCCTCCAACCCAAACTGTATTAAAGTAAATACTATTAGTTACCTTTCGTTTATGACCGAAGTAAGCTCTTGCTGGTATTCATTGCAGTAGCAGAATACCATTACTGATGATCAGTTCAGTCATCGTAGTTTTTCCAAAGCATGGACCAATACTTAAAATTTTCCGAATCGAAATTTTGTATCCTCTGGCAAAACACAATATTAAATTACAGCAATATCGGCTCGCAAAAATTTGACAAAAAAAAAACCCTCGAAATACATAAAATTGGGCAATACCGGCTAGACTTAACCTGTATATATATGGATCGTTTTTTTTGTGCGAGTAAGTTTTCTATTTTCCGGGACCACAAAATTCCAATTAACAACCACTTCAGTAGAAAAATGTGTCTAAAATCCTAAATACTAAATACAAAATTTCACTTATTCCTGTTGAATCATGGGGCTAAAAATGTTAAAATAAGACAAATTGGTAGTACCGTTCTATGGAGGCTGTATTTAAAATTTACTTGTAGCGAGTAATTTCTGGAGGAATGTTTTGTTACTTAAACGAATACAAAATCAAAATTTTATGGGGGGCTAAATGAAGGCGTGGATTATACCGGTAAATTTCAGATTGAAATTCCAAATAACGAAAATCGGGGGGTACCGTTCTATGGGGGCTAAATAAAGACGTGGAGGAATACCAACAAATTTCAGTTAGAAAGTTGTATACCTCCAATGAAGGCTAAATACCAAATTTCAGATTTTTTAGTTGGATACTGAGGGCACAACCTCCAAAATACTGAAAATCGGGAATTACCGTTCTATGGGGACTATATGAGGATGTGGAAAGTTGTACCACTAACGAAGAATAAATACCAAATTTCAGCCATGTCAATTGGATATTGAGGCCACAACCTTCAAAATAACGAAAATCTGAAGGTACCGTTCTTTGGGGTCTATATGAAGCCATGGACCTACTCCGACAAATTTCAGGTGGAAATTTGTGTATCCCTAACGAGGAGGTCACAACCTTCAAAATACCGAAAATCGGGAGGTACCATACTATGGGGGCTATGTGATGACGTGGACCTATGCCGACAAATTTCGAGTGGAAAATTTTGTACCCCCAACGAAGTATAACTATCAAATCCCAGACATTTTGGTGGGATTTTGAGGCGAAAACGAAAGATGGAAAGTTGTATACCCTCAACGAAGACTTAATACCAAATTTCAGCCATTTCAGTGGTATATTAAGGCTACAACCTTCAAAATACCGAAAATCGGGAGGTACCTTTCTATGGGAGCTATATGAAAACGTGAACCTACACCGACAAATTTCGAGTGGAAAATTTTATATCCCCAACGAAGTATAACTATCAAATCCCTGGCATTTTTGTGGAATTTTGAGGCGAAAACCATGCAAATCGGGAGGTACCGTTCTATGGAGGCTATATGAAGATGTGGACCTATACCGACAAATTTCAGGTGGAAATTTTTATACCCCTAACGAAGACTAAATTCCAATTTTCAGCCATATAGGAGGGATATGGAGGTCACAACCTTCAAAATGCCGAAAATCTGGTACCTATATAAAGACGGGAACCTACACCGACAAATTTTGAATGGAATGTGGCTAAAATCTTCAAAATACCGAAAATCGGGATTACCGTCCTAGGGGGGCTATATCAGAACATGGGCCGATAAAGCCCATTTTCAATACCAAACATCCTAGGAGTAATGGATTAATTGTGAGCTGTATATTGATTTCATCAGACGGACGGGGGGACCGACGGACGGACATGCCTTTTTTTACTTAGAATTTTGTGCTGATCAAGAATATATATACTTTATAGGGTCTCCGACGAATATTTCGATGTGTTACAAACGAAATGACAAATTATAATTATACCCTACATATTATGCTGGAGGGTATAAAAAAGTGAGCTCAGGCACCAGAGCAATTTTTTTGTATAACAAATTTAGCTCATTGACATGAGCACATTTTTTCTATAGAAAAAATGAGCTCTGGGACCTGAGCAATTTTTTACTATAGCAAAAAAGCGAACTCAGGGATCTGAGCAAACAAGTGAGTCAGAGATAAATAGAAAAAATTCAGCTAAGGTACCTGAGCAAATTGTTTTTCTATAAAAAAAGGCAGCTCAGGTACCTGTGCAAATTTTTTCTATAGAAAAAAATGTCGGCTCAGGTTCCTGTGCAAATTTTTTCTATAGAAAAAATTGTCTGAGCTGACAGTTCAGGTATATGAACAAATTTTTTTCTACAGAAAAAAGTCAGATCAGGAATCTGAGCAATTTTTTTTCTAGAGAACTTGATTGTTTTCTATAGAGCTCAGTGACCTGAGAATTTTTTTTTCTGTAGAAAAAAGTTAGCTCAGGGTCCAGGTATTGCGGTGGGATATTGATATTGGGATATTGCGGTTGGATATTGATATTGGGATATTGCGGTTGGATATTGACGTCATAACGTTCAGAATTAGCAAAATCGGGAAGTACCTTTCTATGGGGGCTATATCGAAACGTAGACATATACCGACGAATTTCAGTCAGAAATGCTTTTACATCCAACAAAGACAAAATGGCAAATTCCAGACATTTCGGTGGGTAGCTGTGGCCATAATCTTCAAAATATCGAAAATCGGGAGATACCGTTCTATGGGGGCTAAAGAATGTTTTATACCCCCAACGAAGAATAAGTACCAAATTTCAGCCATGTCAATGGGATATTGAGGCAACAACTTCAAAATAACGAAAATCGGGAGGTATCGTTCTGTGGGGTTATATCAAAAATAGGACTGGTTTAGCCCATTTTCAATACCAAATCTTAGGAGTAATGGAAATTTTTATACGAAATTATAAAGCTCTATTTTAAATATTGCGAGCTATATCTTGATTTCAACCGAGAGACGGACGGACGGATGGCCAGATTGACTTGGTTATATCGACTTAAAATTTTATGCTAATCAAGCATATATACTTTATGGGGTCTTCGATGAACATTTCGATGTGTTACAAATGGAATAACAAATTTAGTTATACCCTCAATTTTATGGTGAAGGGTATTTTTTCTATCGTCTTGTCATAGGAAGGCATTTTATTTAAGGATGGCTTACAAACCCGACACGTCATTTGGGAAAGTACCTAATACCAGATTTGTAACCAACACTGGGAAAACTCCATTTTATAAAAAAGAAGGATCATATTATTATATTCCAAATGCTTACGTTTACATTTTAAGGAACATGATCTGCGAATCTGCATATAACGGTTCTTTATATAGGAGTTACTCATTGGTGGTTGATAAAAAGTGAATTTCGTAAGTCTAAACGTATTAATGGAATCGTGGATTTGTTCGCAAAAAACCAATGAACGGAAAGAAACAAAACGATTCCCGTACCAATCACACAAAGCCACAAACTTTTTAGCTTCTCTGAATCGTTTCATTCTCACAACCAAAACAAAAACACAAACTTTTCAACGTAAAAAGATGGAAACCGTACGATTGGTGAAATGTAACTTCGGCTATGCTTTGCCAAGTTGTTTCATTCACCACCGAAACGACAAGTATTTTTGGGAAACGTTTGCTGTGCGTTATGGTCAATGACACACTCAGACACACACACACACATGTGATTGCTTAACAACCCTATAAGTTAGCATCAGCATACCACAGTGAATTTTATCAACCACCAAACGTTTTCAATTTATTCATGTGTTTAGTACTATTCCGTTTTCTATCTGCTCTTGTGGAGTTGAGTACTTTTCGCTTTTTGTTTTGTTCTGTTCGTTACGTACTCTGCAAAAAACATATATCGTTGTTATCATAATCACAATCAATGAAAATTTCAAAACAATCCTCACGATGTGAGTCACTCCTTATCGCGCCCACCAGCCATTTTTATTGGTCACCGTAGAATTTCTTAAAGATTTTGCACCATTTTGTCAGAAAGCCCACGAAAAACAGTATATCCAACCAAATTGAGTTCAATTCGAAAGTACCGGTGGGTTGGATTCTTCACCCACTATTTGAAACCATATAATTTCCAAAGTGCAAAAAAGGCGCAACTTCAGATTGCAACTGGAGAAGAATCATGTTGTTCTCCACATCATTTAAAGTTTTCTGCCAAACTGTACTCGACCGAATATCGAGCAAAATCGACCCACACTTCGTAAGCAACAAGCCGGATTTAGATAGAACATTTCTTGTGTTGACCATATTGCGGGGCTCCAAGTAATAATTCAACGAATTCAAACAGCCCCTACATTTGGTCTTAGTCGACTTCGAAATAGCCTTTGTCAACTTAAATCTCCAGAAAATCAGAAGAGCTCTTAACCGAACGGGTGTACCCAATAAAATTGTGAATATATAAAAAGCGCAATACACTGAATTTCAATGCTGAATTCTTTATAATAGCCCATTATCCGAACCAATAGATATTGTGGTCGGTGTTCGACAAGTATGCATTCTATCCCCCTATACCGAACAATTTCAGATGGAATGTTTTCAGCCAAGTTCAGCCATTTCGGTGGGATAAATGCCCCAAGTCGTATCTCCAAAAAAGTCAAAATTAGTTTTTTGATTGAATCTAATACATACGTAGAATTTCAAGTTTCTACGTTAAAAAATAACGATCTTTATTTCGGAAATGGGAAAACATTGCAGATTTTGTTATAAACCAAGCGTTTCCGCGGTTTTGGTTGCATTACTTACTCCCATTCGTATATGAAACGCATCCAACCAAAGCTGAGATATTCGTCAGTACAATTCAAATAAAAGCATGGGAAATGGGGATGGATGTGCGCCAACCTATTTTGCATCATAATATAGGTGATATTTTCCTCATCCATTGACGGGCTTTCCTTTTGGAATATGACTATTAAAAGTTTTATTAAGTTTTTTGACTATTGCTACTTTTGAATATTATCCGACCATCACCAACATCAAAAGGCTTCTTCTTTCTTCTTAACCCTCAAAATTTCATGATGATCCGATCAAAATTGCGACCTGCGGCGTGATTAAAAAATGACCACCTAAATGTAAGCAAACCTACTTTGCATCATTGTAAAGATGGGATTCTGTACTTGCATAGTCATACTTTGCTTTTGGAAGGTGTTCAACCGTGGCTATGATATTCGTCATTATAATTAAAATCGCAAAAATGAAAAGTTGGGTTTCATTAACGATTATTGCGATATATTCGTTATTTGATCACATACGACAACCTACTTTACATCGTTAGAGAGGTTTTGCTTTTGGTATACCCCGTATGGATGCTGACAAATTTGCTTATAAATAAAACGTTGACTTTTTCTTCAAATAACTTTTTTGCCCATTCCGACACCTGAATACTATCCGGCCATCACCAAAATCAGTAGCCTTCTTCCCCTCCGGGACCCCCATCAACACCCAAAGTTTAGCGACTATCTGATTCAAATTGCGAGCTGCAGCGTGATTTCAAAATTGGAACTTTCATCTACTTACAGATCGAATGTATTTAGGGTATTTTCAGAATGGCACTTTTTGGACATTTGAACTTGCCGACAAAAATGTGGATAAGGATTAAAGTTCAAAAGTTTTGGGGAGTAGAGAATGGACCGACATAGTGCATTACGGAAGTGGATATTATTTTGAGAGTCATATCTTTGCGATAGATATCGCGCCCACTAGTCATTTCAGTGGGTTATCGTACACCTGTTGGACCAGTATATCAGGAAGCATTGACTTGTCCACGGAAAACATAATATGGCTGTACAGCATCGATATAAATTTCCAAAGGATCTCCGAACAGACCCTAAACTGCACTTGGACACAAATGTTGAACTTTTGTTTGGGAGGTATCCTAAGGAGGGGACCGATATGGGCCATTTTAGAAGTTAAATTAAGTTTGGACAAAATATGACAAAGGCCAAATTTGGACCAAATCGGTCTATCAGTTCGAGAGTTATTGTGCTCTCCAACTACTACATATGGTGCCGTAGGGGTTTTTTCACAATTTTCGGGCTGTTTTCCCAAGATGTATGGTCTTACCATTGCTTCAACAGAAATCAAAGTTAGTCAAGGACATGTCTTAAATTGAACTTATCCGAAATTTTGTGTGGGAGGTACCCGAAGAAATGGGCAAATATAGTCCATATTCCAACCTGATCTATATCTGGTAGATATATTAGGATGCGTAAAGTATGGACCAAATCGGCCGGTCCCTTCAAGAGTTATCGTGCGCACACTTTTTCCGAACATTTTTGAACCTTTTTGGGGGAGGTATCTGAAGGAGTGAACCGATATGGCTTATCTTCGAACTTAAACTAAGTTTGGACAAAACATTATGAAGGCCAAATTTTGGATCGAAATCGAGAGTTATTTTGCGCTCCAATCACTACACACGGTGTCATAAGGGGGCTTTTTAATCTTTCAGGCTATTTTCTCAGGAAGTAGTCGTAAGCGCGGCAATGAATACAAGTTCTTACAATAAAAATCAAAGCGATCCGAGAGCAGGTCTTAAACTGAACTTTTCCGAAATTTTGTGTGGGAAGTACCCGAAGGAGTGGACCGATTCAGTCAATATTGGCACCTCATCTAAGGCTGCTAAAAGTTTTACAATGTGCAAAGTATGGACCAAATCGGTTGCTCCCTTCAAGAGTTATCGTGCGCACAAATTTTCCGAACATTTTCGAACTTTTGTGGGGGAGGTACCGCAAGGAGTGGGCCGATATAACCCATCTTCGAACTTAAACTAAGCTTAAACTGACCATATAGAAACATTTAACTTTGTGGGTGAGCTTTTTTTTATCGAATGACTTTATAATTAAAATTTTATATATAAAAATTGTTCCACAAACATCCCAGGGGAGACTTCTCTCATATCAATGAGTACAACGCTATTCACATTTGCTCAATGATATGGGACCTACTGTTTATCGCCGAGTCCGAACGGCGTGTTTTAAGACACCACTTGTAGAGAAGTTTTACATGGCTGAAATACTCAGGAAATGTCGCCAAAATTACTGAGGGGTATTTTGCCACTGTTGAAAATTTTTTATGTTACCTGGCCGGGGAATCGATCCCACGACCCGCAGTGTGCAAGGCGGTTGTGCATACCATTGCACCACGGTGCAAACTCATCAAAATATTATATAGGGATACGAGGTTGTAAAAATGTCATAACGCTAATCTATATATATATAAAAGAGCAGTGAGGTGAGGTATTCACTGACTGACTGATTGACTGACTGACTGATTCATCAGCGCCCAGACGAAACCGCTGAAGCTAGAAAGTTGAAATTTTGGGTGTAGGTTGCTGTTGGTGTGTAGGGGTGAGATAAGGCTGGGTTTTTGGAAATTCGACCTAGAAGTGTACGAAAAGTACTAAAAGGTACTAAATATGGTACCCTTTGTATTAGGCAAACGGTAAGACCTAGAATTCTGAAATTTGGAATGAGGGTCACTGATGGAGAGTTAGAAAGATGTACCAAAGGGTTATTGGAAATTCGAACTATAAGTGTACGAAAAGTACTAAAATTTACAAAATTTAGTACCAATTGTATATTTTGAACGGATATAGCTAGAACCATGGAATTTGGTATTGAAATCAAGGTTGGGAAGTGGTGTTGATGTAATTAAATGGTTTTGGAAAATCGTACTAATGCGTACGAAAAGTACTAAATGGTACTAAATTAAGTACAACTTGGATTTGGGTGAACGGATAGAGCTGGAATCCTGAAATTTGAAATGAGGGCCACTGATGAAGAGTAACAATGAAAGGTTTTTGGAAATTCGAACTATTAGGGTACGAAAAGTACGAAATGGTACTAAATTTAGTACAAATTGGATTTGCGTGAACAGATAGAGCTGGAATCCCGAAATTTGGAATGAGGGTCACTGATGAACTATGAAAGGTGTTTGGAAATTCGAACTTAAAGTGTACGAAAAGTACTAAATGGTACCAAATTTAGTACAATTTGAGCTGGAATCCTAAATTTTGAATGAGGGCCGAACTATAAGGGTACGAAAAGTACGAAATGGTACTAAATTTAGTACAATTTTAATTTGGGTGAACGGATTGGGTTGGAATCCTGAAATTTGGAAAGAGGGTCACTAATGGAAAGTAAGGAAAGGAAAAGTTTTTTGAAAGGAAAAGTTTTTGGAAATTCGAACTATATGTGCACGAAAAATAATAAATGATACTAAATTTAGTACAATTTGGATTTGGGTGAACAGATAGAGCTGGAATCCCGAAATTTGGAATGAGGATTACTGATGAAAAGTAACAATGAAAGGTTTTTGGAAATTCGAACTATAAGGGTACGAAAAGTACGAAATGGTACTAAATTTAGTACAGTTTGAAATTAGATGAACGGATTGAGTTAGACTCCTGAAATTTGGAACGAGGGTCACAAATGGAAAGTAACAAATAAAAGTTTTTGGAAATTCTAACTATAAGTACACGAAACGTACTAAATTTAGTACACTTTGGATTTGGGTGAACGGATAGAGCTGGAATCCTGAAATTTGGAATTAAGATTACTGTTGGAATCTAGAATTGAGGAGGTGGTAGCTTTGGAAAATCGTTCTAATGTGCACGAAGCAGTGCTAAATGGTACTAAATTCGATACAAGTTGTATTTGCGTGAACAGATGGAACGAGGGTCACTGATGGTGAGTTAGAAGGATGTACCAAAGGGTTTTTGGAAATTCAATCTATAAGTGTACGAAAAGTACTAAAAGTTACTAAATTTGGTACCAATTGCATATTTTTAATGGATAAAGCTAGAATCTTGAAATTTGGTATGGGAGTCAAGTTTGGGAAGTGGTGTTGATATAAGGAAATGGTTTGGGAAATTCGTACTTATGTGTATGAAGCACTAAATGGTACTAAATTTAATACAACTTGGCTTTGGGTGAACGGATAGAGCTAGAAACCTGAATTTGGAATTATGATTACTGTTGAAGTGTATGATTAAAGTATGGGGATACTTTTGGCAATTCGTACTTATGTGTACGAAAAGTACTAAATGGTACTAAATTTGGTACAATTTGGATTTGACCGTACGGATAGAGCTGGAATCCAGAAATTTGGAATTAAGATTACTGTGGGAGTGTAGGATTTAAATATGGGGGGTACTTTTGGAAATTCATACTTATGTGTACGAAAAGTACTAAACAAAAACAACAATCCGTACTTATGTGTACGAAAAGTACTAAATGGTAGTAAATTTGGATTTGGGTGAACGGATACAGCTGGAAACTTGAAGTTTGGAATTAAGATTACCGTTGAAGTATAGGATTGCGATATGGTGGAAGTTTTAGAAATTCGTCCTTATGTTAACGAAAAGTACTAAATGGTACTAAATTTGGTACAATTTGGATTTTACGGAACGGATAGAGCTGGACTCAAGAAATTTGGAATTAAGATTACTGTTGGAGTGTAGGATTGAAATATGGGGAGTAGTTTTAGACATTCGAGCTTATGTTTACGAAAAGTACTAAATTGTACTAAATTTTGTACAATTTGAATTTGACTCAACGGATAGAGCTGGAATCAAGAAATTTGGAATTAAGATTACTGTTGGAGTGTAGGATTGAAAAATTTGGCGGTGGTTTTGGAAATTCGTACTTATGTGTACGAAAAGTAATAAATGGTACTAAATTTGGATTTGGGTGAACGGATACAGCTGGAAACTTGAAATTTGGAATTAAGATTATTGTTAAAGTGAAGGCTTGAGATATAGGCGTATTTTTGGAAATTCGTACTTATGTTTACTAAAAGTACTACATTTCGTACAATTTGGATTTGAAACGAACGGATAGAGCTGGAATGCAGAAATTCGGATTTGAGATTACTGTTGGAATGTAGGATTTAAATATGGGGGTACTTCTAGAAATTCGTTCTTATGTTTAACTATAATTGTGCGAACATTACTAAAATATACTAAATTTGGTACCACTTCGTATTATGCGAACGGGTAGGGTCAAAACTTTGAAATTTGGAATGAGAATCAATATTGAGAAGAAGGGTTCATAAAAGGAGGTAGCTTTGGAAACGTGTACTCATGTGTACGAAAAGTACTAAATTTTCTACAATTTGGATGAACGGATAAAGCTGGAATCCTGAAATTTTGAAATACATAATACTACTTTTGGGATGTAGGTTTGAGATATGGAGGTAGTTTTGGAAATCGTACTTATGGGTACAAAAAGTACTAAATATAGTACAATTAGACTTTGGTCTAACGGATAGAGATGTAATCCTGAAAGTTTGAACGATGTTTACTCTTGGAGTGTAGAATGGAAGTAGTATGGAAAATTCGTACTTATGGATACGAAAAGTACTAAATGGTACTAAATTTGGTACAATTTGGATTTGGGTGAACGGATATAGATTGAATCCTGAATTTTGGAATAAAGATTCCTGATAGAGTATAGGATTGAGGTAGTTTTGGAAATTTGTTATAATGAATACGAAAAGAACTAAATGGTACTATATTTAGTACAGTTTGGATTTTGGCGAACGGATAAACCTGGAATCCTGAAATTTAAAATAAGGTTACGGTTGAAGTGTAGAATGGAAGTAGTTATGAGTACAAAAGTACTAATTTTGGCAATTTGGATTTGGGTGAACGGATAGAGCTGGAATCCAGAAATGTGGAATAATATTGCTGTTGGAGTATAGGATTGAGGTAGTCTTGGAAATTCGTACTTATGGATACGAAAAGTACAAAATGGTACTAAATTTTGTACAATTAGGATTTGGGTGAACGGATACACCTGGAATCCTGTAATTGGCAATTAAGGTTACGATTGAAGTGTAGAATGGAAGTAGTTTTGAAAATCGTACTTATGTACGAAAAGTACTAAATGTAGTAAAATTAGACTTTGGTCTAATGGATAGAGATGTAATCCTGAAATTTTGAACGATGTTTACGAAAAGTACTAAATGGTACTAAATTTGGTACAATTTGGATTTGGGTGAACGGATAGAGATTAAATCCTGAAATTTGGAATAAGGATTGCTGATGTATAGGATTGAGGTAGTGTTGCGAATTTGTACTTAAGGGTACGAAAAGTACTAAATTTGGTACAATTTGGATTTGAGTGAACGAATAAAGCAGACATGCTGAAAATTGGAATAAAGATTGCTGTTGGAGTATAGGATTGAGGAAGTTTTGGAAATTTGTACTCATAAGTACGAAAAGTACTAAATTTGGTACAATTCGGATTTGATTGAACGGATAGAGCTAGAAAGCTGCAATTTAAATTGATGTTTCTTTTGTAGTGCTGGATTGAGTTAGTTTTAGAAATTTTTACTTATGGGTACAAAAATACTAAATGGTACTAAATTTGGTACAATTTTGAATGGTTGAACGGATTTCTGTTCATGTGTAGAGTTGAGGTAATTTTGAAATTTCGGACTTATGGGTACGAAGAGTACGTAATGGTACTACATTTGGTACAATTACAATTTTGGTGGACGGATATACCTGGAATCGTGAAATTTAGATTAGTGTGTAGGATTGAGATATAGACGTAGTTTTGGAAATGTGTACTTATGTGTTCCAGAAGCGTTAAGTGGAACAAATATTTTTAACTTTTTGATATTTGTTAAAATATAAAACTAAATTTCTTAATTTTAGTATTAGGATCCCTGTTGGTGTGTAGAATGGGGATGAGGAAGATATCTCGGAAATTAATGCTTATGCTGTAATAAATTTGACATCGGGTGGTACTCAATTTTGTAGAAATACGTTCCATAAATACAAGAAAAGTACTAAAACAAGAAAAGTGCTAAATTTGGTATTTGGGGGCTGAGTTCGAATTCAAAAACTAGCCCACTGTTGGTGTGAGGGGGTAATTTAGTAGGTGAACAGCTAGAGCTGGCAATGAGACTCACGGTTGGTGTATAGCGTTTATATACGGAGTAATTTTTGAAGTTTATACCCAAGTGTACGAAAAGTAGCATTTTTGGTACCATTTTGATATTCTGAAGTTTGGTACGAAGGTCTCTGTTCACTGAGCTGTGGAGGTGGTATTGGAAATACCTCCTATAAGGCTACCATAAGTATTAAATTTGGTCTTGGATGTAGGATTAAAGCCGAAATCATATAATTTGGAATACTAATATTAGTGTACGCATAGCACTCAAGGGTAATATACAATAAATGTTTTAGAATTACTAAATTTTACTACACATTGGAACACCGATATGAATGAAGTGGTAAATCCAGCGTTAAGAAATTTGTTTTACGAGTCACTGTTGGGTTTAGATACAATGGTTATAAAAATTCGCACATTAAATATGTATATGGCATGTTTCTACATGTAAAGAAATAGGCATTGGGCGAACAAGTAGGGATAAAACTGTAAAATTTTAGATTAGGTCGTGGGTTAGAAAAATTGTATTGAATATTGTATTTTTATTGTGTTTTTATTCTGAACGCATTAGAAAGTTCATTTGGAAACGTAGACCTATGCGACAATTTTTTTGCACCCTGAGGACAGAAAGCTATAAATTAAAATACTTCGCTGCTTATTTGCAGGGGTGAGATGGACCGATTTTAGGTAGTAGTACAACAAAACAATCAGTGTTCACCATTTCGGTATTAAGTATTGTTTGTTGTTGTTTTTATTTCCTTTCCGCAAACGAAGTGGCGGGCACTTTGCTAGTATACATATATTAGAGATTGAGAGAGATATTTAAGATAGAGTTTTGTCATATTATTTCTCTGTTTCTTCTTCATCTTCGTATAACCTGCAGTAGTCAACAGTCCGTGTTTACTCCCAAAGTTAGTTTCAGGTCGGATTTCTTTAAATTGGGCATTTGAATAATGAATAATTTTTTGGACACGATGGTATCGATGTAATGGGCAGTTTAGCTGTAACTACTATGGATAGCCAAGGTAGAATGACTTAGAATACAATTTGACGCTCTTGTGTGCTCTTCAGGTCTCCACAAAACGACTGAAATTTTTATTTTATTTTTTAAATTGTGTTACATTCTGACCTTCTAGCGCACAACATTAGAGGGCAATAAATCATGTTACAATTTGACCAACTAGCGCCCACACCCACTACTATCAATTACAAGCGTTTAATTGAAAGACAACAGTTCGATCGATAGTTTCCTTAAAAATGAAGCTTAGAAAGTAAAAGTTGTTTTACTTAACAGAGAAGTAACAAAAAAGCTCAAGTTTTTTCGTCGTTGTGTGTTTACAAATGCCCCCAACAATGCGAAGGTCAAGTCCAATATTCTCATATGTATTCAGTTACCTCCGCAATCAGCAGCTAACAGATACTGCACAACAGGTTATGGTTTCTTTAATGCGTTTTTGTGTTTTTTTTTTGTAACCTACCATTGAAATCATTGAAGGCATTTATAAAAACTGCATATTTCCAGACAGTTATGGCATGTCATGAAATGTAACATATTTGACATGTATTTGTGACATGAACTGGAATTTATGGGACACATTGTAGATTATAAAAAGAATAGCTACTTAATTAGAAGAATTTTGGAGAGGCAATTTTTTGAAGAGAATTACCTTTTTACACATCTCATGTAGTAGGATAAATTCAAGTTTTCCTTAGGCAAAATGTCTTCTATGTTTAGAGGAACTTTAAAGAATTAGTTTCTAGTGAAGATCTCTTGCAAATAGGTATATGTGGGACCTTGTTGTGTGTTTTACCTTTTAACTTCATTGTAACCCCATCCACATAATACCCATTCTATCCCCCCTTAAGCCTAATAACTTCAATACTTAAAAATTAAATTCTTACATTCACCTGCCACCACGTCTTACCATCAATTACAAGAATTATAGCCGGAAGTATGCGACATAAATCACAAATTTATTGCACCGCCCAGTAATTGCTTTTGCAGTTCTCAAGCATCAGAATTTTGTTCTTGTTGTTTTTTTAATTGACAAATGTGGTTATTTCTTGTGTTGTCCAATTATTATTATTTGTATTTACCAAAGGTTCTTTAGCGGCACTGCAATTGAATTATCGTTAATTGAACAAGTTCTCGTCCAGTTGTCGTGCTGTTGGTACTGCTGAATCCGTCGGGTGGTTGCTGGTTATCTAAATTATGTGTTTTTTATTACAAAAATGATATTTCATTAAATTGCAAAGGTGTGTATTTTTCTGTTTCTATTTTAGTTTGTCCGTCTAATTATTAGTTATCGTCGTTTTGTCGTTAGTGTGTTTAGTTTTCAATCGCCAACAATTCAAATTCCTATTAAATTGAGTTATTTATCGTTTTGGAATTGGCGGTTGTTTGCTCAGCTGGTCGGGGTTTTGTCTATTTATAACAAGGTGCTACCATATTTCGCATGGACTTGCTTTACATTATTTATGTGGCTATAAGGCGTACGGATGGATAAATGGACCTGGCTGGGTTGATTTAACTTGCCGGGCAAGTTTATTGGTTGAATTAGATTTAAAGATGAATTTAACTATCGGTCAACTACCTAATATGTTTGTAAGTACTTACTTAATCAGACCCTATACACATCTAGGTATGTGGCTGCTTCGGTGGTTTGTAACCACAAAGCTACTGGATTTAGTTGAGTAAGTGTGGCAGTAAGTTGAAGAATTGTAGTAGGTCTGAATACCCCGCGGGATGTACCAACTGAGCGTGATGAGCTTCGTCGAGCCAACACCTGTGACCCCAGAGTCAGGGAGGTGACACTGGAAGTTAAGAACAAGTGGTTAGACCACCTGAAAAGTTGCAACATTGGAGCCGGAATAAGTGAATTATGTGCTACGCACAGTGGCCACTTTCCGAAAACCCTTTCACTTCGTAATATTTTCCCCAAGCTTAGTTTAAGTTCGAAGAAGGGCCATATCGGTACACTCCTTCGGGCACTTCCCCCACAGAAGTTCAAAATTTTCTATAAAATGGTGTAAACGATAATTCTCGAAGGGAACAATTGGTTTGATCCAAACTTGGCACATCATATTATTCTTTCCAGATATGTATGGGCTTCGAATATGGACTATATCGGCCTACTCCTTAGGGTACCTCCCCCATTTCAGTGCAGTTTAAATCCTACTTTTGAAGCGTTCAATTTTTTGCAACAGGCTGTGGTCGAGGCCTCTATTACGAAGGTACATACAAATTATTTCATGGGCAAGTCCATACTACCTGATAAAATTACCTAAAAGCTGTAAAAACCCCTACGAACCGGATGCTTCGTTGATCCAAACTTAGCATATCATAATATTTCTGTGAATCGTATATCAAGTTCGAAGATGGTACTTATCGGTCCACTCCTTTTGGTACCTCCCTCACATTTCGCTATAATGGTACGTGTGATATCTCTTCAACGGATCAGCCGATTTGGTCCAAACTTTTGATCTCGTAATATTTTGTCCAAACTTAGTTTTATTTAGAAAATGCACCATATAGATCCACTCCTTAGGGTACTTCCCTCACAAAAGTTCCATATTTTTGTTTAAATGCAGTTTAAGTTCTGTTCGAGAATCCTTGGAAAATGTTTACCGAAGCTAATGTCCCAAAACCTCCCAAAATAAGGTCCCCTTCCACTTCCATTATGTCGGTCCATTCCTTCGAGGTACCTGAGCTATTACTTTTTTTTATTTATTTTTTTTTGAAAAGGATTTTGGTTGTGTAGCCGGTATTCGATCTATCCATACTTTTTTACTTGTGTTTTTATATACATTAGCATCTCATATGATCTTTTCCAGCTAGATGTTAAATAGTTCACACGATAGACTTTCACCTTGCCTAAAACCTTTTTTAACTGCTGATCTTGTGTCAGGCCATGTCATCCTGCATAATCGTATTAGTTTTGCAGGAATACCAAATCAGACATGGCTTGGGACATCTTTGACTTTATTGGGTTGTCGAAGGCGGCTTTATAGTCGACGAATATGTGGTATGAGTTGATCTGTTTTTCCTGGATCTTCTATAGGATTTGGCGTTAACATACGTCGTGGTGTTTAATGTGGGTACCTGTCATGCGGCCTACCCCACAGTGCTCTTAACACCGGGTGAATACAATACGTCTACCAACGCCTCCTCGCCTTTGCGTTAGGCACCCGGTTGAAGTGCAACTCCACACTCGAGCCGAAGCTCTCCCCGCGATTTTGGTCTTAACCACAGCCAACGCGATGCCCCCACAAGGGGGCCAACACCAACTGCCAAGCCAGATCCGAGGATCTGGGGCACCTGGCACCCGCGGTACCAGAATATAGCATCCGGTCAGGTTTCGTGGCCAATGACCACTACCAGTTGGACTGCAAACAGTCCCGGACTGGTGACCTCCTCCATTTTAGCCAGCGGAACAAACATACAAGACAGGACCACAAACAATTAATATGCTGTCCTCAGGGACTGCACAATGGGCCCTCAGGGATCGCGGCAACGGACAACACAATACAAACAATGGACGAAGCCACACTCACGGATGACCGGCACGACATCCACACCACGACCCGACGCCGCACCACACAAACTCCACCAACTCCCCTCCAACACCACATGCCCAAATTGTAGAGATGACTATATGGAGGAATTACCTCCACTATGTCTAGTCCTTCTCCTTACAAACACTTCACGTACATACCTACTTAAACAACTAAAAGTCCGCCTGTATCCAAGTGTCCTACTTAAATCCCACCTCGCCCCTCTATACGTGATACTCATATTGACTAAATCTCTAATGTCATCATAGTACCTGCATTCCGTCAGTATATGCCGCCAGTCCTCAGTCATCCCACACCAGCATAAATCAGCCCCGGACATGCTTCTTGCATATAAAAATGCATTTAGAGAGCCATGCCCCGTCAGTAAGAATTCCAGACTAATGCTAAAGCCGAAGTCTGGTCGGTCCAGTACGAACGTAGCGTCACGAATAAATTCGTACGTCACCCTCACTTTGTCACTGTCCGTCCACTTAGACCGCCACCTAACAGCAGCACGCTCCCGAAGGATTGCACTGCGCCGCCTAACATCCCCATTCACCAGATCAGAAGGCCCGAGCCAATCATCCTCAGACAGTTGCAAGCCACGCTTCAGCTTGTACAGAACAGTCCTACATCTCGCTTCCAGGTCAAAGGGCAGGGCGCCAAGTAGCACCTGCATTGCATCCGTAGACACAGTGCGACACCCTGGCAGACATGCTAACACGACCACTCGTTGACACGACAAGATCTTCCTACGCCCAACAACAGATTCTGCTGCGGCACACCATACAGGTGCACCATATGTTACACAGGCAAAAAAGGGTCCACCATATATGGTGCGCACGGAACGTCTGCTCAAACCGCAGTCGGTCCGCAAGTCCCTTTTAACCATACCAGCTACAGCAGTTAACTTGTCCTTCAAACGATCAAAGTGCGGCAGGAAATTCATTCTCTCGGCCATCGTATACCGTATGCCTTGGTCACCAAATCGAACATAGGGAGGTCGACTGTGCGCTAATCTGCCTTTCAGCAGCATTAGCTCAGTCTTCTCCTTAGACACCTCAACACCCACTCGGTCACTCCAGACCCCCACGATGCCCATGGCCTCCTCAGCACGACGTTCCAGTTCGACACGAGTCTCACCTTCGATCATGATGAGGAGATCATCAGCATACGCACAGATCTTGAAAGTGGTCGCTAACTCCCGCAACAGAGAATCCATCATGAGGTTCCAAATAAATGGACCACAGATAGACCCCTGAGGGCAGCCTCGCTCCACATCTGTCCAGACCGCCTCATTGGCTCCCACGACACAAGCCCTTCGTCAAGTGAAATAACTCGACCAGAGAACAAACTCCCGACACCTGATTTCAGACAGCTTAGCGAGCACGCTATCCCACGAAAGGAAGTCAAATGCACCCTTGAACTCAACAAACAAATGGGAAGTACCCCTGATAGCTCGTCCTTGTACGTCCTAAGAGCAGCAAGGAACTGAGCTTTACGCTGAGCCAGATCTTCCGCATTGGTTCGTATTGCCCTTTGGAAACGCTTCCTCAGGCGCGCTACTCCCCTCCGCATCAGGCCCAGCTCACGGGTCCACCATTTGACCTTACTTGGCTCCACCTGACGGTGTCTGCCAAGGAGTACGTCATTGACGCTTCTAATCCACTCATTCAACTTGCTGACCTGGTCATCTAACGTCAGTACCCTGAAGTCCGCTAATGGCATAGCTGCCTCCCTGACACAGTTCGCATAATGGTCCCAGTTCACGTCCCGTTCCATCCAACCCCGGAAACGCTCAGTCGCCCGCGTCCGACCCCGTGACCATAATCTCAATGAGCCTATGGTCACTAATACCCCAGTCGTCACAAATCTGCCAACTAAACTGGTAAGCCGTCATTGCTGCCCCATTTGCAACCGTCACGTCAATGTCGCTTACACCGGATGGACCATCAAAGGTTTACAGATCCGAGGGCTCATTTAAAACCACCAGGCCCCTCGCTAACACCCACTCACTTAGCAACTCTCCTCTTGTGCGGTTGTGATGGTCAGATGTATGACTGGTCATCTTCGAGAACCACAAAGAGGAGGTTGCATTAGCGTCTAAACCGAGAATTAGCAGACAACTATTCTCAAGCAGTAGTACCGCATCCATATACCCAAGATAAGGTCTACAATAGATGCTAGCCAACAACACCTTCCGCCCCCCCCCCCCCCGCCCAATCAACGGACAGACAAACCCCCCATTGGCTACTTAAAAGAACAGTAGAGTCAATGTCACTGTCCTCCACAACTATAGCAGAGTCACAATTCAGGTCCGTACAGACCCGCATACCACCCAGCAATCCTCTCACACATCCATTTCTACAATAACGCCTTCATGGCATAATTTCTCGGCAGCCCTCTCTGTACACTCCAGGACAAGATTTAGCTTAGCCAGCCTGTCATCACCCGTCACCCGAGGAGAAGTCACCAAACTAACACCGGTGACATTATCTCCTTAAAATTCATCGAGTACAACAGCTCCATAAATTCGTCGACGGGGATACACTTAAGCACACCTTGTACTACCACCATTGACCATAGATTTAGCCGTTCACACATCACGCCCGACAACACTTTATATGCGATGGGTAGGAGATTTTTGCGTCTGTAGTAGGTACAAATCGTCTTGTCTTTTTTCAAAATGTTTTAATCAACTGATGCATCAGTATGTCGCCACCAATCGTGAACAGTTCGGAACCGAACTGCACCTACTGCTGCATTGTTTTTCGTAAGCCGAATAATTGCTGCCTTGATCCCGCTTTGGCTAGGAGTTAAACATTCAATGTTGTCGGTTGGAATTGTTTCTGGGTTATGAAATGCTTCAGGCTCATTCCGTTGCCGGATGTTACGTCATGAAGACTGAACTTGCCGACCGTGAGACCAAAGGTATTTCCCTTATCAATTTTAGCATTTAAATTTCCTAGAACAATCTTAGTGGCATGACCAGGGCGGTGGTCATATGATCTCTCTAGGCGCTCGTAGAATATAGACTCGGTCTTTTCGTCTTTTTCTTCGGTCGTGGCACGGGTGCAGATAAGACTGATGCTAAAGAATTTTGCTTTTATACGGATTATGTCAATTCTCTCATCAATCGGAGTGAATGTGGAGACAAGGGTCCTATTTCACGAAACAACTTATCGCTGTTCACATTGCACTTATCAGAAAGTAGCTATTTTGAAAAGTGATTTTTTTTGTTCCACAAAATTAATTTTCTCTTTGTACTTATCAAATTTGACTATCACAGTTCTTTTTCGCAAATTGGTTGTGCTCTCTTGCTTAATATATCTGCCATCTTGCTAAGTCTCTCCGTACCCTTGATATTTGTTCCCCAGACATTTTATCATCTTTGCATTATTTTCTACTTGGCAATGATAAAAAAGACATGTAAAAATGGGACGCAAGAACAAAAATGAAAAGAAACTGGTGCTATTAAAAGTGAGTAATGAAAAAAAATTAAAATAAAAAAAAATAAAAATTAAAAAAAAAATAAAAATAAAAGCACAATAAAATAAAAATAAAATAATAATAAAAAAATAAAAATAAAATAAACATAAAATAAAATAATATTTTGAATTGAAAATCGTTCGCCTTACTTGAAAATTTATTATTATTGGTATTGTTCGGCTACAGGCTTTTTGAAAATAAAAATCGGGTGTTGATTTTTATATATTTTCTTTATTTTCCAATATTTCGATTGGAGTCTCCAATCATCTTCAGGGAACTACAAATGATAATTGTGTTAACAGAGATTATTTAAAAACTTATTAACAACAAAATTACTTGAAAGAGAGTTCTGGTTTATCTGTTCCAAGTACTTTCTTCAACTGAAGTTTGTCATATCTGTATTTGTTGACTGTGTGCCTATACATTTGAGCACAATTGTCTGTATCTGTTTTATAGTTTAGCCGTATATCATTCGGAGTGTTTATGATGTGTAACATCTCAAGAGTATAACGTTTATGATAATTAGTCTCTTGAGTTAATATTTTAATGTTATTGAAGTCGGGTGTGCGGTTTGTTACGGCACAGTGTGCTGCCAAAGCTGTTTTTTGATCCAGGGGTTTGTTATGTGCCTTTTGATCTGATCTGTGTCCTGATACTCTGGTCTTTAGTTTACTTTTAGTAGTGCCAACATATACCTTTTGGCATATGTTGGACTTGTCTCCTTTACAGTTGATTTTGTATACTTCATTGGACTTGTCCTCGTATTTAATTTTATCTTTTAATTTGCTGAAAACGTTATTTAAAGTGTTATGGGATTTAAATGCCAGTTCATATTTGGAACTGTCATATATATTGGATGCTTGTATTCTTTCCGAAAAACCTCTTGTGTACGTCATTGTTTTATAGATTTTAGGCTCATTCTCTAGTGCTTGGTTTTTATCTCTTCTTATTGTACGTGAAATCAAGTTGTTTATTGTTTTTGATTAAAATATCTTTGATTGTATTGATGTTCTCAACGTGGAAGTCTTTGTCGCTGATATCTAGAACTCTCGCTATGAAGTTAGTTGCTGTATTAATAATTGTTCTTCTTGGGTGTTTGGAAGTGATGTTAATAAGTCTACCCGACGCTGTGGGCTTTTGGTACCAGTTTACTTTGAGTTCATTTTCATGTCTTATCACTATCGCGTCTAGGTATGGCAATCTGTTGTCTGTCTCAATTTACATCGTGAATTGGATTTGCGAGTTGTATGTATTTAGTATATCCAGGGTTGCCGTTATGTCATTTTTCTTTATGATAGCGAAGATATCGTCGACATACTTAGTCAAAATTCGTGGCTTCGTCTGCATTTTCTGTATTGACGAGTCCAAAAGCTTTTCCATCACGATGTCTGCCATTACTGGTGAAGCAGGGGAACCCATTGGCATGCCTTTGTTTTGTTTGTAAATTTTATCGTCAAAACTGAAGTATCGTGTATCCTTTATACACAGTGTCAATATTTCCATAAAAAGTTCTTTTGGTATCTCTGTATGAGTCCGTATGATGTCCCATTTGTCTTCTATTGCATTTAGAGCTACATTTATCGGAATACTGGGGAACAGAGATACCACGTCAAACGATATTAGGACCTCGTCCGTGTTAATCTTGATGTCCTTGATCTTGTTTTTAAAGTCCTTTGCATCTCTGACGTTGTATACTGAGTTGCTTGTTATATGTTTCAATATATTGACTATATATTTACATAGCCCTATCGCTGGTGAGTTCAAAGTTGAGCATATCGGTCTAAGTGGAGTTCCTGGTTTGTGAATTTTGGGCAACCCGTAGAATCTTGGTGCTACTGCTGTTTTTGTTGTCAGTTTGAATTTTTCCGATTCGCTAATCACGTTTAATTTAAATAATTTATCCACTAATGAATTGTTTTTCGTCTGTAAATTATATGTAGGATCTCTTGTAAGACGTCTATACGTGCAGAGATCTCCTACAATTGCTGACATTTTGGCTTTATATTCGTTTTTGTCCATTGCCACTGTTTTCCCCCCTTTGTCAGCGCTCATAATTAATATATCATTATTATACCCTCAGCCATTAGGCTATGAAGGGTATATACACTTTCATACGGGCAAAATGTGCCTCATCGAAATAATGGTTTTAGACCCCAAGTATGTTTGGACGAAATGTGTTTCAGACAATTTGGAGTCGATTGAGCAATGTCCGTCCGTCTGTCTGTCTGTCTGGCTGGCTGGAGCGCACGATAACTCTCGAAGGGATGAACCGATTCGGTTAAAATTTTGGCTTTCGTAATATTTTGCCCAAACTTAGTTTAAGTTGGAAGATGAGCTATATCGGTCCACTCCTTCCGGTACCTCCCCCACAAAAGTTCGGAAATGTTCGGCAAATTTGTGCGCACGATAACTCTAGAAGGGAGTAACCGATTTGGTCCATACTTTGCCCATCGTGGAGCGTGTACCAGACTTAGATCAGGTTTTAATATGGACTCAATCGGTCCACTCCGTCGGGTACCTCCCACACAAAAATTTGGAAAAGTTCAGTTTAGGACCATCTCTCGAATCGCTTTGATTTTTGCTTTAGCTACTTCTATTCACTGCCCTCCATACGACGGTATAAGTTTCATCAGGGGCAAGTCCATACTTCCTGAGAAAATAGCCTGAAAGTTGCAAAAAACCCCTATGACACCGTGTGAGGAGGTTGGAGGGCAAAATAACTCTCGAACAGGTCTGCCGATTCGGTCCAAAGTTTGGCCTTAGTAATATTTAGTTCAAATTCGAAGATAAGCCATATCGGTCCACTCCTTCAGGTACCTCCACCACAAAAGTTCAAAAATGTTCGAAAAAATTGTGCGTACGATAACTCTCGAAGAGAGTGGCCGAATTGGACCATACTTTACACATCCTAATATATCTACAAGATATAGATCAGGTTCAAATATGGACTATATTTGTCTACTCCATCCGGTACCTCCCACACAAAATTTCGGATACATGTTCACTTTAAGACCTGTTTTCGAATCACTTTGATTTTTGTTGAAGAAACTTGAATTCGCTGCCTCAATTGCGATGGTAAAAGTTGTTTTAGGGGCAAGTCCATACTTCTTGAGCAAACAGCCCGAAGGGTGTAAAAACCCCCTATGGCACCATATGTAGTGGCTGGAGATCCACTTCCATAATGGTCAATGTCGATCCCTTCCTTTTTGTATCTCCTCCGCAAAACGCTTGATCTTTAATCATAATCAACATTTTTGTCGGTTCAAACGCCCAAAATTTTTAAAACCCCCTAAATACATACGTTTTTTGGGGAAAAAAAAGTTTCAATATATTCAGGCTGAGGGTATATCTCTGTCGGCAAAGCCGACTGATACTTTTTTACTTGTTTTCTTTTAAGAACGTTTTACATCTACCCACTGTGTTCATAATTGTCTTGTCTCTTGTGGTTAACGTTGAGTTCTTCATGTGATCATCTATGAGAGAGACTAGTTTTGTTCTTGCAATCTCTTGCTGTTCTTCTGCAATGACATTTAAAAGCGGGAATGTTTTTGTTGTTGTAGGCGTTGCATATTTCGGCCCTAACGAGAGTAACCACTCAATGTCATCGGGAATATTTGCCTTTGTCTTGTTTACAAACCAACCGTTGTTGTTGTTCATTTCTATTTCTTTGTTTTGTTGTTGTAATGATTGGAGCTTTTTAATATGGGTAGTCTTGTGTGAGTTGGTATAACTCTCAAATAATGTGGTTTCACTCTCAATGAGTTTTTGCATGTCTATTTCGACGCCTCCAAACAATAGTATGCTAAGTCGACTTAGCATGTTTTCAAGTTCTTTACATTTTTATATTTAACGTCCTTTTACTTAAATTCTGTCAAATTTTGGTAATGATCGGACAATCCGAACAGAAGTTATAAACAAATATTTCCTTAGCATAGTACTGAAGGTCAAAGAAATTTCCAAACTTTAAGAGCTTGCCCTGCAAAACTCGCTTTTCAGAATTAGCAAACTATTATTTGGATGTGTCGAACGTCCTTTAACTTAAATTCTGTCTAATTTTGGTAATGATCGGTCAATCCGAACAGAAGTTATAATCAAATATTGACTTAGCATAGTAGTGAAGTTCAAAAAAATTTCCAAACTTTGAGAGCTTCTCCTGCAAAACTCACTTTTTAGACTTAGCATACTATTATTTGGAGGTGTCGATTTCATCTAGGAGAGTTGTCATTTGTTTTCGCAGTTGTGTCTGCGCTAATTTGTTTTTGTGAAGTAGTTTATGTTTTTGTTGTATTAAGAGGTTCAGGATTTTGTTGTGGAAGTTAAAGACATATTTGTCAAGTTTGTGTTTGATATTTGGCGGGATGTCATTATTGACTTGAAAGATTTTGTGAATGTTCTTTGTGCTGTTGTTGATAAAGTTTGGTGTTATGCCGTACTGTTTACATTTCATAAGGAAAGAAGTTGAAGTTTTTAACCTGGCTGTTTGTTCATTACCTTTAGAATACTTTTTTATGATTGTTTGGGTGTTCTTATATACTAAAAATAATTAAAATAAAATGAAAATAAAATAAAAAAAATAAAAATAAAAATAAAATGAAATAAATTATATAATAATAAATAAAATAATATATAACAAAATAAAATTAAATTAAATGAAAATAAAACAAAAATAAAATGAAATTAAAATAAAAATAAAATAATTGAAAAATAAAATTAAAATAAAAATAAAATAAAAAACTGTGAAATAGAGTTTAGACTTAGTTCTTTTGTGGGGTGGTTCGGAGGTTGTTGTATGGAGGTTGGAAGTTCGGAATGGGGTGGTTCGCAGGGTCGAAGTTCGGAGGGTGGAAGTTCGGTACGGAATAAAATAAAATAAAATAAAAAACTCTGAAATAGAGTTTAGTCTAAGTGATTTTTGGGGTGGTTCAGAGGTTGGAAGTTCAGAAGGGTGTGGTTCGCAGGGTGGAAGTTCTGGGGATGAAAGTTGGAAGAGGGAAGTTCAGAGGGGGTGGATTATAATTTCTTGTCATTACCATGTTTTCAATATTTCCGAACAAAATCTCGCTTCGTAACGTTTTCAAAACTTTGCTTATTTTAACAATGAGCATTGACAGAGAGAACGTTTATGCCGCAAATTTTAGGCAAACTTGTCAAAATTTGGCTTGCAAAAACAAAATGCAAAGTTTTCTGTTGTACGAAAGAGCAAAATCGTAGCAAAATACACTTTGCAGTTACAACTTTTCACTTAGCAGAAAAGGACGTTTGTGGAACAGAAATAAAAAGAGAGCAACAATTTTTTGAAAACTTGGCAAACTCAACTTATCATTAGCAATTTATCACTTATCAAAAATAAGGGATCTTTGGAACGGAAAATTTTGGGCATGGTCAAAAATATTGCTAAGTCCTAAACGAAAAGTTAATAAGTTGTTTTATGGAATAGGGCCCAGGTTTTTAAGCCTCCTATTTACCTTATCTCCAACACCTAACTCATGTTTTGTTTCAGCTATAATACAGTGAGTATTCGTTTGTGATCTTTTTGTTTGCCCGATTCCATCGAACTTCATGTAAGACGATAATATTAGCTTAGTACTACTCTGCAAAGAGTCCGGATCGCAGATCATGAACCCTAAAACGCTTGCGTTTTTTCTTTGTGAAAAACATAGTACGATGATTCTTGTAGGGTGGGTTACTAGCCAAACCCAAGTTTTTAGCATTCCTATGGGTGAACCGCGGCACATGTTAGCTCATTATCTTTAACGTGTTTTAAAGGCAACGTAACACCACGGGGAGTTCAGTGTCCACTTGAAATGAGAGAGGGACAAAGAAAAATCTTGGGCTTTGTCATGTTGAAGCCGGTCGGGACCATTGCTTGATATCTTCCATTCCCTTCGCAACTCTCATGATAACAGCAGAGCAATTACTGCTATGAAAGCATGCTATTTTGTTGCTGTATTGGAAAAATCTTCGTCTCCTCATGCAGTTGGTTCACTGATGACATGTGGAGGCAACTTTTTGCAGTTTTCTCTGCAGCGTTCCAAAAGGTATGCATATTTTTACATTGCATTGCATTTATAGCCGTTCCTTTATCTGATTGTCGACGATAGCTGTGGAATTCGCGGATCTCGTGAGCATGCTGCCAAACGTGATTCCAAGAAACTTGGGGTAGTTTGTGGTTGGAATTCTGTTATCATCGACCAGGGCATTGAGTTCAGTGCACATACCCCGGGTTTATGTGGTGAACAGAGTAGACGTAGATTTTGTAGAGTATATTTGTACATTTTTAGCACCGAAAAAGGTGTTAATATTGATCAAAAAAATGTTAAGCCTTTCATAAAAGACTTAAAGAAATGTACCAGACTTCACGGTTTTGTTCACGTACGACTTCCGTCCACACTTGTAATTAATTATCCAATCTTTCAAACTTGGTCGGATGGTAGTCTGGCAGCAAAGGCTTTTGTTAACGCTGGTATGCCTGCTACGGATTCTTTGTCTCCAGCAGCAGACCGCCTGGTTTCAGCGCCTCATGCGAAAGCAAATTGGTCTGATGTTCGGGGAAATAATCACTGCTGCAGCCGCTCGCTGTATACATGGTTCCATTTTGGATATTCGAATAAAAATTTTCAAGCAAATGCGGGTGCAATAGAAAATGAGCGTGATGAACTTCGTCCAGACAACCCTAGCGACGCCAGATTCGCTGAGCTGACACTGGAATATAACAGGCTGGCCAGTGAGCACAAGCGGCTACATCACCTGAAGAGTTGCAACATTGGAGCTTGAATAACTGAATTGTGGGCAACGGTAACGTCGCAGGATGTGACTATGGTTCTAGTTCCGTTTGGCGAAGTGCAGCCGCTCGCTGTATACATGGTTCCATTTTGGATATTCGAATAAAAATTTTCAAGCAAATGCGGGTGCAATAGAAAATGAGCGTGATGAACTTCGTCCAGACAACCCTAGCGACGCCAGATTCGCTGAGCTGACACTGGAATATAACAGGCTGGCCAGTGAGCACAAGCGGCTACATCACCTGAAGAGTTGCAACATTGGAGCTTGAATAACTGAATTGTGGGCAACGGTAACGTCGCAGGATGTGACTATGGTTCTAGTTCCGTTTGGCGAAGTGCACAGACTGATGCGAAGTTGGGCGTTAGTTATGTTAATTGACAAATTTTAGCGCAGAGAAAGGGTATTACTCTGCATTATTTATCTTCCTGTCGAGGAGGAACCACCTCAATTTACAATGCCTGATGTTGCAAATGCCGTTAGGAACGCTAAATTCTTTGCCCACATCCTTAGAAAATGGCCCGAAAGCTGTAAAAACCCGCTAAGGCACCATTTGTAGTGGTTGAAGTCTACGACAACTCTCCAACGGATAAACCAATTCGATCCAAGATTTGACAGTATTTTGCGCAAACTTAAAACAAGTTCTAACAAGGGCCATATCGGTCCACTCTTTTGGATACCTCTCCCACAACAGTTCAAAACTTTCGCTAAAATGGCCTTAAATGTCGTTTAGGGCACCTCTCGGATCGGGCTGTAACTTACAATAGATAGACCTTGGCACCCTGAATACAACGATATAAAACTTTCCGGGGGGAAGTCCGTACTTCCCGAGATATGGGCCTTGGTATTTCCGAAATTTCGTACTTTAACACCATTAGGTTGTTTATGGGCACCTCTCGGATCGGGCTGAAATATTTACCATAGGTAGTCCTTGGGACCCCGAACACAACGATATATAGTTTTCCCGGGGGAAGTCCATACTTCCCGAGATATGGATCTTGACACTTTACAATTCTAACGTCGAAGCCGGCTACTTAGGATCACTTAAAATTTAAAAAAAAAGTTGTTCTCGGGAAGTATGGACTTCCCCCGGGAAAGCAATATATCGTTGTGTTCAGGGTCCCAAGGGCTACCAATTTAAAATAAAGTTTTGAGAGTGCAGCCCCCTTTTTCTCCTGTCCATAAAAGAAAGGTTTAAATTACCGGCCGAAGGCCGGCTACTTAAAAAACTAACAATTTAAAAGAAAGTTTTGATAGCGCAGCCCCCTTTTGCTCCTGTCCTTTGGAGAAAGTCTTAAATCCCCGGCAGAAGGCCGTCTACTTAACACTTTTTTATTATGTTGACGTATAATAATTTAATAAATTATTAAAAGAAACTCTAATTACAATTGCTAATTATTGGCGGCATTGGAAAGTACTCTTTGTGAACTTTAAAACGAGTCCCATATTTCATAGGTTTTAGAAATAGTGGTGATAAAAGTAAAAAAGTCAAGACCCATATCTCGGGAAGTATGGACTTCCCCCGGAAAAGCTAAATATCGTTGTATTCAGGGCCTCAAGGGCTACCTATGGTAAAAAATTTTGCCTGATCCGAGAGGTGCCCATAAATAACCTAATGATGTTAAAGTACGAAATTTCGGAAATGTCAAGACCCATATCTCGGGAAGTATGGACTTCCCCCGGAAAAGCTATATATCGTTGTGTTTAGGGTCCCAAGGGCTACCTATGGTAAAAAATTTTGCCTGATCCGAGAGGTGCCCATAAATAACCTAATGATCTTAAAGTACGAAATTTCGGAAATGTCAAGACTCATATCTCGGGAAGTATGGACTTCCCCCGGAAAAGCTATATATCGTTGTGTTTAGGGTCCCAAGGGCTGCCTATGGTAAACAATTTTGCCTGATCCGAGAGGTGGCCATAAAGAACCTAATGGTGATAAAGTACGAAATTTCCGGAATGTCAAGACCAATATATGGGGAAGTATGGACTTCCCCCAGGAAAGCTATATATCGTTGTGTTAAGGTCCCAATGGCTACCTATGGTAAACATTTCAGACCGATCCGAGAGGTGCCCCTAAACCACACTTGTTCCCTAAAATGTTGCTCACGATAACTCCCGAAGGCAGTAACCGATTTGGTCCATGCTTTGTACATCCTGATATTTATATGAGATATAGATCAGGTTATATTATGGAATGTATATGTCAACTCCTTCGGGTACCTCCCATACAATATTTCGGAAAAATTCAGTTTTGAACCTCATTTCCAATCGTTTTGATTTGCACTCAAGGCCACTATGGTATAAGTGTTTTGAGTGGCTAGTCCGTACTTCTTGAGAAAATGGACCTAAAGCTGTAAAAACCCCTACGGTCAGCAAGTGTAGTTGCGCACGACAACTCTCGAAATATTTCTTCGAATAATAGATAAAATTCAAAGGTGATGCTTATAGGTCCACTTCCTATGATACCTTCCCCATAGAAGTTCGAAAATATTCCATAAAATGGTACACACGATATCCCAACATAGTTTAAGTTTAAAAGTGGGCACTATCGGTCCATTCCTAGGGTTACCACCCACACAAATGTTCAACATTTTTGTTTAAGTGTTTGGAAATTTTTACCGAACGTACTCTTACTGTCGCTGTTTACAGCGATAACATGTTTTTCGTGGGCAAGTCCATATTTATTGATATAAGGTTGCAAAGGTCTAAAGTGTATGGTGACCAGCTGAAATAACTGCTAATCTATCAAGACGAATGATTCTCAAAATAAGACCCACTTCCAAAATGGACTATGTCGGTCCATTCCTTTAGGTGGTCCATTCCTGGGTGCTTGGAAGTATATCCTTAGTCTGCTCGACCTTGTCTTCGGTCGGAGCATGGACACTGATAAAATTTCTTCTCGACATGGATTTTGTAAACAATTTGGAGTTTAAAGATAAAATATATCCTCCGACTGATCTTCGACTCACTTAAGGATTATACATAATGTAGTCTTTGTTCAGTTGTCTAGTTTTTCACCCTGACTCTACGCCCTAGGCTCTGCTCTACGGGACATAATATACTCATGATCTGGCCATTGTGCATCTAGATTCTGACAATTACCTATTTCTTGTTTAGTAGTTATCGTTTGTGAACAATGCAATGAAAATAATCAGCTTGTAGGATATTTCATGAAAGCCCGGCAGCGCTTTTAGTGCTGTCACATCGTCGACTCTAATATGCACCTATCTCTTAATCTGTACAACCAATACCATAAACACAATTGTTATTCAAGGATAATTGAGTATTACAACAGAATATTTTAATTTTCAAAATGCCACATTTTGTAACATTTTTTTGTTTGCTTTTAAACATTTAACCCACAAAGTTTTAACACTGTCATAAAAATCGATGATGTATTATGCCTTCGAGTCATGCTGTTCTGTATCTATGTCCACCCACTTCCTGTGGTTTCATGTTGATTTCAATCAAATAGAAATACATAAATGCAATAAAAATCGTGGGGGTATAAAAAAACCAAATAAAATATAGCTTAACATATTCACGTTTTTGTCTTAAGTCGTTTGTTTAACACCAATTTTAGTTCTCCACACCAACCATCATACCAACCAACCACCGAACGAACGACAAACCCAGAAATTATTATGTTTAAAAATTCTCTCTAAATCAAATTAAGTCAAATGATTGATGTTTATCACAGCCTTTATATGTTTGGGGCCATTGAGAACATTTGTAATAGTAAGCCAGCTATTGCAGAGGGGGAACTTGGTAGTTCAACTATCTTAAATCTGGTGTCAGCAAATTTAATTTTTCTGACTTTTTTTATTTTTACACAAATTTGATAATAATTTATAGTCAACAAGGAATTACTTTGAGTGATGGTCTAAACATAGTTGGAAACCAAGCTGGTAGCTGGTGGCTTGAATCTGTTATTTGGTTTTTGCGGCCGGGTTTTTTTTGGTCTTGGAACACTTTTGGGTGTGCTGAATTCATTGATTGTTTAGCTAATGCAAGTTAAATAATTATATGTATATGTTGGTGTGTTAAATTTAATAGACTGTTATTTATTTAAACTATATTTTATGATATTTTGCAAACTATTTTGGTTAATTTTTGTTCCATTAATCTGTCGGTTTTTCGGTATGTCATGAATAGGGGTTGGTGTACATTTTGGGTAATTCTAGTAGATGGAAATTTAATATAAAGTAATGAATATTATTTTGGAGATATAACAAATTATTTATAAGAATCAAACTACAAATTATAGTTAAGTGTGGTTCTAATGATTGGTGGCGGGTTCAATGTAGCAGATTGACCCGAGTATATGCTCGAATTTGCCCTTTCGTTGTGGCAGCAGCATATTCTGGAATGTTTGATCCGTTGAAATGTTTGATTCCAGAAGAGAGTTATGAGTATAGGTCTACGTTCTCATATAGCCCCATACAAGGGTAACTCCGGATTTTCGGTATTTTAAACTTGTGGCCTCAATATCCCACCGAAATAGCTGAAATTTGGTATTTAGTCTTCGTTGGGGTTATACAACTTTCCGCCTGAAATTTGTCGGTATAGGTCCACGTCTTCATATAGCCCCCCCTAGAAGGGTACCTGCCGATTTTCGTTATTTTTAAGGTTGTGGCCTCATATCCAGCCGCAATGGCTGTTTTAAATCTTTTTTGGGAGTATAAAACTTTCTAACTAAAAATGGGAGAAACTACCGTTTTGCGGTATTTTGAAACTCTCAGCGTCATTATCAAACCAAACTGTATGAAATTTGGAATTTAGTGGTTGTTGTTGTTGTAACAGTGTTTTTTTATTATGTTTGTATGTTCGTTCCTCTGTTCAATCTGGCTCTGGATCTATCTCCAGTTCCAGGAAAATGGCTGCTTCGATGGGATGTAGCCACAGATCCACTGGAGTTAGATGAGTAGGTGTGGCGGGGCAGTTATAAAGGTATTTTGTGTCATGCGGGTCTATGCCGCATACTGGGCAGATGTCTTGCTCGGCGCGATCGATTTCCGCCCAATACGAATTTAGTCGACTGCAATATCCCGAGCGTAGTTGAGCCAAAACTACTCTGGTTTGTCGTGGCAGATGACGCTTCTCAGCTGCGATAGATGGGGGATGTACTCCGAGGACTTTATTCACACTATAATTGCTTTCTTTCTTTTGGATCGTTGAAACGCGCGCTTTATAGTAAGCTTTCTCTCTGCAAAATCGTTGCAAAACCTCAGGTAATATCGTTACCACAATCCTTTTATTTATTTATTAAATAAAGCTCATTTGACTTCTAGTCAAATACAAATCACAAACATAAAAACTGCCTTTTATTTTTTCTCCTTTCTTTCTTTTTATTTACATCGACGTAAACATATTTCTCCTCCTAGCGTTGGAAAGCGATTTAAGGCGTTACCCACAGTTGTGCATCAAAACAACATAAAACACGGAAAGGAAAACTTCGAACATATACTCTGGTCAATCTGCTTCATTGAACCACACTTAACGATTTTTGTTTTTAGTTTTATACCCTCAGCATTTATGCTAACGAGGGTATATTCACTTCCACACGTGTCTCATCGAAGTAATGGTTTTAGACCCCATGTATGTTTGGACGAAATCCGTTTCAGACAATTTGGAGTCGATTTGGCAATGTCCGTCCCTCCATCCGTCTGTCCGGCTGGCTAGAGCGCACCATAACTCTTGAAAGGATCAACCGACTCGGTCAACAAAATTTCAAAAAAGTGCATTGTAAGACCTGCCCTCGATTTGCTTTGATTTCTTGCAATAAATTGTATTAGCTGCCCCTTTACGACGGTACCAATTTTTTCAGGGGCAAGCCCATACTTCCTGAGAAATTTTTCGGATAGCTGTACCTCTATAACTTGGTGCCTCTAGCGCACCAATTGTGATAGCTTGTGCGCAAGATAACCCACCTGCGGATCAACCAATTGGGTGTAAAATTTGGCATTCGTAATATTTTGCCCGAACTTAGCTTAAGTTCGAAGATGGGCCGTATCTGTCCACTTCTCCAAGTACCTCCCCCACAAATGTTCAAAACTTTTCGCTAACATTGTGCGCACGATATCTTACAAAGGCAGTGACTGGGTTGGTCCATACTTTGCACATCGTAAAATTTCTACGAGACCTGGACTATATCGGTCCACTCCTTCGGGTACCTGCTACACAAAATAACTCTGGAACGGATCTATCGATTCTGTCCAAAATTTGGCATTGGTAATATTGTTACGGAATTAGATTTAACTAATGTCCGTGTAGACGTTGTTTTATTCCCCGATACGATTCGTACCAAATAAAACAGGGTTCGTTTTAGATTACGTTTCTACAATGCTTTATTTACTTTATTACACTTCTTCGTAACCGACTTTAATTATTAAGCACACAGCAAATCTCTAGTTAGCACGCAGCTACTCTTTTACCGATCTGTTCAGTTCAACGCTTAAAACACAACTCCTCAATGTTGCCATTCGTAACTCTATTTATACCCAAAATCTCCTTGGTCTAGAAATATCTAGAACATATGGCAACCTCTCGAATCTGTGCAGCGAACACACAGACGCACATTCGCACTAAGCGAACATCCATACTCACATACATACAAGCACAGTAATGACGTAACTACAACAACAAACAACTACACGAAATACAAGAAGTAGGAACTAAACGATAATTACATTATTGTTGCAAAACAAAACAAACAAAAGAACATTAACAAAAGGTAATGTAACGACTAGAATGATGAAGAGAGTTCTACATGGTAGTTGTTGTTGCTTAAATAAAGTAACTGCGTAATAAAAACTTTACGTTACAATTCAAATTTTTAAATTAACGGAAATTAAACTAAACTAACTTAAACCTATCAGTTACATTCGTAACATTGCCTCCCGCTTAAGCCTGTTCGTCCCGAATAGGCACAGTTCCCTCTCTGTGGTATGGACATTGGTAACACTGCCTCCCGCTTAAGCCTGTTCCTCTTGACTAGACGCAGTTCTCGTTCCGTAGTGGCGGCAACCAATCTAGACGTACCCTCTACGCCGTCAGCTTTGGACTTTCGCTCCTTTGGACGTCGTTGTTTTCTCGCCAGCAATCGCAACTTTATGTCTTCTTTCTTCGTGGTCACCCTCCTAAGTGCCACCTGGTCTTCATCGGACGTTTCCTTCCTTGCTGTACGTCTGCTTTTCGATGGACCTTTCCTCGACGTACATATTCGCTTTTTCGTCCTCGCTGCTGGATTTTTCCGCTTTCCTACAGGCCAATTGTCGGCGGCTTCCACCTTCAGCGTACGGACATCGACAGCGATCTCGCCGGATTCTGCCTTTGGGCGATGTTTGCTTTTCTCGTTGTAGCCCACACTTATCGGTATTTCCACATTGGACCATGTCATCACACGGTGCTTTATGTCCAGGTTGATATCGAAGGCAATCATGAAGTCTACACCAAGTATAACTTCGTCCAGAATATCGGCCACTATAAAATCGAAATTTACAGATTTTCTACCCATACTTAGCCTTTGGTAGGCCTTTCCATGCACCGTTGTAGTCTCGCCTGTGGCCGTCCGCAATTTAACTCCATTTAACGGCAATACCTTCCCTTTTACCAAATCCGGTCTAATAATGGACTTTGTTGCACCGGTGTCCAATGTCAAGGTACGCAATACACCATTGACGAAGCCTTTAACCGTTAAGTTGTGATTCTTCTGCTGGACTATGGCTATAGAAATTGTGGGACCATCGTTTTCATCCTCTGCCAGCGGCGCCCCGTGATCGACGGAATTCATTTTATTTGATTCACCTGATATCTCTCTTTCCAGATTCTTAGCCACCGGTTGGTCGTCGCTTTTTGAAGGCAGTGAGGTGGATCTGGGCCTTGGTCGTTCCAATATGCATTCTCGTGCAATGTGTCCAGCTTTACGACAGTTATAACAAGTCTTTTTCGTTCTAGCAGCCCCTCGTTTCACACGCATCAGTGCATCTTTCAGCAGGTCGACAACGGTCTGGGAATTGTTGTCCTCAACTTGCAGCCTCCGCACGTTGTAAGCTTTAGGTTTCACCAGCATCTTCGCGGTTTCTTGGGCCAGGGCAAATGACACGGTTTCTGCAAATGTTCCTATCGGTGCCGCATACGTCGCAAATTTTATCTCTGGATCACGAATACCACTTGCAAATGTCTCAATCTTTATGCGGTCCACCAATGGATGTGTCTCTCCTGGATATGCCAACTGCGCCAACCGCTCTATATCAGCCGCAAAGTCTTGTAAAGTCTCATTTGGCTTCTGGACTCTTCCCCTCAGTTCTATTCGGTAGATCTCTTGCTTGTGTTCACTACCGTACCTACGTTCAAGAGCAGCCATTATATCTCCATAGTTGTTCCTAGAAGCGGCGGGAATACTCTGTAATACGTCAGCAGCATCACCCTTCAATGACATCAGGAGTGATACCGCTTTGTCGTTGTCGTTCCAAGAATCTCTAGCAGCCATTGTCTCGAACTGTAATTTGAACACATTGAAAGAGGTAGAGCCGTCGAACACTGGAGGCTTAATTTTTAACGCGTTATGGATAGCTCTCACTGGACCGCCTTTAATTTCCAGTTCCGACATTTTCTTCTCCAGGTTCACAAATTTCTCGTCATGGGCCAGAAATTTCTCGTCAACAGACAGAATCTTTTTATCCAACTCTTTAATTTGCACCTCCACGTTTTCTATTCTCTTTTCAATCACTATCGTGATGTTCTCGAGTTTCTCGTTAATTTTTCTAGAATTCTCTTCCAACTCCTCTTTTAAGTTTCTTGAATTTTCTTCAAACATCCTAGAATTTTCTGCCATTAAGTTTTCGGTGATTTTTCTAGAGTTCTCTTCTAACTTTTCCTCTAATTTGTCGTCGAATTTGGCAAATCTTTCCTCCAATTTTCTGGAATATTCTTCACTCTTTCTGGAATTTTCTTCCATTTTAGCATCTAATTTCTCCATCATTTTACTGTTGTCAGATTTCATTTCCAGCATCATCATAGCCAGCATTGATTTCAAATCGTCACCCCTGGCAGCTACCGACGAAACTTCCTCAACGCTGGATTCGCCCTTTGCCGATCGACTTCCTCCTTCTCGAACTCATATTCATCGATGTTCATTCCACGGCGCTCGAACTCTTCCAACAAGCGTTTTTGTAGTTCGGCCTTGTTGCCAGTAGAACACAACTCCAACTTACTTAGCTCCTTCTTCAAGTCTTCCACTCGCAGATCCTTAAACTTCATTGTAGGATGATCGTAATCTCACTTCCTGACACCAATTGTTACGGAATTAGATTTAACTAATGTCCGTGTAGACGTTGTTTTATTCCCCGATACGATTCGTACCAAATAAAACAGGGTTCGTTTTAGATTACGTTTCTACAATGCTTTATTTACTTTATTACACTTCTTCGTAACCGACTTTAATTATTAAGCACACAGCAAATCTCTAGTTAGCACGCAGCTACTCTTTTACCGATCTGTTCAGTTCAACGCTTAAAACACAACTCCTCAATGTTGCCATTCGTAACTCTATTTATACCCAAAATCTCCTTGGTCTAGAAATATCTAGAACATATGGCAACCTCTCGAATCTGTGCAGCGAACACACAGACGCACATTCGCACTAAGCGAACATCCATACTCACATACATACAAGCACAGTAACCCAGCAAACCAAAATCGGAAGAAACATCAGAGTTCGGACCGAATTCGGTCCGAAAGTCGGATGAAACGTCCGAGTTCGGATCCGAATTCTGTCCGAACTCTGACCGAAAGTCATATGGCGTGGTTGACGTGTTCTCTGACCGAAATTCGGATGAAAATCGGATGTTTTAGCCGACTTTCGGACCGAATTCGGTCCGAACTCTGATGAACTATCGTATAAATTTCTGATTTATTTACCGACTTTCGGACAGATATCGGTCCGAATTCGGAAGTAAAATCTTATGAAATTCGAAAGTGTTTGCCGACTTTCGGATCGAATTTGGTCCGAAGTCAGATGAACTATCGTATGAACTTCTGATTTATTTTCCAGCATTCGACCAGAATTTGTTTTTATTATTAAAAGATGTTGAAAATACACAGTTAATTCATGAAATATCCAAATCCTACAAAAGTTTATCTACTATAAACATATTAAAGGTTTTAATATCATCTTATGCTGTGTTAAATGCTGAACTTGGTGGAGAAACAAACTGTGGAGAACAACAAATTCGTCAACACGACCTGTGAAATATGTAACAATTGTTATTAATATATGAAAAAATACATGTCTTCATTCACATGCAAAAAATGTTGATACACATAAAAGTGTTAAGAAACTTAACATTGGCCACATACAAATATGAAACATATGACTTTCCACGGAATAGTGATGAAGTTTGACGAAGAAAATCTTTACTTTCATTAACTTCATTAAAATAAAGAAAAGTGTATGCAACCGATCGCTATGAATAACATTTAAACACTATCATGCATCAACACGCATAACAAAAATAAACCAAATTTGTTTTCCGATACAGAAATTAAAACCCGAACACTCAATTTTTCGACGTTGATGCGTCGGCACATCAACAATTACACATTTACAATGTGCGAGCGAAACATGTAAATTTTGTTTTCTCTCTGCTTATTTACACTTAGTTTTGCCAAAGCAGCACAAGGGAAAATAGAAAAATTCCCTTCAGAGAGGGAGAGAGAGGACGGGAAAAAGTTCGTCAGACTAGTCGGACAGAGTTCGGACCGAAGTCGGTCAGACGTGTCGGAAAAAACTTCCGACTTTGAGCAGACGCGTCGGACGTCCGACATTGTGTTTGCTGGGTAATGACGTAACTACAACAACAAACAACTACACGAAATACAAGAAGTAGGAACTAAACGATAATTACATTATTGTTGCAAAACAAAACAAACAAAAGAACATTAACAAAAGGTAATGTAACGACTAGAATGATGAAGAGAGTTCTACATGGTAGTTGTTGTTGCTTAAATAAAGTAACTGCGTAATAAAAACTTTACGTTACAATTCAAATTTTTAAATTAACGGAAATTAAACTAAACTAACTTAAACCTATCAGTTACATTCGTACCAATATTTTGTCCACATTGGAATATGGTACATATCTGTCCACTTCCTCATTTACCTCCCCCACAAAAGTTCAACACTTTTCACTAAAATTGTGCGCATGATAGCTCACGAAGGCAGTAACTGGGTTGGCCCATACTTTGCGCATTGTAAAATTTCTACCAGACTCCTTCGGATAACTGCCACACAAAATTGCGGAAAAGTCCAGTTTAAGACCTGCTATCGAATAACTTCGATTTTTTTCAATAACTTGTATTCGCTGCCCCTAGAGTTGGGCAATCTAGTTCCCGGAGCGGATCGATCTTTCTAGTTCCTTTTCCCAAAAGGAACTAGTTCTTTAACATAGTTCTATAGTTCCGAGACCGATATAGTTCAACGAATCTTTCTCTTTCATCGTTCTTTTCGTTCCAAATAGTTCCGAGACCGAAGTAGTTCAACGAATCTTCCTCTTTCGTCGTTCTTTTTGTTTACTTTGTTCCAAATAGTTCCGAGATCGAAATGTTTCCATGGTTTGGTGGTTGAATGACATAAAAAATGACATAAAAATGAATGACATAAAAAAATAATCGACGTAGGCTCTAAATTGAAGGAACGAAAAGAACGAAAGGATCTATATAAATGCAAGAGCCGGATATAGTTCCAATAGTTCCTTCTACGGAATAGTTCATTGGAACTAGTTCGTTCCGGAACTACACAACTCTAGCTGCCCCCCTTACGACGGTACAAGTTCTTTCAGGGGCAAGTTCATACTTCCTGAGAAAATGGCCGTAAAACTGTAAATAACATCTATGGCACGATGTGTGGTAGCTGGAGTGCATGCTAACTATCGAACGGATCAACCGATTCGGTCCAACATTTGGCATTCGTAATATTTTGTCCAAAGTTGTTTCAGGGTCAAGTTCATACGTTCTGAGAATATGGCTGATAACTGTAGAAAGCCCTACAGCACCAAGTGTAGTGGCTGTAGCGAACAATAACTCTCGAACGGATCATTTGATCGTTTTGTTTCAAAATTTGACATTCGTAATATTTTGTACAAAATTAGTTTAAAATCGAAGACGGCCATATCGGGCTACTCCATTTGGTTCCTCACCCCAAAAGTTTAAAAATTTCGCTAAAATGGTACACGCGATGTTCCTGAATGGTCCAAACTTTGGTTCTCCTAATATTTTACTCTCCCGCACAAAAGTTTAACGGTTTGGTTTAAGTGCAGTTTAGAATCGGTTTCAAGATCCTTTGGAAAATTATAACGATGCTACTATTTATGGTCATGTTTACAGCGATATTATGTTTTTCGTGGAAAACTACATGCTTCCTGACCTCTATGTTATACGATGTCCAACTGAAATGACCGGAGGGCGCTATCTATCGAAAAGAAATGACTCCCAAAATAAAATACACTTCCAAAATGCACAATGCAGTCCATTTCTTGAGGCACTTCCTCCGAAACACTTTTGGGCTATAAACGAAAGGGGCACAAAATTCCACCTAAATACATAATTTTTGAGCAAAAGGATTTTGGTTGTGTAGCCGGTATTCGATCCGTCCGCAGACGAAAATTTCAGTTCACACAGGCTGAGCGTATAGCTCTGTCGACACGGCCATACTGTGCTTGGTTGGGGCTTTTAGGACATTACCTGTACCGACAAAATCTAGCTCCCTATCGAAATTCAGTTTTGTGAAAGTTTTGAAATTTCGGTGTATGGGACGATGTAAGGAAGGAAAACACCTAATTGGGCCTTTCGCGTTTCTGATTCCTGGGATTGTACTGAGCAAAAAAGTCCACTAGACCATAAGTCTAGAGTGAAAATCGAACCTCCGTATCTCTTCTAGTTGCCAGATTTGCTCTATCTCTTCTAGTTTCGGAGATATCGCGACTTTTATAAAAATGATCTAGAATTTTTGCCAGATTTTTTCTATCTCTTCAAGTTTGGGAGATATCGCGACTTTTATAAAAATGATCTCGAATTTTTGCCAGATTTGCTCTATCTCTTCTAGTTTCGGAGATCTCGAATTTTTTCCAGATTTGCTCTATCTCTTGTAGTTTCGGAGATATCGCGACTTTTATGAAAATGATATCGAATTTTTTTCAAGATTCACTCTCTTCTAGTTTCGGAGATATCGCGACTTTTATACAAATGATCTCGAATTTTTTCCAGATTTGCTCTATATCTTTGCTGTATTTCTTCTAGTTTTGCCAGATTTACTCTATCTCTTCTAGTTTCGGAGGTATCGCGACTTTTATAAAAATGATTTCGAATTTTTGCCAGATTTGCTCTATCTCTTCTAGTTTCGGAGATATCGAGACATTTATAAAAATGATCTCGAAGTTTTGCTAGATTTGCTCTATCTTTTCTGGTTTCGGAGATATCGCGACTTTTATAAAAATGAAGTTGAACTTGAATTTTTTATAAAAATGATCTAAATTTTTTCTGGATTTGCTCTATCTCTTCTAGTTTCGGAGATATCGCGACTTTTAAAAAAATGATCTCGAATTTTTGCCAGATTTGCTCTATCTCTTCTAGTTTCACAGATATCGCGACTTTTATAAAAATGATCTCGAATTATTGCCAGATTTGCTCTATCTCCTTAAGTTCGGAGATATCGCGACTTTTATAAAAATGAAGTTGAACTTGATTTTTTTATAAAAATGATCTCGAATTTTTGCCAGATTTGCTCTATCTCTTGTAGTTTCGGAGATATCGCGACTTTTATAAAAATGATCTCGAATTTTTGCCAGATTTGCTCTATCTCTTCTAGTTTCGGAGATATCGCGACTTTTATAAAAATGATCTCGAATTATTGCCAGATTTGCTCTATCTCTTGTAGTTTCACAGATATCGCGACTTTTATAAAAATGATCTCGAAGTCTTGCCAGATTTGCTCTATCTCTTGTAGTTTCGGAGATATCGCGACTTTTATAAAAATGATCTCGAATTTTTGCCAGATTTGCTCTATCTCTTCTAGTTTCGGAGATATCGCGACTTTTATAAAAATGATCTCGAATTTTTGCCAGATTTGCTATATCCCTTCTAGTTTCGGAGATATCGCCACTTTTATAAAAATGATCTCGAATTTTTGCCAGATTTGCTCTATCCCTTCTAGTTTCGGAGATATCGCCACTTTTATAAAAATGATCTCGAATTTTTGCCAGATTTGCTCTATATATTCTAGTTTCGGAGATATCGCGACTTATATAAAAATGATCTCGAATTTTTGCCAGATTTGCTCTATCTCTTCTAGTTTCGGAGATATCGCCACTTTTATAAAAATGATCTCGAATTTTTGCCAGATTTGCTCTATCTCTTCTAGTTTCGGAGATATCGCGACTTTTATAAAAATTATCCCGAATTTTTGCCAGATTTGCTCTATCTCTTCTAGTTTCGGAGATATCGCCACTTTTATAAAAATGATCTCGAATTTTTGCCAGATTTGCTCTATCTCTTCTAGTTTCGGAGATATCGCGACTTTTATAAAAATGATCTCGAATTTTTGCCAGATTTGCTCTATCTCTTCTAGTTTCGGAGATATCGCCACTTTTATAAAAATTATCCCGAATTTTTGCCAGATTTGCTCTATCTCTTCTAGTTTCGGAGATATCGCCACTTTTATAAAAATTATCCCGAATTTTTGCCAGATTTGCTCTATCTCTTCTAGTTTCGGAGATATCGCCACTTTTATAGAAATGATCTCGAATTTTTGCCAGATTTGCTCTATCTCTTCTAGTTTCGGAGATATCGCGACTTTTATAAAAATGATCTCGAATTTTTGCCAGATTTGCTCTATCCCTTCTAGTTTCGGAGATATCGCCACTTTTATAAAAATTATCCCGAATTTTTGCCAGATTTGCTCTATCTCTTCTAGTTTCGGAGATATCGCCACTTTTATAAAAATGATCCCGAATTTTTGCCAGATTTGCTCTATCTCTTCTAGTTTCGGAGATATCGCCACTTTTATAAAAATTGTCCCGAATTTTTGCCAGATTTGCTCTATCTCTTCTAGTTTTGGAGATATCGCGACTTTTATAAAAATGATCTCGAATTTTTGCCAGATTTGCTCTATCTCTTCTAGTTTCGGAGATATCGCCACTTTTATAAAAATGATCTCGAATTTTTGCCAGATTTGCTCTATCTCTTCTAGTTTCGGAGATATCGCGACTTTTATAAAAATGATCTCGAATTTTTGCCAGATTTGCTCTATCCCTTCTAGTTTCGGAGATATCGCCACTTTTATAAAAATTATCCCGAATTTTTGCCAGATTTGCTCTATCTCTTCTAGTTTCGGAGATATCGCCACTTTTATAAAAATGATCCCGAATTTTTGCCAGATTTGCTCTATCTCTTCTAGTTTCGGAGATATCGCCACTTTCATAAAAATTATCCCGAATTTTTGCCAGATTTGCTCTATCTCTTCTAGTTTCGGAGATATCGCCACTTTTATAAAAATGATCCCGAATTTTTGCCAGATTTGCTCTATCTCTTCTAGTTTCGGAGATATCGCCACTTTTATAAAAATTATCCCGAATTTTTGCCAGATTTGTTCTATCTCTTCTAGTTTTGGAGATATCGCGACTTTTATAAAAATGATCTAGAATTTTTGCCAGATTTGCTTTATCTCTTCTAGTTTCGGAGATATCGCCACTTTTATAAAAATGATCCCGAATTTTTGCCAGATATGCTCTATCTCTTCTAGTTTCGGAGATATCGCCACTTTTATAAAAATTATCCCGAATTTTTGCCAGATTTGTTCTATCTCTTCTAGTTTTGGAGATATCGCGACTTTTATAAAAATGATCTCGAATTTTTGCCAGATTTGCTCTATCTCTTCTAGTTTCGGAGATATCGCGACTTTTATAAAAATGATCTCGAATATTTGCCAGATTTGCTCTATCTCTTCTAGTTTCGGAGATATCGCCACTTTTATAAAAATGATCCCGAATTTTTGCCAGATTTGCTCTATCTCTTCTAGTTTCGGATATATCGCGACTTTTATAAAAATGATCTCGAATTTTGGCCAGATTTGCTCTATCCCTTCTAGTTTCGGAGATATCGCGACTTTTATAAAAATGATCCCGAATTTTTGCCAGATTTGCTCTATCTCTTCTAGTTTCGGAGATATCGCCACTTTTATAAAAATGATCCCGAATTTTTGCCAGATTTGCTCTATCTCTTCCAGTTTCTGAGATATCGCGACTTTTATAAAAATGATCCCGAATTTTTGCCAGATTTGCTCTATCTCTTCTAGTTTCGGAGATATCGCCACTTTTATAAAAATGATCTCGAATTTTTGCCAGATTTGCTCTATCTCTTCTAGTTTCGGAGATATCGCGACTTTTATAAAAATGATCCCGAATTTTTGCCAGATTTGCTCTATCTCTTCTAGTTTCGGAGATATCGCCACTTTTATAAAAATGATCCCGAATTTTTGCCAGATTTGCTCTATCTCTTCTAGTTTCTGAGATATCGCGACTTTTATAAAAATGATCCCGAATTTTTGCCAGATTTGCTCTATCTCTTCTAGTTTCGGAGATATCGCCACTTTTATAAAAAAGATCTCGAATTTTTGCCAGATTTGCTCTATCTCTTCTAGTTTCGGAGATATCGCCCTTTTATAAAAATGATCCCAAATTTTTGCCAGATTTGCTCTATCTCTTCTAGTTTCGGAAATATCGCGACTTTTATAAAAATGATCCCGAATTTTTGCCAGATTTGCTCTATCTCTTCTAGTTTCGGAGATATCGCCACTTTTATAAGAATGATCTCGAATTTTTGCCAGATTTGCTCTATCTCTTCTAGTTTCGGAGATATCGCGACTTTTATAAAAATGAAATCGAATTTTTGCCAGATTTGCTCTATCTCTTCTAGTTTCGGAGATATCGCGTCTTTTATAAAAATGATCTCGAATTTTTGCCAGATTTGCTCTATCTCTTCTAGTTTCGGAGATATCGCAACTTTTATAAAATTGATCTCGAATGTTTGCCAGATTTGCTCTATCTCTTCTAGTTTCAGAGATATCGCGACTTTTATAAAAATGATCTCGAATTTTTGCTAGATTTGCTCTATCTCTTCTAGTTTCGGAGATATCGCGACTTTTATAAAAATGAACTCGAATTTTTGCCAGATTTGCTCTATCTCTTCTAGTTTCGGAGATATCGCAACTTTTATAAAATTGATCTCGAATGTTTGCCAGATTTGCTCTATCTCTTCTAGTTTCAGAGATATCGCGACTTTTATCAAAATGATCTCGAATTTTTGTCAGATTTGCTCTATCTCTTCTAGTTTTGGAGATATCGCGACTTTTATAAAAATGATCTCGAATTTTTGCCAGATTTGCCTATCTCTTCTAGTTTCGGAGATATCGCGACTTTTATAAAAATGATCTCGAATTTTTGCCAGATTTGCTCTATCTCTTCTAGTTTCGGAGATATCGCGACTTTTATAAAAATGATCTCGAATTTTTGTCAGATTTGCTCTATCTCTTCTAGTTTCGGAGGTATCCCGACTTTTAAAAAATGATCTCGAATTTTTACCAGATTTGCTCTATCTCTTCAAGTTTCGGAGATATCGCGACTTTTATAAAAATGATCTCGAATTTTTGCCAGATTTGCTCTATCTCTTCTAGTTTCGGAGATATCGCGACTTTTATAAAAATGATCTCGAATTTTTGCCAGATTTGCTCTATCTCTTCTAGTTTCGGAGATATCGCGACTTTTATAAAAATGATCTCGAATTTTTGCCAGATTTGCTCTATCTCTTCTAGTTTCGGAGATATCGCGACTTTTATAAAAATGAACTCGAATTTTTGCCAGATTTGCTCTATCTCTTCTAGTTTCGGAGATATCGCGACTTTTATAAAAATGATCTCGAATTTTTGCCAGATTTGCTCTATCTCTTCTAGTTTCGGAGATATCGCGACTTTTATAAAAATGAACTCGAATTTTTGCCAGATTTGCTCTATCTCTTCTAGTTTCGGAGATATCGCGACTTTTATAAAAATGATCTCGTATTTTTGCCAGATTTGCTCTATCTCTTCTAGTTTCGGAGATATCGCGTCTTTTATAAAAATGATCTCGAATTTTTGCCAGATTTGCTCTATCTCTTCTAGTTTCGGAGATATCGCGACTTTTATAAAAATGATCTCGAATTTTTGCCAGATTTGCCTATCTCTTCTAGTTTCGGAGATATCGCGACTTTTATAAAAATGAACTTGAATTTTTGCCAGATTTGCTCTATCTCTTCTAGTTTCGGAGATATCGCGACTGTTATAAAAATGATCTTGAATTTTTGCCAGATTTGCTCTATCTCTTCTAGTTTCGGAGATATGGCGACTTTTATAAAAATGATCTCGTATTTTTGCCAGATTTGCTCTATCTCTTCTAGTTTCGGAGATATCGCGTCTTTTATAAAAATGATCTCGAATTTTTGCCAGATTTGCTCTATCTCTTCTAGTTTCGGAGATATCGCGACTTTTATAAAAATGATCTCGAATTTTTGCCAGATTTGCCTATCTCTTCTAGTTTCGGAGATATCGCGACTTTTATAAAAATGATCTCGAATTTTTGCCAGATTTGCTCTATCTCTTCTAGTTTCGGAGATATCGCGACTTTTATAAAAATGATCTCGAATTTTTGTCAGATTTGCTCTATCTCTTCTAGTTTCGGAGGTATCCCGACTTTTAAAAAATGATCTCGAATTTTTACCAGATTTGCTCTATCTCTTCAAGTTTCGGAGATATCGCGACTTTTATAAAAATGATCTCGAATTTTTGCCAGATTTGCTCTATCTCTTCTAGTTTCGGAGATATCGCGACTTTTATAAAAATGATCTCGAATTTTTGCCAGATTTGCTCTATCTCTTCTAGTTTCGGAGATATCGCGACTTTTATAAAAATGATCTCGAATTTTTGCCAGATTTGCTCTATCTCTTCTAGTTTCGGAGATATCGCGACTTTTATAAAAATGAACTCGAATTTTTGCCAGATTTGCTCTATCTCTTCTAGTTTCGGAGATATCGCGACTTTTATAAAAATGATCTCGAATTTTTGCCAGATTTGCTCTATCTCTTCTAGTTTCGGAGATATCGCGACTTTTATAAAAATGAACTTGAATTTTTGCCAGATTTGCCTATCTCTTCTAGTTTCGGAGATATCGCGACTTTTATAAAAATGATCTCGAATTTTTGCCAGATTTGCTCTATCTCTTCTAGTTTCGGAGATATCGCGACTTTTATAAAAATGATCTCGAATTTTTGCCAGATTTGCTCTATCTCTTCTAGTTTCGGAGATATCGCGACTTTTATAAAAATGATCTCGAATTTTTGCCAGATTTGCCTATCTCTTCTAGTTTCGGAGATATCGCGACTTTTATAAAAATGAACTTGAATTTTTGCCAGATTTGCTCTATCTCTTCTAGTTTCGGAGATATCGCGACTGTTATAAAAATGATCTTGAATTTTTGCCAGATTTGCTCTATCTCTTCTAGTTTCGGAGATATCGCGACTTTTATAAAAATGATCTCGTATTTTTGCCAGATTTGCTCTATCTCTTCTAGTTTCGGAGATATGGCGACTTTTATAAAAATGATCTCATATTTTTGCCAGATTTGCTCTATCTCTTCTAGTTTCGGAGATATCGCGACTTTTATAAAAATGATCTCGAATTTTTGCCAGATTTGCCTATCTCTTCTAGTTTCGGAGATATCGCGACTTTTATAAAAATGAACTTGAATTTTTGCCAGATTTGCTCTATCTCTTCTAGTTTCGGAGATATGGCGACTTTTATAAAAATGATCTCGTATTTTTGTCAGATTTGCTCTATCTCTTCTAGTTTCGGAGATATCGCGACTTTTATAAAAATGATCTCGAATTTTTGTCAGATTTGCTCTATCTCTTCTAGTTTCGGAGGTATCCCGACTTTTAAAAAATGATCTCGAATTTTTACCAGATTTGCTCTATCTCTTCAAGTTTCGGAGATATCGCGACTGTTATAAAAATGATCTCGAATTTTTGCCAGATTTGCTCTATCTCTTCTAGTTTCGGAGATATCGCGACTTTTATAAAAATGATCTCGAATTTTTGTCAGATTTGCTCTATCTCTTCTAGTTTCGGAGGTATCCCGACTTTTAAAAAATGATCTCGAATTTTTACCAGATTTGCTCTATCTCTTCAAGTTTCGGAGATATCGCGACTTTTATAAAAATGATCTCGAATTTTTGCCAGATTTGCTCTATCTCTTCTAGTTTCGGAGATATCGCGACTTTTATAAAAATGATCTCGAATTTTTGTCAGATTTGCTCTATCTCTTCTAGTTTCGGAGGTATCCCGACTTTTAAAAAATGATCTCGAATTTTTACCAGATTTGCTCTATCTCTTCAAGTTTCGGAGATATCGCGACTTTTATAAAAATGATCTCGAATTTTTGCCAGATTTGCTCTATCTCTTCTAGTTTCGGAGATATCGCGACTTTTATAAAAATGATCTCGAATTTTTGCCAGATTTGCTCTATCTCTTCTAGTTTCGGAGATATCGCGACTTTTATAAAAATGATCTCGAATTTTTGCCAGATTTGCTCTATCTCTTCTAGTTTCGGAGATATCGCGACTTTTATAAAAATGAACTCGAATTTTTGCCAGATTTGCTCTATCTCTTCTAGTTTCGGAGATATCGCGACTTTTATAAAAATGATCTCGAATTTTTGCCAGATTTGCTCTATCTCTTCTAGTTTCGGAGATATCGCGACTTTTATAAAAATGAACTTGAATTTTTGCCAGATTTGCCTATCTCTTCTAGTTTCGGAGATATCGCGACTTTTATAAAAATGATCTCGAATTTTTGCCAGATTTGCTCTATCTCTTCTAGTTTCGGAGATATCGCGACTTTTATAAAAATGATCTCGAATTTTTGCCAGATTTGCTCTATCTCTTCTAGTTTCGGAGATATCGCGACTTTTATAAAAATGATCTCGAATTTTTGCCAGATTTGCCTATCTCTTCTAGTTTCGGAGATATCGCGACTTTTATAAAAATGAACTTGAATTTTTGCCAGATTTGCTCTATCTCTTCTAGTTTCGGAGATATCGCGACTGTTATAAAAATGATCTTGAATTTTTGCCAGATTTGCTCTATCTCTTCTAGTTTCGGAGATATCGCGACTTTTATAAAAATGATCTCGTATTTTTGCCAGATTTGCTCTATCTCTTCTAGTTTCGGAGATATGGCGACTTTTATAAAAATGATCTCGTATTTTTGCCAGATTTGCTCTATCTCTTCTAGTTTCGGAGATATCGCGACTTTTATAAAAATGATCTCGAATTTTTGCCAGATTTGCCTATCTCTTCTAGTTTCGGAGATATCGCGACTTTTATAAAAATGAACTTGAATTTTTGCCAGATTTGCTCTATCTCTTCTAGTTTCGGAGATATGGCGACTTTTATAAAAATGATCTCGTATTTTTGTCAGATTTGCTCTATCTCTTCTAGTTTCGGAGATATCGCGACTTTTATAAAAATGATCTCGAATTTTTGTCAGATTTGCTCTATCTCTTCTAGTTTCGGAGGTATCCCGACTTTTAAAAAATGATCTCGAATTTTTACCAGATTTGCTCTATCTCTTCAAGTTTCGGAGATATCGCGACTGTTATAAAAATGATCTCGAATTTTTGCCAGATTTGCTCTATCTCTTCTAGTTTCGGAGATATCGCGACTTTTATAAAAATGATCTCGAATTTTTGTCAGATTTGCTCTATCTCTTCTAGTTTCGGAGGTATCCCGACTTTTAAAAAATGATCTCGAATTTTTACCAGATTTGCTCTATCTCTTCAAGTTTCGGAGATATCGCGACTTTTATAAAAATGATCTCGAATTTTTGCCAGATTTGCTCTATCTCTTCTAGTTTCGGAGATATCGCGACTTTTATAAAAATGATCTCGAATTTTTGCCAGATTTGCTCTATCTCTTCTAGTTTCGGAGATATCGCGACTTTTATAAAAATGATCTCGAATTTTTGCCAGATTTGCTCTATCTCTTCTAGTTTCGGAGATATCGCGACTTTTATAAAAATGAACTCGAATTTTTGCCAGATTTGCTCTATCTCTTCTAGTTTCGGAGATATCGCGACTTTTATAAAAATGATCTCGAATTTTTGCCAGATTTGCTCTATCTCTTCTAGTTTCGGAGATATCGCGACTTTTATAAAAATGAACTCGAATTTTTGCCAGATTTGCTCTATCTCTTCTAGTTTCGGAGATATCGCGACTTTTATAAAAATGATCTCGTATTTTTGCCAGATTTGCTCTATCTCTTCTAGTTTCGGAGATATCGCGTCTTTTATAAAAATGATCTCGAATTTTTGCCAGATTTGCTCTATCTCTTCTAGTTTCGGAGATATCGCGACTTTTATAAAAATGATCTCGAATTTTTGCCAGATTTGCCTATCTCTTCTAGTTTCGGAGATATCGCGACTTTTATAAAAATGAACTTGAATTTTTGCCAGATTTGCTCTATCTCTTCTAGTTTCGGAGATATCGCGACTGTTATAAAAATGATCTTGAATTTTTGCCAGATTTGCTCTATCTCTTCTAGTTTCGGAGATATGGCGACTTTTATAAAAATGATCTCGTATTTTTGCCAGATTTGCTCTATCTCTTCTAGTTTCGGAGATATCGCGTCTTTTATAAAAATGATCTCGAATTTTTGCCAGATTTGCTCTATCTCTTCTAGTTTCGGAGATATCGCGACTTTTATAAAAATGATCTCGAATTTTTGCCAGATTTGCCTATCTCTTCTAGTTTCGGAGATATCGCGACTTTTATAAAAATGATCTCGAATTTTTGCCAGATTTGCTCTATCTCTTCTAGTTTCGGAGATATCGCGACTTTTATAAAAATGATCTCGAATTTTTGTCAGATTTGCTCTATCTCTTCTAGTTTCGGAGGTATCCCGACTTTTAAAAAATGATCTCGAATTTTTACCAGATTTGCTCTATCTCTTCAAGTTTCGGAGATATCGCGACTTTTATAAAAATGATCTCGAATTTTTGCCAGATTTGCTCTATCTCTTCTAGTTTCGGAGATATCGCGACTTTTATAAAAATGATCTCGAATTTTTGCCAGATTTGCTCTATCTCTTCTAGTTTCGGAGATATCGCGACTTTTATAAAAATGATCTCGAATTTTTGCCAGATTTGCTCTATCTCTTCTAGTTTCGGAGATATCGCGACTTTTATAAAAATGAACTCGAATTTTTGCCAGATTTGCTCTATCTCTTCTAGTTTCGGAGATATCGCGACTTTTATAAAAATGATCTCGAATTTTTGCCAGATTTGCTCTATCTCTTCTAGTTTCGGAGATATCGCGACTTTTATAAAAATGAACTTGAATTTTTGCCAGATTTGCCTATCTCTTCTAGTTTCGGAGATATCGCGACTTTTATAAAAATGATCTCGAATTTTTGCCAGATTTGCTCTATCTCTTCTAGTTTCGGAGATATCGCGACTTTTATAAAAATGATCTCGAATTTTTGCCAGATTTGCTCTATCTCTTCTAGTTTCGGAGATATCGCGACTTTTATAAAAATGATCTCGAATTTTTGCCAGATTTGCCTATCTCTTCTAGTTTCGGAGATATCGCGACTTTTATAAAAATGAACTTGAATTTTTGCCAGATTTGCTCTATCTCTTCTAGTTTCGGAGATATCGCGACTGTTATAAAAATGATCTTGAATTTTTGCCAGATTTGCTCTATCTCTTCTAGTTTCGGAGATATCGCGACTTTTATAAAAATGATCTCGTATTTTTGCCAGATTTGCTCTATCTCTTCTAGTTTCGGAGATATCGCGTCTTTTATAAAAATGATCTCGAATTTTTGCCAGATTTGCTCTATCTCTTCTAGTTTCGGAGATATCGCGACTTTTATAAAAATGATCTCGAATTTTTGCCAGATTTGCCTATCTCTTCTAGTTTCGGAGATATCGCGACTTTTATAAAAATGATCTCGAATTTTTGCCAGATTTGCTCTATCTCTTCTAGTTTCGGAGATATCGCGACTGTTATAAAAATGATCTTGAATTTTTGCCAGATTTGCTCTATCTCTTCTAGTTTCGGAGATATCGCGACTTTTATAAAAATGAACTTGAATTTTTGCCAGATTTGCTCTATCTCTTCTAGTTTCGGAGATATGGCGACTTTTATAAAAATGATCTCGTATTTTTGCCAGATTTGCTCTATCTCTTCTAGTTTCGGAGATATCGCGACTTTTATAAAAATGATCTCGAATTTTTGCCAGATTTGCCTATCTCTTCTAGTTTCGGAGATATCGCGACTTTTATAAAAATGAACTTGAATTTTTGCCAGATTTGCTCTATCTCTTCTAGTTTCGGAGATATGGCGACTTTTATAAAAATGATCTCGTATTTTTGCCAGATTTGCTCTATCTCTTCTAGTTTCGGAGATCTCGAATTTTTTCCAGATTTGCTCTATCTCTTGTAGCTTCGGAGATATCGCGACTTTTATAAAAATGATATCGAATTTTTTTCAAGATTCACTCTCTTCTAGTTTCGGAGATATCGCGACTTTTATACAAATGATCTCGAATTTTTTCCAGATTTGCTCTATATCTTTGCTGTATTTCTTCTAGTTTTGCCAGATTTACTCTATCTCTTCAAGTTTGGGAGATATCGCGACTTTTATAAAAATGATCTCGAATTTTTGCCAGATTTGCTCTATCTCTTCTAGTTTCGGAGATCTCGAATTTTTTCCAGATTTGCTCTATCTCTTGTAGTTTCGGAGATATCGCGACTTTTATAAAAATGATATCGAATTTTTTTCAAGATTCACTCTCTTCTAGTTTCGGAGATATCGCGACTTTTATACAAATGATCTCGAATTTTTTCCAGATTTGCTCTATATCTTTGCTGTATTTCTTCTAGTTTTGCCAGATTTACTCTATCTCTTCTAGTTTCGGAGGTATCGCGACTTTTATAAAAATGATTTCGAATTTTTGCCAGATTTGCTCTATCTCTTCTAGTTTCGGAGATATCGAGACATTTATAAAAATGATCTCGAAGTTTTGCTAGATTTGCTCTATCTTTTCTGGTTTCGGCGATATCGCGACTTTTATAAAAATGATCTCGAATTTTTTCCAGATTTACTCTATCTCTTCTAGTTTCGGAGATATCGCGACTTTTATACAAATGATCTCGAATTTTTCCCAGATTTGCTCTATCTCTTGTAGTTTCGGAGATATCGCGACTTTTATAAAAATGATATCGAATTTTTTTCCAGATTCACTCTCTTCTAGTTTCGGAGATATCGCGACTTTTATACAAATGATCTCGAATTTTTTTCCAGATCTGCTCTATATCTTTGCTGTATTTCTTCTAGTTTTGCAAGATTTACTCTATCTCTTCTAGTTTCGGAGATATCGCGACTTTTATAAAAATGATCTCGAATTTTTGCCAGATTTGCTCTATCTCTTCTAGTTTCGGAGATATCGCGACTTTTATAAAAATTATCCCGAATTTTTGCCAGATTTGCTCTATCTCTTCTAGTTTCGGAGATATCGCCACTTTTATAAAAATGATCTCGAATTTTTGCCAGATTTGCTCTATCTCTTCTAGTTTCGGAGATATCGCGACTTTTATAAAAATGATCTCGAATTTTTGCCAGATTTGCTCTATCTCTTCTAGTTTCGGAGATATCGCCACTTTTATAAAAATTATCCCGAATTTTTGCCAGATTTGCTCTATCTCTTCTAGTTTCGGAGATATCGCCACTTTTATAAAAATTATCCCGAATTTTTGCCAGATTTGCTCTATCTCTTCTAGTTTCGGAGATATCGCCACTTTTATAAAAATGATCTCGAATTTTTGCCAGATTTGCTCTATCTCTTCTAGTTTCGGAGATATCGCGACTTTTATAAAAATGATCTCGAATTTTTGCCAGATTTGCTCTATCTCTTCTAGTTTCGGAGATATCGCCACTTTTATAAAAATGATCCCGAATTTTTGCCAGATTTGCTCTATCTCTTCTAGTTTCGGAGATATCGCCACTTTTATAAAAATTGTCCCGAATTTTTGCCAGATTTGCTCTATCTCTTCTAGTTTTGGAGATATCGCGACTTTTATAAAAATGATCTCGAATTTTTGCCAGATTTGCTCTATCTCTTCTAGTTTCGGAGATATCGCCACTTTTATAAAAATGATCCCGAATTTTTGCCAGATTTGCTCTATCTCTTCTAGTTTCGGAGATATCGCCACTTTTATAAAAATGATCTCGAATTTTTGCCAGATTTGCTCTATCTCTTCTAGTTTCGGAGATATCGCGACTTTTATAAAAATGATCTCGAATTTTTGCCAGATTTGCTCTATCTCTTCTAGTTTCGGAGATATCGCCACTTTTATAAAAATGATCCCGAATTTTTGCCAGATTTGCTCTATCTCTTCTAGTTTCGGAGATATCGCCACTTTTATAAAAATTGTCCCGAATTTTTGCCAGATTTGCTCTATCTCTTCTAGTTTTGGAGATATCGCGACTTTTATAAAAATGATCTCGAATTTTTGCCAGATTTGCTCTATCTCTTCTAGTTTCGGAGATATCGCCACTTTTATAAAAATGATCCCGAATTTTTGCCAGATTTGCTCTATCTCTTCTAGTTTCGGAGATATCGCCACTTTTATAAAAATTGTCCCGAATTTTTGCCAGATTTGCTCTATCTCTTCTAGTTTTGGAGATATCGCGACTTTTATAAAAATGATCTCGAATTTTTGCCAGATTTGCTCTATCTCTTCTAGTTTTGGAGATATCGCGACTTTTATAAAAATGATCCCGAATTTTTGCCAGATTTGCTCTATCTCTTCTAGTTTCGGAGATATCGCCACTTTTATAAAAATTGTCCCGAATTTTTGCCAGATTTGCTCTATCTCTTCTAGTTTTGGAGATATCGCGACTTTTATAAAAATGATCTCGAATTTTTGCCAGATTTGCTCTATCCCTTCTAGTTTCGGAGATATCGCCACTTTTATAAAAATTATCCCGAATTTTTGCCAGATTTGCTCTATCTCTTCTAGTTTCGGAGATATCGCCACTTTTATAAAAATGATCCCGAATTTTTGCCAGATTTGCTCTATCTCTTCTAGTTTTGGAGATATCGCGACTTTTATAAAAATGATCTCGAATTTTTGCCAGATTTGCTCTATCTCTTCTAGTTTCGGAGATATCGCCACTTTTATAAAAATGATTCCGAATTTTTGCCAGATTTGCTCTATCTCTTCTAGTTTCGGAGATATCGCCACTTTTATAAAAATGATCCCGAATTTTTGCCAGATTTGCTCTATCTCTTCTAGTTTTGGAGATATCGCGACTTTTATAAAAATGATCTCGAATTTTTGCCAGATTTGCTCTATCTCTTCTAGTTTCGGAGATATCGCCACTTTTATAAAAATGATTCCGAATTTTTGCCAGATTTGCTCTATCTCTTCTAGTTTCGGAGATATCGCCACTTTTATAAAAATGATCCCGAATTTTTGCCAGATTTGCTCTATCTCTTCTAGTTTTGGAGATATCGCGACTTTTATAAAAATGATCTCGAATTTTTGCCAGATTTGCTCTATCTCTTCTAGTTTCGGAGATATCGCCACTTTTATAAAAATGATTCCGAATTTTTGCCAGATTTGCTCTATCTCTTCTAGTTTCGGAGATATCGCCACTTTTATAAAAATGATCCCGAATTTTTGCCAGATTTGCTCTATCTCTTCTAGTTTCGGAGATATCGCCACTTTTATAAAAATTGTCCCGAATTTTTGCCAGATTTGCTCTATCTCTTCTAGTTTTGGAGATATCGCGACTTTTATAAAAATGATCTCGAATTTTTGCCAGATTTGCTCTATCTCTTCTAGTTTCGGAGATATCGCCACTTTTATAAAAATGATCTCGAATTTTTGCCAGATTTGCTCTATCTCTTCTAGTTTCGGAGATATCGCGACTTTTATAAAAATGATCTCGAATTTTTGCCAGATTTGCTCTATCCCTTCTAGTTTCGGAGATATCGCCACTTTTATAAAAATTATCCCGAATTTTTGCCAGATTTGCTCTATCTCTTCTAGTTTCGGAGATATCGCCACTTTTATAAAAATGATCCCGAATTTTTGCCAGATTTGCTCTATCTCTTCTAGTTTCGGAGATATCGCCACTTTTATAAAAATGATCCCGAATTTTTGCCAGATTTGCTCTATCTCTTCTAGTTTTGGAGATATCGCGACTTTTATAAAAATGATCTCGAATTTTTGCCAGATTTGCTCTATCTCTTCTAGTTTCGGAGATATCGCCACTTTTATAAAAATGATCTCGAATTTTTGCCAGATTTGCTCTATCTCTTCTAGTTTCGGAGATATCGCGACTTTTATAAAAATGATCTCGAATTTTTGCCAGATTTGCTCTATCTCTTCTAGTTTCGGAGATATCGCCACTTTTATAAAAATGATCCCGAATTTTTGCCAGATTTGCTCTATCTCTTCTAGTTTCGGAGATATCGCCACTTTTATAAAAATGATCTCGAATTTTTGCCAGATTTGCTCTATCTCTTCTAGTTTCGGAGATATCGCGACTTTTATAAAAATGATCTCGAATTTTTGCCAGATTTGCTCTATCTCTTCTAGTTTCGGAGATATCGCCACTTTTATAAAAATGATCCCGAATTTTTGCCAGATTTGCTCTATCTCTTCTAGTTTCGGAGATATCGCCACTTTTATAAAAATTGTCCCGAATTTTTGCCAGATTTGCTCTATCTCTTCTAGTTTTGGAGATATCGCGACTTTTATAAAAATGATCTCGAATTTTTGCCAGATTTGCTCTATCTCTTCTAGTTTTGGAGATATCGCGACTTTTATAAAAATGATCCCGAATTTTTGCCAGATTTGCTCTATCTCTTCTAGTTTCGGAGATATCGCCACTTTTATAAAAATTGTCCCGAATTTTTGCCAGATTTGCTCTATCTCTTCTAGTTTTGGAGATATCGCGACTTTTATAAAAATGATCTCGAATTTTTGCCAGATTTGCTCTATCTCTTCTAGTTTCGGAGATATCGCCACTTTTATAAAAATGATCTCGAATTTTTGCCAGATTTGCTCTATCTCTTCTAGTTTCGGAGATATCGCGACTTTTATAAAAATGATCTCGAATTTTTGCCAGATTTGCTCTATCCCTTCTAGTTTCGGAGATATCGCCACTTTTATAAAAATTATCCCGAATTTTTGCCAGATTTGCTCTATCTCTTCTAGTTTCGGAGATATCGCCACTTTTATAAAAATGATCCCGAATTTTTGCCAGATTTGCTCTATCTCTTCTAGTTTCGGAGATATCGCCACTTTCATAAAAATTATCCCGAATTTTTGCCAGATTTGCTCTATCTCTTCTAGTTTCGGAGATATCGCCACTTTTATAAAAATGATCCCGAATTTTTGCCAGATTTGCTCTATCTCTTCTAGTTTCGGAGATATCGCCACTTTTATAAAAATGATCTCGAATTTTTGCCAGATTTGCTCTATCTCTTCTAGTTTCGGAGATATCGCGACTTTTATAAAAATGATCTCGAATTTTTGCCAGATTTGCTCTATCTCTTCTAGTTTCGGAGATATCGCCACTTTTATAAAAATGATCCCGAATTTTTGCCAGATTTGCTCTATCTCTTCTAGTTTCGGAGATATCGCCACTTTTATAAAAATTGTCCCTAATTTTTGCCAGATTTGCTCTATCTCTTCTAGTTTTGGAGATATCGCGACTTTTATAAAAATGATCTCGAATTTTTGCCAGATTTGCTCTATCTCTTCTAGTTTCGGAGATATCGCCACTTTTATAAAAATGATCCCGAATTTTTGCCAGATTTGCTCTATCTCTTCTAGTTTCGGAGATATCGCCACTTTTATAAAAATTGTACCGAATTTTTGCCAGATTTGCTCTATCTCTTCTAGTTTTGGAGATATCGCGACTTTTATAAAAATGATCTCGAATTTTTGCCAGATTTGCTCTATCTCTTCTAGTTTTGGAGATATCGCGACTTTTATAAAAATGATCCCGAATTTTTGCCAGATTTGCTCTATCTCTTCTAGTTTCGGAGATATCGCCACTTTTATAAAAATTGTCACGAATTTTTGCCAGATTTGCTCTATCTCTTCTAGTTTTGGAGATATCGCGACTTTTATAAAAATGATCTCGAATTTTTGCCAGATTTGCTCTATCCCTTCTAGTTTCGGAGATATCGCCACTTTTATAAAAATGATCCCGAATTTTTGCCAGATTTGCTCTATCCCTTCTAGTTTCGGAGATATCGCCACTTTTATAAAAATTATCCCGAATTTTTGCCAGATTTGCTCTATCTCTTCTAGTTTCGGAGATATCGCCACTTTTATAAAAATGATCCCGAATTTTTGCCAGATTTGCTCTATCTCTTCTAGTTTCGGAGATATCGCCACTTTTATAAAAATTGTCCCGAATTTTTGCCAGATTTGCTCTATCTCTTCTAGTTTTGGAGATATCGCGACTTTTATAAAAATGATCTCGAATTTTTGCCAGATTTGCTCTATCTCTTCTAGTTTCGGAGATATCGCCACTTTTATAAAAATGATCTCGAATTTTTGCCAGATTTGCTCTATCTCTTCTAGTTTCGGAGATATCGCGACTTTTATAAAAATGATCTCGAATTTTTGCCAGATTTGCTCTATCCCTTCTAGTTTCGGAGATATCGCCACTTTTATAAAAATTATCCCGAATTTTTGCCAGATTTGCTCTATCTCTTCTAGTTTCGGAGATATCGCCACTTTTATAAAAATGATCCCGAATTTTTGCCAGATTTGCTCTATCTCTTCTAGTTTCGGAGATATCGCCACTTTTATAAAAATTGTCCCGAATTTTTGCCAGATTTGCTCTATCTCTTCTAGTTTTGGAGATATCGCGACTTTTATAAAAATGATCTCGAATTTTTGCCAGATTTGCTCTATCTCTTCTAGTTTCGGAGATATCGCCACTTTTATAAAAATGATCTCGAATTTTTGCCAGATTTGCTCTATCTCTTCTAGTTTCGGAGATATCGCGACTTTTATAAAAATGATCTCGAATTTTTGCCAGATTTGCTCTATCCCTTCTAGTTTCGGAGATATCGCCACTTTTATAAAAATTATCCCGAATTTTTGCCAGATTTGCTCTATCTCTTCTAGTTTCGGAGATATCGCCACTTTTATAAAAATGATCCCGAATTTTTGCCAGATTTGCTCTATCTCTTCTAGTTTCGGAGATATCGCCACTTTCATAAAAATTATCCCGAATTTTTGCCAGATTTGCTCTATCTCTTCTAGTTTCGGAGATATCGCCACTTTTATAAAAATGATCCCGAATTTTTGCCAGATTTGCTCTATCTCTTCTAGTTTCGGAGATATCGCCACTTTTATAAAAATTATCCCGAATTTTTGCCAGATTTGTTCTATCTCTTCTAGTTTTGGAGATATCGCGACTTTTATAAAAATGATCTAGAATTTTTGCCAGATTTGCTCTATCTCTTCTAGTTTCGGAGATATCGCCACTTTTATAAAAATGATCCCGAATTTTTGCCAGATTTGCTCTATCTCTTCTAGTTTCGGAGATATCGCCACTTTTATAAAAATTATCCCGAATTTTTGCCATATTTGCTCTATCTCTTCTAGTTTTGGAGATATCGCGACTTTTATAAAAATGATCTCGAATTTTTGCCAGATTTGCTCTATCTCTTCTAGTTTCGGAGATATCGCCACTTTTATAAAAATTATCCCGAATTTTTGCCAGATTTGTTCTATCTCTTCTAGTTTTGGAGATATCGCGACTTTTATAAAAATGATCTAGAATTTTTGCCAGATTTGCTCTATCTCTTCTAGTTTCGGAGATATCGCCACTTTTATAAAAATGATCCCGAATTTTTGCCAGATTTGCTCTATCTCTTCTAGTTTCGGAGATATCGCCACTTTTATAAAAATTATCCCGAATTTTTGCCATATTTGCTCTATCTCTTCTAGTTTTGGAGATATCGCGACTTTTATAAAAATGATCTCGAATTTTTGCCAGATTTGCTCTATCTCTTCTAGTTTCGGAGATATCGCCACTTTTATAAAAATGATCCCGAATTTTTGCCAGATTTGCTCTATCTCTTCTAGTTTCGGAGATATCGCGACTTTTATAAAAATGATCTCGAATTTTTGCCAGATTTGCTCTATCCCTTCTAGTTTCGGAGATATCGCGACTTTTATAAAAATGATCCCGAATTTTTGCCAGATTTGCTCTATCTCTTCTAGTTTCGGAGATATCGCCACTTTTATAAAAATGATCCCGAATTTTTGCCAGATTTGCTCTATCTCTTCTAGTTTCGGAGATATCGCCACTTTTATAAAAATTATCCCGAATTTTTGCCAGATTTGCTCTATCTCTTCTAGTTTTGGAGATATCGCGACTTTTATAAAAATGATTTCGAATTTTTGCCAGATTTGCTCTATCTCTTCTAGTTTCGGAGATATCGCCACTTTTATAAAAATGATCCCGAATTTTTGCCAGATTTGCTCTATCTCTTCTAGTTTCGGAGATATCGCCACTTTTATAAAAATGATCCCGAATTTTTGCCAGATTTGCTCTATCTCTTCTAGTTTCGGAGATATCGCCACTTTTATAAAAATTATCCCGAATTTTTGCCATATTTGCTCTATCTCTTCTAGTTTTGGAGATATCGCGACTTTTATAAAAATGATCTCGAATTTTTGCCAGATTTGCTCTATCTCTTCTAGTTTTGGAGATATCGCCACTTTTATAAAAATGATCCCGAATTTTTGCCAGATTTGCCCTATCTCTTCTAGTTTCGGAGATATCGCCACTTTTATAAAAATGATCCCGAATTTTTGCCAGATTTGCTCTATCTCTTCTAGTTTCGGATATATCGCGACTTTTATAAAAATGATCTCGAATTTTTGCCAGATTTGCTCTATCCCTTCTAGTTTCGGAGATATCGCGACTTTTATAAAAATGATCCCGAATTTTTGCCAGATTTGCTCTATCTCTTCTAGTTTCGGAGATATCGCCACTTTTATAAAAATGATCCCGAATTTTTGCCAGATTTGCTCTATCTCTTCCAGTTTCTGAGATATCGCGACTTTTATAAAAATGATCCCGAATTTTTGCCAGATTTGCTCTATCTCTTCTAGTTTCGGAGATATCGCCACTTTTATAAAAATGATCTCGAATTTTTGCCAGATTTGCTCTATCTCTTCTAGTTTCGGAGATATCGCCCTTTTATAAAAATGATCCCGAATTTTTGCCAGATTTGCTCTATCTCTTCTAGTTTCGGAAATATCGCGACTTTTATAAAAATGATCCCGAATTTTTGCCAGATTTGCTCTATCTCTTCTAGTTTCGGAGATATCGCCACTTTTATAAAAATGATCTCGAATTTTTGCCAGATTTGCTCTATCTCTTCTAGTTTCGGAGATATCGCGACTTTTATAAAAATGAAATCGAATTTTTGCCAGATTTGCTCTATCTCTTCTAGTTTCGGAGATATCGCGTCTTTTATAAAAATGATCTCGAATTTTTGCCAGATTTGCTCTATCTCTTCTAGTTTCGGAGATATCGCAACTTTTATAAAATTGATCTCGAATGTTTGCCAGATTTGCTCTATCTCTTCTAGTTTCAGAGATATCGCGACTTTTATAAAAATGATATCGAATTTTTGCTAGATTTGCTCTATCTCTTCTAGTTTCGGAGATATCGCGACTTTTATAAAAATGAACTCGAATTTTTGCCAGATTTGCTCTATCTCTTCTAGTTTCGGAGATATCGCAACTTTTATAAAATTGATCTCGAATGTTTGCCAGATTTGCTCTATCTCTTCTAGTTTCAGAGATATCGCGACTTTTATCAAAATGATCTCGAATTTTTGTCAGATTTGCTCTATCTCTTCTAGTTTTGGAGATATCGCGACTTTTATAAAAATGATCTCGAATTTTTGCCAGATTTGCCTATCTCTTCTAGTTTCGGAGATATCGCGACTTTTATAAAAATGATCTCGAATTTTTGCCAGATTTGCTCTATCTCTTCTAGTTTCGGAGATATCGCGACTTTTATAAAAATGATCTCGAATTTTTGTCAGATTTGCTCTATCTCTTCTAGTTTCGGAGGTATCCCGACTTTTAAAAAATGATCTCGAATTTTTACCAGATTTGCTCTATCTCTTCTAGTTTCGGAAGTATCCCGACTTTTAAAAAATGATCTCGAATTTTTACCAGATTTGCTCTATCTCTTCTAGTTTCGGAGATATCGCGACTTTTATAAAAATGATCTCGAATTTTTGTCAGATTTGCTCTATCTCTTCTAGTTTCGGAGGTATCCCGACTTTTAAAAAATGATCTCGAATTTTTGCCAGATTTGCTCTATCTCTTCTAGTTTCGGAAGTATCCCGACTTTTAAAAAATGATCTCGAATTTTTACCAGATTTGCTCTATCTCTTCAAGTTTCGGAGATATCGCGACTTTTATAAAAATGATCTCGAATTTTTGCCAGATTTGCTCTATCTCTTCTAGTTTCGGAGATATCGCGACTTTTATAAAAATGATCTCGAATTTTTGCCAGATTTGCTCTATCTCTTCTAGTTTCGGAGATATCGCGACTTTTATAAAAATGAACTCGAATTTTTGCCAGATTTGCTCTATCTCTTCTAGTTTCGGAGATATCGCGACTTTTATAAAAATGATCTCGAATTTTTGCCAGATTTGCTCTATCTCTTCTAGTTTCGGAGATATCGCGACTTTTATAAAAATGATCTCGAATTTTTGCCTGATTTGCTCTATCTCTTCTAGTTTCGGAGATATCGCGACTTTTATAAAAATGAACTCGAATTTTTGCCAGATTTGCTCTATCTCTTCTAGTTTCGGAGATATCGCGACTTTTATAAAAATGATCTCGAATTTTTGCCAGATTTGCTGTATCTCTTCTAGTTTCGGAGATATCGCGACTTTTATAAAAATGAACTCGAATTTTTGCCAGATTTGCTCTATCTCTTCTAGTTTCGGAGATATCGCGACTTTTATAAAAATGATCTCGTATTTTTGCCAGATTTGCTCTATCTCTTCTAGTTTCGGAGATATCGCGTCTTTTATAAAAATGATCTCGAATTTTTGCCAGATTTGCTCTATCTCTTCTAGTTTCGGAGATATCGCGACTTTTATAAAAATGATCTCGAATTTTTGCCTGATTTGCTCTATCTCTTCTAGTTTCGGAGATATCGCGACTTTTATAAAAATGAACTCGAATTTTTGCCAGATTTGCTCTATCTCTTCTAGTTTCGGAGATATCGCGACTGTTATAAAAATGATCTTGAATTTTTGCCAGATTTGCTCTATCTCTTCTAGTTTCGGAGATATCGCGACTTTTATAAAAATGAACTTGAATTTTTGCCAGATTTGCTCTATCTCTTCTAGTTTCGGAGATATGGCGACTTTTATAAAAATGATCTCGTATTTTTGCCAGATTTGCTCTATCTCTTCTAGTTTCGGAGATATCGCGACTGTTATAAAAATGATCTCGAATTTTTGCCAGATTTGCTCTATCTCTTCTAGTTTCGGAGATATCGCGACTTTTATAAAAATGAACTTGAATTTTTGCCAGATTTGCTCTATCTCTTCTAGTTTCGGAGATATGGCGACTTTTATAAAAATGATCTCGTATTTTTGCCAGATTTGCTCTATCTCTTCTAGTTTCGGAGATATCGCGACTTTTATAAAAATGATCTCGAATTTTTGCCAGATTTGCTCTATCTCTTCTAGTTTCGGAGATATCGCGACTTTTATAAAAATGATCTCGTATTTTTGCCAGATTTGCTCTATCTCTTCTAGTTTCGGAGATATCATAACTGTTGCGGAGCAGTGAAAATAAAAGAAAAGAAAAACCAAATAAAAGGCAGTAATTTCTTTTTATAATAAAATTGGCGGTTTTATTAATATATTAGTCGAAGAACTAATATAGATTACCTTGTATTTACAATGGTGTTGCTAGGATGTTGTTGATGGACGAAAATCCGAAAAACAAGTGACAATTAAAAGTAACGAGAGAGCTTAGATGTCACAAGAGCCGCGTAAATTGACAGATCTTACTCGCTGTAATTTGTCATCACCAACTTTGAACGAAAATTCAAAGTTGGATAAAAAAGTATTATGACAAATTACGGAAAGTGGATAGTGAATGTATTTTTATGAAGTTTATTTTATTTGAACTTTAACATTACCGCCGCCCTTGAAACATCTAGCCATGTTACAACAAAATATTCTTAATTCTACTAAATTAAACTACAATTAAATAAATAAATAACAAGGCGGAACCGTCAATTTTGAGCATTTTTTATTTATTCATTATTGTATTTTTTTCCCTTTTTTCAAAAAACAATTTTTGAGACAGTAGAAGACTGCCTCCAAAAACAACTTGACCGAAGGTCCAGAAGATGGCTGATCTTCTCTGGCGATCCTACAGTGGACAAGGACCAGTTATCACCCAACCAAAAATAGTGAGCTGGGCCCAAGGGAACCCAGGACTCGAATAAGTCTGTGATTTCATCACCTTCGGGTACACATCCGGACCTAGAATAAGACCGATGTGTGAGGACTTATGGAAATCGGGATCTGCTAGTTGTATCCCAGCATAGTGGTCTTTTACATAATCCGGAGCTGACTGCGAAGGCGCGACCACATGCTCCAAGGACATACTTTTCAATTCAATTTATTTAACTTGTAATTCAAAGCCAACCGGCCCATCAGTGTAAATTACAAAATGCATAAGAATTGCTTAACCAAATAAAAGGAAAAACTACTTCTCGCCGAAACGCGAACAAGTTGGGTGGAATCATAGCAGGATTGTAAGGTTAGTTGGCAGAAGAAATCCTGTCCAACTTTTAATGGATTGAGCTGAAGCTTTCTAGCCAGCGTTGAGCATATACGGCTATGTCCAGCACATGGGTCTAACAGTGCTCGAACAATTACCTGAGAATCAGGAAGAAGGAGCTTTACAACCATTGTTGGCCCCAGGGTAACAATGGGCTGTATGGACTGTATAGTCGGACTGACGGATGTCGAAGACATGGACAAAACCGGACCAGACGGGGCGGACTGACGTTTCTTAGAGGACTTTTGCCCAGACGAAGTCGGTTTGGTTGTAGGCGACATATGGAGATCATTAGACGCATTGTCTTTTTTACCCGAAGGGCGGACATTTCTTTGAGGAACGGAGGTTTTGGTTGGATGAAGAAGTGTGTGGTGGTCACCTTTACACTTCTGACAACGATGACGACTTAAACAATCACGTCGGATATGAGACCTGCCTAAGCAATTGGAGCAGAAATGCCCCTGAACCACAAATCGAATACGTTCCTCGCAAGTCATTTTTAGAAAATTGGGACACGCCCGGATGACATGCCTCTGCGTGCACAAAACACATTTGGGGCCTTGTTGTCGAACTGACCTTGCCACTGTGCGTTTGCCTTGAGGTTGGGTAGCCACTTCTGTTGGGGGAAGACCGGGAACGACGGGTGCAATCTCCCGTAGAGGAGACGTCGAACCTATGGTCCAGGTTGAGGTATGGGACCCAGCACTCGCCTGTGCAATCTCCCGTAGAGGAGTAGCGGTGTCTGGGACCTCGGTATTTGCAGTTGCGGCGAGGAGCACCTGAGGGGTATCTCCTGCCGGTTGGGATTCAGATCCCGGGTTTGGAGCCAGCGCTGCTGTGCAATTCTCCCGTAGAGGAGAAGCAGCTTCGGCTGGCAACGACGTGGTGGTCGATAGTGCCGGTGCAGACTCCCGAATAGGAGTGGCAGCTCTTGTGACCCCGCCAAGATCGGAGTCCTGAGACCCCAAAGGTACCATATCGGCATCGACACCTCTCTCTTCATCCGACATTGGGATGTCCTCCTTGTAAAAGGGAAGGGAAGCGGCCATCGAACTCAAGTTTTCCATGTCTGTGAAAAGATGGAGATGGCACGATAAAGAGAGGTGAACATTTAATCGTCGTTGGTCAGAATGACCAGCTTAACTACGGGTCGTTTTACGATACCGCTTTCCGTTTTCACATCCGCGACTCTAACATGACCGTCGACTCCCGGATAGACTTTCACGACGCGACCGAGTTTCCACGCGGTAGGAGGTAAATGTTCTTGTCGAAGGACTACCAAATCATCCAGTTGAATATCGCGTTGCGGAAATTTCCACTTATAACGATGGTGGAGGCTCTTTAAATATTCTTCTTTCCACCGAAGGCAGAATTGTTGAGAAAGAGCTTTAAGTTTTCGATACCGGTTCACGATATCCAGTGGAGATTCATTTATTATGGGCTCTGGAGGAGCAAGGATCGGAGACCCGATCAGGAAGTGTCCAGGCGTAAGGGCCACCGTAGCATCCAGACTATCATTCATTGGACAAAGCGGACGAGAATTTAAGCAAGCTTCAATTCTTGTAAGAATTGTTGAAAACTCCTCAAACGTATATTTGAGATTTTTCGCGATTTTTCTAAAATGGATTTTGAAGCTTTTAACAGCAGCTTCCCAGAGTCCACCCATATGTGGAGCTCCGGCTGGGTTAAATTTCCATGAAAGCTCCTGGTATTGGAACTTGGAACGGAGCTTTGCACGAATCTCATCTAACGCAAGCTTAAATTCTCGTTCTAACTCTCTCGATGCACCAACGAAGTTGGTGCCATTGTCCGAGAAGATAGTCTTGGGACAACCACGGCGCGAAATAAACCTATTAAAAGCAGCCAAAAAGGCTGCGGTGGATAAATCAGACGCTGGTTCCAAATGAATTGCTTTCGTAGAAAAGCAAACGAAGACGCACACATAACCTTTTGTTATTTTACAACCTCTACCTGAAAAGGATTTGATATCAAATGGACCAGCGAAATCGATACCTGTTGTAGAAAATGGTCTAGAAATAGACGTTCTTTCCGGAGGAAGAGATGCCATGATTTGGGTACAAGTGCGTTTCTTTGCCAAGATGCACAGTCGACAATGCCTTATTGTCGCCCTAATCAAAGAAGTAGCACGAGGAATCCAATACTCCAAGCGAAGCGTACGAAGCATTAGTTGATTTCCTCCGTGCAGGGACTCTATATGAATTTGTTCCACCAAAAGTTTTGCGAATCTACTATGATAGGGTAAGAGAATAGGATGCCGTTCAGAAGTGGAAAGAGTTGGTGATTGAGCTAGGCGTCCATCTAACCTCATTACCCATGGTAGAACAAGAAAAGGTAGCAGCAATACCCAGCTGACTGAACTGGGTTGTAGTGTTAGTGTCAAATTCCATTCGACATTTTATGTATTTATTTCTATGTTCGATGTATATTAGGGATATATATTTTTCAAGAACAAATTGATTCATCAGAAAAAAAACTATTTCCCATAAAGACGGCTTCATATCATTGACATGTAACCTCCTCCAGGTCCGAACGACATGCCGCACACTAAAACACCGCTTATAGAGGCGGTACAATATTTGTTAATATGTGTGATATTTTGTTAAACTTGAAAAGAATAAAGCCCTAATAAACATGTGTTTTTTTGTTTTCAAAAGCAAATGATTGAAACATCTTCTCTTTTTTCAATGAATTACCAGCGACCCGAAACATTTTTGCAAGTATTCTACTTTCTGCGAGAAATTATGCATTTAGTGGAATGATATGGAAACATTCAAATTGAAAATCTAACGAGTTTTCATTCATGTTTTCCAAAATATTCAATCAAATGTGAAAAATTATTAGTTTTTTAAATTCCAATAATTTATAGACATTTCCTTGTTTTGTTTACATTTACGTTGACACTAACGTTTACAAACAAAAACAAATTCCTTTGTGGTTGTTGTTCGAGTTGTATTTGTTGTAGTATTAACTTTACCTTGTATTTGTTCTACCATGCTCATTACCCCTGTTTGATCCAGAAATGGATTTAACGACAATAGAGAACTTTTCGAATGAAGTGGCTTTTTATGAAGTAACGCATAGTATTCCTCTGGATAATGTGCCTTTTGAGCTAAAACAGCAAGACGAAATCTTACTGCCTGAATCTCGGAATTGGTAGGAGTGGACCCTTCAAAGTGATATTTTCCTCTATGAGCAGGATGCGTGTTGTAGAGGAATCTAAGAACACATGCGATGGCACGGAGTGCCCTATCAAGGGAAGAAAACTGATTTAAAATATCTTCATAGTCATTGATGAAAGTGACATCAGTTCTTATTGGACGAAGTTCGACTTCCGTGTCAACGGAAACGTTTTGGATGTCCCAATTTGAACTATCCAGACCTAGCCAGTGTGGACCATGCCACCAAAGTTGTGAAGAGGCTAGCTCCGAAGGAGAAAGCCCCCGACTGCCTAAGTCTGCAGGATTGTCCTCAGACCGAACGTGGAACCACCTATTTTGCCCAACATTCTCCTGAATACGACAAACCCTATTCGCCACGAAAGTGGTCCATGTGGATGGAGTTTTCTGAAGCCACGAAAGAACAATTGTTGAGTCGGTCCAGCAATAAATTTTATGAAATGAAATATCAATCTCGTTTAGAATGCCTTTCAGAAGTTCGGATGCTAATACCGCACCGCATAATTCTAAACGAGGCAATGAAATAGACTTCAAGGGAGCTACTTTTGTTTTGCATGAAAGCAAATTTGTGAAAATTTCTCCATTAGAAGAAACAATGCGAATATATGCTACCCCCGCGTATGCCTTTTCTGAGGCATCAGAAAAGACATGAAGTTCTGCTTGACAAGTTGGAGAATACTGGACCCAACGAGGAATGGAAATGGAATTAACGCCCTGATATGACTCGACGAATTTTTCCCATTCGCGTTCTGTCGAAGACGGAAGCGAATCATCCCAACCAATGTTGTCGAGCCAAATACGTTGCATAATTATTTTTGCTACAACTATCACAGGTCCTATCCACCCTACCGGATCGAATAATTTGGCGATGGTTGACAAAACTTCCCGTTTGGTATATTTGGACCGGTGTTCCAGTGGGTTTACACTGAAATAAAATTGGTCCAGCTGTGCATTCCACCGAATACCCAGCGGTTTTGAACTACTAGCTTCCACGAAAGTAAGAAGCTTAGCGTCGTAAAGATGCTCCGAAGGAAGCGATTCTAAAATGCTGCGATCATTGGCTGTCCATTTCCGTAATTCGAATTTGGCGGAAGAAAGAGCACCAATTAATTGGTCTCTGGATTTTTGCGCTGTCTCCAAATCGTGATAACCGGTCAAGACGTCATCTACGTACATGCACTTCCGAAGGATATGTGCAGCTAACGGAAATTCATTCTCTGTTTCATCGGCCAATTGAAGTAAGGTCCGAATGGCAAGATATGGAGCACAATTTACTCCGAATGTTACGGTCTGAAGTTCAAAGTCTTGAACCGGTTTGTGCGGAGAATCCCGAAATAAAATTCTTTGGAGAGGAGTTTGAGTAGGATCTACTCGAATTTGTCTGTACATTTGTGTTATGTCACAATTGAACACAAATTTGAAAAGTCTCCATCTTAGAATGAGTAGGACTAAATCCAATTGAAGGGTTGGACCGACATAAAGAATATCATTTAGACTATTCCCATTAGAAGTCTTATTTGAGGCGTTGAAAACCACTCTCAATTTGGTTGTAGGCTTATCCGGATTAATGACCGGATGATGAGGCAAGTAGCATACTGAAGAGTCTGCTGAAGAAGTTGGAACAAGTCTCATGTGGTCTAATTCTAGATATTCCCTGACCACCCCATCGTAAACGACTTTAATTTGTGGTTTTCTTACTAGGGAAGCCTCGTTGCGGAAGAATTGTCGTAAACAATTGGTCCTAGAATGGCCTAGCTGACCTGCGAATTCAGGTATGATGGGAAGTGTGACAATATATCTGCCATCTAAGTCCCGACGAGTCGTCCTCTTGAAATTTTCTTCGCAAAATTTGTCCGAAGGAGACAAAATAGCGCGCTTTGGAGGTTCTTCCAATTCCCAAAAACGAAGAAGAGTCTTGTTAAGATCATCTTCTGGATAATTTATTGTGGTTGTTAAAACCGTAATATTGGAAGATGGAATTGGACCAGTAATGATCCAGCCAAAAACAGTTTTTTGTGCCATTAGTGTACCTAGGATGTTGGATTGAATTCCCTGAAGAAGAATTCTGGGATATAAATCAGCGCCTAGTAGTAGATCAACTGTTCTACATTCAAAGAAATTTCTATCAGCCAAACGAATATTTGGCAAACGGGAAATCAAGTCCTCACCAATTGAGAAGGATGGTAAATTGCCAGAAATAGCGGGAATCACTAAAGCTGCAATTTCCAAGAATATGGACGTATCAATTGGTGAACCTATACACAACGAACATAATTTTTGGGATGTAGTGGACGTACTTTGATTAATGCCAGAAATTGTTGCCTGTGTCGCCGTAGTAGAAATACCAAGGCGACGTTGTAGACTTTCAGTAATGAAAGACGCTTCAGAAGCTGGATCAATAAGGGCACGAGCAGGATAGGTGATGCCTTGATGAATTAGATTCACCATAGCTGTACCCAGAACAACATTTTTGTTTTGTGAAACATGGTGCACTTGTCTATTGACAGAGTGTGATATTCCTGACGAAGTCGAAGGGATATCTGGATTCACATTGTTAGTTTGAGCGGAGGTTGAAGTACCAGATGATTGCGACGAAGTCGCTGTACGAACGGAACTTGCAGAACTGGACATCTCACGGTGTAAAAGTGTCTGGTGTCGCTTGTTGCATTTACCGCAATTATGTTTACTGACACATTTCCTAACATCATGACCAACCGTCAGACAATTAATGCAGCAATTGAAACGCTTCATTACAGAAAAACGACCTTCTATGGATAATTTAGTAAATTCTGAACAAAAACGCAAAGGATGTACTAATTTAGGACAAAGAACACAGGTTTTTACTGCAGGGGCACGAGAAGAAGAAGAAGGAGCCGTCTTTGTAAAATGAGCTCGCACCTTCTTTTCAACTTTTTTAGAGGAATCTATGCCACGAATATTCTGGAGACAAGAAAGGGTTTGAATCCTTTCCGTAAGAAAACGATCCAAATCCTTCCAAGCAGACAATGCCGATTTGTCTTTAACCGTCTGTTCCCACATGGTGACGGTAGTTTTAGGCAATCTTTGAATGCACAAGAAGACCAATATGGGATCCCAATCGTTCGTAGAAACGTCGTAGATCGCCATAGCCGAAATGCATCCATTGATTGCGCGCTGAAGATTCTTCAGGCCCGCACTGGACTCAGTATCCAGGACCGGAAGGTCAAACAACAATTTAAGTTGGTTGTTAACCAAAATTCGAACATTGTCATATGTCTCCTTCAATGCTGACCACGCAAGAGCGAAACTCTTGTGTGTCAGCGGGAACTTTGAAACTATGTCTTTTGCTTCACCACTAGTTTTCTTGAGCAAATAACATAATTTCTCGATATCGCTAAGGCGGCTGTTGCCGATATACATAACAGAAAAAAGATCCCTGAATGTGGGCCAAGACAGAAAATCACCACTAAAAACATCAATGTCGCAAGGTGGAAGATTTAAACTATGCATAAAACGGTCATTTGAGGTGGAAACCTCAGCTGACCTTCCCGTTTGGTGTGAAACACCAGACATAGATAAGGCATCTTCAGGAGGAATGGCATCTCTTCTAGGAGTACTAGTAAAATTAGTATTAAAGTTCGATGGAGGATGGATTTGGGATAAACGATCAGAATTCAAAGATGGCTGGGAAGCCACATTTTGTGCTAACGAAGAATTTGAATTCTTCTGCGATGAACGAAACTGATCTAATTTTCGATTTGCTGTAGCGATGACGTTGACATATGCCTTATAAGCAACAAGGTATTTGCTTTGGGCTGATTCAAGGTTTTCTTGGACCTCACCCGAGAGTTGAATAGAAGCAAGGCATTGGTCATACGTTTCTTTCACTTTATCCCATAGCGATTTAGCCTCAGAAGACTGAACTTCTAATATATAAATATCCAACTCTTCATCTCGGAGAGAATTGAAGAAAGCTTCAAATTGTACGATAGCATCAGATGCCCTGATGAAGCAATCGAGTGGAGAGAGAGACATATTTGAACGACAAAAAAGTTCAAGAAATGATAATCAATGAAAGCAAAAGGTAGAAAATCGATTTGAAAATCAAAAGCTGTAAGAATTTCAACACCAATCAAATGATATTGAACAAATCTCAACAAAAATTGAGAGGAAAGCTTCAAAAATTCAGAAAATTTATTTTATTTGTTAGCGAATACTAACAAAAGCAACACCAAACAAGGTTAAGACACTTTTTATTACAGTTCAGGCGAAAATATCAACGAAAATTAATAAAAACTGTAAGTAATTTTTCCTCAGTGTAGGAAAAAATGAACAAATATTCTCACTGTGTATCGAAAAATACACGGTTTGTAGATTTATGTATAGAAATATACACAAAACAATTATTTCCGAAAAGAAATAATCAAAAAAGATAAACAATTATGCCAAAAATCGCAAAATTCAATTATTATTTCAATATTTTTTACCGATTGTAGGGTGCACGGACTGTAAGATGCACTCTACAGGTCAAAAAAAATAAATAAATTTTCAAAATATAGAAAGAGAAATTTAAATAAATATTAAAATATTCAAAAAATTCGAATAAAATCGTATTTATATTATAATAATAACGAAAATTATTATTAATTTTTGATACGACCGATTGTAGGGTATATTTTATACCGTTCCGAATTTCCAACAGAACCGTATCGATTTTTAATCAAATCAAAAAAATATATATATACATATATTTTTTTTTTCGAAAAATAAAATTTTCACTTTTAGAGTGACCTGACTTATTATACCTTGTGGGTGGTTACCGATTACTCGTGAACTAACCAACCACAATGTATGCAGCACTGATAGTGATCGTATTGTTGTTGTTGTACTAACCAATATGAATGTTGTTAGTGTATTTTTATTTTCTTTTGTGCCAATAATCACACAATAGCTCTGTTCCTTTACGTGCAAGAATCTTCAAGTTTTGCCACTTTTTACTCGAAAAGCGTTCCTTTACTTCAGACACCATACATATCATATGGGAGCAGTTTACAACTTTTGCTACTTTTGCCGGTTTTACCATTTTCAAAAGTAAAGGAACAGACAAATAACTAAACACCACAACAATATGATCACTGACCACTGTTTACTTATTTTATTTCTCACTTTTTATGTATGTATGTTTACGCGTATATCGTAATTAAGAGTGTAATATTCTTGAAGAGAATTATTACACACGATACGAAACCGGCACTGTTGGAAATTATAACAACAAATACGTTTAGCGACGGACACTTGTAAAACGACCGTAGTTAAGCACTGTAGTTGTTTTTGTTTTACGAATATTTTTTCGATTTATTTTTGAATATTAAGAGAAAACACCCGCGGTAAATGCTCACTAAATGACGGTACGTACCTTTTAGTGATGAATGGATGATTTTAATGAAAATTAAAAGATGATGAGGATGAAGACAACTGCGAGTGTTGATGTTGTTAGGCGCAAATACTTCTTGTTGTTGTTGACGAAGTCAAACCTTGTAAAAGGGAAAGAAGAAGAGCCTTATTAGTTTTTGTTGCTGAAAGCACGTATCCAGGCTCGAAGTGACCAAAATGTTGCGGAGCAGTGAAAATAAAAGAAAAACCAAATAAAAGGCAGTAATTTCTTTTTATAATAAAATTGGCGGTTTTATTAATATATTAGTCGAAGAACTAATATAGATTACCTTGTATTTACAATGGTGTTGCTAGGATGTTGTTGATGGACGAAAATCCGAAAAACAAGTGACAATTAAAAGTAACGAGAGAGCTTAGATGTCACAAGAGCCGCGTAAATTGACAGATCTTACTCGCTGTAATTTGTCATCACCAACCTTGAACGAAAATTCAAAGTTGGATAAAAAAGTATTATGACAAATTACGGAAAGTGGATAGTGAATGTATTTTATGAAGTTTATTTTATTTGAACTTTAACAATAACTTTTATAAAAATGATCTCGAATTTTTGCCAGATTTGCTCTATCTCTTCTAGTTTCGGAGATATGGCGACTTTTATAAAAATGATCTCGTATTTTTGCCAGATTTGCTCTATCTCTTCTAGTTTCGGAGATATCGCGACTTTTATAAAAATGATCTCGAATTTTTGCCAGATTTGCTCTATCTCTTCTAGTTTCGGAGATATCGCGTCTTTTATAAAAGTGATCTCGAATTTTTGCCAGATTTGCTCTATCTCTTCTAGTTTCGGAGATATCGCGACTTTTATAAAAATGAACTCGAATTTTTGCCAGATTTGCTCTATCTCTTCTAGTTTCGGAGATATCGCGACTTTTATAAAAATGATCTCGTATTTTTGCCAGATTTGCTCTATCTCTTCTAGTTTCGGAGATATCGCGACTTTTATAAAAATGAACTCGAATTTTTGCCAGATTTGCTCTATCTCTTCTAGTTTCGGAGATATCGCGACTTTTATAAAAATGATCTCGTATTTTTGCCAGATTTGCTCTATCTCTTCTAGTTTCGGAGATATCGCGATTTTTATAAAAATGATCTCGAATTTTTGCCAGATTTGCCTATCTCTTCTAGTTTCGGAGATATCGCGACTTTTATAAAAATGAACTCGAATTTTTGCCAGATTTGCTCTATCTCTTCTAGTTTCGGAGATATCGCGACTGTTATAAAATTGATCTCGAATGTTTGCCAGATTTGCTCTATCTCTTCTAGTTTCGGAGATATCGCGACTTTTATAAAAATGAACTTGAATTTTTGCCAGATTTGCTCTATCTCTTCTAGTTTCGGAGATATGGCGACTTTTATAATAATGATCTCGAATTTTTGCCAGATTTGCTTATCTCTTCTAGTTTCGGAGATATCGCGACTTTTATAAAAATGAACTCGAATTTTTGCCAGATTTGCTCTATCTCTTCTAGTTTCGGAGATATCGCGACTGTTATAAAAATGATCTCGAATTTTTGCCAGATTTGCTCTATCTCTTCTAGTTTCGGAGATATCGCGACTTTTATAAAAATGATCTCGAATTTTTGCCAGATTTGCTCTATCTCTTCTAGTTTCGGAGATATCGCGACTGTTATAAAAATGATCTCGATTTTTGCCAGATTTGCTCTATCTCTTCTAGTTTCGGAGATATCGCGACTTTTATAAAAATGAACTTGAATTTTTGCCAGATTTGCTCTATCTCTTCTAGTTTCGGAGATATGGCGACTTTTATAAAAATGATCTCGAATTTTTGCCAGATTTGCCTATCTCTTCTAGTTTCGGAGATATCGCGACTTTTATAAAAATGAACTCGAATTTTTGCCAGATTTGCTCTATCTCTTCTAGTTTCGGAGATATCGCGACTGTTATAAAAATGATCTCGAATTTTTGCCAGATTTGCTCTATCTCTTCTAGTTTCGGAGATATCGCGACTTTTATAAAAATGATCTCGAATTTTTGCCAGATTTGCTCTATCTCTTCTAGTTTCGGGAGATATCGCGACTTTTATAAAAATGATCTCGTATTTTTGTCAGATTTGCTCTATCTCTTCTAGTTTCGGAGATATCGCGACTTTTATAAAAATGATCTCGAATTTTTGCCAGATTTGCTCTATCTCTTCTAGTTTCGGAGATATCGCCACTTTTATAAAAATGATCTCGAATATTTGCCAGATTTGCTCTATCTCTTCTAGTTTCGGAGATATCGCGACTTTTATAAAAATGATCTCGAATTTTTGCCAGATTTGCTCTATCTCTTCTAGTTTCGGAGATATCGCGACTTTTATAAAAATGATCTCGTATTTTTGTCAGATTTGCTCTATCTCTTCTAGATTCGGAGATATCGCCACTTTTATAAAAATGAACTCGAATTTTTGCCAGATTTGCTCTATCTCTTCTAGTTTCGGAGATATCGCCACTTTTATAAAAATGATCTCGAATTTTTGCCAGATTTGCTCTATCTCTTCTAGTTTCGGAGATATCGCGACTTTTATAAAAATGATCTCGAATTTTTGCCAGATTTGCTCTATCTCTTCTAGTTTCGGAGATATCGCGACTTTTATAAAAATGATCTCGAATTTTTGCCAGATTTGCTCTATCTCTTCTAGTTTCGGAGATATCGCGTCTTTTATAAAAATGATCTCGAATTTTTGCCAGATTTGCTCTATCTCTTCTAGTTTCGGAGATATCGCGACTTTTATAAAAATGATCTCGAATTTTTGCCAGATTTGCTCTATCTCTTCTAGTTTCGGAGATATCGCGACTTTTTATAAAATGATCTCGAATTTTTGCCAGATTTGGCTCTATCTCTTCTAGTTTCGGAGATATCGCGACATTTATAAAAATGAACTCGAATTTTTGCCAGATTTGCTCTATCTCTTCTAGTTTCGGAGATATCGCGACTTTTATAAAAATGATCTCGAATTTTTGCCAGATTTGCTCTATCTCTTCTAGTTTCGGAGATTATCGCGTCTTTTATAAAAATGATCTCGAATTTTTGCCAGATTTGCTCTATCTCTTCTAGTTTCGGAGATATCGCGACTTTTATAAAAATGATCTCGAATTTTTGCCAGATTTGCTCTATCTCTTCTAGTTTCGGAGATATCGCCACTTTTATAAAATGAACTCGAATTTTTGCCAGATTTGCTCTATCTCTTCTAGTTTCGGAGATATCGCGACTTTTATAAAAATGATCTCGAATTTTTGCCAGATTTGCTCTATCTCTTCTAGTTTCGGAGATATCGCGTCTTTTATAAAAATGATCTCGAATTTTGCCAGATTTGCTCTATCTCTTCTAGTTTCGGAGATATCGCGACTTTTATAAAAATGATCTCGAATTTTTGCCAGATTTGCTCTATCTCTTCTAGTTTCGGAGATATCGCGACTTTTATAAAAATGATCTCGAATTTTTGCCAGATTGCTCTATCTCTTCTAGTTTCGGAGATATCGCGTCTTTTATAAAAATGATGTCGAATTTTTGCCAGATTTGCTCTATCTCTTCCAGTTTCGGAGATATCGCGACTTTTATAAAAATGATCTCGAATTTTTGCCAGATTTGCTCTATCTCTTCTAGTTTCGGAGATATCGCGTCTTTTATAAAATGATCTCGAATTTTTGCCAGATTTGCTCTCTTCTAGTTTCGGAGATATCGCGACTTTTATAAAAATGATCTCGAATTTTTGCCAGATTTGCTCTCTTCTAGTTTCGGAGATATCGCGACTTTTATAAAAATGATCTTCGAATTTTTGCCAGATTTGCTCTATCTCTTCTAGTTTCGGAGATATCGCGACTTTTATAAAAATGATCTCGAATTTTTGCCAGATTTGCTCTATCTCTTCTAGTTTCGGAGATATCGCGACTTTTATAAAAATGATCTCGAATTTTTGCCAGATTTGCTCTATCTCTTCTAGTTTCGGAGATATCGCGTCTTTTATAAAAATGATGTCGAATTTTTGCCAGATTTGCTCTATCTCTTCCAGTTTCGGAGATATCGCGACTTTTATAAAAATGATCTCGAATTTTTGCCAGATTTGCTCCTATCTCTTCTAGTTTCGGAGATATCGCGTCTTTTATAAAAATGATGTCGAATTTTTGCCAGATTTGCTCTATCTCTTCCAGTTTCGGAGATATCGCGACTTTTATAAAAATGATCTCGAATTTTTGCCAGATTTGCTCTATCTCTTCTAGTTTCGGAGATATCGCGACTTTTATAAAAATGAACTCGAATTTTTGCCAGATTTGCTCTATCTCTTCTAGTTTCGGAGATATCGCGTCTTTTATAAAAATGATCTCGATTTTTGCCAGATTTGCTCTATCTCTTCTAGTTTCGGAGATATCGCGACTTTAATAAAAATGATCTCGAATTTTTGCCAGATTTGCTCTATCTCTTCTAGTTTCGGAGATATCGCGACTTTTATAAAAATGAACTCGAATTTTTGCCAGATTTGCTCTATCTCTTCTAGTTTCGGAGATATCGCGACTTTTATAAAAATGATCTCGAATTTTTGCCAGATTTGCTCTATCTCTTCTAGTTTCGGAGATATCGCGACTATTATAAAAATGAACTCGAATTTTTTCCAGATTTGCTCTATCTCTTCTAGTTTCGGAGATATCGCGACTTTTATAAAAATGATCTCGTATTTTTGCCAGATTTGCTCTATCTCTTCTAGTTTCGGAGATATCGCGACTTTTATAAAAATGATCTCGAATTTTTGCCAGATTTGCTCTATCTCTTCTAGTTTCGGAGATATCGCGACTTTTATAAAAATGAACTCGAATTTTGCCAGATTTGCTCTATCTCTTCTAGTTTCGGAGATATCGCGACTTTTATAAAAATGATCTCGTATTTTTGCCAGATTTGCTCTATCTCTTCTAGTTTCGGAGATATCGCGACTTTTATAAAAATGATCTCGAATTTTTGCCAGATTTGCTCTATCTCTTCTAGTTTCGGAGATATCGCGACTTTTATAAAAATGAACTCGAATTTTTGCCAGATTTGCTCTATCTCTTCTAGTTTCGGAGATATCGCGACTGTTATAAAAATGATCTCGAATTTTTGCCAGATTTGCTCCTATCTCTTCTAGTTTCGGAGATATCGCGACTTTTATAAAAATGAACTCGAATTTTTGCCAGATTTGCTCTATCTCTTCTAGTTTCGGAGATATCGCGACTTTTATAAAATGATCTCGTATTTTTGCCAGATTTGCTCTATCTCTTCTAGTTTCGGAGATATCGCGACTTTTATAAAAATGGTCTCGAATTTTTGCCAGATTTGCTCTATCTCTTCTAGTTTCGGAGATATCGCGACTGTTATAAAAATGATCTCGACTTTTTTGCCAGATTTGCTCTATCTCTTCTAGTTTCGGAGATATCGCGACTTTTATAAAAATGAACTTGAATTTTTGCCAGATTTGCTCTATCTCTTCTAGTTTCGGAGATATGGCGACTTTTATAAAAATGATCTCGTATTTTTGCCAGATTTGCTCTATCTCTTCTAGTTTCGGAGATATCGCGACTTTTATAAAAATGATCTCGAATTTTTGCCAGATTTGCTCTATCTCTTCTAGTTTCGGAGATTATCGCGACTTTTATAAAAATGATCTCGTATTTTTGCAGATTTGCTCTATCTCTTCTAGTTTCGGAGATATCGCGACTTTTATAAAAATGAACTCGAATCTTTGCCAGATTTGCTCTATCTCTTCTAGATTCGGAGATATCGCGACTTTTATAAAATGAACTCGAATTTTTGCCAGATTTGCCTATCTCTTCTAGTTTCGGAGATATCGCGACTTTTATAAAAATGAACTCGAATTTTTGCCAGATTTGCTCTATCTCTTCTAGTTTCGGAGATATCATAACTTTTATAAAAATGATCTCGAATTTTTGCCAGATTTGCTCTATCTCTTCTAGTTTCGGAGATATCGCGACTTTTATAAAAATGAACTCGAATTTTTGCCAGATTTGCTCTATCTCTTCTAGTTTCGGAGATATCGCGACTTTTATAAAAATGAACTCGAATTTTTGCCAGATTTGCTCTATCTCTTCTAGTTTCGGAGATATCGCGTCTTTTATAAAAATGAACTCGAATTTTTGCCAGATTTTGCTCTATCTCTTCTAGTTTCGGAGATATCGCGACTTTTATAAAAATGAACTCGAATTTTTGCCAGATTTGCTCTATCTCTTCTAGTTTCGGAGATATCGCGACTTTTATAAAAATGATCTCGAATTTTTGCCAGATTTGCTCTATCTCTTCTAGTTTCGGAGATATCGCGTCTTTTATAAAAATGAACTCGAATTTTTGCCAGATTTGCTCTATCTCTTTCTAGTTTCGGAGATATCGCGACTTTAATAAAAATGATCTCGAATTTTTGCCAGATTTGCTCTATCTCTTCTAGTTTCGGAGATATCGCGACTTTAATAAAAATGATCTCGAATTTTTGCCAGATTTGCTCTATCTCTTCTAGTTTCGGAGATATCGCGACTTTTATAAAAAATGAACTCGAATTTTTGCCAGATTTGCTCTATCTCTTCTAGTTTCGGAGATATCGCGACTTTTATAAAAATGAACTCGAATTTTTGCCAGATTTGCTCTATCTCTTCTAGTTTCGGAGATATCGCGATTTAAACTCGAATTTTTGCAAATTTGCTCTATCTCTTCTAGTTTCGGAGATATCGCGACTTTTAAAAAATGAACTCGAATTTTGCCAGAATTTGCTCTATCTTAGTTTCGTTATAAAAATGAACTCGAATTTTTGCCAGATTTGCTCTATCTCTTCTAGTTTCGGAGATATCGCGTCTTTATAAAAATGAACTCGATTTTTGCCAGAATTGCTCTATCTCTTCTAGTTTCGGAGATATCGCGACTTTTATAAAAATGAACTCGAATTTTGCCAGATTTGCTCTATCCTTCTAGTTTCGGAGATATCGCGTCTTTTATAAAAATGAACTCGAATTTTTGCCAGATTTGCTCTATCTCTTCTAGTTTCGGAGATATCGAGACTTTTATAAAAATGAACTCGAATTTTGCCCAGATTTGCTCTACCTTCTAGTTTCGGAGATATCGCGACTTTATAAAAATGAACTCGAATTTTTGCCAGATTTGCTCTATCTCTTCTAGTTTCGGAGATATCCAACTTTTATAAAAATGATCTCGAATTTTTTGCCAGATTTGCTCTATCTCTTCTAGTTTCGGAGATATCGCGACTTTTATAAAAATGAACTCGAATTTTTGCCAGATTTGCTCTATCTCTTCTAGTTTCGGAGATATCGCGACTTTTATAAAAATGATCTCGAATTTTTGCCAGATTTGCTCTATCTCTTCTAGTTTCGGAGATATCGCGACTTTTATAAAAATGAACTCGAATTTTTGCCAGATTTGCTCTATCTCTTCTAGTTTCGGAGATATCGCGTACTTTTATAAAAATGATCTCGAATTTTGCCAGATTGCTCTATCTCTTCTAGTTTCGGAGATATCGCGACTTTTTATAAAAATGAACTCGAATTTTTGCCAGATATTTGCTCTATCTCTTCTAGTTTCGGAGATATCGCGTCTTTTATAAAAATGAACTCGAATTTTGCCAGATTTGCTCTATCTCTTCTAGTTTCGGAGATATCGCGACTTTTATAAAAATGAACTCGAATTTTTGCCAGATTTGCTCTATCTCTTCTAGTTTCGGAGATATCAGTAACTTTTATAAAAATGATCTCGAATTTTGCAGATTTTGCTCTATCTCTTGATATCGCGTCTTTATAAAAATGAACTCGAATTTTGCCAGATTTGCTCTATCTCTTCTAGTTTCGGAGATATCGCGACTTTTATAAAAATGATCTCGAATTTTGCCAGATTTGCTCTATCTCTTCTAGTTTCGGAGATATCCGACTTTTATAAAAATGAACTCGGAATTTTTGCCAGATTTGCTCTATCTCTTCTAGTTTCGGAGATATCGCTAACTTTTATAAAAATGATCTCGAATTTTTGCCAGATTTGCTCTATCTCTTCTAGTTTCGGAGATATCGCGACTTTTATAAAATGAACTCGAATTTTTGCCAGATTTGCTCTATCTCTTCTAGTTTCGGAGATATCGCGACTTTTATAAAAATGATCTCGAATTTTGCCAGATTTGCTCTATCTCTTCTAGTTTCGGAGATATCGCGACTTTTATAAAAATGAACTCGAATTTTTGCCAGATTTGCTCTATCTCTTCTAGTTTCGGAGATATCGCCTTTTATAAAAATGATCTCGAATTTTTGCCAGATTTGCTCTATCTCTTCTAGTTTCGGAGATATCGCGACTTTTATAAAAATGAACTCGAATTTTTGCCAGATTTGCTCTATCTCTTCTAGTTTCGGAG